>NC_080756.1:46037676-46662676 GCF_020826845.1 Diceros bicornis minor | reverse complement strand
TACATTTTTGTTTGTTCATCACCCCATATATGACTCCCTTCACCCCTTGTGCCCACCCCCCACCCCCACTTCCCAGGTAACCACAGTCCAGTTTTCTCTGTCCATGTGTTGGTTTATATTCCACATATGAGTGAGATCATACAGTGTTTGTCTTTCTCTTTCTGGCTTATTTCACTTAACATAATACGCTCCAGGCCCATCCATGTTGTTGCAAATGGGACGATTTTGTCTTTTTTTATGGCTGAGTAGTATTCCATTGTATATATATACCACATTTTCTTAATCCAATCGTCAGTCGAGGGACACTTAGGTTGCTTCCACTTCTTGGCTATGGTGAATAATGCTGCAATGAACATAGGGGTGCATAAGCCTCTTTGGATTGTTGATTTCAGGTGCGTTGGATAGATTCCCAGTAGTGGGATGGCTGGGTCATAGGGCATCTCTATTTTTAATTCTTTGAGGAATCTCCATACCGTTTTCCATAGAGGCTGCACCAATTTGCATTCCCACCAGCTGTGTATGAGGGTTCCTGTTTCTCCACATCCTCTCCAACATTTGTTGTTTTTTGTCTTGGTGATTATAGCCATTCTAACGGGCGTGAGGTGGTATCTTAGTGTTGTTTTGATTTGCATTTCCCTGATGATTAGTGATGTTGAGCATCTTTTCATGTGCCTATTGGCCATCTGTATATCTTCCTTGGAGAAGTGTCTGTTCATTTCCTCTGCCCATTTTTTGATCGGGTTGTTTGTTTTTTTGTTGTTCAATTGTGTGAGTTCTTTATATATTATGGAGATCAACCCCTTGTCAGATGTATGTTTTGCAAATATTCTCTCCCAGCTGGTTGGTTGTTTGTTCATCTTGATTCTGGTTTCATTTGTCTTATAAAAGCTCTTTAGTCTGATAAAGTCCCACTTGTTTATTTTTTCTTTAGTTTCCCTAGTCTGGGTAGGCATGTCATCCGTCATTCAGTAGCTTTTATTGACCCCATCTTGTGTGCCAGGTACCAGTGATATATAGACAGTTAAGAACGTACCCTACCACAGGCAAGAAGGGACAAAGCCACAGGAATGAACAGGTACTCGGAAATTGCCATTGGTGTTGTAGTAGGGCTATGCTTAGGGTACAGTGAGGGAACCCGGGACGGGACAAGCCACCACCCAGCTGGGAGCCTAGGCACCCTACTCTTCTCCTTGGTCTTTCTTCCAAGCTTCACTGAGGTCTTAAGGGGAGATGGGAAGGGGGGACAAGAGGCACCTTTCCTAGAGGGGAGAATACATTTGTAATTGTTAGAAAAGACACAGAACAGTGACATCAGATCTCTGTGCAAATTGTTAGACACAAGTCCTAAGTCATAATTTTCTTTGGTGATAGCACCCTATCACAGTACCTGGATAATAATATCATTTAACGAATTGAGGGAATTGACATTGTAAAAATTGCACATTTTCCTTCAAGTTAGAAAATGAAAATGAAGGAAAATTGTGAAGATTTTGGTTGTGCCATGTTGGGAATAGAACTATAATAGGACATTCGAGGAAGTTGTGTCTTGGGAATATTTTAGTCACGCCACCTCTGCCACCCTCCTCCACCTTACAAACCCTTTCAGTCCAAGGAGCCAAGTGTTGGGATGTGATCATGTGTAAGAAAATGCCTGATGTGAACTACGAGGTATGCATTCGTCTATTATTTAGTCATCCATTATTTGCTGACTCCCACGTTCCAGGCATAGGGCAGTAAACAAGAGGGACAGAGTCCTGTCCTCGCAGAGCTTGCACTCTAGTGCGGGAAGCAAATTATACACATACAAATTAATTAGATCAGGGTTTCTCAGCCTCAGCATTGTGACATTTTGGACCATAAAATTCTTTGTTGTTGGGGGGTTGTCTTATGTATTCCCTGGCCTTTATCCACTGGATGCCGGTATCTCACCCCCTCCCCCCAAGTTGTGAGTATCAAAAATGTCTTCAGACATTGCCAAATGTTCCCCTAGGGGCAAAATTGCCCTCAACTGAGAATCACGGAATTAGGTGATAGTAAATCTTGCCTTCCTTAAATTGTTCAGGATTTACATATCTGGGAAGGAAATGAGCAACAAAACTCATTCCAAAGTTGAGGGGGGAGGACCAAAGATGTTGACTGTGAAATGTTTTTATCACTTCTGTAGTAGACATGTTTTGGGGCTACTTACTATCCATTACCCTATTTCTGGTACCAATTTCTCACGAATCTGGACTCTTGGTTTAGAAGTTTCAGTGAACAAAGAAGGAGGTATGTTTCCACCAAGAGACACAGTAATAGTTGCATTGAATTGGAATTTGAAATTGTTACTTGGTCTTTATTGGGCTCCTCTGAAAAAAAAAAAAGGGCAAGAATAGGATTACAGTGTTGGTTAAAGTGATTGAGCCTGACCATCGAATGGAAATAGCACTGTTACACAGAAGGAGATGGGAGCAGGAGCTCAAGGGAGTCCCTTGTATCACCATCTCCTACTGAAATGGTTAATCACCTCACCTGGACAGCACCACCAGGGACTCAAGGCTCCTCACCCCAATGGGCAAAGAACCCCAACCAGCGAGATGCTATCCCAAAGCTAGGGGAACATGGACAGAAGGTAAAGAAAAGAAGTCATGAATATCTATAGCCAGGTGACCAGTTGTAGAAACAGAGACAGTGGCCTCTATCTATATTTCTTTCCCAGCTATAACATATGTATGGTGGATTCAAAATTTTACAGTTCCAGAATGAAATGTACATAATGTAAATTTGTTTCTTTTCCAAAAGGTACATAATTAATTTAGCATTCCAACACTTATCTACTGATGGCAGAAATTTTAGAATGCCAAATTTAAGGTTACTCAGTCTTCTTTGGGCTACATCCTTAGCATCCTTTGCCTCGTCCATATCCTTCCCCCCTTTCCTTGAAGCTGATCTTAGTTTCGGGGGCTTATGTATTGACCTGGCGTTGGATAAGGGGCATCCACTCTGTGAGTCATCCTCTTGGCTTGGTGGCCCCCAGTAAGATGGGGTTGATCTCTTCTGGTCCTCATTGTGGTATTCTGTTGTTGGCATCTGTGGCTCTTGGCCTCAGGTCTAGATTCCTACATACTCTGTGTATTAGTTAGAGTAATGCTAACTACTATGACAAATAGACTCAAAAAGTCCAATGCGTTAATGCAACAGCAGTTTATTTCTGGCACATGTACCAGTCCAGTGTGGGAGTTCTTAATTGGTAGGTGCCTTTCCTTCATGTAGAAATTTAGGAACCAGCCTCCTATTATCTTGTGGTTCCACTGTTCCCTAAGGCAGAGGTTCCCAAACTTTCTTGGTTCAAAGTGCCCTTAGAGTCTCTCAATAATATATTCTTGGGACTGCAGACCAAAAGAAATATCTAACAGTTCCTTTATTAAGTAGATGGGGCCAAACAACTTAATAGTAATAATTTGCTCAGTGTCCTGGATGGTACTATGTTTTCCTCAAAAATTTATATCTCAAATACCCCCTTTGGTTCATTATGGTGTGTTCTACTGATATTACTATTTCCTGTGAATATTTAGTATATCCTACGTACTCATGAATTCACTGTGGTTGTTGAACTGTATGCAGGAATCATGACCCTAGGGTCTTGGAGTATTTTCTTCCAGCCAGAAGGGGAAAGAGGATGGGGAAAGCACTCCTGCTTTTTAATCACATCTGCTCACATTCCATTGGCAATAACTAGACATATTGCCATACCTATATGCTAAAGAGGCTGGGAAATGCAGCCTCCAGCTGGGATGTCATCTCTTAGCATGGAAACAAGAACACACATTTTTAGTAGGCAGCCAGCTGTTTCTGATACTCTGGGCAACCTCTCCATCCAGACTTGGGTTCTGTTGGGTCCTTTGGCTCATTTTCAGACCCCTTAGAGCCCTGGGGGTGGCAGTAGCAACTCAAAGATACTCTAATCTAGTGTGCACAATCAGTGAGCATGCTCTTGGGTTCATCTCCCCAAACACCTCCCTCAGTCATTGCTACTCTACAACTCAGGTGCTGTGTGGAACACATAACTCCTTTTCAAGGCTTGCAAGTTCATGGGCTACATTCTGAAAGTTTAAACATAATCTCCTCTGCTCTGATAATTCTAGACCTATCTTGAGTTTCTATTGCCAAATATTTCCACACCCTGCCCCACCCATCAAGTAGGCGACTCATCCCCTAGAGGAAGGGTGATGCTGGTCCTTGCATCAACCCACTATGTATTTCTCTTATCAGCTCTTCAAACTTTTTACTTCTTTGGGATAGGAACTAAATCAACATTATTAAACATCCTTATTCCAATTTACTGTTCTTAAATATACTTTATGCCCTTTTATTTCAATCTGTGTCTTTAAATTTTCCAAGTCAAGCTTTTGAATATTTCAAACTCTTTTTCTCTCTCAGATGTATAGATCTTACATTTTAATTGCTTTGAAAACTATAGTCTCTGTCTACTCAAGACTACAAAAAGCCACAAATTTTACTGTTTTGTCTTTCAATATTTCTGTCTTCTCCTCCCTTGGGCAATAAGCCTTAACCTCTTGGAATAAATCTAGTCATGGAAGACTTACTAGGTTAAACAAAAATTTCTCAGAAGAAGAATGTGTAGGGTAATAATTTAGACTACTGCCCAACTTCTCTTCTGTATATTTACTTCTGTAATTCTTTTTCTTTTTCTTTGCTATTCTTTTTCTCCCATTATTGTGTGTAGGTTGTTTTGGTAGTTAAACTTACTATTTTGTTCATAGATATCAGAATATTGAATTCACATTGCTGCAGAACCAAAGAAAGGATGGACATTCTTCAGAAATGCTGGGCTTGGGCTGGAAGTCCATGGAGCTTGTTTTGATCACTTATAACACAGCTCTGGACTGTCTGCCTAACCTCTCTTCCATTCACTTGCCTGCCCTTTATATAAGCTGCCATTCTTTACAATTTCTAGACTGCAGGTGTCTTGAAAATTGGGTACACAAAAGAGGGGCTGCCATTGGTCAGCGATTGTAAGGCCGCTAGCATGTCTTAGCTTTAGGACCACGGTGTAAGGGTGGGATGTGAATCAGGAATGCATTGCCTGCAGCAGGAGAGGTAGAGGTTAAGAGAGAAGTTTCTATACAAGTTGAATACTGATTAGGTGGTTTAGTATTTTTTTTTTTTCCTATAGATGACAAACATGAACTTTTTACCCTGCTGATAGGCATCTTCGTCCCCATCTTTATCTCCAAGGAGGCTGAAAACGGCTCCTGAATACTTTTAGGGCCAAAAGCATTTTCTGCATAAAGGGTTGTAATTTTTTGCCTGAAAGTTCTTTTTTCATATTTTCGCTAAACCTCTTTTTTCTACCTGTTTCCTAAATTGAGTGGCTACATCCTAGAGTAGCTGCCACTGACTTCCTCTATTTCCTTTTCTTCTCCCACTCTTAAGATCTTAGTATCTTCTCTTCATTCTATAGACAGAAGTATAACTGCCAAATGAAAACAATTAACAAAACACATTCCTTTCTTAGTAGTGTTTAACCTTGACTGGAGTTGCAAAATATTCCTGTATTAAATGTCCCCGCTCTTCCTTCAGGTTATAGGAAAGGATTTAAGCCTGGATAATACATATCAATGAATAAATGAAAAGTACTTGATAAATATTTGATGAATCTGGCTGCTACTGATATTCTTAAATGAAGACAATAAGAGGAGAAATTTTAGGCAGTTAATTCTCAGGGAGTGACTAGAAATTAACATTTAAATATATCCCCAGGGTCAAAACTTCAGAAAATGTTACTAGAGAAAGATCCTATTTCAGTCTAGTTGAGTAAACTAGATGAGCATCTCCTGGCTACTGGGAATTGAGTTATAAACCGTGCATATCAATCTTCCAGACAACTGTGTCTGAGAAGGGAGTTTTGAGGGAGCGGTGCCAAGAGAAATTTGAATACTCTCTCTGTTGAGAAATACACACTGTCTGTGAGCTCTTTTAATTTAAAGAGGAGTGATCAGAAAGAAGAGCCAGCACAACATGGAGTCTTTGAAAAATATTGCAGAATGAGGGAAAGGAGACATGATCCTAAAATCTCAGATTTCTGAAAACTATCAATTTTAGGAACCAAAAGAAAATTTTAGAAAATGTTTCAGCGTCTTCTATAGGATATGAGAAAACGTAGCCTCTATTTACTAAGAGAAGAAAGTTTACAAAGAAAAGCAGATTGAGAAGAAAATGCATGAGACGAAAAGGAAGATGGATAGAATAAGAAAGGGTTGATAAAAGACGAAAAATTTTATAGTAGAATTGACACTGGCATTGGAGGCTAGTAGTAAACAGCAGAAATTGACACTTGAAAATTGAGTCAGTAATTTGAAGGACAAATTGATGAGGGCTTCCAAAAAGTAGAAGGAAAAGATAAAAATGAAAAGGAAGGTAAAGATGAGAGACCCAAAAGACTTTAGAATTCAACCTAAGAATGATATGTGTTCCTGGAGATAAAATCACACTAATTAGAATAGAAGCGCTGATCAAAATACTACCAAGAACACTTTCGTGAGCTTCATAAACAAACCTGAGTGCTTCTCCTGATGTGATGTGAGGGGAGGAGAACAGCATCACCTATGTGGTAGTTTTGGCAAAAATGTTTAACCTAAATCAAATCATGAGGATAAAACCAGGCTCCGGCCAGCTTCATGGGCACATGGCACATGCAGTCAGATATACCCCACCCTTAGAAGGGACCCATGCTTGGTTTAAAGCTCTGCTGTCACTGTCTTGAAAGTCTTACTAATTTCGAACAAATAATCCTGAATTTTCATTTTGCACTGGGCCTCACAGATTATGTAGCCATTCCTGAATCTGGTAAATCAAGATTGTGGGACATTCTACAAAACAACTGGCTTATAGTATTTTTTAAAATATCAGTTGCTTAATAGACATCCCCTCTTCCTAAAAAACCCATCCTCCCCAGAAAAAAGCATGCAGGGAGTACTCTTCTAGGTTAAAGTCAATTAAAGAGACGTGACAGCCAAAAACAATGTGTGATCTGTAATTGGATCCTGAATGGGATGTGTGTGAGCATATCGACAAAAGACATTTTTGGGGAGAATATTTGGAGAAATTTAAATAAATAAGGACTGTGTATTGATGGTATTGTATATTTTTAAAATTTGTTGCATGTGAAAATAGTACTGTGACTATTTTCAACCTTCAAAAACAGAAAACAGTTTAAGAGGCAAAACGTTTATTTCCGATCAAAGAATTGCAGTTCAGGGAGCACACATTCAGGTAGAAACCCAAATAGCCACCCGCTAGGGAGTAAAAGTCAGCCGCTTTTAAAGGCAAAGAAGGGAGGTTTGCATTACAAAGAATTTTAATTGGAGTTGGAGGCAGCGAGCTAGTCTTGACTAAATATTAATTGACTATTGATTCTATCTTCAGAAAGTCCACAAACCTCAGTCTTGTGATCAGAATGTCTGTTCTCCTGCTGACTTCTCAAACAATTGCTGGTAAAACAATTGCCATTTGGGGCCAGTCCAAAGGGTTGGCCCAGTTCAAGTTCAAGACAGCAAAGCAGTTTCTCTGGAAAGGCAGCTCTGACTCCATTTTAGAATGGCTCCACTGTAATCAATTTTGACAATATGCAGAAGGATGTCCTAGTTTTTAGGGGACATACATGCTATGGTGAAGTGTTATGGTGTCTGCAACTTACTTTTAAATGGTTTGGTAAAAATAAATGTATATATGGACAGAGGTAAAATAAATGTGGCAAAAAACCCCACAACAATCCTTTTGATACCGGCTCAACACAATGTTGACATAAAGGAAGCCATATTGTAGAAAAGAAACCCTACTGTAACTTTGAATGACCTCTGACAAACTAACTCAGCTGGATATGCACCCAGGAGATCTAACTGCTCTGTAGATTTTACGACCCCTGCTTGTGCATGTACCTCCCAGCTGTGATAAGATGATAACTTTGTTCTTTTGAGTTCCTTAAGAATGTGATGACCCCTGAACAGAGAGTCTATGCTGATAGCCACCATCAATGAAAACTGAAAGATCTGGTGTGGCGACTCCCAGTCTGTAGCACCCGAGGGTTAACATTCCTAACCCCCTGCCCTATAACCCATCAGCCTGTATAACTGCTGTAAGATTTTGTGCCCCCTTAAGATGATTCTTTTGGACATTAGTTGGCCATCTTCCCCCTTGCTAGCAAGCTGTAATAAAAAATCCTTTCTCTCCTACCTCCTTGCCTCTTGACTATTGGCACATCTTGTGGCGGGCAGAGTACCCTTCCCTTGGGTGGTAACACTTTCAGCAAATCTTTTTTTTTTTTTAATTTAAGAAAGTAGTTTTTGATGAGTATTAGTTCATTGGCTTCCTAGCTGGCTTTTTACATCTCCAGAATCTCCCTTTCCATGCTGCCAGCAATACCTAAGCTCTGGGAACCTCTCTCCTCTCCTCTCTCAGCAGCTAGCACGTTCCTTCTCTTAGGCATAGATTCTCTCAAGTTTAAATCCATCCGTCCACTGGCCCTGGAGGCTAAACCTTCACCTTTCAGGTTTATCAAAGCCTTCTCTCAACAAAGGTGGGTCTCTCCCTAGGGATGATTGCATACCAGTATTAAGAAAATAGTAGGTACTGAGTTGGCACTTAAGCAAAATAACAATAGCAAAACAAACAAAAAAAATAAACCCAAACTGTGAACATTTCAGTGGGATGAAAATGGAAAATGTTACCCACGCAGTATTAAAAATCAGATGGACTTTGACAATTGAGAATCATCTACAGACTTTTTGAGGGAGAAGGTTGTGATCACGAAATTTCACATTGAGTTAATTTTAGTTCATGTGTTAAGGTAACAAATTTTCGAGGATTCAGAAAATAGAATCATTTTTGGAAGAATTACTTTGATATACTTCAACTGACTGATTGACAAGTCAAAATTAAGGCCCAAGGAATAGAGACATCATAATGTAAAAACTTAGAGGGGAATCAGTTTAGTAAACTCAGGACCCCAAATTCAGGAATCAAGTTGGTTCTGTATTCTCAGGTGGCTTCCGCAACCTTGCGGATAGCTTGCCCCACAGTGCTTCCATTAGCAGGACTGTATTTTCTTTCTGCTTCCTCTTCTTCCTCACCAGTGACACAAGATGTGTTTCTCAAGCTGTGTTCTTCACAGCGCAGTGCAGATTGATTCCTTGCTGTGGTTGATGACCATTTAAAGTAGTTGTAGGTGTTTTTCTGTTCATCACTTGCTACCAAGTAACTAGGTTGGAATACTATGTCAACAAGAGTTACACAACAGAAGCCAAGTTGCATAAAATAATGGCCATTTTCATTGCCAAATAAATTGAGCAATAATTTTCTACATCCTGACAACTCCTCTTGAACAATGAGTTATGTTTTTAAAAATTGGCTATGAACAACAAATGACTCAGGGGCAATCTATTAACAGTCATGAAGCCCATCCTCTTATTGTTCACCTTCTAGGGAATGATCTTATTAACTATGCTTAGGTAGTGTGGGATCTTTGGCTCAGCTAAACTAGGATTCATGTTTGGAGGTGTCTGACGAATGCATGTGTCCACATGTATCCATCTGCCTGTGTTGGTTTGTACTGAGGAGGGAAACTGGAGAAGTAAGCTTGTGTGTAGGCACTTGAGGGGAAAGCAGAGTGAGTGGGGAGAAGGAAGAAGGGATGGGAAGAAAAGCATGACGTCTCTTCCATAACTTGCCTGCCTTGATAACTTGGTTTGAGCTCTTGAAAGAGAAAGGAGCTTCAGGCAGTCACAGAAGCAGCAGACTTCAAGAAAGAGTTTGTGTGACTCGGAGTCTTTAGAGCATTGTTCTGATACCAGAGGATAGCACGGGCCGTGGAGTGGGGAAGAGAAGCATACTTTCCATGTTAGCATGCCTTCCACTAAGTAAAAACTGCAGGGAGGGCCAAATTGCATTGGCAACATTAAGATACAATGCAATACATATGGTAAAACACCACCATAACTCAGTGAAAACCAACCCCAAATGCCATGACCAGAGTCCAAAAATTACATAGTTTAATGTAAGAGACACACTTTTGCAAGGTTAATGAAATGAAAATGGTGGCCAGGAGGAGCATGGGAATCAATTGCCTATTCTATCATAACCAGATTTGTTTTCCTGCGTATATATTTGTATATATGTTGTTACCTACCCAAATGGAGACAATTTTTAAACAGGGGTGGGGGAGGGGAAGCAGGCTAAGCAAAGAAAAGAATTATGTGAGCGTATTATAATAGATGTCTCTGTGTTGTGGGATTTGGGGTGATTTTTTTTCCCAGTTGTCAGTATTTTCCAAAATTTTTATGACAAGAATATAGTAGTTTTCTCATCTAAAAATTTTATTTTTCTTTTAAAATATCCATAGGAAATTTCATTTTATAAGAACAAACTAAAATATTTGAAGATGTCCTGACTGAATAAATCCTCTTAATAGATTGTAACTCGAATCAGTAACAAATCCTCTTAATAGACTGTAATTAAAATCAGGAGTTTTAAATTGGCCATTGTACACTGTGAAACATAAAGTATATTTCAGATCAAGCCTTTTCACTTTGAATAAACACTTTGATTAACAGTTCCATTCACGGCATTTTTGTCATTGTTGTCACACTTTTCTTCGAAGCCTCTCCATTGCCAACAGCAACAGTGGGTGTATGAAACATCCACGAGGCATTTTCAAAATACTCATGGTTGCTTAATGCCCCACAATCAATCTGATCTTCTGTGGGCTGGGGTTTTGAAAACCTTCCCAGAAGACTCAGATTTCCCCTAGCCTGCACTGTTGGAAACCACCAACCTATATGAGAAAATTCAAATTTCATAGCTTAAGCCTCACAATATGACTTTCTATGCCTTTCTATCTCATTTTATCTCTCCTGGGTGAACCGTCTGCTGGTCTACCACTGGGTCTAAAATATCTTGCCCTTTCTTTCCATTTTTCAAGAGATTGTTCTCCTAGCTTCTCCCTTGACTCTCTTCCTTTCCATAACCAATCTATGTTTGAAGGCTCAGCGCTAGGCCCAAATTGGGCATGTTCAACAAGTACTTTGGAGAGCTTAGTAAAAAATAAATCACTCTGCTAGATACTGGAAGATCCCTAATTAGAAAGCTTGTAGCTCCTGCTCTGGAGGAAGAACTTACTATCTGATAGTGAGATTTAGCTAAGTACACAAATTACTACAGTGCAAGACAGAGTAATGCTAAATGCCACACAAGTTCAAGTTCTGTGAGGTTCAGAAAGGGACCAATGAGCTCTACTCTCAAGCTGCTTTGATCCATGTTGACCTTTTCCTTCCTTGAATTATCGTTGCACTTATTATTATGCCACTAATTTTGGCCCTTGTTCTCTTTTTTAAGTGTGTGTACTCTCCTTAAATACCTTGAAATCAAGGGCAAGTCTTAAATGAAATTGGTTTTTCTCCAGAGGAACCCCAAACAGTGGGGTACCTGGGTTGTATGGAATTGAATTCCAGGTTAGGTGGATTATCCAATAGCACGGATGGTGGTAATGCAATGGCTCCACGAGGGGAAGGACTTTCAATGCCCGACGCTCTGAAAAAGAGACTCAACTAAGTCTTCCCAAATAAACAATACGCTCAGTAAAAGCAGTGCGCTCGCTCTCTAACCTCCAAGACTGGCCCCTGGCTGTTCCTCTCGACCAGATTGCTTCGCTAGCTTCACATATAGAAACTCTGATGCTCCTAAAAGAAAGACGGTTTGCCTTTGGATCCATTATGCTTTCCACACAACACCTCTTGGCACTAGGATTTGATGGCCTAGGAGATCACTTTTTTTTTTTTAATGGAACATTTATGTATTTATTTTGTGAGGAAGATCAGCCCTGAACTAACATCCATGCCAATCCTCCTCTTTTTGCCAAGGAAGACTGGCCCTGAGCTAGCATCCTTGCCAATCTTCCTCCACTTTATGTGGGACGCCGCCATAGCATGGCCTGACAAGTGGTGCATCAGTGCACGCCCGGGATCCGAACCCGGGCCACCAGCAGCGGAGAGCATGCACTTAACCGCTAAGCCATGGGGCCGGCCCCAGGAGATCGCTTATTTTTATCCCCTCTTACCTCCCTTATTCTGGTCAGTGAACATAGTGGTTAAGGTACGTGGTTTCTAGAATCAAAATCACATGCTTTCAAATCTTCATGTTGCCACTAACTAGCCAGGTAACTTTATATCTCTGTGCCTCTGTTTCTTCATCTGTGTAATGGAAATAATAATGCCAGTACCTCCCTCATAGGTGTGTTATAAGTAGCATGAGTTAATAGAGTTAAAGTGTTTTGACAATATCTGTGTAATATAATATTTCCCAAGTGCTCTCTTGATCCAGCTTTTAAGTCAGGGCTAAAAACTCTCCAGTCCCCCTGCAGGCAGTTTGCTAAGCCCCACCCAAACTGCTTCCCTTATCAGTCTCCAACACCGTTGGGTCACAGCGTACCCAACTGCTAGAGGACCCCAGATACCTAACACCTAGAGATGGCCTCTGGGCCCTGGGAATTATTCAAAATACCAGTCCCTAGGAAGCCACAAAACCTATCTAGCCCCACCCCACTTACCATAAAACTGCCCTTACAGCTCCAGCTTGCTAACCATGTCCCCAGGTGCAAACTGCCGTTTGGCCTTCATGGCGGCCTTCTCTAGTCTGGAGCTGTAAGTAACACCGAGTTCTGCCTTTCATCTGAGTGTCACTGTGCTATGTCTGGCCATCCAAAGAACCTATAATTATACCTAATATCGTATAATTATGAAATGACCTGTACGTGTTAAGTATTCAATAAATGTTACCTTTTTAAAAAAGGGCCTTCTAGTCTCAATTTCTGTGGACACAAATGTTGCATGACTATTCTTCTTAAGAATTCAAACTATTTAACCTTTAGATGGGAGCAAATCTTAGTAGAAAAATATCTTTCCAGTTTTAATTTAGTTTGACTTTATCGTATTCCAATATACGAACTGAAATATATGGAAGGAAACCAGAACATGTCACCCCAAAATATGCCTCTTGGACGTAAAAATTATTTTGAGCCAAAGGCAATTAAGAAGCAGTAAACATAGAAAAAGGGTCTGCTTTTCTGCTTAAAGGCTGGAAATAAATTTTCCTCTTACTGGAGACAGACTCTTAGCTCAGAGAGGGCACCAGAATAATCTGCAATTAACCCATATCTTCCTAGTTAGGGAAGATAAGGACTACCCAGCTCTAGTTGGCTACCCTAGCCAAACCCCTTTGTCTTGTCAATTCTTCACAAATTTATTGTTTCTTTGTCTAAAAGGTACAAAAGTTTCCTGCTCTGGCCACTTCTTTGGGTCTTCATTCTCTTGTGAAGACTCCCACATACACGTAAAAATTCAATAAAATCTGTGTGCTTTTCTCCCGTTAATCTGTCTTTGTCAGTTTAATTTTTGGACCCAGCCAGGCACCCTCAGAGGGTCCAGGAAAACTTTTTCCTCCCATATAATACCACAGTGGAAAATATAGTTTATATATCTAAAATACAGTTTAGATATAATTTTTAAAACCTTTTATTGTGCAAAATTTTACACCTAAACAAAATTGGAATAAAACCACATGTACCATCACCAGCTTCAATAATTTGGCCAATATTCACCTATACTTCATATTCTCATCTCTCTAAATGATGGAAACTATTTTCTAAAAACATAATAACAATACCCTTATAATATGTAAAAAATTGACAATAGTTCCTTAATATTATTAACTACTCAATCAGTTTCCAAATTTCCCCAATTATCTCATAGATTCTTTTTTCTTTTTCTTTGATTTCTTTGGATCAGGATCCAGAGTCCACTCTGCAGAGTGCTCATTTAATCAATATGGTCTTAAGTCACTTTTAATCTATGACTTTCCCTTCACGTTTTTTTTTTCCTTACAGTTTATTTATTGAAGACTCCAGGTTGCTGTCCTGTAGAGTTTCCATACTCTCGCTTTTCATACAGCAACTCCCCATTTGCCCCTCCTCCCAGCCTCTGGCAACCACCATTCAACTCTCTGTTTCTATGAGTTTGACTATTTTAGGCACCTCGTATAAGTGGAATCATGCAGTATTTGTCCTTCCATGACTGGCTTATTTCACTTAGCATACTGTCCTTAAGTTTCATCCATGTTGTTGCATTTGGCAGGATTTCCTCCTTTTCAAAGGCTGGAAAATATCCCATTTTATGTATATAGCACATTTTTTTATCCATTCATCTGTAGATACGTTTAGATTGTTTCCACCTCTTAGCTATTTTGAATAATGCTGCAAAGAACATGGGAGTGCAAATATCTCCTTAAGATCTTGATTTCAATTCTTTTGGTTAAATACTCAAAAGTAGGATTGCTGGATCATATGGTAGTTCTATTTTTAAGTTTTTGAGGAAACTCCATACTGTTTTCCATAGCTGCTGCACCATCTGACATTCCCAAAAACAGTGCATATGGGTTCCAATTTCTCTACAACCTCGCCAATACTTGCTATTTTTTACTTTTATTATTTTTTTTATGATGGTCATCCTAACAGGTGTGAGGTGATATCTCATTGTAGTTTTGGTTTTCATTTCCTTGATCATTAGGGATATGAGCATCTTTTCATATACCTGTTGGTCATTTGTATATCTTCTTTGGAGAAATGTCTATTCAAGTCCTTTGCCCACTTTTTATCTGAGTTAGTTTTTTGCTATTGAGTTGTAGGAATTCCTTACATGTTTTGGATACTAACCCCTTATCAGATACATGGTTTGCAAATATTTTCTTCCATTCCATAGGATGCCTTTTCACTCTGTGTATTTCCTTTGCTGTGAAGAAGCTTTTTAGTTTGATGTAGTCCTACATGTATATTTTTGCTTTTGTCGCCTGCGGTTTTGGTGTCATATCTAAGAAATCATTGCCAAGACCAATGTCATGAAGCTTTTCCCCTCTGTTTTCTTCTGGGCGTTTTTCAGTTTTAGATCTTGTGTTTAAGTCTTTAATCCATTTCGAGTTGATTTTTTTGTATGGTATTTCTAGATGTATTCTTGGATACATTTTGCCAATTGTGTATTCATGGCATCCTTGTCAAAGATCAGTTGACTGTATATATATGTGGGTTTATTTCTGGGCTATCCATTCTCTTCTATTGGTCTATACATCTGCCTTCATGCCAGTACCATACTGTTTTAATTACTGTAGCTAAGTAACATATTTTGAATTCAGGCAGTGTGATGCCTCCAGCTTTGTACTTCTTCATTTTTTTTTTTTTTTGTGAGGAAGATCAGCCCTGAGCTAACATCCATGCCAATCCTCCTCTTTTTGCTGAAGAAGACTGGCCCTGAGCTAACATCTATTGCCAGTCCTCCTCCTTTTTCTCCCCAAAGCCCCAGTAGATAGTTGTATGTCATAGTTGCACATCCCTCTAGTTGCTGTATGTGGGACGCCGCCTCAGCATGGCCGGCTGAGTGGCGCATCGGTGCGCGCCCGGGATCTGAACCCGGGCCACCAGTAGCGGAGGACGCACACTCAACTGCTAAGCCACGGGGCCAGCCTCCAGCTTTGTACTTCTTTCTCAAAATTGTTTCAGCTATTCAGAGTCCTTTGTGGTTCCATATGAAGTTAAGCATTTTTTTTTTAATTTCTGTAAAAAATGTTGATGAGATTTGGAAAAGCAAGGCATTGAATCTGTAGATCACTTTGGAAAGTATGGATATTTTAGCAATATTAAGTCTTCCAATCCATTAACATGAGATGTCTTTCCATTTATTTGTGTCTTCTTAAATTTCTTTCATTAATGTTTTATAGTTTGCAATGTATAAGTCTTTCACCTGCTTGGTTAAGTTTATTCTTAAGTATTTTATTCTTTTTGATGCTATTATAAATGGGATTGTTTTTTAAATTTCCTTTTCAGATTTTAGTGTATAGAAATGCAACTGATTTTTGTATGTTGATTTTATGTCCTGTAACTTTATTGAATTTGTTAGTACTAGCAGTTTTTGGGTGGAGTCTTTACATACATATAAGATCATATTATCTGCAAACAGATACTTTTACTTCTTTCTTTTAGTTGAGATGCCTTTTATTTCTTTTTTTTGCCTAATTGCTTTTGCTATGACTTCCACTGCTATGTTGAATAAAAGTGGCAAGACTAGGCATCCTTATCCTGGTCCTGACCTTAGGGGAAAAGTTTCAATTTTCACTGCTGTGTATGATGTCACCTGTGAGCTCTTCATATATGGCCTTTTTTATGTTGAGGCAATTTCCTTCTATTTCTAGTTTGTTGAGAGTTTTTATCATAAAAATGTGTTGAGTTTTATCAAATGCTATTTCTATTGAAATGATCATGTATTTTTTTCCTCATCCTGTTAATGTGGTATTTCACATTGATTGATTTGCTAATGTTGAACGAAACTTGCATCCCAGGAAAAATTCCCACTTGGTCATCATATATGATTCTTTTCATATGCTGTTGAATTCAGTTTGCTAGTATTTTGTTGAGTATCTTTTCCATCCCTCACTTTCAGCCTGTATGTTCTTAAATCTAAAGTGAATCTCTTGTAGACAGCATCTAGTTGGGTCTTTTTTTTTTTTTTGGCCTTTAAGCTGCTCTATATCTTTTGATTGGGGAGTTTAATGCATTTACATTTAAAGTAATTCCTGATAAAGAAGGACTTCCTATTGCCATTTTGTTAATTGCTTGATGTTTTGTAACTCTCTTGTCCCTCTTTTCCTCTCTTGCTGTCCTCCTTTGAGTTTCATTGATTTTTTTTTTTTTTAGTAGCATGTTTTTCTTCCTTTCTCATTTTCTTTGGTGTGTTTTCTATAGGTATTTTCTTTCTGATTACCATGGGGCTTATATGAATCATCTTGTAGTTTTAACAATATATTTTAAGTTGATAACAACTTAACTTCAATGCATACAAAAACTCTATACTTTTACTTTTCCCTCCAATACATTATGTTATTGATGTCACATTTTACATCTTTTTTATCATGTATCCATTAATATATTTTTATAGTTATAACTTTTTTTATACTTCTGTATTTTAACTTCTACACTAGAATTAAAAGTGATTTACACACCACTGTTACAGTATTACAGTATTATGTATTTCTCTCTATATTTACTTTTACCAGCAAGTTCTACAGTTTATATACTTTTGTGTTGCTGTTATAATTCTCTTGTTTCAAGTTGAAGAACTCCCATTAGCATTTCTTGTAAGGCAGATCTAGTGGTGATGAACTCTCTCAGCTTTTGTTTGTCTGAGAAAGTCTTTATTCTCCTTCATTTTTGAAGGACAGTTTTGCCAGATACAGTACTCTTATTTGGCAGGGTTTTTTCCTTTCAGAATTTTGAATATATCATCTTGATATTAAATCTCTTAATCTCAAGTTCATGTGCCTGATGTGCAGTAAGCCAATCACTGAGACATTGGTGCTTGGAGATAGAGAAAGGTTTATTTGAATTGGCCAAAATGAGAAGGCAGGAGGATAGGTTCTCTCAAATCTGCCTTAACAAGAGAAGAAAGCAGGGTGTTTTATAGAGCTAAGGGGCTTGGCAGGAGGAGTTTCTGAGAAACAAAGGGGTAATTTGTGTTTTTTTCACTCCAGATAAGGCCTTGGGGAATCTGACTTATGAGGGTCAATTTCAGCTGGGGGCTGGTTATCTGGTGGTAATAACTTCCTTGAAGGCATTCCCTTTCTTCTGTAAAACGAGTTCATAAATCCTTGTGACCTTTGAGTCACCCCTCAGGTTAAAAAAGAAAACAGCAGGGCAGAAGTCAAGATGGCGGCATAAGCAGACTCGGAACTCACCTCCTCCTGTGGACACAGCCAATCTACAACTACTCGCGGAAAAATTACCCCTGAGACAGAACTGAAAACTGGATAAGAGGAACTCCTGCAACAACGGACAATCCTAACTGAGGTAGAAGAGGCAGAGACTCCCTTCTGGAAAGGAAAAACGCCGCCTTCACAAGCCGCCAGCTTCATGGCCGCCGGGAGCAGCTCACAGGTACGCAGCCTCCCTGGAGGTGCGGGGCCCTGAGCCGGGGAGCGCCCCCGCTGTGGGCATTTTGTGGACCCAGCACAATCGATACCAGTGGCGTAATATCTGACTTTGCCTGCTACTAAAACATTGGGGAGTACCCCCAGAAAACCCGGTTCACAAAGAAACTAAAACCGGCTCTTAAAGGGCCCACACGCAAACTCACTCATTTCAGAAAGCATCCTAAAATCACCAGAAAGAAAGGTGCACAGTGCTGTGGTGACAAGAGACTCACCTAATAGGCCCTGAGTGCATCTCGGTGAGGGGTGAGACCTCTCCAGGGACTGGGACATTGGCGGTGGCCATTGTTGCAGCCTGGTGTGGGCGTGCTGACACAGACGCCATTGGAGTTCTCCCTGAGGCCTGCTAGCCCAGGGTCTGCCCCACCCACTAGAGCACCGATTTAATCCAGCTCAGCCAGGGCAGGCAGCCCACCCTAGAGACTGGTCCCACCCAACAACAAGCCCTCAGGCAACGTGTGGGCCTGCATAGATTGGTGACTGGATTCTCTGCAGCCTGGCAACTGAGCCGACTTTAGCGGGGCAGGGTGTGCACAAAGAGTGGGTGGAGAGGGTGGGGCGGTGGTGGAATGTGTGGGGCTCCTGCCGTGGAGAGACTGGGTCTGCTTGGGGAGGTCGGGGTGCGCTCATGGGGCAGGACTGTGTTGACTGTGTGTGTGGACCGGTGGGCGGCAGGGCTTGTCAGCTGCAGAAGACTTGTGCTTCTCAAAGACCCACATAGGGGGTTTGCCCCACCTTCCAAAGCTTGAAACAATTGGGTGCTCCCATGCCTGAGGCCAGCCCCACCCAGCTGCAATCCTCAGAGAGATGACAAGAGACCTAATAGGCTAGAGGCTTACAGCAATTGTAACAACCTAACAACCTGCCATGCTGGGGGCCTACTCACTTAAAAGAAATACTGCAACACAAATGTGGTATTAGAACTTGCAGCCAACTGTGCTGGGGCTCCCCACACCTGATAAAGAGACTGAAGGGCCCACAACAACTACAAGCAGCTGAGCATTACAACAGCTAGCCAGGAGCATAACTCGGCCTCCCTGGGCGCCTACAGGGAGAGCAAACAGGCCACAACAGAAGAACACACGTAGCCCACATAGGGGTCACCCCTGGAACATTGAGAACTGAGGGTAGCACACTGGAAGCCTCCTAAGGCATCACTTATATAAGGTCACCGATCCAAGAGCATGAGACATAGCTGACCTACCTAATAGGTAGACACAAGCACAGGGAAAGAGGCAAAATGAGGAGGCAAAAAAATACATTCCAAGTAAGGGAACAGGACAAAACCCCAGAAAAGGAACTAAGTGAAACAGAAATGAGCAACCTACCCGAGAGAGAGTTCAAACTAAGAGTGTTAAGGATGCTCACTGATCTGGGGAGAAGAATAGATGAACTCAGTGAGAATGTCAACAAAGAAATGGAAGATATAAAAAAGAACCAATCAGAACAGAAGAACGGATCTGTGAGCTGGATGAAAGACTAGAAGAAATTACCCAAGTTGAACAGGTAAAAGAGAAAAGAATTAAAAAGAGTGAGGACAGTCTAAGGGACCTCTGGGACAACATCAAGCACACTAACATCCATGTTATAGGTGTCCCGGAAGGAGTAGAGCGAGACAAGGGGGCAGAGAATCTATTTCAAGAAATAATAGATGAAAACTTCCCTAACCCAAGGAAGGAAACAGACATCCAGGTACAGGAATCACAGAGAGCCCCAAACAAGATAAACCCAAAGAGGCCCACACCAAGACACATCATAATCAAAATGTCCAGAATTAAAGATAAAGAGAGAATCCTAAAAGCCACAAGAGAATGTCAAGTTACATACAAAGGAAACCCCATAAAGCTATCAGCTGACTTCTCAGCAGAAACCTTACAGGCTAGAAGAGAATGGCACGATATATTTAAAGTGCTAAAAGAAAAAAACTTACAGCCAAGAGTACTCTACCCAGCAAGGTTATCATTCAAAATGGAAGGAGAGATCAAAAATTTCCCAGTCAAGCAAAAATTAAAGGAGTTTGTCACCAAGAAACCAGTGCTACAAGAAATGTTAAAGGGACTGATTTAAGGGGAAAAGAGAAAACCACAAATAGGAAAAGTTATCTATTTCCACGATAAGAACGTAATGGATCCAAATGCACAAAAAAGAGGTTAGATATGATATCAAAAACATAAAAGGCGGGAGGAGGGGAGTTAAAGAGTACGGCTTTCAGACAGAGGTCAAACTAAAGTGACCATCAATTCTGTATAGAAGAAGAAAGGAACAGAGAAGGAGTACTAAAACACTGAGGAAAAAAAAGAAAGTTAAAAAATGGCAGTAAGTACATACTTATCAATAGCTACTTTAAACGTCAACGGACTAAATGCTCCAATTAAAAGGCATAGGGTGGCGGACTGGATAAAAAAACAAGACCCATATATATGCTGCATACAAGAGACACACTTCAGACCTAAAGACACACAAACTGAAAGTGAAGGGATGGAAAAAGATACTCCACACAAATGGTAATGAAAAGAAAGCTAGGATAGCAGTACTCATAACAGACAAAATAGACTTTAAAACAAAAACTGTAAAAAGAGACAAAGAAGGGCATTACATAATGATCAAGGGAACAATCCAACAAGAGGATATAACACTTGTAAATATCTACACACCCAATGTAGGTGCACCTAAATATATAAAGCAATTATTAACAGACATAAAAACAGAAATAGACAGTAACAGAATAATAGTAGGGGACTTTAACACTCCACTTACACCAACGGATAGATCATCCAAACAGAAGATCATTAAGGAAACATTGGCCTTAAACAACACACTAGAACAGATGGACCTAGTAGATATATACAGAGCATTCCATCCAAAAACCGAACAATACATGTTCTTTTCAAATGCACATGGAACATTCTCCAGGATTGATCACATATTAGGCCACAAAACAAGTCTCCATAAATTTAAGAAGATTGAAATAATACCAAGCATCTTTTCTGACCACAATGCTATGAAACTAGAAATCAACTATAGAAAGAAAATCAGAAAAACCACAAATATGTAGAGATTAAACAAAATGCTACTGAACAATGACTGGGTTAATGAAGAAATCAAAGAAGAAATCAAAAAATACCTGGAGACAAATGAAAATGAAAATATGACATGCCAGAATTTATGGGATACAGCAAAAGCGGTTCTAAGAGGGAAGTTTATAGCGATACAGGCCTATCTCAACAAACAAGAAAAATCTCAAATAAACAATCTAACAATGCACCTAAAGGAACTGGAAAAAGAAGAACAAACAAAGCCCAAAATCAGTAGAAGAAGGGGAATAATAAAAATCAGAGCAGAAATAAATGAAATAGAGACTAAAAAAAAAAATAGAAAAAATTAATAAAACCAAGAGCTGGTTCTTTGAAAAGATAAACAAAATTGACAAACCTTTAGCTAGACTCACCAAGAAAAAAAGAGAGAAGGCACAACTAAGTAAAATCAGAAATGAAAGAGGAGAAATTACAACAGACACCTCAGAAATACAAAAGATTATAAGAGAATACTATGAAAAGCTATATGCCAACCAATTCAACAATCTGGAAGAAATGGATAAATTCTTAGAATCATACAACCTTCCAAAACTGGATCAAGAAGAAGTAGAGAATTTGAATAGACCAATCACCAGTAAGGAGATCGAAACAGTAATCAAAAACCTCCCCAAAAATAAAAGTCCAGGACCAGACGGCTTCCCTGGTGAATTCTACCAAACACTCAAAGAAGACTTAATATCTATCCTTCTCAAACTCTTCCAAAAAATTGAGGAGGGGGGGAAGCTCCCTAACTCATTCTATGAAGCTGACATTACCCTGATACCAAAACCAGACAAGGACAACACAAAAAAAAGAAAATTACAGGCCAATATCACTGATGAACATCGATGCAAAAATCCTCAACAAAATACTAGCAAATTGCATACAACAATACGTTAAAAAGATTATACACCATGATCAAGTGGGATTAATTCCAGGTATGCAGGGATGGTTTAACATTCGCAAATCAATCAACGTAATACACCACATTAATAAAATGAAGAATAAAAATCACATAATCATCTCAATAGATGCAGAGAAAGCATTTGACAAGATACAGCATCCATTTATGATAAAAACTCTGAATAAAATGGGTATAGAAGGAAAGTACCTCAACATAATAAAGACCATATATGACAAATCCACAGCCAATATCATCCTCAATGGTGAAAAACTGAAAGCTATCCCTCTAAGAACAGGAACCAGACAAGGATGCCCACTGTCACCACTCCTATTTAACATAGTACTGGAAGTCCTAGCCAGAGCAATCAGGCAAGAGAAAGAAAGAAAAGGGATCCAAATTGGAAAGGAAGAAGTGAAACTGTCACTATTTGCAGATGACATGATTTTATATATAGAAAACCCTAAAGAATCCACCAGAAAACTTTTAGAAGTAATAAACGAATATGGTGAAGTTGCAGGATACAAAATCAACATACAAAAATCAGTTGCTTTTCTGTACACTAACAACGAAGTAGCAGAAAGAGAAATTAAGAATACCGTCCCATTTACAATTGCAACAAAAAGAATAAAATACCTAGGAATAAACTTAACCAAAGAGATGAAAGATCTGTACACTGAAAACTATAACACATTTCTGAAAGAAATTGAAGAAGACGCAAAGAAATGGAAAGATATTCTGTGCTCTTGGATTGGAAGAATTAACATAGTTAAGATGTCCATACTTCCTAAAGCCATCTATAGATTCAATGCAATCCCTATCAAAGTTCCAACATTTTTCACAGAAATAGAACAAAGAATCCTAAAATTTATATGGAACAACAAAAGACCCCGAATAGCTAAAGGAATCCTGAGAAAAAAGAACAAAGCTGGAGGTATCACACTCCCTGACTTCAAAATATACTACAAAGCTATAGTAACCAAAGCAGCATGGTACTGGCACAAAAACAGACACAGATCAATGGAATAGAATCAAAAGCCCAGAAATAAACCCACACATCTATGGACAGCTAATCTTTGACAAAGGAGCCAAGAACATACAATGGGGAAAAGAAAGTCTCTTCAACAAATGGTGTTGGGAAAACTGGATAGCCACATGGAAAAAATTGAAAGTAGACCTTTACCTTACACCATACACAGAAATTAACTCCAAATGGATTAAAGACTTGAATGTAAGACCTGAAACTGTGAAACTTCTAGAAAAAAACATAGGCAGTACGCTCTTCGACATTGGTCTTAGCAACATCTTTTCAAACACCATGTCTGACGGGGCAAGAGAAACAATAGAAAAAATAAACAAATGGGACTACATCAAACTAAAAAGCTTCTGCACAGCAAAGGAAACCATCAGCAAAACGAAAAGACAACCTAACAATTGGGAGAAGATATTTGCAAACCATACATCTGATAAGGGCTTAATCTCCAAAATATATAAAGAACTCATGCATCTCAACAACAAAAAAACTACCAACCCAATTAAAAAATGGGCAAAAGACCTGAACAGACATTTCTCCAAAGAAGATATACAGATGGCCAACAGACACATGAAAAGATGTTCAAAATCACTATCAGGGAAATGCAAATCAAAACTACAATGAGATATCACCTCACGCCCGTCAGAATGGCTATAATTAACAAGACAGGAAACAACATGTGTTGGAGAGGATGTGGAGAGAAGGGAACTCTCATACACTGCTGGTGGGAGTGCAAACTGGTGCAGCCACTATGGAAAACAGTATGGAGATTCCTCAAAAAATCAAGGATAGAACTACCATATGATCCAGCTATTCTACTGCTGGGTATTTATCCAAAGAACTTGAAAACACCAATTTGTAAAGGCACATGCACCCCTGTGTTCATTGCAGCGTTATTCACAATAGCCAAGACTTGGAAGCAACCTAAGTGCCCATCAAGGGACGAATGGATAAGAAGATGTGGTATATATACACAATGGAATACTACTCAGCCATAAGAAACGATGATATCCAGCCATTTGTGACAACATGGATGGACATTGAGGGTATAATGCAAAGTGAAATAAGTCAGAGGGAGAAGGTCAAATACCATATGATTTCCTTCATTAAGTAGTAGATAATAACAACAATAAACAAACACATAGGGACAGAGATTGGATTGGTGGTTACCAGAGGAGAAGGGGGGAGGGAGGAGGGTGAAAGGGATAATTCGGCAGATGTGTGTGGTGAGGGGTTGTAATTAGTATTTGCGTGGTGAACATGATGTAATCTATGCAGAAATAGAAGTATAATGATGTACACTTGAAATTTTTACAATGTTATAAACCAATGTTACTGCAATAAACAAAAAATTAAAAAAAAAAAGAAAACAGCAAATTGACATGATTAACTTCTTTTCATCTATGTCTGTGTCGAGAACAAGGTCAAAAGGTCTTATTGAATATTTACAGTAACTCTCAAGTACACAACTTCAATCCCAGTCCCTTCTGGCCTGCAAAGTTTTGCTGGGAAATCCACTGATAATTTTATGGGGGTTCCCTTGTACATAACATGTCACTTTTCTCTTGCTGCTTTAAAAATTCTCTCTTTGTCATTAGCTTTTGACAATTTGATTGTAATATGTGTCAGTGTGGACTTCTTTAGATTCATCTTTTTTGGAGACTCTTGGGCTTCTTGGATCTGGATATCCATTTCTTTCCCTATATTTGAAAGTTTTTGATCATTATTTCTTTAAATGGCATTCTGCTCCTCTCTCTCCCTTCATTTGGTAGTATACCGTAAGTCCCTTAAGCTTTTCATTCTTTTTTATTCTTTCTTCTTTTTGCTCCTCTGACTGGATAATTTCAAATGGCCTGTCTTAGAATTCACTCATTCTTTCCTCTGCTTGCTCAAGTCTGTGGTTGAATCTCTCTAGTCAATATTTCAGTTCAGTTATTGTATTCTTCAGCTCCAAGTTTTCTGCTTGGTTCTTTTCTATATTTTATACCTCTTTGTTGAAATTTTCATTTTGTTCATGCATTGTTATCCTGAGCTTGTTGAGCATTTTTATGACTGTTACTTTGAATTCTCTGTGAGGTAATTCATATACTTCTGTTTCATTAGGGTCAGTTTCTGGAGCAGCTTGTTCGTTTTTTGGCGTCATGTTTCTTTGTTTTCCTTGACTCGTTATATTGGTATCTGTGCATTAGAAAAAACTCCCACCTCTTCCAATCTTCTTGGACTGGCTTCATACAGGAGGAGATGTTCACCAGATCTCTGGGTCTTGCCAGAGAAACTGGGGGGGCCTCTCAATGCTTGTTTGTCTATATGTCTTCTCTGGTCTTGTATGTGTAAATTTCCAAACAGAGGGATTTACTGGTGTCTTATTTCAGGACTTCATATTCTCTTGCACTATTCGGTGTCTGTCTGCTGTACCATAGATCTTCTGGACCAGCAGCATGCTCCATGATCCTTTTTTTGTTCTCAGTGGTACCCAGATATCTAGGGTATGCCAGGTCCCATCTGCAGTCTGATACAGGCAAGAGTGAAACCAGCCCTCCAGCACCTACCTAAAAAGTCTGAATATTGTACATATGTTTCAGTCTTCTCTTTCCCTCCTCAGGGATAAGCCAGGAGCTGGGAGTCTTCCTGATTGGGCTGTGCTGAGCCAGGGGGAGGGGCTCTGGTAGGTGAGTTCGTGCTAGTCCAAATCTTTGCCTTTATTCTCAGCAGCTTTCAGGCATCTAGAGTATGCTGGGTCTCCTCAGCACTTTAAGACAGGCAACACAGAAGCCAACCCCTTGGGCAGCCCCTGAAAAGTTGGAGTATTAGGTGCATGGTCCACCTCTTTCCATCCCTAGGCAAAACTTGGATATGAAGTTTCCACTCGCTCATTCTACACTGAACCAAGAGGAGGGTCTGTGGCAAATGTGTGCATACTAGCTGCCCTTGTTCTCAGTGACTCCCAATCTGAGACTGTCTGCTCTCAGTTCTCAGGTTCAGATAAGACAGAAACCAGCCCCTTGGACAGTCTCCAGAAAAGTCAGAATGTTGGATGTGTCATCTAGTCCTTTCTTTCTCTCCCCAGGGAGAAGCTGGAGGCTGAGGCTTTCCACCCAATTGGATGGTGCTGTGCCAGAGAGGAGAGACTCTGGTGAGAGAGTGCCTTGAGTTTTCCTACTGGCTTTGATGTGGCTGGTTTTGTACTCCTTCATGGTGCAGGAGCCTCTCAACTGGTTTCTAGATTTCTCACAAAGGAAATTTGTCTGTGTATTACTGTTGAATTGGTGTGTCTATGGGAGGAAGGAGAGTCCAGAGCTTTCTGTTCTGCTATCTTGCTGATGTCACTCAGGTATTGATTCTTCTTGAGTTTTGATGGTTCTTTATGTATTGTAGATATAAGACTTTCACTAGATATATGACCTGCAAATATTATCTTGCAGTCTATGGTTTGTCTTTTCACTCTTTTAATAGTGCCTGTGAAAGAACAGAAGGTCTTACTTTTGATGAAGTCCAATGTTTTCATCTAGAAGTTTTATACATTTAGGTTTTACATTTTAGGTCTATGATTCATTTTGAATTAATTTTTGTACATTATGCAAGATATTGGTGAACATTGTTCCTTTCTTCCTCCCCGTCTCCTTTTCTATCTCCCTCTTCCCTGTCCCCCTCTCTTGTTTGTTCATTTTTTTCTTTCCTAACCCCTTCAGTGTGGTTATGCCATTTATTTGTAATACATTTAAGTTCATTTGTTAGTGGCGTTACTCCAGTTTTAGTTTGTCTTCCTTCCCCAGTCCTGGTTGATTTAAATTATACATATTTTCAGAGTAGATAAAACATTAACATGGTTCTAAAATTTAGAATACAGAAAGCTATACTCAGAGAAGTGTCACACCTCCCCTCCCATTCATTCTACCTTGCTCCAATTCCCACATTCTTTACACCCCATTCCCCCCTACCCCCCATAGATAACCAATCTTGTTAGGTTTTGGTTTATCCTTCCTGTTTCTTTTTCACAAATAAGCTGATATATGGATATTTTATTTTTCCTTGTTTTTTCCTGAAAGGTATCATACTAAATACTCTTTTACACTTTGCTTTTTTCACTTAAAAATACATCCACAGCAGTTCATAGAGACCATTATTTCTTACAGATTTTTTGGATTACCACAGTTTATTGAACAGTTTCCAATGTATGAATGTTCAGATTGTCTCCAATATTTTGCAATTACAAACATAGCTGCAATGTGCATAGGTATTTCACATTGTTGGAAGTGTATCTTCAGAGTAAATTCCTAGAAGTGAGAATCGTGGGTCAAAATATGTAGTTTTGTTATACTAACAACTAACAATTTGGCAAACAAGTTTGCCAAATTCTCCTCCAAAAGGATGCACCATTTTGTATTTCCACCACTGAATAAGAGAGTGCTTGCTTCCACAAAGCCTGCCAACAGAATATGTGCCAATCTGACAGGTGAAAATTGGTATCTCACTATTGCTTTAATACACATATCTCTATGAATGAGTTTGAATATGCTTTTACTTATTTAAGAGCCTTTATCTTTTTTTCTAATTATCTGTTCCTGTCTTTTTCTCATTTTTCTATCAGGATTTTGGTGATTTGTTCCTCAAATTTTGAGAGTTCTTTGTATATTAAGGATATTAAATCTTTATCTGTGACATATGTTATAAATATTCTTTGCCAATTTGTAGCTGTTTTTTGGCTTTATTTATGATGATTTTTTCGCCATGCGAAATTTTGTATTTTTGCATGGTCACATCTATAAATCTTTAATTTTGTTGCCCCTGGATTTTGATAATTTAATAATTTTGATAATTTCAAAGCTTTTTCCTATACTAATGTTAGAGAAGAGTTTACTCATATTTTATTCTAATACTTGTGTGGTTTCCTTTTTTACTTTTATTTTCTTGATTCATTTGAAGTTTACTCTGACGTATAGCATTAGTTATGGATATAATTTTATTTTTTTCCAAATGGCCAAGCAGTTATCTCAGCATCATTTATTACAAAAGTCCATCTTTGTCCCAAGTGATTTGAGATGCCATCTTTATCATATACTAATTTTCATATGTAGTTGGGTTTATTCTATTCCATTGGTCTATCTATTTATGTTCCAATTACCACACTGTTTTGTTTATAGAGGCTTTATAATATATTTTAATATTTAATTGAGCTAGTCTCCTTTGTTTTTTTTTCTTTTCATGTTTTCTTATCTATTCTTACACGTCTAGTTTTTCATACGAACTTTAGTAAAAACTTATTGACTCCATAAAACTTTTGTTGGTATTTTATTGAGATGGTGTTAATTTTATAAGTCAGTTTAGGGAGACTAATATCCTTATGATGTTGAGTCATCTTATCCGAGACCACAGTTTTCACAAATACGTTTACTGTCTCAATAGCAAGTCATATTGTAACATTCTTTCGCTAAACACATTGTGCATTTAACATGTGTCAGGTACTGTGCTAGGCACTGGAGATATGGTGGTGAGTAAGATAGTTTTAGATTTTACATAACATAGATAAATGAAAGCAGATATCTGTCTCCATTATAGTTAGAATATACATGCCAAAGTAGCTAAGTCTTTAGATCTGTGATATTTAATCTGGTGAGGGTTTGCTATGGTTCTATTTTATGTTCATTCTTTTCTAAACTAAGCTCTTTGCAATGTAATGGTTTGCTTTGAAAAGGACTGAACTGGTATCATTGAGCTGCTGAAGTTTCAACAGGACCAGCTTGTATCACAGTGGACCTACTGAGGCCATTTTTAAATGACATCACAATTACCAGTTTAATCCAGTTGACAAATACCTAGATGAATCCAGCTATCTGTTTTGTCTGTGCCTCCATTCCACTCTCCCAGGTCTGATGGAGAAAACCAACCAGCAGAAAAGTTTTGTATCATTAAGCATGCATAAATCCCAACCTCAAATGGACCCTCAACTCTCCCGAGCCATGCTATTTTGTTTCTTTGGTCAATTTGCTTTCTCCCTTCCACAAAGGGACCTCAAACTCTCTTCACTCTATCAAATTTCCCTTATCATTTCCCTTGTTCTGAGCAGATTACCCCACCTCCTACTACAGAGAGAAAGTAGAAGTCATAATGTGGGAACTCCCTCATCTTCCCTCTAGCAACTTTACATAAGTACCTCGATTTCCACCCATCTCTTTGTTCTAGCCTGTTACAATAAAGAAGGAATTCTTCCTCTCATCATCTAAGATTAATCTCTCCACCACGTCTGGTCCTCCTATCTTCTTTCCCCTTGTTACTCCAAATTCAACCTAATACTATCAAGTGTTTATTCTTTTTTCTCTATCTTTGGCTCTCTCTTGACTCTTTTTGCAAAACATGCAAACCTGCTGAAACCGATTATTAAAAATAAACAAAATCCTTCATCTTGTTTTCCCTTCTAGCAATGGCCATATTTCTCTTCTTTCCTTCATAGCCTAATTTCTTAAGTCATAGGATTTTGTGAGGCTAAATAGAGACAACTCTCACAGACACAGAAATATACAGTCACTGAGAAGAGGAAAAGCTTAAAGAAAATATGAGGACAGCTGCAAACCACCACTGGATACCTGGGCTTTGGGGCTAGGTTTAATCCAAGGGGCTGGGTGCCATAGGTACACGTAAAATATGCTTGCCTGTGGTGAACTAGGCAATATAAACAATATGGCATAAGTGTGGGTCTTGAATCAGTTTCTTTATTTGAAAATTTGAAATAACAACAGTTACCTTGCAGCATTGTTTTGAGGATTAAATAAGATAATGGATATAAAGCTACTTATCATGGTACCTACCCAATAAATATTGCCTATTATTATTTTTGTAGTTGTAATTATGTTGTCAGATAAGCCGGTTTGTGCAACCAAATATGAAAGCATACATATTCATTATGGAAATAAATATAAAGTAATACAGCTGTCTTTGACTTAAAAGTTAGAGTAGTGCTTTAGACATTCATTCATTCATTCGTTCACTCATAAAGAAACATATGTATCAGGAACTTTGCTAGGCATTAGGGCTTACAAAGAAGAAAATAAGACAAAATCTCTGCTCTCAATGATCTCACAGTCTTAGGGCAGTCAAGACTTAAGCATGTAATTATAATACAATGTGGTAAGTGCAGTAATTGATAAACACAGGGTATTTGGAGAGTTCAAAGAAGGAAGCATACAGCTTGGGCAAGGTGCATCAGAGAAATCTTTCTGGTTGAGGTAAAACTGGAGCTAATTCTTAAAGTGAGTAGATGTTATTAGAAGAAAGAAAGAAGGCAGGCAGGGGAAGGGTTTTAAAGTTCCTCTGTCCACACAGTTCAACTCAAAGGCACTGGAATACCATGGTTATTTAATTTAAAAAATTGTACTACTAAAAATTATTTGAAACTCATTGACCTATTTGAATGATAAGTAAGGAACAACGTATTACATGATAATACAAGGATGAGGCAAAACTTTTGTTTCATTGGGAGTGGAATATAGCAGGAATTGCTGTAGGCAAAGTGACATAATGTATTTTAAAGAAGTGGTGGCTGGGAGCCCAGATAGGCTACTACCAATGGTGAAATTGCCTAGGTGATGGTGCAGAAAGCTGATTGTCAGCTAATGAGAGGTGACCAATCTCTTGCAGACCGATTCCATTTAAAAATAGGAGGTGAAGATGTAAGCTACCATGCATTCGCTTATAATAAGAAATACGAAATTCGTGCAAACTGAAATGCATGTGTTGTCACGATTGGTACATTTGCTCCATATGGGCATGCCAAATAGTTGTCTTGAGATTCTGAAGTCAGAACAAAAGGTGTTAGCTAGAGTGGGCAGCTGTCTGGTTCAGACAAGAGTCCGAGCAACAATGGGCTTAATTTCCTGTCCTGATTCTTCAAAACCTTAATCTATGTGAGTTCATAGATTTAAAAATTCTCATTGTTGTGGTTATTTGAAAGATGAGATGTGGAAACAGGGGCAGGTCTTAGGCTTATAAGCATCTGGTGAGAATGTGCTTTGGAATAGGCACAAGTAGCACATGCTGGGGCAGCATCATGAGCTGAGGTCACGTTAAGACATCAGGGGAAGGAAATTAGCCTGGGAACATATACCTGCCAAATAATTAGTGCACTATTGGCTGTGAAAGTGGGATTGTCTCTGAACCTCTGAGAGCTAGATAAATTATATTAACATAAATTCAAAGTATTATGCATATTATCCATTATGTAAAATAGTTATACGTATATGCATAGAAAAAGGTATAGAAGCATATATAAAATATTCTGAGTGTTTTTCCAATATAAAGAAACATGTGGAAACATGAGTGTTCTTTATTTTCTTTTTGCTCTGTGATTTCAAAATCTTCTATAATAAAGATGTGCTACTTATGCAATAAAGAAATATAAATTAGAAAAAATTAGCATAAGAGAAAAAAGACTGACTGTCTCCCACATCCGCTGGAACAACTATTAATAACATAGCTGGATGATATTAGACACGAACAAGGTAAGAGCATAGGAAATACTATGGAGGATATGGGAAAGGGAGGCTCTTTAAAGGAGTCTAGGAAGGGTGAGGTGCTGCACAAAAAGGAATTTCTTTTCAGTTTGGACTAAAAACAGGAAAGGACTATTTTTAGTAGAGGAGTTTTAAATGCCCCTCCCATTGGCACAGCCAGCACCAAAAATATTTATCTTGCATAAAGAATGTACACATTATTTTTCAAGTACACTAGAATCATTTATGAAAATCAAGTGTGTTTAACTTACAGAGTAATAGTATATAGATCACGATGAAATTAAATCAGAATCAATAACAAAAAGATAACGAAAACCACTCCCAAACATTTTAAAATTTAAAAAATACACGTTTAAATAATTCATGAATGACAGAAGAAATCATCAGTGAACTTTGAGAAGATTTAGAACACAATGATACAGAAAATACAACTTCTCACAACTTGTGGGATGCAGCCATTCTTCACTGTTTACGTGCACGTTTCCCTCAGGGAAGTTGTGGGGTGGGGCTTCCAATGTGCTCTAGGCATTTTACTTAGGCCCTCTGAGTTTTATTTTCCATGTTATTTATCTTTAGGTATGAAACGGAGCCTAGTATCTATTATTTTGTCAAACTGAAAATACATTTTTAAGGGCCAATTACTGATGTTGGTTGCTGATTTCAGTTAGAAGTTGTATGACAATTTTGTGACTGTTGTAGTTTTCCACTGAGAATCAGGGTGGGTGAGTGCTCTTAGGACTCACTTCTAAGGAGCTTAGAAGCCTAGCCAGGGTGGGTGAGGAGGATTGTATCCTGGACATCTTGCCCTTTCTCAACAGGATTCCTTGAGAAAATTGAGCGCTAATGGCCAAAGACATCTTTTGTATGTAGAGTTAACCTCTCTTATGCATCTAGAATGGAGTTAGCTATGTACCATCTTTAGGGGAATTAAGAAAACCATTCTGTGGTTCAGATGAGGAATCTAAGTTGAAAAGGGATATGAGACACTACCCTGAAAATGCAGTAAATCCTACACTGGCCCTTCTGGGCCTTATACCTGGGCTCAGCCTAGGAGATCCTTACCTTGGCGAAGAAGTAGGTGACCACGTGCTCAAGTGGAGCTGTATAAAGACCCAGACCTGGGGCTGATGGAGCACATGCTTGAGAGATGCATCCTTGACCTTGTGGGGGATCAGAATTGGCCACCCAAGATGTGTCTCTTTGGCTTGATTACTTTTAAAAACAAAAGACTGAAAAAAAAACTTTGATCTTTCCCCTAACTGCCTAAAAAGATAGAAGGCCTGCCCCAAGAAGGAGCTATCACCATAGATAACTCTAGGTTGGTAAACTAGGAGGAACTTAGCTGAGCCCATTTTTATCAAAGTTCTGTCTGGAGTCACGTTGTCTACAGATGGCCCAGCAAACATTTGTTTATCAAACATTTGCTTTTCCATCTCCATGTGAATTGTCTTCTTCCCCTTTGAAGTCCCAAACCACTACCCTCAATATCCTCCTTGGTCTTTAACTAAAGATGATATATAAAGTGATAGGTTCAGCCACTTTGGTGAATTACTCAGATTTTGTGGGTTTCTCCCATCTATACATGTTATTAAACTTTGTTTGATTTTCTCCTGTTATTCTGTATCACGTCAATTTAAATCTTAGACCAGCCAGAAGGACCTAGAGAGTAGAGGAGTAGTTCTTCCTCCCCTACAAGCTCATGGCTAAGATTTTCCCTTGGCTTCAGGGCCACCCTGTGTCCTACCTCAAAATCCTCTCCTTGATTTTCGAGCCAAGTGAAAACGATTCAATTCTGTTGTATAAAAGAGGACTCTACAGGACATAGTAAAGAATGGTCAGTGGACTAAGGTTGAAATTGGAGCAAGAAAACAGAAACTTAGACATGACTCTCAGGGTATCTTTTTTTTTTTTCTTTCATGAGGAAGATCAGCCCTGAGCTAACATCCATGCCAATCCTCCCCATTTTGCTGAGGAAGACTGGCCCTGAGCTAACATCTGTGCCTGTCTTCCTCCACTTTATGTGGGATGCCGCCACAGCATGGCCTGACAAGCAGTGTGTCGGTGCACGCCCGGGATTTGAACCTGGGCTGCCAGGAGCGGAGTGCACACACTTAACCACTGCACTACGGCCCCGGCCCCTCAGGGTATCATTTCTAAAATAATAAACACTAGCAACAAGTTCTGACTGTATCACAAATAGCAGTTCTAATAACCACTAGCATCAGAATCACCTGGGATCTTTATTAAAAATGCAGAGTCCACATCTCTATGTCAGAATGTCAACAGGGCTTGAGAATCTAATTAAAGTTAAAGAACCACTTTGTAGGAAATGTAGTGAAATCCTTTACCCAACCCATGTTACATCCTACTTATGAGGATCCAGAATGGATTCTTTGATATATAGAAGAACTCTGTCATTTGTGGATCCAGTAATCATAGTTTAAATTGTTGAAGAGAGGTCCCAAATATCCATGACATGCACCCTTTAGGGGCTCCCTCTTTCCAGCCTTCTGCTGGAGCTCCTCATTGGCCAAACTCAACTGGTAGAGAATTTAAAGAAGCTTTTTTTGCCCAAGGCCAGGTTCCAGGGGACACAAAGCAGAGTAGAGAAGGGTGCAGATTGGATCTAGGGAGCAGAAAGAAGATATCCAGCCCAGACAAATATAGAAGATGTAGAAGATATTTATCTCTATAAGCTTCTGTGTCTGACTGACAGAAGAGTGAAGGGAATATAAGACAAATGTCTTGTCTGCAGGAAACTTTTAGACTAGTCAATGATAGCTAAATATAGATAGATCTCCAGTATGATTAAAGAATAAATACAAATGCCAAATGAGTAGTATGGAGAAGAGAATAACCCCAAAGCTTCAATTGCTTCATTGGCTTTGGTGTCTGGCCAACCTATGTCCCAGTACTGGCCCTGACTTTCAGTAGTTGTGTAATGTTAGGCAAGTCGCTCATTTTTTTTTTTTTTTTTTCTGGTGACGAAGATTGTCTCTGAGCTAACATCTGTGCCAATATTCCTTTATTTTGTATGTGGAATGCTGCCACAGCTTGGCTTGATAAGCAGTATGTAGATCTGTGCCCAGGATTCGAACCTGTGAACCCTGGGCGGCCGAAACGGAGTGCGTGAACTTAACCACTACACCACCGGGCCGGCCCCAAATTGCTCATTTTTATTGGTACAGAATCTGTAGTGCAGGGATAGTAGTTACTTCAGAGTTTGTTTTGGGTTAAATTAAAGGATGTCCCTGGCACCTAGTAGGTGTTTAATAAACATAGGGGAAGAGAAGAAAGCTGGGGACACAGACAGAAATGGACAAGTTGGGAAAAGCTCTTTCTAGTTCTGTAGGATCTCCCGAAGAAGGGAGGTGATTATCCCACAGCTTTAGAACTCTCGTGGCTAGGAAGTTTTCCCTTACAACAGCGTAGATGGCTACTTCTGCTGAGTATGGCCATTTCTTCAGAGAATGCTATTCAATTTCCCTGCCAGCCTTGACAGAAAGAATAGAGACTTTGCGGACAGGCAAATTTAGTTTCAAATCCTATTTCCACCGATTAGTAGTGGCAAGTTGTTTTAAGTCCTCTGAGCCATAGTTTTCTCAGTTACAAAATGCGGTATTGCTATGAGGATTTACAAGACAATGTTGATAAAAGGCCAGGGAGGTGCTCATATTTCTATCTGATCTGCTGCTCTTATTGGTTCAGCTGGACTTAGGAATCTCAATTTCTTTTAGCCTTCTCCCCTAAAGCCTAAGTAGTTCCTATCTCTAGCAGCCAGCACTGTGGCTCTTTTCTGTGAATTTTATCCTTATCTCCTGGGCCTTGCTAGTCACAGAAGTCTGGAGCAAGAGAGTCAAGAAGAGGAAGAAAAGAACAAGGATCTACATTCACTTCTGCCCTTATTAGCTTTTACCAGACCTGTGTCTAAACTTCTGTGCCTTGGGAATGAATAAAGTTAAAGGGGAAGCCTTGGACCTCCCTTGTAAAGTAGAAGGGGAAGCTTTGTGCACCCCTTTTTGAGATTATATGAATAGAGCAGAATGTGTCTGTAGTAGTTGAATGATGGCCCCCCAAGACATATCCATGTCCTGCGAATGTGACCTTATTTGGCAAAAGAATCTCTGCAGATGTAATTAAATTAAAGGTCTTGAGATGAGATCATTCTGGATTGTCTGGGTGGGCACTAAATCCAGTGACAAATGTCCTTATAAGAGAGACACAGAGGACAGAGAGAGAGAGGAGAGGCCGTGTAAAGATGGAGGCAGAGATTGGAGTCATGGAGTTCACTACAAACCAGAAGAGAAAAGGAAGGATTCTCCCTTAGAGAATTCAGAGGGAACACAGCCCTGCTATAATACCTTGATTTCAGACTTCTGTCCTCTAGAGCTGTGAGAGAATAAATTCCTATTTGTTTTAAGCCACTGAATTGGTGGTTATTTGTTACAAGCAGCCCTAGGAATCAATAGTGTCTAATCAACACTAATCATAAATAATGAGTATACACACTATTAATACTGATAGCTGCCATCTATGGAGCGTTGTACTCAAGACGGCAGTTTCTGGGAGCTGCACATTGGCTCCTCATTCTCTTCCCACCCTGTCCACCTTCAGCAAGCCTGGCTTTAAGAAAATGGTTTAATAAAAAAATGTATTTGGCTTTTGTCCCCTGTTCCTGGCACAGAGCTCCTAAAAACCCTGAGCATTTCCTGAGTGATAAAAGTGTCTTTTGTATGCTAATGAACAACCCAAGGCAGGGGGCCCCTAGATAGCTTCAGGGTGAGGGCTGGTGGCCAGAAAAACCAATCACGGGATTAGAGGGTTAGAACTTTCAGCCCTGCCCCTCCACCTCTGGGGAGAGGAGAGGGATTGAGTTCAATTACCAATGGCTAATCATTTAATCAACCATGCCTACTTAATGAAACCTCCACATAATGAAACCCACAACAGGGTTTGAGAGCTACTGAGTTGGTGAACACATCAAAATGCTGGGAGGATGGCACAACTGGAGACGACATGGAAGTTCTGTGCCTCTCCCCTCCACTCACCCCATACCTTGCTCTATGCCTTATATCGATGCAAATAATCCATAATCCATCTGTAAATCAAAACTGAGGTGAGTTTATTATCTGAGCCAGTTTGAGGACTATAGCCTGGGAGAACTTTTCCACCAAGGAAGGAAGCTCTCTGAAGAAGTGGGCTGTACAGAATAGTTATATACCGTCTTGGAACAAAGAACATATATCACATATGACAGGACTATCTCTTTTACTACAGTCACGAGATGTTTTTGTTGGGGCCCAGGGTAGGCCACCCCAACGTATCCCACAGTAGCATATTGATTATTTTGAGTTAAAGTTACTTGAGGGGCAAAAATGGCATTCTGACCCTCCTGTCTCTGTTCCCCTGAAAGCAGGATATAAATCTCCCATGAGAAAGATGCTCTCCCTGCATCCTTATCACCAGAGCCAGGGATTCAGGGCCGAGGAGAAGCCTGCGTAAACAAACCTGCTCACTAACTACCTCCAGCCTAAACTCTGCTTAAATTCCTCACTATTTACATAACCCAAACCTAAGTTTCTTTGTCTTGTCAATTCTTCACAAATTTACTGTTTCTTGGTGTAAAAGATATACATACTGCCTGCTTTGTTCACTCTCTGAGTGTCAATTTTTTTTTTTTTGTGAGGAAGTTCAGCCCTGAGCTCACTTCCATGCCAAGCCTCCTCTTTTTGCTGAGGAAGACTGGCCCTGGGCTAACATCTGTGCCCACCTTCCTCCACTTTATATGGGATGCTGCCACAGCATGGCCTGACAAGCGGTGCGTCGGTGCACGCCCGGGATCCGAACCCGGGCCTCCAGCAGCAGAGCACGCGCACTTAACTGCTACGCCACAGGGCTGGCCCCTCTGAGCGTTATTTTTTATGATCTCCAATACATACATATTAAATTGGGTTTTTCTCCTGTTAATCTGGTCTTGCGTCAATATTATTAAGCTAGCTGTAAGAACACAAGAAGGGAAGAAAGGGGATTTTCCCCTGCCCCAACAGTTTGCTGGTCACAAGGTGAGCACAGCAAGTGAGTGGTCAGCAGGTCAGTGGTCATGAGACAAGTTAAGGCAGGTCAGTAATTAATCCTTAGTCTCTGGGAAGAAATGCTTATCCTTAAAGAAATGCTGATATAGGGGAGGCAACATCTCTATCTTTAAGGGCATCGTTCTTGGCTTTGGGACATTGTAAATGTTTAAAGCACATGTACAATGCATGCTCAACAGGCCATGTCAGGCCTTTCTGGAAAAACAAGTTCAGGCTGAATTAGTTTTAAACCAAATGGCTTCCTCATATACTCCAATATATCCTATTGCTTGTCATTTATTCATCACTTGCTTCCATTTGGCTGTTCTTCAGTTGTATCCTTTCTAATAAACTGGTAAACATAAGTAAAGTGTTTTCCTGAGATTGTGAGTTGTTCTAGCAAATTATCGAACCTGAAGAGGGGGTTGTGGGAACCCCTGGTTTATAGCCGTTCTGTCAGAAGTGTGGGTGGCCCTCTGGGACTTGGGGCTGGTGCCTGAAGTGGAGGCTGTCTTGTGGGGCTGAGCCCTTAACCTGTGGGGTCTGTGCCAACCCTTGGAAACTAGTGTCAGAACTGAATGAATTGTTGGTCGCCCGGTTAGTGTCAGAGAATTGGTTGTTGGTGTTGGGAAGGAAAACCTCACATGTTGACTTTTGTGGGCTTTTTTTTTCTTTTACTGATTTTTACAGAAGAACTGCATCAAGTTTTCCAAGGTATAGATAAATTCTAGGTCCTAGTTTTGTTGGCCTTTCCTAATTTACTGCAAGAACATGCATTCCTTCTTCACTTTAGTTGATCCACAGGTTTGGATTCTTGTCTTGTTTGAATTCGTCGCTGGAGGGATGTGCTGCTCTATGTGCCTCCCTTGGAAAACCCGGGAAGTGGCAGTGCAACAGCAGAGCATGCTCTTTCTAGTTTATTGTTTCTGGTTTTGACTTTTATTATTGAGGAGGGCAGCTCCTCATTAAAAACCTACGTGCGATTTTTTTCAGGCCGGACCAGAGGCAATTAGAAAGGCTCCTCCTGGCAGGCCTCACGGGGAAAGCTGCCCTCCGCAAACGAGACAGTGCACAGCCCATGCACTGCAGTCTTTGGAAGGAGGGGCAATCAAGGACCCAGGCCAGTCGTGCTCTTTGCACCTTTGCATTCCCAGCTGCTGCGCCTTCATTCCTAGGTCTCTTTATCTGAGGCATTGGCCCAAGGTCCTCTTCAAGTGCCTCTGCACAGACTGCCTTATCTGGAGGAGGAGGAGAAATAAACCTTGAAAACAGTTTTCCCCACTCTGACTCAGGACCCAATACCTTTCCACTCCTAGCCTTTCTCCCTCTCAATCCCTCTCCCTCACCTTTTCTCAACCCCAGAATCCATAAGACTACCAGAGCCTTTTGTTTGGGGCTCCCTCAACAGCGAGATGACATCCACGTCTGTGCTGAACCACCTGACCCTCCACTGGTGCGCTGTTCCGTGGGGGAAATGGGACAGGGGACGACTCTTGCTTATACCATTGCAGTACGTGATTAGAGGCTTAACTCTCATTTTTAGCTTGTTTTTTTTTGTGAGGAAGATCAGCCCTGAGGTAACATCTGATGCCAATCCTCCTCTTTTTTCTGAGGAAGACTGGCCCTGGACTAACATCTGTGCCCATCTTCCTCTACTTTATCTGGGATGCCGCCACAGCATGGCTCAACAAGCAGTGCGTCAGTGCACGCCCGGGATCCGAACTGGCGAACCCTGGGCCTCCGCAGCGGAGCGTGCTCACTTAACCACTTGCGCCACCGGGCTGGCCCCTTAGCTTGTTGTTTTAATCAGCTACTCCAGAAATGGGCAGCTCAGCTCTTTCTCCCAACCCAGCTGAGCTCCTGACAAATCTCGGGCCCAATTCACTGTAAGCCAAAGGATAGTTAAAAATCAAATCAATTAAACTATAGTTTTATTTTAACAAACATATGTGAAGTGCCTGCTGTACTCCAGGCACTGTGCTAGGCTCTGTGAGATAGCTATGATGAACCATAGTCCCCACCTTTGAGGAGTTCATGGTCTGAAAAGGCCTAGAATGTCAACAGTTCATTTCAGCAGAATGGTAAGCGCTGTGATGGAGGTAAGCACGGGTGCTTGTGGGCACGGAGACGGGGCACTAAGCACATATGGGAAAGGGGAGGTCACAGAAGTCCTGCAAAAGGAGGTGATATCTGAGATGAATCTCAAAGCATCAGTGAAGAATGTGGGAAAGATTCCTAGCTAGTGGAATCAGCATAAGCAAAGTCATCATCAATATCAGCAGCCAAATCATCAACCTATGTTATTAATCACTTCTTATATGTATAATGCCATGGGATGAGTTTTCTGTTTGGATTTAGTTTTTTGTTTTGTTTTTAGAACTGCATGGCTTCCTTCTCTCTGGGGCCCTCACACACTAGTTGGTGGTAGCATATGACATGTACACATGAAAATGAAGCAGATCATCTTGGAAAACTGGAAGCAATGTGAAGATGGCATGTTTGGGGAGATTGTATTTTCGGCATGCATGTGGCGGAGGCATCTGGTCCTTGGTGACAACTGTAGCAAGGTTTCTGGCGTACAGTCCCTAATGGCATAGGTGCCAGGCAACATGGCGTTGTGGTGTTTTACTGAAAGAGTTCTCTGTTGTGACAGTCCAGGTATCATTTTTGTAGTTTCCTAGTTTTGTCGCCTCTAAGCCCAGTTCTTGTGCTCTTCCAGACACATGGGGAGCGATCTGATAAGTTCCTCACTTTTTAACTAGGTTGAACAGACTTTCTTCCCTGCAACTGAGAACATGACTGGTTAAGAAGCTAGAAGCTAACTGGGGAAGAAGTTTATAAGCAACAAGGCAGGAAACTTCCTCTGGAGGGAACTGGAAGGCCTCAATGAGGGGACGGTGGGGACCTCTTGCTCCCATGGTAACTGTGAGTCGTGGGCCCAACTTGCTGATCAGGCCTCACTTTCTTTTCCAAGTGGGAACTGCAAGTGTCCAATAGCAGCGTTTGTTCTGATGTGCTCGTATCAGTTACCACAGGCCTCAGCGAGAGGAGCCAAGGGTGAGGAGACAGGCTGGGCCAGGCATAATCGCCTCTACACCCAGTTCCTTAGAAACCTCTTGGTACTACACTGCATCGACACACTGTCTACCCTCTTGCTTTGTTTAAACAAATGCATCAATATACAGAATCATTAAAGTTTAAACTACTATAGACATCACCTCATTCAACTTTCTTTTTTTTTTTTTCGTACTAACTTTATTTATTTATTTGTTTTGTGAGGAAGATCACCCCTGAGCTAACATCCATGCTAATCCTCCTCTTTTGGCTGAGGAAGACCGGCTCTGAGCTAACATCTATTGCCAATCCTCCTCCTTTTTTCATTTTCCCCAAAGCCCCAGTAGATAGTTGTATGTCATAGTGCACATCCTTCTAGTTGCTGTATGTGGGACGCGGCCTCAGCATGGCCGGAGAAGTGGTGCGTTGGTGCACGCCCGGGATCCGAACCCGGGCCGCCAGCATCGGAGCTCGCGCGCTTAACCGCTACGCCATGGGGCCGGCCCCTTAACTTTCTTTAAGTCAGATTGAAACTGAGGTCTGGAGAGGTTAAGAATAACGACTAATATGGATATAAAAACTCCTTTGAGGGCCGGCCCTGTGGCTTGGTGGTTAAGTGCGCGCGCTGCGATGCTGGTGGCCCGGGTTTGGATCCCGGGTGCGCATCGAGGCACCACTTCTCCGTTCATCCTGAGGCCGAGTCCCACATACAGCAACTAGAAGGATGTGCAGCTACGACATACAACTATCCACTGGGGCTTTGGGGGGAAAAAATAAAATAAATAAAAATCTTTATAAAAAAAAAAACAAAAACAAAAACAAAAAAAAACTCCTTTGATCCTCACAGCAACTTGTGAGATTAAGCGACTGGTCCAAAGGCTCTTTGCTTAGCTTGTGGCAAAGCAGAGATCGAAACTTAGGTTTCTGAATGTATGTGTGGTCCTCCCCACCAGTGCTCAGGGGCTCTGCAGACTGGTCCTGGTCTGCCAACTCTGTTGCCAGCCCCTGTAAAGTGCAAAGTTGAGAGTAAGAGTTGTGAAATTTTTATGGCAGCTGGACATCGCCACAACATCCAAATGTGTGATTTTGTATTTTATACAAGTATCACTCTCAGATTGATTTGAGATAAAAAAAAAAAAAAAGGGCTTTCATCACAGATTGAGAAACACTGCTCTATACCGTTTTTGTTCCTGAGCTGAATGGGTGACTGGATATTCTAGAATCTCTTTAGAAACTGCAGAAGGCTTTTGTGCAATTCCTACTCTTACCAAACACCTGTCCTTTCAAAAACCACAGACTTTTGATTTACTTTTCTCCCGAAGGAATATAGAACTGAAAATGATAACTCATGCTTTTTTTTAACAAATGTGAATTGCAAGTCATGAGTCTGTCCAAATATTAGGACGCAAGCCAGGAGCATGTCATTGGTTTCTCTGCCGTGAGCTCCATCTACCCTGGAGTTGGGTTAATACGTTAAACAATTTGATGTTGGAATAATCTACACAATGTCAACTTGCAATCATGTAAATGTGCAAGATATGATGTATTTTAACTCAGATTGCGTTGTATGGTATACGTGTAAGCATATGTGTAACCACATGCATTAAATTTTATGTTCTGTAAAAGTACAGAAAAAAGAGAATGGTGTTTTTAGCAAACGTAGAAACAATATGCTGTTGCTGCATGTACAAGCCATTCTCCATGAGAATTCTAACCTGGAAATTCTCGTATTTCTGGAATGGTTAACTTACCACCACTTAATGGAACAAGGTCATTTTCAGAACACATCATCCCACAGCTGGTCTACCATCTGCAGGCTGAATAAAAATTTATGGAACTCAGGAAGAAAAGGAGCAATGTCCCACATCATTTTTGTTTTTGTTCTTTTTTCAGTTACAAAAACAAAGGCTATATGATCGTTAAAGAGATGCTTTTGGAAAGACAGGAGTACTTCACTTTGTACAATAGATAGGTTTCTGAAAAAAATTTGCATGAGTTATTTTTTCCTTCTATAACTGAATCTCATTTTGTATGCATGGGGAACATTTACTTTTCAAAGAAATTTTATTATGAATCTTTTAAACACTTGGTAGTCCCCAATTTTTATGGAAAAAGATATTTTTCTTAAAAATAATCTAAGTAATTCATATACATGGTTAAAAAAATACAAATACAATTAGTGTTTATAATAAGAACCAAGTCACCTCACCTACACTCCTCTTCCCTTAGTCTCATGTCTCTGGGGTTGTCCGTTTTTACTATTTCTGCTTTTAGGTCTTCTGAAAGTTGTTGGCACGAATCGAAACAATGTGCCTATACTCTTGTTTCTTGTTTTACCAACTCAGACATGATGTGACTTGGCTAGGATAGATGAAGATTCCGCTCACCGACAATCCTCTGTCTTGTTCTCCCACCTCCTTCACTGACAATGGTATGAGTGCCTCTACTGGTCATCTCTGCCACTTCAAACATATTTTGTTTCTTAGTCATTCAACCTAAGATAGAATCTCTTATAAGCTAATTCTCTTCGGGTCTCACTATATCCTCCAACTTTCTTTCTAGAACTGGTTAGGTATTTTCCAGAATGTCCCTCAATTTGAGCTTGTCTGCTGTTTTCTCATGATTAGATTGAGATTATGCATTTTACGGAAGAATATCACAGAGGTAATGGGACTCTCTCAGTGCACCAGATCGGGGGGTACATGATGCTAGTATGTCTTATTACTGGTGAAGTTAGCCTTCGTCATTACGTTAAGGTGGTATCTGAGGCTTCTCCACTTTAAATTACTATTTTTTCCTTTGTAATAATAAATATTTGAGGGGAGATACTTTGAAACTGTGTGAATATCCTGTTTCTCCTTAAACTTTCACCCACTACTTTTAGCATTAATTAGTGGATCTTGCCTGTAACAATTATTATTTTGGTGTTCTCATAGTCATTTTCTTTTTCCTTCATTTCTTCTACATTTATTAATTGGATTCTCCTGTAAAAAAGTGTCTCTTCTCCATCATTTATTTATGTATTTAATCATTTATATCAATATGGACATCATGGATATCTACTTTATTCTTTAAGTTATAATCTAATACTCTCATTATTTATTTTGTTGCTAAATTTCTTCCAGCTTCACCGTTGGGAGTTCTTTCAGGTTGGTTTCTGTGTCATTTTGACATGCCCTCAACTTTTTTTTTGAGCATTTCATTACTTTCTGGCAACACAAGATGCTCCAGGCTTATTTTGTATTTTTCCTGCCTTTGAAATCAATCACTTCTCCACGGAGCCCTGGTTCCTTTCGAGAATAGTATTTAGAAACCACTCTCTTGGCCGGCCGGGTGGCCCAGCGGTTAGGTGCGCGGGCTCTGCTTTGCAGGATCCTGGGTGCGCACTGACGCACCACTTGTCAAGCCATGCTGTGGCGGCATCCCATATAAAGCAGAGGAAGATGGGCATGGATGTTAGCACAGGGCCAATCTTCCTCAGCAAAAAGAAGAGGATTGACATTGGATGTTGACTCAGGGCTGGTCTTCCTCACAAAAAAAAAAAAGAAGAAAGAAAAGAAACCACTCTCTGGACGCTAGGTTTGTGTTCATTGCTATTGGGATGTCACTACTTCTAGGTCCTCTCAGTGGGTTGGTATATAGACACATATACATTTATCTATCTATATATCTTCTATCTCTCTATCTATCATCTATCTATCATCTATCTATCTTAAAATCAACATGATTCGTAGTGATTCTTCTGATCCAATCCAGCTCTTCAACATTAATTCTAGCATTTTGTCTTTGCTTATTTATAACTTCTTTCTCTGAATGAGAAACCTATTGCTCATATCTAAAATTATTTACTTATTTACTCAACCTTAGTATTCATTTAAAGTAGTTTCAGAATTTCTAACCCACATTCTTCTGAGGAACAAACTGATCAATTAGACCACAATGTTTTGTACAACTCTTTTGTTTTTAGCTTTACAATATCCACTCAAAATAATATTTTCCAAAGTTGCTTGGGTCAGCTTCTTCCTTTCCCACTCTCTTCAGTGAGGTTATGCCCTCGTATAATACAGTTAGATTCACTTGTCAAATCTATTCCATCTTGGGTTCCATCCTTATCTGGTTGCTTTTTAAAAAATTGCTTACAATAAAAGTCTTCCTTTGTGGTATACAGTTCTAGAGTTTTGACAAATGCATAAAGTCACGTATTTACCACTACAGTACTATACAGGACAGTTACATAACCCCCAAAATTCACTTGTTCTATCCCTATGTAGTCAAATCCTCCCACCACACAACTCCTGGCAACCACTGATCTGGTTTCCATCCCTATAAGTTTTCACTTGCCAGAATATCATATAAATGAAATAATATAATACACAGTCTTTTGGGTCTGGCTTCTTTCACTTAGAAAATTGCATTTAAGATTCATCCATGTTGTCCTGTGAAACAATAGTTCATTATTTTTAATTGCTGAGTAGTATTCCACTGTGTGGATGCTCCATAGTTCCTTTATCAATCTGTCGAAAAACTCTCAGTTATTTTCAGTTTTGGTCCTTATGAATAAAGCTGATATAAACATCCAGAAACATACATTTCTATGAACATAGTTTTCATTTCACTTGGGTAATTATGTAGGAAGAGATTGTTGGATCCTATGGTAAATGCATGTTTAACCTGATAAAAAACTGCCAAGCGATTTTGCAAAGTTTCTGTACCATTTTGCATTTCTGTCAACAATGTATGAGAGTTCCATTTGCTCTGCATCCTCATCAGCACTTGATATTGTCAGATTTCTTTCTTTTTTTTTTTTGAGGAAGAGTGGCCCTGCACTAACATCTGTTGCCAATCTTCCTCTTTTTTTTATTTTTTCTCCCCAAAGCCCTGGTACATATTTGTATGTCATAGTTGTAGAGTTGTAGCTCTTCTATGTGGGATACTGCCTCGGCGTGGCTTGATGAGTGGTGAGTAGGTCTGCTCCCAGGATCCGAACCGGTGAACCCTGGGCCACCAAAACAGAATGTGTGAACTTAACTGCTACGCCAAGGAGCTGGCCCCAGATTTCTAATTTTAGCCATTTTAATAAATGTGTAGTGTTATCTCATTGTGGCTTTAATTATGTTTTACTAATGACTAATGATGTTGAACATCTTTTCATATGCTTTTTTTGCATTTATGTATCTGCTTTGGTGAAGTGTCAAAAAGCAAACCAAAACAAAGCCACAATTTTCTAAATCTGTGCTATCCAACAGAAAACCAAAAACAACAAAGTAAACACATAAGTGGTTTTAGAACAATTAAAAATAGGAAAATGTTTCATTTTACCTCTATATATTCTATTTACAGTACTCCTCATTTCTTTGTGATGATCCAAATTTCTATCTGGTATCATCTTCCTTCTACCTAAAGAACTTTATTTAGCATTTATTGTAGAGTAGGTCTGCTGGTAATAAATTCTTATATTCTTTTTGGAGAAAGTCTTTATTTTTTCTTCCTTTTTAAAATATATTTTTGCTGAGTATAGAATTCTATTTATTTCTGCCTTCAGCACTTTACAGATGTCATTCCATTGTCTTTTAGTTTCCACAGTTTCATAAGAGGAGTTGGCTGTAATTCTTAATCTTTGCTCCTTTGTGCACCCTGTGTCTTTTTTTCCCTCCTCTGGCTGCCTTTGTAATTTTTTTTTCAACAGTTTAAATATAATATGCCTAGAGGTGGTTTTGGGTATTTATCCTGATTGTTGTTCTCTGAGATTATTGGATCTGTGGTTTGGTGTTTTACATTTGGTAGATTCTCACCCATTATTTTTTAAAATATTTTTTCTATATTCTCTGTAACTTCTGGGATTCTAATTACATACATATGAGACCATTTGATATTTTCCCACAGCTCTTAGTATCTCTGTTTTGTTTTACTCACTTCTTTGTCTCTTTGATTAATTTGCATATTTTCTTTAATTTTCACAATTTATTTGCATAGTTAATTTGATTAATTTGCATAATATTCTTGAAGGTAGTGCTATCTTCAAGTACATTGATTCTTTCATTAGCAGTGTGAAGTCTCATGATGAACCATTGAAGGCATTCTTCACCTCTGTTTCTACACTTTTTATTTGTAATATTTTCACTCAATTTTTTCCTGTAGTTTTCAACTCTATACAGAATTGCCCATCTGAACTTGTATGTTGCCCATGTTTTTCTTCAGAGATTTTAACATATTAATTATAGTTGTCTAGAATTCTCTGTTAGATAGTTTCAACACCTGTCGTAACTGTATCTGGTTGTCTCCTGGGAGTGTGAATAGACTCTCTTGCTTTCTCACTAAATCTATGGTTTCCTTTCTTTGAGAAAGAATGTCCCCCCATTTTTGGCATTCTAAAGTGGTGCTGTTCTCTTAGTTGTGGCAAGTGATATGTGACTATTGTGTACTTTTATTATGAGTAGTTTGGGTTGAGACATTCTATAACTGTAAAATATACACTTCTTTTAAAGACTTACAATAAAAATTAAAAAATCTAATAATTTTGTATTGATTTCATGCTGAAATGATAATACTTTGAATATACTGGTTTACTTAAATATATTATTAAAGTAATTTACGTGTTCCCTTTTACTTTTAAAAAATGTAACTACTAGAATATTTAAATTATGAATATGAAAGGTGAACTAAATAAATGGTGAGACATACCATGCTCATGGATTGGAAGACTCAACATAGCCAAGATGTCAATTCTCCCCAAATTGTTATGTTGGTTTGATGCAAATGGTGTCAAAACCCCATCAAGTTTTATTATAACTGTAAACAAGCTTATTCTAAAATTTATATGGAAAGGCAAAGGGACTATAAAAGCTGAAACAATTTTGCAAAAGAAGAATAAAGTGGCTGAAGCACTCTATCTGATTTTAAGGTTTACTATATAGCTGTAATAATCAAGACTATGTGGTACTGGAGGAGAGATAGACACATAGATCAATGACATAAAATAAAGAACCCAGAAATAGAGTCATCTATTTCAACTAAGTCAACTAAGTCAACTAAGTTCAACTGATTTTGACAAAGTCGCAAAAGCAATTCTGTTAATCTGTTGGAGGTTGAAAAATGCTGGGCCTGGCTTACCTTCTTTCGGTGGGTGGAGGGAAATAAGACACTCTGCTGCAATGTTGTTCTGCCCTTCTTGGGGTCCCTAACAAGTCTTTCTTCCTCTTTCCATCTTTCTGACTTCCCCTCTGGTTGTTTTTTGCATTATATCATGAATTTATAGTTATACTTAGAGGGGAAGATCAGGGAGAAATGAGTCTATGCCAATTCGTATGGACCAGAAGTCCTCTGTGTACTATTTTTGCAATGTCCTATGAATCTATTATTTTTCAAAACAAAAATTTAAGAAAAGCACATATGTGGCTGACATATTTCTATTTGACTGCATTGAGTGGTTTCATTGAATGGTTAATGTAACTCATGGCTGAGCCCTTTAAAATCACTATGGTGATTATTGCCTTCCCTCCCCTCCTTCCCCTGCTTTACTTCTAGCATCTCCTTCTAATAGGATATTATGTTGTAGGCCTAGAAATATTATGGCAGCATAGTTTCTATTTTCTTTGCCATTCTGAGGTTTTCAAAATATTTACAAGGTCATTTCCTGCTTCTTCATGGCCTAGATCTGGCCTTCTAATTCATAAATTAACAGACCAGCCTTTTAGGATACTGATATTAACTGAGGGAAATCTCTTTTCTGCTTGAGGTTTGAGGAAGTAAGAGCTGGCTCAAGATTTCTCTCTTATTTTGTTCCAGATGTCAGTTTTTGAACAAGTATGAATCATATTTTGTAGTTTAAAATTTTGAGTATTTCTGTTTCTTTAAAGATAGAGTTTTATCCTCTGTAATTTATTTTCACTGTTTTCTAAAGTATTACAAGAAAGGAGAATAGGGTAAAACTGCCTTTTCTCATTTTTTTAAAGTCCTGATTTACTTTTTTGATACTGGGTATCTGGCACTAAACAGACAAAACATATGGCTAGTTGATTTAGTTGTGTTATTACTTTAATATTTTTGAGTCAGACCTATATGTTTTTAAGAGGAGTATAAATGCAAAGGTACAAAAAAATTGATTCTAGGATTTCCTGTCTTTTTCCTAAATGTATTTTTTGTTTTTACAGAGTACTTCCTTTTGTACTTCTTTCACACAGAATTCATCGTTAATAAACTTTCGGAGCTCTTGCATGTGTGAAAAGAATTCTTGCTTTATAAGCATATTTCTTCAGAAGTGTGAGGCCATTGATAAATGTTCTCTCTACATTTATCACTGTTGGTGAAAAATCTAATGCCAATGTAATTCTTGTCATTTTGTATTTTTTTATTTGTCTGGAAATTTTTAGAATGATAGTGAAAAATTTTTAGAAATTTTTAGAATAATAGTGTGTCTATCACTATCTGTGTCTATGTGTGGGTCTGTTTCGTTTTTAAATTCACCTCTAGGTGACTTAGTTTTTTCAATTCTGAACATTTGTCCTATTTTTTCTTTGTCTATTCCCTCTCTTTGTAATTTCTATTTTCCCCTCCTGGAACACTCCATTTATACTATATTGGAACATCTTGAGCTATCCTACACATCTTATGAGTTATATGTATCCATTCTTCGACTCTATCCTGGGAATACTATCAACCTTAATTTTGACTTCATAATTCTCTCCTCAGCTGGGTTTGTTTTTCTATTCAATTTATCTACCGCATTTAAAGAATTTCAATGCTTAAAATTTAAATTGCAAAAATCACTACATATTTTTTAACAGATGCAATATCCATTCACATTTATCTTGGAATATTAGATATACATAGTCTAAAGCTCTTTCTATTTGGCCTATTAACTTCTGTTAATTCTCTGTTGAGATTAGTATCTCTCTTTCATTTTCTCAAAAATTAGCTATTCCTGGTTCTTTGTATTTGAGATTTCTAATTAGTGGGTCTTCGAGTTCTATGCATGTTCTTCATATAGCCGAGATTGTGGGGATGGGCAGATAACTTGCTATGTGGGGAATGTCAGTAAATTTCTGGACATGGAGCTCCTTGATTCTTTCTGAATATGATTAGATATCCAAGTACCTACAGGCGTGATTCCCATCTGAGAAGAGATGTCTTTGACATGCTGCTGCTGGGAAGGAGGGGACAGGGGCAAACCAACTGGCTGCTACAACTGGACCCCAACTAGTAACCTTGACAGTTACACTAAGATTCTCTCTTGCTGTTTTGTTTGCTCCCTCTGAGCTTGGAGCACCTCCAAGGACCTTTGCCATTAGTCCTCTTCTACAATTGTTTTGGGCTACCATTTCCTCATTTAGTCTGATCCTGTGTGCTTTCTGTCTTTTAGAATTGCCTCATAATTGCTGGTCCACTCAAGTCATTCTTTCCTGTTTCCCAATACTTTATATAGATGTTTTTTCTGTCATTTTTGGGATTTGAGGTGAGAGAGGGAGATTAGAACTTGTGCTGAATGTGGCATCATAATCTAGTCTCATCATTGATATAAAATCAGACCTGGAATTTCAAAGTATTTTCTCCACACCTAAATTCTCCTTAGGGAGAGTGGTTTTATAAATTATCTCTAGCAAATATTGAACCTGAATCTAATTACCCTCTAGATCTTACTACCAGATTCTAGGAAATATGGAAAATAGAAGAACAAATTAAGCACAATCATAAATAATCAATCAGCTAAATTCCAGGTGTGAATAACTATGTAGGGAAAGCAACTTAGTTTCTTCAGCAAATAAATGTCATGGAAAAAAAAGTGTGTATGGTTGAACTATTATACACTAAAAGAGACTAGAGTGACATTTCAACCACGTGCAATTGAGGAAACTTTTTGATTTGAACAAACTAGTTAAAAAAACAAAACCGGAGAAATTTTTAATAAATATGGACTTTTATTAGTTGATATTAAAGAATTATCATTAATTTCATTTGATGTGATAAAGGCATTTTAATTATGTTTAAAAAAAAACCCTTATCTGTTAGAGCAGGGATGAGCAAACTATGTCCCACCATCTATTTTTGTAAATAAAGTTTTATTGGGACACAGCACACCCATTTCCTTACATATTGTCTACGGCGGCTCACGCGCTACAACAGCAGAGATGAGAAGTTGAAACAGAGACAGTCTGGCCTATTAAGCCTAAAATATTTACTATCTGGCCCTTTACAGAAAAAGTTTCTCAATCCTGTGTTAAAAAGATGTATTGAGGTTTTATAGGTAAAAGATGACATTTGGAATTTCCTTTAAAGTAATCTGGCAAAACAAACAAGCTTGGTAAAGATAAAACAAAGTTGGGAAAATATTGATAATTCTTGAAATTAATAATGACTATATGGGGATTCATTAGGTAGTCCCTCTACTTTTGTGTACATTTGACAAATTCTATAATCAATTTTTAAAAATAAATCATCTTATGTATCCTCAGTGCACGTGGAAGTTTTGAGTTTGAAATTTTTTAGTTCTGATTTATAAAGCAAGTAGAGATAGAAGGGAAAAGTTGAAGGTAGAGGTTATTTGTTGAGAACTTACTATGTGACTGACACTGTGCTAGGTGCTTGACAAATTGCTCTTAAAAAAAGAAAAAAACCTTTATAACAACTCCTTGAGCTGGATATTAGGATTCGTGATTTACTGATGAAACACCAGGGCTTAGAGACATTAACTAATTTATAGCTAGGAAACAGCAGCGCAGGAATTTGACCCTTGCCTGGGTCTCATTCTTAGCCACTGTTATCACTGGGCTCACATGTCCGTATTGCTAAGTGGACAAGCCGTGGCCACACATCCATTTAAAGATCAAGAAATGTTTCACAACCATGTAGATTCTGTAATAGAAGACAAATACTGGAGCCTTCAGTTGAGAAGTTGTTTCATCAATGCACCATTAGCGTTAAAGATGATTTGGAGTCTTTCTAGTCAGTGTTGTAGTTGCTCAGTTTGCCTGTTGTCAAGACTGCTGCTTGGTTCCCAAACCCACTTACCTTTTTACATTTCTCTCTCCTATACGATTCAAAGCTTAGCAGAGACTATGTTTCTATACCTCCAATACTAAACCCAGTTCCTGGAATAATGGGAGATGCTCAATATATGTCTACTAAATGAATGACCAAGAACTTTCATGTCACAACCTCATCCTCATGCAGAAAGTCTCTTTGTGCTGGACATTGAGGCAGAGACAGATTATAAACCTCCAGATTCCAAGTAAGTACTCTTGCTGCATATTAAGTGCTCAACCTATAAATCAGGGGATAATTTATTTTATTTTTTGATTTTTCTGGTTTTCCAGATGATGGCGAAGACATCATAACATGTTTCTTAATCTCTGGAGTAGTTTTGGTGGCAGAGGCCTGGGGGAGGAGTGATGTGGTTGGGTCAGTTGCTCTAGTTTTGAAGGTTAATGTCAGAAGTGTTACATGCTTATTCTTGCCTTTGCTGATTCTAGTCTACTCAACACCAGTTGACCTTTGTCATTTCCCCAGAGATTTCAAGCAAATGAGTCATGCTGGGGGTGCCTTAAGAAGGGGCAGGAGATGGCTACTCGATGGCAGGAAGGGGATATTCAACGAGTTTGAAGTACTGTGTCTTACAGGTAAATAGGATGTGACTTTCTCCCAGACCTGAGAGAGCTGCAGGCTCTGCCTCCCACAGCAGAAGGCTAGACACAAAATCCCCTCACACAATACAGAAGGTTCTCACCCCAGAGTGACAATTCTAGCTTTGCCTTGCTTCAGTATGGGGAAATTCAGTCAATTTTTCAGCGAGCAGAAGATGATGGCTGGTTCATTCCAAGAAAATGGCGGGAATAGGTGGAAACACATACACACACTCAGTAAACCTCTAACTTTTATTCCTGCCTAATAGATAGCACATTTTCTGCAAAAATTATGAGTTAAATATAATTTAATGGAGATAAGGTATTTAAAAAATAATTGTGACAATTTAAAAAAATCTTATCATGAATACAGAATGCAAAAGAGCTAGTAAACAAAACAAAACAGAAACAAAATAAATGAAACAAGAACAAAACCTCCTCAACTTTGAGATAGTACATTGGTTCCTCTTCTTTCCTAGGTCGAAGCTCCCTGGAGCAACTGTTGAGATCAGACTCCAGAGTAGAAGGTAATTATTGCACTGAGAGCGCAGATCTGATTCACAGAAGCAAGTCTATGTTCCAGACAGGCAGCCAAGGCTAAGAGGAAGAAATCGACGTCTTCTTCCGATCCCCTGAGGTCTCAGGGAAACGGAGGCTTTCAGGACAGCAGGGGCCGATGCCTCAGTGCAGCTCTCCTTAATTTGCCTGAGTCCTTGGGCCTCATTTAGATTTACAAATGAGTGCTCTCCTGGTCTGTCGTGTCCAGTTGCAAGTATTCCAGGGTGCCTTTTTTGTAGCTGGCTATCCGAGTTGGTTTTCGGTTTCTTACCCCTGTGGCCTGTCTTTTCTGCAAAGAGCTGGCAATCATGTCTGAAAACTCCGCTTGCAAGCGCTGTTGATTCTCCCTGGAAAGAGAGTGGGGAGGGAAAATGGAACTTCTCAGCAATTCATACAGAATATTCCTTGGCTCCAGAACAATCAGTTCAGGTTACCAAATACTTATTGAATGCTCATTCTGGGCTAAGCAGAGGAAGTCCAGAGAATACAAAATGAGCCTTGCCTTTGATGAGCTTAAAGAACTGTCATCCCCGCTCTGTGTAGTTCTAGAAAAAGCAGAATATTCCAAGCAGAAAATTATATTTCAATTTCAAAGTGTAAAAGATGCTGCTAGAATTTGGAGGTGCAGTTAGGTTTACATATGCCACTGTAGAGAGGGGAAAAGAAGCCAGGACAATGCTAGGCCCCTGCAACACAACCCTGAAAACTTGTTGGTCCTACACATTCTTAGGAGTGTGGATCTTGTCTGGGGAGGGCTCAGAATGGATGGAGGGTTTCAAGAGTTTGGAATGGACCTGGGGCACTCCTAGTAAGGGGCCAGGTCTCCTGTGCCCTGGGGAAGATCTGGGTTGTTCTGGCATCTCTACAGGCTTGCCATTTTTCTGGGTCCAGCATCTAGGAGTCTGCAAGACAGGGTTTCTCTACCATAGCAAAAGCCACAGCAACAGCCGCACGGCTGATTGCAGCAACCAGTGTGCAACTGCTTGACCATTTAAGTCACCTTGAGGGGAACTGAAACTTGTTAGTTAGACCTGAAACCTTGTCTTCCTCATCTCAGGGAGAACACAAGCTCCCTGTGAAGACCCAAAACCGCAGTGCCTCTGCCTCCAGCATGCTCTACTCTTGTTGGAACCAGACGTGCAGGAGGTGAGCCCTCAACGACCCTCTGCTCTCCTGAGCATGCCTGGAACACCCAGTTTCTAGCAGCCAGAGAAGGGAGGTTTCTAAACTTCTCATGTATGTAGTCCCTGCCCTTGTATTCAATACATCATTGCCACTGGCAAAATACTTGCCAATAATTAAATTGGTTATATGTAGCACAGATTACAAAGCCAAGACCTCCACTCCCCTGTCCCTTCCCGCCACACCCAGCAGCTTACACAGTAGGAGGGGTTGGCAGGTTGTACTCCTGGTCCTTCACTCCAGTCAGCCAGTAGGTGGTCTCAGTTCCTCTTCCCTAGTGAGACAAGGAAGGTGTGTACCATGGAGCCCAATGAGACAGTTCAGTTCCAGCCTGCCATTCTGACACGTATCCATTCCCAAGAGACATTTCACCTCCACATTTCTCATCAGTGCCTGTATTTCAGTACAGCATTCATTCCTGATGTGATTTACATTATCTCTAGACAGGTCTTTATTTCTAAGCACCTTTTTAAAAATAAGTCTCTCATTCACATGTTTTTTACAAAGTAGAGTTTTCTTTTTTCCCAAAAATATTTCAAAATATCACTATAGCAACATCACAAGAACTCTAAATTAAGAAGGAAGAAAATTCATCTACAATCCTGCTGCACCCACAAATCCAACGAGTTTCCATCATCCACATTTTCTTCCAGCCCTCTTGGCCACAAAATTTTGCCTCAAAACTTTTGGTACGGTTTCCCCATCTGAAATGTGTATACTATAAACATGTGGGCATCATAATAAACACTCATTAAGTGACATTTGTTGGGCCCATCTGGAGGCTATAAAATGAATGGAAACTTACTGGAAATCCTGATTTTGCTGGAGCTTTTATTTGAAAAGGAGATTTGATGGATACATATTTAAAAATCACATCTATTTGGGGGGGGGGAATTCTCTGGGCAGAAAATGGACTTATGGAGAACTCCAAGAGTGAGTGTAATGTTAGGACACTTCTACATAACAAGAGGCTTTCTCAAGTTGCAATCACAGTGTAAAGGCCAGAAGCACCATGGCTACTGGAGACAGAGAACCTTACAGTCAATAGTTGGCTTCAGACAGGTTGTGAAAAGATTGTAATGATCTTCGAAAAGCAGACTGAGAGCCAACTGCAGATGTTTGGCGGGTCTGGAGGGCAGCTGTTCTAAACGTGAGGAATAGCATGGAGAGTCTAGAGTAGTGGTTCTCAAACTTCAGTGTGCATCACAATCACTTAGAATGCTTGCTTAAAAGATGGATTCCTGATCTACGCCCACAGAGAGTCTTACTCAGTAGGCCTAGTGGAGAGTCCAGGCATCTGCGTTTTAACAAGGACCCAGAAGACACTGAGTCAGAAGCTGGAGGCCAGACCTTGCGATTCTTTGGCCCAGAGCTTCAGAATGGCAAAGCAACTGGCAAGAGAGGTGGCCTTAGAGAGTAGCAGCATCTTGCAGTAAGAGCAAGGAAGTAAGTGAGGAGATGGGGCTTTGACTTAAGTTAAATACATCCTGAACCAGACTGTAGCCCTCGGGTTTGAAGGAGGAATTGGGGACAAAACTTGGATATATGTGGAAGAAATGGTGGCAGCATTTTATAACATCTTGGTCAAGTTCAAAACATCAAAGTGGCTCTTTGGAGTAAAGGAAAGTTCTGGGTTCACATTCTTTGGTGGTGGCTTCTCCTAGTGGGTAATCATTGAGGCAAGCAGAGAAAAGGATTCTTTCTCTCCATACTCCTCAACATTATTGACCACCCGATGTCCAGTCTCAAAGGAGGTGGCCTATGGGTGTCAGTGAGGGCTTTTTCTGGGTACTATCTCTGTGGATCCCTTACCTTTAGGTACGTTTCTCCTCTCACTTCATACAGGAACTGGCACTCAGTTCTCTTCAGGATGGAGATTGTGGAGCCGCTCACATGAATTCTCAAGGCTGGAAATGCAAAATACATAAATGAAAATCTCGCCCATTTTGAAATCTATTATATGGCCACATTCATTTCCCCTTGATTTAGGACATTTATTACAGGTGTTCTTGACAGCTTAGCTATTTTAGTGAAAGAACATGTAAAAACACAATCAGTGAGATAAGAAATATTATCACACATGGGAAGAAAGAGGGTCTGGCACTGTTTTTCAGGGTCCTGAGTAAAGGGGCTCCCCAAGTTGTGCTCCACAGATCTCTTCCCAACTCAGAGTGGTAGCCCCTGGGCCTGGTTTTGGATTTAGTTTGTGATGCTGAGCCTGAGAGTTGGAATTTGGTTTTTGGGTCCATGTGTAAAAGTTCTAAGTAGCTTAAGTGTTAGTGGCAAGGTAGAGATTCAGGAGAGAGTTATAGGGTCTTGATTTTCACACATTTTACTCTTCTGGGATACTGTTATCCTTTGGACAAACAGGTAGCAAGTGCATTCCCATTCATAGGTCCATTGCTGTATAGCACCTTTCCCACAATGGGAGCCACAGACAATAAAAAGTAAGAATGATGGCAACCCTATATTGTATGACTACCGTGTAACAGGATTGCTAAATGCTTAACACATATTGTCTCCTTCCAGAAACCCTTCCAGTAAGGTTAGTATTCCATCCTCAATTTATATCTTCAACTTTCTGATGCCTAGAAAGATGAGGTCACTTTCCCCCCAATTTATACAGACAGTGATTAGCATAGCTATGATTTTAACCCAAGCCTGTCTGATCCCAACCTTATTCTTTCCTTTACACCATGATTTTCCAGTATAAACCAGTATCTGGTTGTCAGTAGACCATCAAAATACCATTCTACCACCTGTGTTTTTGTAAGTCCCACCTACTCTCCAATGCTTTCTTTCTCTTTTGTATATATTTCTACTATCATTGTCATCAATATTTATTGAGCATCAACTACATGCAGCACCTGAAGTCTCTACCTTGTCAGGTAAATACAACATACTCTTTTGCATATAACAAATACTTATATTTTTCTTTACTAAAACCAATTCCCAGGAAAACCAAATAAAAGAAGAATAGGAAAGTGAACTAGGGTATATACTCCATATCTAGGCCACTGAATTTTTTTTTAATTTACATGAATCTACGCTAAATTTCATGACTACTCCAGGTAGACAAGCCTGAATGCATTCAAATGAACCAAAACTAATATAAATAGTTAAAACTGAGTTAAAAGGTAGAATAAAATAACAATCAGTAAATGGTAGCAACCAAAGCAATTGTAGCAAGGACTGGATTGACACAGGCTCACGTTTGGTCACTGTGAGGGGTCATTCTTCATCTCACTGGCACTTTGTATCTCCTTATTGTGCATTTTAGCCTACAATTCCCTTCTGTTGGAAGACAGAATCTTTGTCCTCTAAGAAAAACTATCTCCCTTCTTACGGAGGCCAGTGGATTCCATCCTTGAGGCTGTGTTGACGGTATCTCCAAATAGGCAATAACGAGGCATCTTGATCCCCACTACTCCTGCGGCACAGGGACCTGAATGGACAGAAAGGAGGAAGTGAAGGGGACAGAAATCGCAGAGTGGAGTTAAGGTGGGGAAGCCTCTTCTCAGGGTCACAATGCTGAATGCTTCATTTTGTGCAGAAGTGGCTGAAGGTGTGCAAAGTGAGCCCTGACTTTTGTGTTTAAATGAATGTATTCAACAAGGGAAGCATCATTATTCAATACTTGCTTTCAGAATGTATTTTGCTCTAGGGCAGAATGCTTCATTTTGTGCAGAAGTGGCTGAAGGTGTGCAAAGTGAGCCCTGACTTTTGTGTTTAAATGAATGTATTCAACAAGGGAAGCATCATTATTCAATACTTGCTTTCAGAATGTATTTTGCTCTAGGGCAGAAAAGTACATTTGCATTAAACAAGAAGGCATCCAGAGATCCAGGCCACAAAGGTGGGAAATCCTTCTCAATACCTTAAACAGAAGCTCTCAGGAAGGATGAAGATTATCCCACTGCTTGCTTACAGTGCCAAGCCACACAACCCTGAGCTCTGAACTACTGGAGAGCACAGTATACTCGAAGATCTCCATGGCCCATGTTTGTTCTATTTTTATTTTAGTCAGAGTAGCATTTCTGGGATTGGTGGCATGCTGAGGGAAGGCCCAAAGGCAAGAACTTGGCATAATCTTCTCTGAGCATTTCATGTGCCATGTGAAAGCAATGGGATAGAGGAGCCTGTGGCACAAGAACATTCCAACAAGAACAAAAGCCCAAGTAAGACTGTGCATAGCAGCATATTAGGCTGGGAAGAAGGGTTGTTCAATCAATATTTGTGTGGAATGAATGAATGCAAGGAGCTAAAGATTTTCGAAGTTAAAGGTTAACTCAGAAACTGTAAAACCGGGTTTTGGATGGAGGAAACTATTGATTTTAAAGTTGGCTTACTGGGTTTTGATCTATATGAGTTTCTTTATAGATTTATTCTATTAATATTCTGTTTATGAACATTGAAAAAATACTAAATCTTTCTCAAGTGCTGAGTCATTCCCTGTTAGGTTTGATGCAAAACAATATAAAATAAATAAACAAACAAACAAAAATCAAAGAAAAGCAGAAAAAGCCTACAGAAGGGAAGGAGCAGTAGAGGCAGCTACTGGATCAGAAAATCTCTGATCTCTGTCTTAGGTCTGGTAGGTCTAATTACAAGTGACTCTTCACTTCAAAAATGGAATGATAGGGGCCGGCCCGATGGCGCAAGCGGTTAAGTGCACGTGCTCTGCTGTGGCGGCCCGGGGTTCGCTGGTTTGGATCCCGGGCACGCACCGACACACTGCTTGGCAGGCCATGCTGTGGCAGCGTCCCATATAAAGTGGAGGAAGATAGGCACGAATGTTAGCCCAGGGCCAGTCTTCCTCAGCAAAAAAAGAGGAGGATTGGCAGATATTAGCACAGGGCTGATCTCCTCACAAAAAAAAACAAAAAAACAAAAAAAAATGGAATGATAAACCTAGGAAGGGCCCGGTGGTGGAAAATCCCTGAAGATACTATGTCATGTTTTCAACTATCAATATTGAACTGCAATCTTTTAATCTCTTAGGGCTAACCCCCTCCAGGTATGTATGCCTAATATCTATTCTCATTCCAGCCCTATGTGGTAGTGCCTGGGCCCTGGCAGTCAGCTCAGGCATTGAGTAGGTCACAGGAGAGACGAGACAGGGCCAAGACCCAGAGCTCCATTCTCCCTGACTTGGTTCAGTCCATCCTGCTGCTGTCCCTTCCCAGGCCTGACAATTTGCAATGGGTCAGAAAAGAGACAATATGCTGTTGCTGGCTAGGGAGGTGCCTAGGAAGTTCCCTCATGTGTATATGGAAACATCTATGACATATGGCTGTGGACACGATTGGGGAAGGCCACAGCTGTGTTCCTGGCTATCAGAGATGTAGCAGTAGTTTTTAACTTCTATTCACTTTGAGAATCTCACTGATTCATCACTCAATCAATACATATTTACTGTCAGGCTCTGCGCTTGGCACTGCGGACACAGGATGACTTTTGCAAATGCAGTTGTCTGGTTTTTGCCACAAAGCCTGGAGTGATCTCTCAGGTTTTCTGTACTCTTGGTCTTCTGTGAGGCTTAGAGGGAATAAAAATGAGCAATGACATGAAATATAGGGAGATGTGATTTAATTTAACACAAGGAAAAACCGTCTAATGATTACAACTATTCAATAACGGAGTGAGTTGGCTTTGGAAGTAGTGAGTTTTCAGAGAATCCTGGGATTATTCTAAAAGTGGCTATATTATTACTTATCTTGTAATAAATCTTATAATTTATGCCCTGTAAAAGATTAAACTAGATGACTTCTGAGTTTCTTTCCAACTATATTTTTCTATAATATTTGTAACTCATTTTCTCAAATCTCTACACTCAAGGCTGGGTAACTTTCATGGTCTTGGAAGTGATCCATATACTTTGTGTACTTTTGAGGGAAGTAGGGGGGACATAAATGCTCTTTTATTATAGGAATTTGACCAGCTATTTTTCTCTCCTATAGATAATGTAATCCATTTAAGACAGTATAATATTTTAGTGGAAAAAAATATACAGAAGTTGGTGGTAACGGAGAGGGAGGGAATGGAGAGTACATAAATGAAATAGTAAATAAGTGACTTAAGAAGTCTGGAACTTGTTATTTTAGTTTATGGTTGGTGTTTTTCATTCCAGGAGTCAAAGGTGCTGTCAAAGGTGGTGCTTCATAGAACTCTCTAGGGACTGGGTCTAACTACGTCAGGCTATGTAATAGGACCTCATATTTGGCAGACAAATTCAAGAGTAAACCTCATCTGAAAATTGATCACATTTGAAGACCCTTTATCCCTCCTGATTTAGTTGGTGCACAGAGGTACATATGGTTCCCACTTGCTATAATGTTCAACTCCATACCAGAGTGAACTCCAATGCGAATCCATATTGGGAGGCCAGGAAGATGCTCCAGCTCAAAAGTCCCCATGAAGCTGAGGATATCCAAGGCCATCTTGGCAATGTCTATTGCATGCCGATTGCCATTTCTCTTAGGCAAACCACTAGCCACCATGTAGGCATCACCAATGGTTTCCACCTGTGGAAATAGTTTCTCATCAATGAATCTGCCCCTTCAAAAGGCACAAGAAATTAAACAGAAGCAGTTAATCATGTATCAAAAACAAAAGTTTTTGAAAACTCAGTATGAGCATAGCCTTGTACATTTTTTCTGGGACCCATTTAAGACCAGTTCTATGCTAATTTCTTTAGGGTTTTTATAGTCTACTTAAATGGATGATAAAACAGCTATAAAGGATTTTAACCATATGAAAGTACTTCATAATAATATAAATCATCCAGATGTGGTGACAATTCTATAATTGTTTAAATAATCTGAATGGTTTTATTTAACTTTAGGAATACTTTTAATTACCAGAAAAGTCATCTTTAGCACTTATCATTTTTCACGTACTACTTGACAAAAAATAATTGTAGGTTCCTCCAAGATATAATACACATTCTTGTGGTATGGTGATTCCAAACACTTTTCTTGTAATAAGTAGTAGATTTATACTAGTAGTATCCTATAAACATTATTCTTTGATAAATGTCCTCCCTTTTAATTTTATTTTCATAATCATATGCATAGTTCACATTTGTTGGTTAGTTAACTTCTTTTTGCCAGCTATCTCTAAAACACATAGTCATTTTCTATCCAACAAACTGTTGTTGATATGGCTTTCTGACCTTTACATAGGGTAAGGATTGGGCTAAGACAATCCCTAAAAGTGAAGTCTTCTCTGTGAGTAATAACCATTATGACAGACTGTTATATGAGTGAACCTCTAAGCTTTACTTAGGGATACAGTATTTCAGGCATATTGTTTATCTCAATAATCTTCACAATAACCCACTGAGTTAGGCATTATTATCATCCCATTTTACAGATAGGTAAACTGAGACTTGATGAAGTTAAATATATTTTATCAGGTCACAGAGTTAGGTAGGGGCAAATTGGGATTTGAATGAAGAGCTCTAATTCTGAAATTACTTGTTCTTTATGCTCTGCTTTTTCCACCATGAAAGTGTGGGAAGTCAATTCTCCAGTATTCTTCTGACTCAGACATGATTAGCCTGGAACGGGTCAGCTCTCGTCAAGTAATAGATCCAGTCCTGAACTTACTGAACGTTCTCCCTGTTCTTCGTTAGTCTTCTTTGAATGAAGCTATTTCAATAACGATAAAAGATTTATACTCTACTTATTATAACTCAGGTGTCTTCTCTGCTTATTTTTCCATCAGCCAAAACACTGTCCATTTTTTTAAGATGATTTGAGACTATGACATTTTCTCTAAATTTAGTACCCAAAATCCATTCCTGCTGAACTTTGTGTTGTCTCTTTCACACTGCTTCTTAAAGTCACATAGTCATTTTGACTCCTGACCCTTCTTATTCTTCCACTTCCCTTCACTTTTAGCTCAGATTCAGCCACCAATTCATTAAATCTTAAATTAGAGAAGACAAGACCTGAGTAATAACAAGAATAACCAATCCCAGCTCCGCTGACCTGGAGCCATACGATCATTTCAGTCTGTCAGGTGAGTGGTTACCTTGTACACGTCATGGTGATCAACAATGTGGTCGAAGCTCTTATAGACGTCATTGAGCATGTCCACCACTTCCATGGGGGTGCTGTATTTGCAGATAGTGGTGAAACCTACAATGTCGCTGAAGTAGATTGTCACTTCCTCATATAGTTCAGGTTCCACAAAGCCTTTCTCCTTCAGAGACTTTACCACTAGCCTAGATGGGAAAGGAAAAAAATGCCTTCAAATTCAGTAAATTTTTTCTTCCCTTACATAAATCTTTGAAACAGTGGTAACTGCCTACCAGGAATTCTAGAATTGGGGATTTCCAGTGAATTGGGTGGCTGGAAAGCAAAGATAGGCTGCATATACTATATATATGAACATATTACATACATATTCATATCATACATGTATTTGAACTCAGAAGAATACAAGCAGGTTCAGCATTAACTTAGTACTTGATTATTAACCCTAATACACATATACACATAACTCTAATACCTACATAACCCTAATACATATATACACTTGCCCACTTTTTACCACTCTATTGATAGTCAGCTTCTTCTAGATATAGCTCTATATCCAGAAGCTGAGAAGGAGATTGTGTGTCATTAATGCAAGAGCTTGCATCACTACAGCTACCAGATCTGACTTTCTTATCAGAGCCAATTGTTTCACCTCCTAGGCATATTTAACATGGTATTGTTTAATATCACTATGAAGGAACAATGCATTTAAAAATTAATTTTGAGGTATTCTTTTTTTTTTAAAGATTTTATTTATTTATTTTTCCCCCCAAAGCCCCAGTAGATAGTTGTATGTCATAGCTGCACAACCTTCTAGTTGCTGTATGTGGGACGCAGCCTCAGCATGGCCAGAGAAGCGGTGCGTCAGTGCGCGCCCGGGATCTGAACCCGGGCCACCAGCAGTCAAGCGCGCGCACTTAACCGCTAAGCCACAGGGCTGGCCCAATTTTGAGGTATTCTGAACCAGAATTTATTTGATGTATTTTGAACCAGATTTGGGTCCTTTAAAAAGCAAAGTCAATCACCATGTAAACAAGTTAAAATTATGCTAAAATTGCAGAAGTCAAATAGAAGCGACTTAGAATATCTTTGTTGCAGAGACATAGGGAGTAGTATATCAGACTCTGAATTAATTAAGAGAGAAGAACCACAAGAAGGCACTCCATACTTCCTTTACATGCCAACTTGCCTTTTCACTGAGAAAATGTAGTGGGCCTGACATAAACCTGGATGCTCCCTGTCTGCCCTTGAGATCATTTTGTACAGGACCCGAGTATGGAACCACGAGAAGCTGAACCTGGAAGCTGGGAGGTGCCATAGAGATCATTGAGAATAAATCTCTTATTTTTACAGATGAGAAAGCTGAGGCTTGAAAAGAATGTATGACTTTCTCAAGATCCCACAGTCACAAAGGGCAGAGCCAGTTCTAGAACTCAGCAACATCCCACCCTTCAGTCTTTTTATTGTACCACACTTCCTCCACAGCCCAGGCCTTGGAGATTCAGAGAGATGAGGAAGATCTGGAGGTGGGCTGATTGTGTCAAAGGAAGAACATCTGGCGTTCTCCCGGAAAACAGCTGATCAACCACAAGGATATGCAATACTCAGTTACAGAACCTCCAGAGCATTGAGGGAAGTCTTTTCAATTGGTACAGTGGCAAAACTCGGGACCTTTGAAAAGCACCCCGTGGTGTGGCCGGTTGGATTCTCAGGGGCGCTTCTGGGGTGGTTGTTCTTGACATGCTCAGTATAACGGTGCAGATTATTTTAGAGGCTACATAGATATAATGATAGAATTGAATATTTCACCACCTTTGCCCCTCATTTTATTGCTCATATCTGAAAAGTCATACGAGCTTGGAAAATAGTGTAATACCCAGAGAGAGAAACCAATGTTGATAGATAAATGAAGGACTGTGACTTAACATGGTGAGCATTGATAACAGGCTGTTGCCAACACAGACAAATTAGTGTAAAAAGTAAATGTCTTAGAAGGGCTTCCCACAAGAAGAAAAAACTTCTATTTTAATCTGTCTCAAAACCCAAGAGGCGCTGTTTAAAGAAGTGTGTAAGTAGTATCTAGTTCCTAGATGCAGTCTTAAGTTTACTTACAATTTTGTTGTAAATATTTCTTTTTGATTCTTCTAGTTATTGTTCACATACATTTTAGGTTTCTTTTGCAAATATAAATACTTTTTCATACATTATCAAAGTGAGTCGCACTGGAGTCATGATGTATGGGGGCCTAGGGCAGGCTGCCCCAAAATATCCCAAATGGCATACTGATTATTTTGAATTAAAGTTACTTGAGAAGCAAAAAGGGCATTCTGACCCTCCTGTCTCTGTCCCCCTGAAAGCAGGAAATAAATCTCCCATGTGAAAGATGCTCTCCCTGCATCCTCATCACCAGAGCCAGGGGATTCAGGGCTGAGGAACCTGCATAAACAAACCTGCTCATTTACTTCCTCAAGCCTAAACTCTGCTTAAATTCCTCACTAATTATGTACCCCAAACCTAAGTTTCTTTGTCCTGTGAATTCTTCACAAATATACTGTTTCTTTGTGTAAAAGATATATATACTGCCTGCTTTATTCACTTCCTGAGCATTATTTCTCTATGATCTCCAATATGTACATATTAAACTGGTTTTTTCCTCCTGTTAATCTGGTCTTGTGTCAATTTTATTATTAGTCCAGCCATAAGAACACAAGAAGAGAAGAAAGGAGATTTTTTTTCCCCACCCTGACACAGTTATTGAAAAGATTTGTGTTCCCAAACCTTTGGCAATCCAAAAAAACATCTACCATCTAGTGGTCAATTTGGCACATTTAACCAAGGGTAAAAAAAAAAATCTGAAGTGGTGAGCCAGCTGTTTCAAGCCATTTAAGACATTATTATTAAGACCATTATTGATTAAGACATTAATCAATATTAATTATTGATTAAGACCATTGATGATGGTCATATTGATTAAGACTTTATTATTGATTAACACCATTGATGATGACACCCTGGGAAGGCAGACAGATGATCAGGATGTTGTTTTTGTCACAACTCAGCATTAAAGGCCAGCCAAGGAATTATGCATTATATAACTAGCATTTTTGGAGCTCTGAAGTGAATATTAAGTGTTCTAGCCTATTCCCAGAGCACCATTCCCAGGCTGTTCCTAGACACTCTGAGGGCACATAGGTTCTGCAGGAGGCTCTCTTCAGGCCTGGATAACCAGACAGAGCACATGTGTAACTCCTACCTCTTCACTCAGGCTTGTGGAGGAGAAAAGATTTCTTTATTTAGAAAACAGCTCACATGATCTTAAAACCATTCCTTCATTAATGTAGAGCTGGGTTCAAAATAAAATAATAATTAGCACGTTATATATAAAAGTCATAGGTACTGTGTTTAATAACAACCATGGACATTCCAGACACTGTGCTAAGTACCTTATATCCTGCACATTATTTCAGAGGATTCTTAGAGCCAGCCTGTGAGGTAGACGGGCAACTGAGGCTTGGAGCAGTTAGGTAACTCGCCTAAGATAGCACATCAATTGTAGGTGGTGGACCCATGATTTGAAGTCACGCCTAGCTGACCTCAATTTCCATGATTTCACCCAATGCTATACTTCCTAGCTTATCCTTAATCTAATAGACAGTTTATTATACTTTACTGAGAAAAGAACATTTCTTCTCACTTGTGACAGTTGTGGGCCCCTTGGCGCAAGCCTATTTTCTAGGCTTCACATTTTAATTTCTTGCTTATCTTACTATTCCTTAGTTATTATCTGCGTACCAACACTCACAAAACTTTAAACTGTTTGAGAATTTTAACCTTACTTCCTTTCTCTTCTGTCATGACTATAACATTGTTTCACCAAACAGAGGTCAGCCCACAGATGCCCCCACGATGAGACACCTGATGCAGGGACCCTGCCTGCTCCACTAAAGACGGCTCCTACTTGTAATTTGGCTTCTTCCATGAAGTGGAAAGAAGAAAGCAAAGAAACGAACACTTAGTGCCTTATAACTCATAGATTCCGTAGGGAAACTTTAATTTCCATTTTGAGACTGAGGAGAGACAGAAAATGACTTGCCTAAGGTCTCAGACTTAGTAAAAGTGGTAAAGAAGTGTTAGAACCCAGGTCTCTCTGATTCCACAGTCCACACTCCTTCCGTGGCACCACATGGCCACTTGAAAATAACCTCTTTCTTCTAGGTATTTAGAGTACAAACTAGAACAAGGCTTAGCAAGGTACATGTATTTTTAAACTCAATAATCTGTTAAAGAATATGCAAAAGGGAACAATGCTAAATAGATGCAAAGAAACACAATGCTAGACAAATACGCAGAAGCTTTCAGCTTTAAGGTCTGAGGCTTGGCTGTGGAATCGTGGGAAATCACACCAGCAGGACCACTTGCCTTACCTTGGGAGCAACATGAAGTTAAGCCTGTCAGCTCTGTCCCTCTCTGCCTTGTACAGCTGTGTCCTCTCCTCCACCAGATGTTCCAGGTTTCGAGAATATAGCTGGAGACGTCGGATCAAGGTATCCATATAACTTTCATTTTTTTGGTCATGAAATAGTCTGTAGGTAGTAATAGATAAAAAGCTCTTATGCATTATTAAGAAAACATGAACATCCAATAAAACAATGGGCAAATACAATGACCAGGTAACTAAACAAAGAAAAAATAAAAATGGCCACACAGCCTACACAGCAAAAAAAATTTAACCTCAGGAAACATCAAAGACATAGAAATAAAATTAAAAAAAAAAAAGGAAAAAAAACAAATGTTAGAATAATGGTAATCAATGTAGGTAAGAAGGAGGAAAAATGTACAGTATGACCTTCCCAGTGGGCAATCTGGTAAAACGTGCCACAGGCCTTAAGAGTGCGCATACTGATCAGCCCATCAGTTCTACTTCTAAGAATTACACTAAGAAAACAATTTTGAACGTGTTGAAAGTTAACTACAAAGAAAGTCACTGCATTCTTTACAATAGTAAACATTTGCAAATAACCTAAATGCGTCACAAAAAGTAGCTAAAATATTATGGTACAATGGAATATTCATATATCATTAAATACAAATTAGAATAGTTAAATACACAGAAAGATGCTACCTCTATATTGTTCAGTGAAAAAAGTCAGTTTATAAAACAGCAAAAATTATAATTTCGTTTTTAATTTTTGAAAACTGGTGGTCATCTATTGACAAACAGTTGGAGTTTTTACTTTCTTGTTTACTTATTCAGACTTTCTAAAATTTTAATAATAAACAATTTGCAATAAAGGGAAAATGTTTTTTTTTTAAAGGCTCTTGAATGGAAGTGTGAGAGAAGGACCAAGAAAAGCAAAGCTGAGCCTTATATCATCTCCTCAGAACAGAGAGCCAGGGTTCTAAACCAAAAAACCTAACTGTGGATTATTTTGTTAGACCAAGGAGATTTAGATGAGATGCGAGCTTTTTGTGACACTGGGAAGTATGACAAGCCTTGGGGCAGAGCTGGTCAGAGGCACAGTGAGTTCCCGTGGAGTCACGGTGAGGATCAGAGATAATGTTCATAACATATATGGCACAATTGAAGGAGCTGCACAAATCCTACCATTTCATTACTACAACAGCCGCCATTAAAAGTTACCACTTCTGCACTCAAGGAGAAGATGGCCCACCTCAGAAGCCCCCGGGATGGGGAGGGACGTTTGTTAGAAATTCAACACATGTCTGAGTCCTATCACAGACCTATCTGACTGGAAACTGCCAGGCTTGGGATTAAGAGAGGGAATTTTTTAACAAATTCCCCATGAGATGCTTGCTTGAAACCACTAGTACAGAGCCTAGTTGGTGAGAAGGGTGAGGGCACAAGTGTAATGGATGAAGATGGATTATCTTACTTCATGGTGAATTGATTCCATTAAAACAGCTTTCTCAACCTTGGCTGCATATGTGAATCACCCGAGGAGCTATTAAGACTCCCGATGCCCCTGCACCCCGGATCAATTACAGCAGACTCCCCGGGGTAGCACTCAGGCATCAGCCATTTTAAAGTCTCCGAAGGTGATCACCACGTGCAGTCACGTTTGAGAACCACGCATATAAGGCTGGATCTCGGGGGCCCTGTTTATCTTCCTGAGTCTACATTTCATCTGTCACATGTACAATCTCACCTGCTCTTAGTAACAGGTCTGTGAAGGAATGAAACGTGGGCAAGAATTAAACCGTTTACTATTTCCTGCCCCTTTCCCACCAAGGACAGTTTAGATCTACTAAATCAATGAGCACACTTTCATCAACTTCCCTCTACTTCATCTCCAGCCCTGGGCTTTTAGCCTCGTTAAGTATCTGAATCTCGGACTTAATAAGAACTATGGAAAGTTAGAGCTGGAAGGAATTGTAGAAATGATCCCGTTCAGTCCAATTCTACCAACCAGAAAACTGACACCCAGTCAGGGTAAGTGTTTTGTCCAACGTCCCACAGGAAGCTATTATTAGATCCTAGTCTAGAAACTGGATCTCCTCATTTTTACTCCAGTCTTATTTTTCTCACTCCGCACTGTATCTAACAGAACACATGGAAAAATCTAGAATTCAATCTTACTGGATAATTATGTGCTACTTTGTTTTTGACCAAGAATTATAATCTGATTCATGACACAAGTCTTAAGTACCTAGGACCAAAGTTGCTGATATTAAGATTTTTAAACTTTTAAGAAGCTTGCTGATCTTAAGAAGGATCTAGGGGCTTTACAGATTCCCAGGACCCACGCTGGACTTCTAAATCCTAATTACCTGCAGAAGGCTCAGGGAACTATATTTTTAACAGACATATTTGTGATCAGTCAGAATTTATTTTTTTTATTTTTATTTTTTTTTGTGAGGAAGATCAGCCCTGAGCTAACATCCATGCTAATCCTCCTCTTTTTGCTGAGGAAGACCGGCTCTGAGCTAACATCTATTGCCAATCCTGCTCCTTTTTTTTTTTTCCCCAAAGCCCCAGTAGATAGTTGTATGTCATAGTTGCACATCCTTCTAGTTGCTGTATGTGGGACGCGACCTCAGCATGGCCGGAGAAGCGGTGCGTCGGTGCGCGCCCGGGGTCTGAACCCGGGCCGCCAGTAGTGGAGCGTGCACACTTAACCGCTAAGCCGTGGGGCTGGCCCCAGAATTTATTTTTTAATCAGGCAAGTTTGCCCTTGAGTATTTAACCTTTCAAGTGATTATTTCACTGAGAAAATGGTCTGTTAGTCTCCATATTATTTTAATTTTTTTAGACAGGTGTTGTAGTCTGAATTTTATTAGAATGGGCATTCTCATTCTTAGGTGCCGCTGAATGTCAACTATTATTAGAAAAATCTGAAATTAGGGAGAAACTAAAAATTTCAGCAATACCCAAATATCTTGGCCAGCGTATTCTCAATTTTCTTGAAATCTGGTCTCTTTTCTGGATCTTCCTCCCAGCAGTTTTTCACAAGTAGATAGACCTGGAAGAAGAAAGGGGGTGGGTTAGATCAGGGGGCGTATCCCATCCTCTCTTCCATGATGGGAGTAATTGAGGCAGGGACTATTTTAAAAACATCACAATTCCAGGGGGCTGGCCTGGTGGCACAGCAGTTAAGTGCGCGCTGTGCTGCGGTGGCCTGGGGTTCGCAGGTTCGGATCCCGCACGTGCACCATGCACCGCTTGTCAAGCCATGCTGTGGCGGCCTCTCATATAAAGTGGAGGAAGATGGGCACGGATGTTAGCCCAGGGCCAGTCTTGCTCAGCAAAAAGAGGAGGATTGGCATCAGATGTTACCTCAGGGCTGGTCTTCCTCACAAAAAAACCCCAAAAACATTACAATTCTGACAACGAGGATGAGATCGCCCACTGGTCTGCAGTGTGTCTTGGGCATTGCCACTTGCACATCCTTCCCTGCCCTTCACTTGGGCCCTGAATTAATGAAAAAGGTGATACTGATTTGGACGAGGCTGGATTGATGGGAGAGACAAAATTGCTCTGCAGACATGTGCAGGCTATAAGTTGAGGAGGGCATAGTAGGGCTCGGTGACTATGAGGCAAGTGACTCTAAAGGAGAGGGAGGCTCTTCGACAGTGGTTTTCAACCATGGCTGACAGTGGTTTTCAACCATGGCCAACAGTGGAGTCACCTGGGGAGCGTTTACAAAATTTCTTATGCCCAGACCCCACCCCAGGAGATTCTGATTTAATTGGTTTGTGAAGGAGTCTTAGTAGGGTTCTCAGATTTAGCAAATAAAAATACAGGACACCCAATTAAACTTGAATTTCAGATAAACAATGAATAATTGCTTTAGCAATTAGTATGTCCCAAATATTGCATGGGCAAAGGACAATATGTAATATATCTGTTCTTAAGTTCCCCAGGTGATTGTTATGCCCAGCTGCAGTGGAGAAAAGTGAGGAAGGGGAGGGTAGGGGTTCAGAGGAAGAGGGGGATACGAGGAAGCCCATGGAACCGTCATCTCATTTGCTACCACTTGTTTGCAGCTTTTGTTGAATCAAAAAGCTTGGTGAAAAGCATTTGTTTTAAATAAAATTTGTTCTTCACTCTGGCCAAAAACAGGATCACAAATGGTATAGATGCAGTCCCTGTCTGCATTCTTTGACTTAACGAGTCCCTAGAGAGAGAGAGACTAGACCATGGTGTAGCCTCTGGTTGCCTGTATTCACCACTAGATGATGCTCCTGCCTTCTAGATGATCTGCCTACTGCCTTAGAGAGGGATGGACAAAAGCGAATGACAAATGGGCTGATGGAGCACAGCAGAGTGAAGCGGTGGGTCCTCTTCTGGCATTGCCAGGTCACCTAGTTTCAGCACTGTTTTCTATTGGAACCAGCTACTAGATATGAAATCTTAGTCTTCATTTCCAATTCCAGAACCATCCAACTACACAAGTGAATTGAGGAGGAGGATGCTTTGGTGAAAAAGATTTTAAACAACATGTGGATATACTCAGACTGGAAAGGAGGGTTTGAGAAGGGATATGCTGATGTGTGGGAAGGAATCCAGAAAATCCAAGAATCCAGAAAAGCAGGAGGAAAGGAAGGAATGAGGAGGCAAAGACGGGAGCAGTTGTACCTCAGAACCTTGGGGCTACCTCGTGCCTTTAATGTTGAGAGAGAGAGAAGAGAGGTAGAAATGGCTCCTTCACACCCGCAGCATCTCCCAGGGTGCTTGTAAATTGAAGGGAAGTGTTTTTATCTTTGTCCCGCAAGGAACAAACATTTCCTTTTTTAAGACCATAAATACTTAAAAATACTTTAGTTATTATCTTATGGGATTATAAAAGCTCAGATAAAATTCTAAAAAAACATTTAGAATTTTGTCACAGGCCTTAAAGTCCTGTGTGAGAGATTATTAAAAAAAATTAAGCAAATGCAGGGAGAAAAGCTCCATTTCCTTCAGAAGAAGGAAGAAAGGAGTGATGACACTTCTCTAGTGTTTCTAGATGTTGGCATATTTATTTTTTAATCAGTAGGTACTATTATAAGCCTAATAAGTGTATCACATGGACATCTTGCTCTTTTAGCTCCTAAAAATTGAGAATGTGATGTGTGCATAAGAAGCCAGCTCTTCCCTGCGTTGGGGGAGACCGAAAGGACCTGGGAGTGTGGCAGGCTGATAATGGCTCCCAAAGATAATGTTCACGTCCTAACCCCTGGAACCTATGAATGTCACCTTATTAGGAAAAATAATCTTTGCAGATGTGATTAAGTTAAGGATCTGGAGATGGGGAAATTATTTTGGATTATCTTGGTGGGCCCAAATGCAATCACATATATCTTTATGTAGGAGGGAGGTAGAGGGAGATTAGATGACAGAAGAGGAGAAGAGAACGTGACCATGGAGACAGACATTGGAGTGTGTGGCCACAAGCCAAGGAATGTTATAGCCACCAGAAGCTTCTGGAAGAAGCAAGGAATGGATTCTTCCCCTACAGCTTCTGGAGGGAGCATGGTCTTGCTGACAACTTACTTCAGACTTCTGGCCTCCAGAACTATAAGCAAATAAATTTCTGTTGTTTTAATCCACCAGATTTGTGGCAATTTGTTACAGCAGCTTGAAGAAACTCACACAGGGAGGATGTACTCACTTCCAGCTCTTTTTCCTCTGCCGTTTCCAGGAACAGATCTGGACGGAAGGGTTTTACTCCATTGGAATTCTTCACTCTGAAAATTTTCTCTGATGGGTTGAGAATAATTCAAATGACAAGAAACAATGCAGTGTGAAGAAATTTTAGCAGCAGCCAGATTCTGAATTGGTTCACCTACCCTGGATGGGAACCCAGCAAGAGTGTTGCAGAATCTAGGTGAGCACTCAATAGATGGATGTTGAATGAATACATAAGCCACCAAGTGACAAGCTCTTACATCCACTTACGCCCAGAAGGTTACCTTAAGTTAAGGCCACTAACCCCTTAAAACTCAACTCAGATTCCACTGCCTTCGGTAGGCTTCCTCTGACCAAGACTCTAACCCACCCTGCTACATCCCTTCGTCACCCCCGCCCCCAGACAGTTAACAGCTGGCACATAATACGTGCTCTATAAGTGAGGATTGCTTGAAGGGAATGAAACAGTTCCCCTTGAGAAGACATGTGACAAAAACTGTAGATCTTCTCTTAGTAAGAACTCAAATATGTATGTTGGTCCCACTGGGGTGATTTAGTTCAGGCGTTAGACACGTGTCTCTTACTGGAGTCAGAAGGAAAATGGAAAATTATAAGGGAAGATTCTTTAATTAACAATAATACCGACAATAATGACACCTGGCAGTGGTACATTGTCTTCTGCTTTTCAGAGCACTCTAACACTCACACTGCCATTTAATTCTTCCAAAATCCCTGTGACGTGTGTAGCACAGGTATGCCATTACTTTCACAGATGAAAGGACTGACATCTGGTCACAAACAGATAACAGTCTTGGGGAGCCTAGAATGCAGGCTCCCAGAGGGGGCAGATAAAGGCGTCAGACTCTCACCATTCTGGTCCCGGCAGCTCAGCGTGTAGAAGGTTTCCCTCCGCAGGATGATCTCCTGTGCGATGATCCCGTAGCTGTACACATCCCCTTTCTGAGAGATGCTGGCATGGCGGAGGTGCTCTGGGGCTGTCCACAGGTCTGCGCATTCAGCATCGAGAGTGCAAAGTTAAGGGGGTGAGCGGCCCGTAGGTCTCCTGCTTTTTTTCTTTAAGTCCTTACATCATGCACGCTGAATATGAGTGGCCTTGAATTTGTATCGTCACAAACTTTTGAGGAGTTGAGCCTAACGCCGGTGATGGGGTAGAACACTCGCCTTTTAAGCTATGTAATGCCAGGATTTGGGCAAGGTCATATGGCAATATCTTCCCTAAAACTGCTAGGATCATAGCCCTGAAAACCCTCAAGGTCTACCTAGAATAGTGCCTGGTGTATAGGAAGTGCTCAGAAAATAGCTGTGGGATGAACGCAGTAGAGTAGGAGAGACTCATGATTTAATAGCTTATGGGACATATGGCATAAACCTATGAAAGCCTTTATAAATATAAAATATATATATTTATACATTTTTATGTAATTTAAATATATATTTAAAAATATATTCATACATTTTTATATAATATACAAATATATAAAATATAAAAAATATATTTTACCCATATATATGTTTATAAAAGAAAAGAAAGACAGCACACTTAGACTATCATTGATATTTTCCAGGCGTATTATACTGGCAGCCTCCAAGTCAGCTGTCACCCATAGACATGTTTTCTTTGATTCCCAGAGTATTTTTATGCACATATAACTTACTCACATTTTACTACTGTGCCTGCCTTTCCTAATGCTCCCTGTCTAGTCCGCTTCACAAAGGTGAAACGCTCCTGTGTCCTGTGTTTGGCTCCTACAGACACTTGGGTTTTGGATCCTATCGCATATCTTATTAATAACAGGGGCATACAATTAATTTTCCTTCAACATCCCTTGGAAGTTTTCCAGGATCACCTAGCTCCTTATAAACAATTTGAGATTTCTATCTTCAGCAGTTGCAATGAAAAAATCAATAGATTCATGTTGTTAGGTACAGTGAAATGCTTATGATGAAGCACATTTTCCTCAGTTGGTTTTCCAGCCAAATGTTCATTGCCTTTTTGAATTTATGTCTTGTGAATTTATGTGCCTTGATTCATGGACAATTGATCCTAATGGTTTGGGTTTGCAGGAAAGGTAAGTAAATCTACTTAAGCTAAAATTTCAGGTACCTGACAGCACAGATAGGTATAACCGAGTGATGTTCAGGAGGATAAGTGTGACCTGCAATTATCTGATTTTGTGTTGTCGTGAGTCATCTAATGAAGGAGACTTGTTTTACCACACGATGAACCGTGCTTGGCACACAGTAGGTCTTCAACAAACACCTACTGGATTGAGTCCCATGTCATATTATGCTTGATGTGACTGAAGAAGTAGGGGCAGAATTGTAATTTTTCTTCTATTAAGTGAAAACTAAATGATTGCAAAGTAGAATTAGAAATAGAATTTAGTTTTTGGGTCTAGGTGGTATTTTGAGGCATATATGGGTGTTAGATTTCTGAGGCTGTTTAACTGAGTTATAGTAAAGAATGGGTAAACATTCAACATGAAAAGCCCTTTATACTTTACAAGTCACTTTTCTTTGTGTTACATTTTTGGCCCTCATCACAATCCTGGGAGGGATAAGTAAGAATATATAGTATTGATAAGAATGTTTTTCTTATCATTATCACAGATAAATGAATGATGTCTAGAATTTGGAAATAGGTCTCCTGCCTTGTACTCTATCTTCTTGGGCAAATCTCTTAGCCACCCTGAGCCTCAATTCTGTCTTTTATGAAGGAAGAGGGTTAGACTAGATGATTTCTAAAGTCTCTTACTATTCGAACCTTCTCTATTTTTTATCCCAGTTCTGCTTCCACAAGCCAACAAGTTCTTCATCATTTCTCACTGATATCAAGGGACACAGAGACGAAGGAAAGCCACAGAGGAAATCTGTTCAACTCAAGAAGCAGTTGTTGAAAACTGACAAGGGTGAAGTGCTGGAGAACGAGGCAGCTGTTGTCTCTTGTCGCTGTTTATTTTCTGATCAGTGTCATCACTTTCTGAGTGCCTCATGTGGGCTTGTGAGAAAATGAAAAAAAAAAAAATAGTGGGAAACTAGTAAACATTTCATTCATTACAGACCTTTTCTTGGAGGTAAAATGGAATTGCAGCCAAAATCGGTGATCTTCACCACCATTCTACTGTCCACCACACAGCTGGTGGATTTCAGACGACCATGGACTTCTATCTTACTGGAGTGCAGGTATGACATGCCCTGTAATTTTTCAGACGACAGGAAAACAAGGAGATATGACACTCTTCAGCTGCTTGATCATTTTAAAGAAAGAAATGACATTGTGAAACCATTTCAGCATACAAATAGCGTCATACCATCAGATTTCAAATTTAGTTCCATTAATTTTACTTTAAAAATATTGTTAAAGGGGGCCGGCCCGGTGGTGCAAGCGGTTAAGTGCGTGCGCACCGCTGTGGCGGCCCGGAGTTCGCCGGTTCGGATCCCAGGCACACACCAATGCACATTTTGTTAGGCCATGCTATGGTGGCGTCCCATATAAAGTGGAGGAGGATCGGCATGGATGTTAGCCCAGGGCTGGTCTTCCTCAGCAAAAAGAGGAGGATTGGCAGATGTTAGCTCAGGGCCGATCTTCCTCACACCCCCCCCCCCAAATATTGTTAAAGCTCTAATATTTTCCTAAACACTGAATCTAGTTTTGAAGTCTTTTTAGGTGATACAGTAAAAGGCAATTGTCTAAAGACTCTGGTTAAGTAGTTATATGCAATATGAAACAAAGGGTTGATTCTATTTTTTTTTTTAATAATTGTTTCTGTTTACCAGTTATTTTGTCTGTGACCTTGGGTATGTCTCTGGTCTTCTGCTACCTCAATTTAAAAATATGAATAGTAAAGCCTTGCCTTTCTGAAGCGAAGGTCTAGGCTAGATTATTTCTTAAAATCTAATCGGTTTCATTCTATTTCAAAATAGAACCTTTCATTCTGTTTTGAAACTTGGGAAGCCCGTTTTCGGCTGGTGTGCTTCCCCCTGGTGGGCAGAGGTGTCATTGCAGAAACTGGGTTTCAGCCTGGATCACAAGAGTGAAATGTGGCAAACAGAGTAACGCATAACATTTTTTTCAAACTGATTCTGATACTATTTGACTTTCTGGTGATTTAATACTGTATAAATAGCTCATTCTTGGGACCAACTTTTCTACATTTATGAATGAGGCCTTGGTTACTGGTATCGACTTCTCTTTTCATATCATGCCTGGGAATATACACGTCCAAATTTATTACTGCCTCATGAAAGATGTTTGCCTGTCCTTAATATTTTATCTTAAAAAGTTGAAGATACAGTTGTCTTGCCTGCAGCCTTATATGATTTTGATTTCCAGCAAGTCTTTGAAAATGGTACCCCAAAACCAGAGTAGAAAAAGTATAATAAAAAAATAATAATAGCCAATATATACTGAACATTTATTTGTACCAGGCCTTGTAGTAGGCACATACATTATTTCATAAAATTCTCACAACAACACTATGACATAGGTACTATTTTTATTATCATTTTACAGATGAAGAAACCAATGCATACAGAGGTTGAATAGCTTGCCAACTCTGTTTTTTCTATATTTAATTTTCATAAATGTCTTTTGTGTTTGTAATCTCTTACCTTAGCAATGTCATACAAGACAGAGATCTTAAACTCCCAATCCATGAATGTACCATCAGGGTAGGAAATTGTGTCATTTAAAACTTCCTGAACAGGAGAAAAAGAAAAGGAAGAAGATGAGTTGTCTCAAGGAGGGATATTGTAGAAAGACTATTACAGTCAAATAATGATCTTCCAAGCATAAGGCCTTGGGCTCAGGAACAAACTGGAACTCCATTCTCCTGGTTTTCCTGAACATGTATTTCTTTTCTCCCCTACTTTAGAAACATTAGCTGGCTTTCACCACAAGGAGATGAGCAGGAGATACCCATGGTATTCCAAATCCCGGTTATTCCCCAAGATGCGGGTAAATGAATGAGCAGATACCTGCCTGGGGAGTAGGCTGGTGAGCCTGATTCACAAGTGACTGGGCTGCAGGTTCTGTCTTATTAAAATTATACTAGTGTTTTTAAACAAGGAATTGCTATTAGGAAATTCATTCACTAGGCTTATGTTTTTACTCACATGATCAACTGCATCCACTGGCTTAAGAGCTCTAAGTTTTCTTTAAGTGTAGTAAGTCCTCTGTCAAGAAGACAGAGTTCTTGGATTCTGTGTGAATTGTATGACCTCACTATTTTAACATGATGATGGTTCTATCAAGGTACAGGTATTTAACTAAGCTAATAAACTATTCTTCACAGTAAAAACTCTAATAACCTAAGAATAGTTTCTTGTTTTGGGAAAAATCCCAATTTGACCTTTAGTTTTAACTCAGGCACTGTACCAATACCAATAATTTCCACTGAATGGTTCAAAGTCATTAATCATTTCAGATAAGGCTGGCTGGGCTGTGGGTACCAGGCCAAGTTAAGGAAGGGGAGTTATGAGCAGACAGACTCTAAAGTAATTCTTTCCCTTAGCACCTGACGTATTTTATGTTTTTATTTATTTGTTTGTTATCTCTTGTCCTTATGAAAATGTAAACTCTGAGATAATTTTTGTTCACTGCTGTAACTGCAACATCTAGTTCCATGTCTGGCGTGGAATAGATCCTTAATAAATATTTGTTGCATGAATGAATTGATTGTTCCTAAACGAGGTTAGCCAAGGTTATCATATATTTATAAGATGGGACGCATATCGTCTTTACTCTGTCTAGGGAGAAACTTTCTCATTTGTTTCCCCACAAAGGTAGGTTCTGATGGGAGTTGCTGTGGTTTCAAGCTACGGGGATGACACCAGGGAGGTGACTGTAGTTTGCCTGGGCAAAGCCGGGAAGCATATTGTCTTTACTCTGTCTAGGGAGAAACTTGCTCCTTTATTTCCCCACAAAAGTAGGTTCTGATGGGAGTTGCCATGGCTTGAAGTCTACAGAGATGACAGCAGGGAGGGGACTGTAGTTTGCCTGGGCATAGCCTTTGCTTTGAGGTTCGTGATACAAAGGAGTGGATGAGCTTCCTGTAGGAGCTTCTGTTGTCTGCTCCCAGGGTGAGTAAGCAGTGCCAGAAGGTGGCCCAGGACCACTCAGATATCTGACGTTTCCTACCTTAGAGTAGAGAGCCAAAAACACTATGGGTATGATAGCTAAATGTTGACTGGATGTTTGAAGTGAAATAAGTCAGAGGGAGAAGGTCAAATACCGTATGATTTCCTTCATTAGGTGGTAGATAATAACAACAATAAACAAACACATAGAGACAGAGATTGGATTGGTGGTTATCAGAGGGGAAGGGGGGAGGGAGGAGAGTGAAAGGGATAATTCGGCACATGTGTGTGGTGATGGGTTGTAATTAGTATTTTGGTGGTGAACGTGATGTAATCTATGCAGAAATAGAAGTATAATGATGTACACCTGAAATTTATACACTGTTATAAACCAATGTTACTGCAATAAACAAAAAATTAAAAAAAAAAAAAAAAGAAAGACCATGTGAAACCTTTTGACCAGGCTCTGTTAATTGGTATTCTAAAATTTCTGTCTCATTGAAATTAAATGAATGAAAGTATGGTCTAGCCCTCATATGGAAAACATTTCTAATTTTGAAGGACTTGAAATTGTTATTATTAGAAATGTTTTATTTGAATGATAAATTTTTTATTTCAATGATCATTTTCAGCATCAATTTAAATTATCATATGGTCTTTCTCCTATGACCTTTTGATTTGATGCATGAGAGTAATATTTTTTCCATTCATAGCATTAACCATGTCTGATTGTATTGTGCTTTTTATATGCAACTGGCTTACAGTTACTAGTAATTTATTTATAATTTTTCTATCTATATTCATAAATATAGTTAGTCTTTAATCATATTTTAGTATCAGCTTTATGCCAGCTTTGTTGAATGTTAAATGAATTTAGAAGGTGTTCATGTTTTTGTTTAACTTTAGAACAGTATTTATATAGACAATGAGAACTGTTCATTGAAGTTGAGAAGAATTAGCCAAATCTGGTAGTCTCGGAAATGGAAATGATAATTTCTCGTATTATTATTGGCCTACTTAAGTTTTTACTTTTTGAGTCAAATTTTCATGATTTTATTGCTTCTGAAATTTTATGGTTTTTTAGATTTTATAATTTAATAGTCATGAAGTATTTTTTCACAATTGAAAGCATCTTTTTTCATAGCTTTATTTTTTATTCCCACTTTTGTGTATTTTTATGGTTGTTTTAAAAATTTTAATTAGAAGTATGAGAGGCTTGTATGTTTTATAGTTTTTTCTTAAAAAACAAACAACTCATGAGTGCATTTTAAAATTCTACCTATTTTATAAGATTGAATTTTGAAAGTTTCTTTTCCTTAGTCCATAGTTATTCTTCTAAATTTTGCATTGAATATTTAGTTTATTATTATTATTTTTTTAAGAGATAGTAGCCTTTAGGGCTATGATTCTTTTTCTTTGAGGATAGATTTGAGTTTGTGCCATACATTTTGAAAGCTACTCTTCTTGTGGGGTTTTTTCCTGATTGAAGCTTATTGAAAAATTAAAAATTTCTAGGTGATTGGTTTAAATTCTAAAAATTACTTTTAAATTTCATTGAATTATGAATATTTGGACCCCTTTAAAGCTGCTGCTGCCCCCAATCTTAGGATCCTGGCTTTGTTATGGAGGAGGACATCGAGGTTATTAAGAGATACAGGGTCTGAAAATAGCCCGAAGGCAGGGGGACCACACATTCTGGTTTACTTGAGGCCAGCTGCCATTTATGTCTGCTCTTCCAACATCATTATTACAGTACCTCTTTTCACTCTCAAAGTATCCTGATAAAGTGTATGGTCACCTACCCAAAGGTATTTAAAAGGCTGAAAGCTCTCATAATGCATGCCCAGAAACTGCTCCAAGTGAGGTTCAAATGTTCCGATTCCCTTTGAAGCAATTATCCCTGATTCCTTCCTGCTCCTATGCTTTTCCCATTCAGTCCTGTTTCTGCCAGACACCTGACTTTGTTTCTTGTATATGAATGTTTCTCGTATGTGCCCGCCGTTCTGAACTATTCAATGATTTCATATTCCCAGCTTGATGCTTGGTTCTTCTCAAGAATTTGACTCAGTCTTGTCTTACTTTCTTTTTCTGCTTTGAACTTGCTCAGCCAAAATACCTGACTCCATCTGGCAACTCCTGGGCATTCTCAATCCCTCACAAGGGAGAGAAGAGTAGGAATTTAGACAGTAGCAGAACCAGGACTTACAGACTAATACCCAAATGATTATTTGGTGCTATCATAATGACCATCCATTTTTCTTTTAATACAAAAGCAAGTATGCAAGTAAAATAAAATGAATTTTGAGATAATCACTCACTTTTCTACATCTGTTCTCTGTTTTTTAAGTCTACATTCCCGATATCTTTTGGCTTTTTTTTTTTTTTTGGTGAGGAAGATTGGCCCTGAGCTAACATCTGTGCCAATCCTCCTCCATTTTGTATGTGGGATGCTGCAACAGCATGGCTTGATGAGCAGTGTGTAGATCCGCTCCCGGGATCTGAACTCATGAACCCCAGGCCGCTGAAATGGAGCATGCGAACTCAACCACTACAGCCACCAGGCCAGCCCCTGGCTTGTTTTTTTGTAAAGATATAATAGGACCGATTGACAAAATCTGAGTGATCTAGTTTGGTAAGCATATGGACCCGCAAACTTTTCCTGATAACTCTCTGATATTATTTCACTGGGTGAACATTTAAAATTTCTACTAAATACTTTTTTGTCCATATGGTTGACCAGTTAGGAAAGTGGAAGTGATCACGGTTCCTTACCCGGAGGGATCCTCTCTCACAGTATTCAATCACTCCAAAGATTGTGGTATCAAGCTTCACTGTGCCGTAGAACTTGGTTAGGTTGTAATAGTCAATCTGAAGCAACTGAAATAACATGTTTATTTACAAAGCAAGTCAGACAGAAAGGAGTGCTAGAGGAAAAATTAATATGCTAAAAAACCACGTCATGTTTTAGATCTTTGGGGAAATGTGTTGCTCTTGATACCTTGGAATGTCAGTACATTCCTTACTACACCTTACATTGCATTACACCTTACTCGACAGTCTTTCTTTTGTCAACAAGGGAACTTGAATATAAACCTTTGACTACTCTCAAGTCATATCAGGACCATTTTCTAAGACATGCTGGTGGATTTCCAACATGTTTTACACCATCAAACATCACTCTTCAACATCTATTGGTAGAATTTTCAACAAGAAGTATAGTCACCCATTTCTTGGCCTGAGGGCCTCTCTGTCAGCAACCCTAATAATGCCTTACTCCACCAAGGATCTTAGTGCTTAGGGAAAATGGAGTGAAGCTATTTGTCGCTTAAGGGTTTCAAGTAAGGGACACATACCTTGTTCAATTCTATTTTCTGTTTCTCGGTGAAATTGCCATCATTGTGCTTGAGATCTTTTAGAATCACTCGCTGCAAAGATCAATTGAATTAAGAAGATAATGTTGTAGCATGACCACTTATGTGCATATTATAATAATTTGTGTATCTATCTTCTCACTATACTGTAAGCTCTTGAGAACAATGACAGTATTTTATTGATGTTTATATCCCTGGTGCCTAAGACTTGGGATATGGCAGGCTCAAGTTTGGTTGTTTCTTTAAGAATTACTAAATGAAAAGGAAGGAAGGTAGGAAGGAAGAAGAGAAGGAAGGAAGGAAGGTAGGAAGGAAGGAAGGAAAGATGGAAGGAAGGAAGAAGGGAAAGAAAGATGGAAGGAAGAAAAGATGGAAAGAAGGAAGGAAGGAAGGAAAGATGGAAGGAAGGAAGGAAGGAAAGAAAGATGGAAGGAAGGAAAGAAAGATGGAAGGAAGGAAAGAAAGATGGAAAGAAGGAAAGATGGAAGGAAGGAAAGATGGAAGGAAGGAAGGAAGGGAAGATGGGAGGAAGGAAGGAAGGAAGGAAGGAAATATGGAAGGAAGGAAGGAAGGAAAGAGGAAGGAAGGAAGGAAAGATGGAAGGAAGGAAGGATGGAAGGAAAGAGGAAGGAAGGAAGGAAAGATGGAAGGAAGCAAACATGGAAAGAAGGAAGGAAGGAAACATGGAAAGAAGGAAGGAAGATAAGAAGGAAGGAAGGAAAGAGGAAGGAAGGAAGGAAGGAAAGATGGAAGGAAGGAAGGTAAGAAGGAAGGAAAGAAAGATGGAAGGAAGGAAGAAAGGAAGGACGGAAAGAGGAAGGATGGAAGGAAAGAGGAAGGAAGGAAGGAAAGATGGAAGGAAGGAAGGAAAGAAAGATGGAAGGAAGGAAGGAAAGAAAGATGGAAGGAAGGAAGGAAGAAAGGAAGGAAGGAAAGAGGAAGGAAGGAATGAGGGAGGAAGGAAGGAAAGAAGAAGGAAGGAAGGAAAGATGGAAGGAAGGAAGGAAAGATGGAAGGAAGGAAGGAAGGTAAGAAGGAAGGAAGGAAGGAAGGAAAGATGGAAGGAAGGAAGGAAGATGCAGACCCCCATATAGGATTGTCGTATTCCCACTGCAGTGAGCCAAAATATAATACAAGGGTTGCCTGGACTGCTCTGAATCTCTTTTATTTTTCCTTTTCCTTCCTACACTCCACATCTCTTAGAAATTCTATTTGTCCTTCAATTCTCCCAGGATTGTGAGTTTTGTAACCCCTGAAACAGAGCCCTGCCCATTCCTTGAAAGGCTCCAGGACAGCCCCTTGGAGCAACCTGGGCACCCGCCCCCACCTTTGCTGTGCCATCCTCAGAAGCTGGGGCAACGATGAGTCAGAAGGCCCAGAACATACCCCTAACTGAGAGTTCGAGAAGCAGGGAGGCTATAGTCACCTTTTTGTCGTATTTGCACTGTTGTAGTCTCTGAATTGTATCTCGTCTCTTGTCATCATCGATCTGGCACAAGAAAAGGCTAATTATTCCAGAAGCTTCGTATCTTGTCCCATCCACTACCAGTCAAAGGCTGCAAGGCTTTTCCAGGTGGAAAGATGGAAAGATGGCTGTATCTGCTGTTCGCTCATAGCATGCTGAGCTGCTCCCAGAGAAACTGTCATAACTGACTTGTGTTTCCCTTTCCCTCCTGGCCTTTCCTTTCCAACAAAACCTTCTTTCAGGTATCGACCACTCATGCTTAACTCTGGGTTTTCCTCTCTCCCACTTATTGTCCTATTTTTTCCTCCTTCTTCTTGTGGCCTACTTCAGCCAGGGATTTTCTTTGCTTCCTTCTCCCCTTCACTTCCCTTCTATTGGGAATCATTACCCGTGGCTACCTACAGATGCTCTTAGGGAAGCATGTTGTGCATTTGAGTTGCAAACTCATGCCTAAAGGCCCAAATAGCAATGCAAGTGAGGATGCTGGGCCAGGTGTTGAAGGGGGGCAGCCCATCAGCTCTAGGTACAGCCTAGAGTTGCTAGATCATCTGACTTGTCAAAAGAAGTTGGTAATATGGATTTTTCTATGCCATTCCAAGATTTTTATATTTGGCAGTTAATTTTAAAATATGGTAAATATTGAGCAAAACACACACACACACACACACAGACACACACACACACACACACACACACACACCCCTGCAGGCTAGATATGGCTCTTGGTCTGCCAGACTTCAGTCTAAAGGCAAAAAAAAAAGAGTTAAGAACTATTGCATCTTTCAATTTGATTCTCATAAAAACCTCTGAGGTATTATAATATTTGTAAAAATTTACCTTTACAGGCATTTTGAAATGTGAATGAAATAAATTATATTAAGCCCCAAGTATGATGAGTGGCACAGTGCAGATTAATAAATGTCAGTTGTCTTCCCTTCTCCTTTTTCTCCTTTTACAGATGATATATAAGAGTTAAATGACACTAAATGTCACATAAGCATGTATCAGATCTCATCGTGGTTTTGATTTGCATTTCCCTAATAATTAGTGATGTGGAACATCTTTTCATGTGCCTGTTGGCCATCTGTATATCTTCTTTGGAAAAATACTTGTGACAACATGGATGGACCTTGAGGGCATTATGCTAAGTGAAATAAGTCATACGGAGAAAGCTAAATATCATATGATTTCACTCAAGTGGAATATAAAACAATAACGACAAACAAACACATAGATACAGAGAACAGATTGGTTACCAGAGAGGAAGGGGGAAGTAGGGAGGGTGAAAGGGACAAAAGGGCACATGTGTATGGTGATGGATGACAGCTAGATTTTTGGTGGTGAACACAATGTAGTCTACACAGAAATCAAAATGTAATTATGTATGCCTTAAATTTATATAATGTTATAAACCAATGTTACCTCAATAAAAAATTAATTAAAAAAATCTTTGTCAAAGTAATATGTAAAAAATTTAAAAAATAAATTTTTTTTATTTTTTGCCTGAGCTTGCCTTCTTGTCTGGTACTCTTTTACTGTCTCTGGCCTCGATTAGGTCATTTAAACTATCTGAACCTCAGTACCTTATCTGGGTATCCTAACTCATAGGGATACTTGGGGATCAAATGAGACAAAGTTTGTGAAATTTTCTTGCAACTAAAGCATTTTATCTTCAAATGAGTTATCATCATCTTTATCATTTTTTTTTCTGTCTGTTAGACTTCATCCCTTTGATTTTCCTGTCTTCTCTTTTTGTCTGTCTGCTTTGGTTTTTGGACCCTTTCCGTTCTAGTACAAGGATGTTTGACTTTTTATCATCTCTTCCCTTGGTCTTGCTTCCTTACCTCCGCCTTCAGTGAGTATCCAGAACTCAAACCGTTGCCCGGCTGGTTGTGTGGCATGTCCCCCCCTGGCTGACTTTGGCTGACCTTCCTGGGCCTGCTCCTGCTCCCCCTGACTCACAGCACCAGAAGACCTCTCCTTACAGCCAATCCTGGCACGCCTGCTCCCCAGCCTCTGAAACTCAGATTAACAATGATTGATTCCTCACGCTCTGGATTATTTCTAACTTCCCTTCTTCAAGTTTACTGTTCCAAAGACCTAGTCCTTAGCCAGGTGAGTGGCTCATCTGATGAATTAACTCATAAAAATTCTGTAATGTCTGACGAGGGATAAATGGGTTATATTTCTAGGAATATTTACATTTTAAGAAAACACAGAGACACAATGTTTTAGGCTCAATCCAAAAGAACAAATATGAAATATGGGGTTTATGAGGCAGTGAGGAAGGCTTGTGAGGAGTGGAGCCACCCTGGACTTGTGCAAAGGTGGACCACTTGGTCCATCCTGGTGTCGTACCAGAGGCAGGGAGCACTCACTCCTTCTAAAGGTCTCCTCTCCCCTTTCTAGGGTACTGTCAATTCGTCATTTAGGTCAACAAAATCTCCCTTTGGAAATCCAATAGTCTTATGGTCATTTACACCTTATTGTGAATGACCATAAGATCGATTTCATCCTGACACTTGGCTGAGACAGACTGATCTTTGTGAATACTGTTTTTATGTGTGAGGCTCAGAATGCAACAGGAGGGTCCCTTTAGAGCATTTCTGGAGGAAAGAAAGACCTACTCCATGTACAGCCGTGAGAGGATCTGAGCCATTCGAGTGCAGCATGCAGGATTTGGGGTGGAGTGCCAAGAGCTGATAGAGAGGCTTCAAGGATAAACCTGACCCATGCTGCAATTTTACTTTTGCTGATTTTAGACAGGAAGGCATCTCAAGTCATACTTCTCCTATCAGCTTGGCCCTACTCTGAGGGACCCTGCTAATTCCATCATGTGGAGGTTCCAGATCTCCATCTCCTTTTAGTATACTTTAATATAACGACTTTAAAAAGAATATGGTGTATGGTAGGTGTTAGGATCTTAGGCTTTACAGTTAGATAGACTGGGTTCAAATTATGGCAATTCTAGCCCTGTTACCTCACAGGGCTTGGGGAAGATGAAATGGGTCAATGTATCTGGCACACAAGAAGAGCTCAGTTAAGTGTTAGCTATGATTATTTGTAGTAATCTTACTAGCTGTGTGTGACCCTGCTCTGTTTCTTAACCCTTTGTCCTTCAGTTTCCTCATAAGCAAAGTTATGATGATAAAGTTCACTCATGAGTTCCTTGTGAGGAGCAGATGAGACAGAATAGGTCCAGCACTGGCTGCAGTGAATGGGAGTGAGTTGTTTTCATTGGCTGCTGCTGCTATTTCCTGGTTGAGGGATAATGTGGGCAGATATCAGAAGAGGCCTCTTTCTTCAATAATGAGCTAGCTAAGTCATACGTCCTTAGTATGGGCAGATTAATATCCAAGGTTTAGGGGGTCTTAGATGCTCTACCCATTCCTATATCCCTTCCATGACACAGTCTCAATATGTGCATTCTCTTCTGTGTCAGATGCAAAGAATGAGTAACACATCATATCTCATTCTCCACTGAAGTGTTCATTGGATCAACTAGCTGACTTTTAGGGTAATAGAGAATCAAGGGAAAGACAGGAAACTGAGAATTAGAAAACATCTAAGTCTTGGATTCTGAAACAAATGATCCCTGCTTGGCATATTTCCTACCATGCCACCAAAGTCTTGTCAAATACCTGGCATGTTGCACCAGCTCTAGCCTTCTTCAACAGGTAGGGGACGCCTTACCTTCAGGCTAATATGGTTGGTCTCATTGGTCTCCAGAGGAAAGATCTTTTCAGGAGGAATGTGGGACCATTTTTTCTGACGAAGTTCATTTTCTTTTTTATATTTTCTGGGAAAGGAATAAAACCAGTCAATAGGTTTTTATTAGTATTCATGCCATTCAACTTCTGAACACTGGGAAAAATTTAGAACCCTAATATTTTCAGGTAGATATGTCATGAGCGAGGCTAGCCCAATGGTGTAACTCCATGTTCTTCAAACTGGTGAGTGCCGGCCATCAGTGGACCAGTAAGGATTTCTGATGGCCTTCTGTATTCTTTCTTTTTTTCCTTTTTGTTTCATTGTCTTGGGTCCTTCGCTAAGGCAGTCCTTCACTATACTAAAGAATCTGAACTGATGACATAGAAAAAGTGAGGAAAAAAAAAGAGGAGAGAAAAGATTTTAAAACTGATAACCTTGAAAGGGAAAAATGTTAATTTTTAAGCCACAAGAGAATACATCGGATTCCTAAATGAGCCAGTTCCTCTTACGCATCTGTGTCTTTAAAAAAATAGAAAAGCACAGAGAAAATGTAACAACATGTATCCCAACAATCAAAATGTAAAAATTTTGTAATTGTTTTCCCCAGATAGTATGGATGAAGTAGACTTCTTGGGTTGTAGGAGATGTACTTCCAAGTTTACAGATATTGCCAAATTGCTTCCCAAATTGGTTGAACCAGTTTATCCTCCCATCATGAGAATTCCTGTTTCCTCCATATTCTTAACAACATTTTGTATTATTAAACTTTTTTTAACCATTATGATGTATGTGAAATGATGTTGAATTGCTGCTTTGCACTTTATTTTCTTTGATTACGAGAGATTAAGTATCTTTTCAGATATTTTCTAGCTATTTTACAGACTATATAGAATTATAGAATTATATCAAATTGTGTATTCATAATTTTGCCTGTTTTTTTATATTTCATTGTCTTTTCCTTATTAACTTACATGCATTCCTTATTTATTTATTTATTTTTTGTGAGGAAGATCAGCCCTGAGCTAACATCCATGCTAATCCTCCTCTTTTTGCTGAGGAAGACCAGCTCTGAGCTAACATCTATTGCCAATCCACCTCCTTTTTTTTTAATCCCCAAAGCCCCAGTAGATAGTTGTATGTCATAGTTGCACATGCTTCTAGTTGCTGTATGTGGGATGTGGCCTCAGCATGGCCAGAGAAGCAGTGCGTCGGTGCGCGCCCAAGACCAGAACCCGGGCCGCCAGTAGCGGAGTGCACGCACTTAACCGCTAAGCCACGGGGCGGCCCCACATGCATTCCTTGTATAGCCTGCAAAACAAATCTTTTGTCGTTTTGTGTTACAAATACCTCCTTATAGTTTATTGTTTACTTTAATTTTGTTGTATAGAAAGTTTTGATTTTATTATGATCATGTTTATATTTTTTTCTTCTATGACTTTTTTATCCTTACTGAGAAATATTGTCCTAACCTGTGATCATAAAGTCATTTTCTGTTAAGTTCTTCTAAGTTTTAAATTTGATTTTCCTATTTAGGTCCTGAATCTGTTTAAAACTCCATATGGAATGGACTCCATCTTGTGCGTGGTTTCTAGTAGGGTTTTAATTTCATTTTTTTCATGTTTAAAGTCTGCAGTCCCAACATCATTTCCCAATTGACTTGTAATGTCACTTCTACCATATTCCAGGTTCCTGTGCTTTCTTGTATCTGATTCTAGAATCTATAATCTTTTCAGTTGACCTATTTGTCTGTCCCTGAGTTTGCCTTTGCTTGTGGTCATTTGACAAACTCCTACTCACCTTCTGAAGGTCATTCATGATGGCTTTCTAAATGTCCCCTTGGCAGAAATGATTATTCTCTTCCTACACTTCCATCTAACTCTGAGTATTCCTCTATTAAATACATATAAAATAGCATATTATTGGCCAATAATTATGATTCTAAGACCTGGATGCAAGTAGGTTGACTATCAAGGCCTTGAGGGCTTCCAGGTTTTCATCTCTGTACCCCAGGAAACTCTTGAGACCAACAGAGCCAGCTGTCATTCATATTGAATTAGGGATGCCATAAATCATTCATTACTTTTCTTGTATTGGCTGTAGTAATTGAAAACTACAAGAGTAACATCTGTCTTCCAGATGTCCTCGTGGACACACTATTGCTCTGGCCATTAGGAGTCCTATCTCTGCCTCCCATGCTTAGAGAAAATGGCAAATGCCTGTTTCCATCTGTTATTGTCTCTTATCTTGTGATTTATCCCTATCTTAAGCTGACACCCATTTAGACTTGGTTTCTGAGGGACAACAGCCACATCTGTGACCTTGTTATTGACTGTCTTTACTCTCCCTAAATTTTGGTTTCTGCTCACCCTCAACTAAATGGTCACCACACACTGAAGATCACCTCCTATATTTCTGGGCAACACGGAGTTGCAGGAGCCTTCAGACTGAAGAGAATAACCTACTTCCTTTCCTGGAGAAAACTTCCACTGACATGTAACAGGCTGGACTCTCTCATTATAAGAAAGTATAGTAACACAGACCAAAGCATATGATACATAGAGAAAGTTGTTGTCTGGTTTAGTCAGGAAATGAGAGGGATCCTGATAATATAAAAGGACAGAAAGTTTTGTCTGTTTAACATACAGAGGTTACGATGTAGTACGGTATTCACTCATTTATATATTCAACAAATATTTATGAGTATACACTATGTCTCTGGCACTGTGCTAGGCACTTCACATGTCCAAGTCCAGTAGAACAATCATGGAACTGATGGTCAGAAGGTCTGAGTTCTAGTTTTGGCCCTACACACTACCTAGTAAAGTGATTCCAGACAAGCCATTTGGCTTTCTGGTCCTTTCTTTCCCCATGCTAAAATAGGAGGTTTGGAGTAGATGATTTCTAAAGTGTCTTCCAGCTTGAACATTATACAATATTGAGACTTTGAAATTTCCCACAATGTATCAATAAAACAGCAAAACTAGCTATTTCCACTTATAAAATGCCTATTAAATAGTAGTCACTATACGTACCTTATTTCAACTCCTTACAACAGTTCAGATGAGGATACTGAAGCTAAGTAAAGTTGTTAAATAATATGCTTAAGACCACATGACTGGGTAATCACAGAACTGGGACTCGAGTTCAGGTGTCCCTGACTCTGAAACTCCAATCTATCCACTCAGTAATACTCTGCCCTTGATATAGTCTTTGATGAAGAATGCCTTCATAATCTCAGATCTGTCTAGAGACCTCTTTGTCGGCATACATTATCATCAATAGACATCAGACCTCCCTCTCTCCTTTCCTCCCTCTCTGAATGATAAGCACAGCAGGACAGAGTGGGTAGCAGGTACCTCAGCACCAGGAGAGCAATGAGCAGGAGCAAGATCATAATTCCTGTGAGAGTGAAGACTGCAATCATCAGGACTTGAGGTCCTGTGGCAGAAAAGACAGGGAAAATGCATTAGTAAGGATCTTGGAAAAGAGAATAAAAGCATTTCAATGATTCTAATTGCACAATATAATTTGAGGAAGAGGAAAGGGACAACCCTTTCTAAAAATATTTATCTTTTATTAATCTTGTCATTGGTAATATAGGTCCTGTGTCCTTGCTCTCTGAAGAAAACTGTCTGGAACGTGCCCAGGGGAAGTGGTTTAATTTCAGCAATTCTTACAGTCTATATATCTCATTTCTTTTCTTATGAGAATCGCCAAATGTTACAAGAGCATAAAATAGCTTGCAGCACACAGATAATTTTGGTGATGGAAGCCTACCTGGTGTCCTTGAAACCAATATACCTAAGGAGGATTCAAAGAGGAAGTAAGAGACAACTGTTTTTTTAATGCAGAGCACAAATTGAAAGAAAAGTAAATCTGTGTGGAATATTAAATGACAGTGTTGCCTGTTGGTCCTTTCCAAGCTCTACTAGGTCCTTGAGGGAAGTCAATGAAGACTGTAAGTGATTTTACTCATTGGAACACTGGTATGTGGGTGGAGTTGTGTAGATGAAGTAATTTGAGACACTCACAGAAGAGTAAGTGGAATCCAGGAAAATGTGGATCCAACCCAAGGAAACATTGAAGCAGAGTCTGGGTATGCAGAGGAATAAGCCTAGACTGAGAAGGACAACAACAGTAATAAAACTGTACAAGAAAGCCATGGTTCATATAAGCCACAATGGGTCCCTATTAGAATAGGAAGTTAGTGGATTCAAGAAGGAAAAATGGAATGGATTTCAAGCAATAGACAGAGTGTGTAAGAACCTGGAAGATGATAGCAATATGGTGAAGAAGACATGTTTCTTCATACAGCAAAAGTAAGAGACCCAATCAGAAACTGTAGGGCAAGTTGTTCAAGGAAGGCATAGTATAAAACCAAAACAAAGTAACATTTCACTTGGTTTTGAGAATTTGAAACTTTTTTAAAAGTCCATTTTTTTGTGTGTGTGGCACAAAGGGGAGACATTAGAGCTATATAGAAAGAAATGTTATTACGGCATGCTATTTAGCTTTATGTAAGTAATAATAATAATGAAAATGTTTACTAATTTTCAACTTATAGAATCAATTTATAGGTAAATGACAGAGGGCTTCATTATGGTTATCAAATAAATATTATCAGCCCTGACAAACTAAAGAAAAATACAAGAGAATTTGGGAGGTGGGAAGGAGGTAGAAGGAAGGATAGTGACATTAACTTCTTCATCTTACAAAGTTGGGAAGCAAGAAGTTTTATATATAGTTGATAGAAGTTCATGCATATTAATTAAAATTACAAAGGTATCCAATAAATGTATTGACAAAAAAATATAACTATATTGAGAAGAGGTTAGAGAAAAGTAGCTCTAGTCAAGATGAACTAAATCTTCATTTATTAATACAAGAAATAAATAGATAACATGTAAAGCTTATACATCAAGAAATACATTCATATTATTTAGAAATATGCAAAGAACTAAAAGCAGAAGAGAGACCAGGCATGCACAGAGGTGGGACCAGGCACACTCATTTTCCATTGTGAATATTTCTACTATTGGACTTTAAAATCATGTGCATGAATTTTTTTTCACTAAAAATATAATTAATGAAGGTGCCCCTGAAGAGAGAAGAGATGCCAAGACCTCCTATTCGAGTAGCACTTCAATGCCGCCCACTGAATTCTCTCTCATGGCACCATGATATAGACCCTTGAGGTCATGGTCCATGTCTTTCTTGTTTATCCTCGTACCTTTAGAACTCAGCACAAGACCTGGTACCTGGTAATGTAGCAATTAAAAAATGGTTGAACAAATAAATAATTGAATAAAAACTTTGCTCTGCTCATCTCACTGCCTGAGAAGAGGCGAGGGAAAAATGCCCAAATGTTAAAATACGTAAATAAATTGACATAAAAAAACCTTTTGAGCCATTGGACTTATCTCATGTCACACGTATTTTTAAACTGTTTTTGTTTCATCACATTAGATCCTTCTAATGAACTAACTGTTTTTTTCTGAGGGAAAGGGTTTAGCTTGGGGTTAATACTGCAGAACCTTTCTATAAGGGGTGCCTTTGAAGGATTTATGCTTTGCTAACATATGACTTTGCTTATTACCTTGTTTTCTGCTAAGCAGAAACTTTTAATAGCGAAAATGTGAGCTCTGGATTTGTAGTCTTATCAGGACAGAAATAAATTAATACCCTGGAGTTGGATTTGCATTATGGGCACATTTGACTGGTGAAGTCTGTTTACTACTATAATCATTTCTATCACCACCACCACCACCATTGTCACTACCACCACTCTCATACCCCCAACCCCACACAAAAATGAGTATGAGAAATACAATTTCAACAGTGCCAGTGTTTCTACTCATCAGTCTACTAAAATTACACGTCCCCTAGACTAGAGCATGCGTTGAGGGGAGTATGGGGGACTCCTATCTGCTGGGTCCTCAGCCCACCTCAATTCCTATCTGCTTCCCACGATGTAGACATCTCACGGCACTAAATATAATTATGATATTTAAATATACTATTTAAATGTTTAAATATAGTAATTTTTATTTCAATATACTTTTTAGTTTGCTTGTTAGATAAGTCAAGGTTATCACATTAGTTCTAAGGTTAAGCTGCTGCTGCCTTCTGGTGGATGCTGTGGTTATCACAACGAATGTAGATTGAGTTCATAACCCCAAGGTCATATGATAGTTGGAAAAAAACTTTGAGAATCAGTTAAAAAGTCTGATTTAACGGAGGAAGATGCTCATACTTAGAGAAGAAAAGTAAAGTGAAATTAACACTGTACACATTAGTGCTGACTAGAAACATAATCATCATCTCATATTGTCTGCCCTTCCTTCCTTCCTTCCTTCCTGCCTGCCTGCCTGTCTGCCTTCCAAGGCAATGTGTTGGGGAAAGGAGATATAAATAAAGAATGGACCCTACACTTACATAGTGTATGGTATAAAAAGATGTGTAAACAAGTAACTGTGTTATTAGTACTATGCTAGAAGTCTGGCAGGATAAGGGCAAGATCAATAATCCACTGAGATGCTAAGAAAAAGCTTAGAAAAGGTGAAATTCAAGTTAAATATTGAGGATGAGCAGTTGTTTGCCGGTTGATTGGAGCAGTGATAAATTTTAGTCAGAGGGAGCAGCATCAATGAAGATACAGGGATATGAAGTTGCAAGGCCCCTTCTTTAAGGAAGTAGGGGGACGTTGAGAGAGTGGGCAAGGGATTTCAAGTAAGATGAAAAATAAGGCTGGAGACATAGGAAGATGGCAGACATTTTGTGCTATAATAAGTCACGTGGACTTTAATCTGTAGATAAAGTGGAGCTGCCAATTGGAGTGTTAGAAGAGTGCAGTAATATGACTGACTTCAAGCTGTCATCCTAGTGACAGTGTTGGTTGGAGTGGAGGTGAGCAGGAGGCAGGACTGAAGCAGGAAGTCAGTTGGATATTATTGTAACCCAGGAGGCAGATGATGAAGGCTTAGGTGAGGAACAGGAACCAATTCTGCGTTGTCCATTGCTGTGTCCCAGATGCTTAGAACATACCTGGCAATAAGTAAATCTTTGTGGAATGAATGAAAAGGCAGTGATGATGCAATATCCACATGAAATGTTCTGTTACTTAGTTGGCAGTTGTGTACACAGATAAAAGACCAGGCACGAATATCTTATTTGTATACCTTTTGGAAGATTGAGTTACTGCATTTGTAAAGTTTAAAACTAAATGTAGTAACAGTTAAGTAGCGAAAAGCTCTGGCTAACTGAATTTTCTAGTTAACTGAGGATGAAGTGAAGTTGCCCAGGATGATGCAATGTTCCTGTCGTACATAATATGAATTCTTAATGTAATCTCTTTTAGGTAAATAATGAGAGCTCTCTCAAAAACTACATTTTGAGTAGTTCAGCACTTTACAAAGCACAGACATTCTATTCAATCACCAAAATATCTAAAAACTCGTAAAGAAATTTATTAAAAATCCAAACATAACATCATCACTGAGAGTGATAATTAAGGAGAAAGAAAAATAATTTTAACTCAAAAAGTTACAAAGAGAAGAAGTAGGGAGTTGCAGAAGCCCATGAGGAAAGAGATATATTTCAGAAGTCGTTTGATTTAAAACCAAGGAAACTTGAAGATGGTTCTAGAGATAAAAAAAACTTGCTAAAGGGGCCGGCCCCGTGGTGTAGTGGTTAAGTGCGGGCACTCCGCTGCTGGTGGCCCAGGGTTCACAGGTTCAGATCCCGGGAGTGCACTGATGCACCGCTCGTCAGGCCATGCTGTGGCGGCGTCCCATATAAAGTGGAGGAAGATGGGCACAGATATTAGCCCAGGGCCAGTCTTCCTCAGCAAAAAAGAGGAGGACTGGCATGGATGTTAGCTCTGGGCTGATCTTCCTCACACACACACAAAAAACTTGCTAAAGAAAAGAAATCAGCTTTAAAAAGCAAAGATAATAAATCTGAAGTCAGTTCAGGATTGATTATTATTTAGAAGAATGGGATCTCCACTTCCCACCTCCATCTTTGCTTTAGTGAACTGCTCATACCTATTGGATTAAAACACAAGGATCATTTTTAACCAAATTTGACTCGTGGAGCCCAAAAAGACTAGAAACATAGTTAACAGCTTTAACACAAGCAAACCCACTGAACCAGAACTGTTTTCTTTAACTCAGATCAATCTTTCAGTCAGTTTCTGGCTGTAGAGTGGGGCTGGATAGAAATATGTCTAGTTTATAATTTTCAACACTTAAAAATATTTTTTTAAATGGTAAATTAATACAGTAATTTTGGAAAATTTGGAAAATTAAGAAAAATATAAAAAAGCAGGGGCCAGCACGGTGGTGTAGTGGTTAAGTTTGTACACTCTGCTTTGGAGGCCCAGGGTTCATGGGTTCAGATCCCAGGCGTGGACCTACACACCACTCATCAAGCTATGGTGTGGCGGTGTCCCACATACAAAATAGAGGAAGACTGGCACAGATGTTAGCTCAGGGACAATCCTCCTCAAGCAGAAAGAGGAAGACTGACAACAGATGTTAGCTCAGGGACAATCTTCCTGATCAAAAAAAAGCAAAAAAAAAAATCTTCTAGGATCTTATTACTCAAAGTCTATCACTGTCAACATTTGAGCACACTTCTTTTAGCCTTATGTCTATAAGTTGTTTGACAAATTTAGAACCTCATTAAATAAAACAGCTGTATTTTTCTATTACTTTACATTGTAACTTTTTGTATGTCATTGTAAGTTTTGTATGTCAATTAAATAATTATTTTTAACTGGTTGCATGACACTCCATTTATGAATATATCATGATTTTCTAAGTCATTTTATTAATGGTGTTTCCACTTTTTTTTTGCATCTTTGGGAGTAAATATTTGTCCAAATTTAAACTCTTTGTCCTAAAAATAGATTAGTAATGTGGAATTACTATTCATTGTGGCAAGCCTTGGCCAAGCCAGTCACAGACAGACTGTCCTGAGACCTTGTTGCCCAGGAGATACCTGGCTGGCCCTGTCTAGTGATGGCCAATGTTATATAGTTACATTGCAACTTGCACAGGTGAAGGCCTGGTCATGTTAAGGCTTTCCATGACATGATAGGACCTCATCTTAAGTAGGTGGGTAACCATCATTACAACCCAAGTGTGTGTCCTATGAGGGAATGGAGGAGACTTTACAGGCCATGCTTACTGACTATCGCTCAGCCTGATGCCATCAAGTATTCCTTGCTGAAATATGTATTCTTTGAGTTTATTCCAATAAAATGTAAACGGAGTAAGAAGTCTTGGTGTTCATTTTGCCAATTGTCAAACCTAGTTTTCTATAGGATAATTTATGTCAAATGATAGGTAGGACACATATTAAAGATAGGTATAGCTAAATTACAACAAGTGTATTTTCAGTGTTTAATCAGAATTGTAATATCATTCATTGTTCAGGGAAGAAAAGTCCACATTTACAAACCTGGCAAATCTAATTCAGACAATAAACAAAACAAAACAAAGCAAAACAAAGCAAAAATCACAGGCTAATTGCATAAACCATAGAATTTACTCTCCTTACCAGAAAAACAATTTCAGGGAAAGAAAATTCACTAAGGATCTCTTACCCTGGCCTGGAATATCGTCAGGAAGTTTATGGTTCTTCCACGTGAAAGTAGGGCTCAGATCCACTGATGTAGTCCCATTTACGTGTGTGTCATAGGTCAAAAGAACCTTGTACTGTGTCAGGGCATGGAAAAGAAGAAGGATGAACAGAAAAAGATGTTTTAGGATGACTTCTGATAAGATAGACTGTCCTGCCCAATGACATTTGTATTTCATAGTAATGCTTCTCAGTGACACAAGGTAACTGTTACCCAGCCAGGAGCTAGTTATGATCCACTTATTGGTTCACAACATGAACATGGATTTAAGCTCCACGTGGGCGGATTAGTTTTCTGTTTCTTTATGCCACACCAGTAACCCTGCCCAACATAGATTCTTTGGGTCTTTAGAGAACTAGTTCAAGTCTTTCATTTTACAAATGATAAAATAGAGGCCAAGAGAAATTAAATGACTAGCTCCATGTCATAGGACAAGCGAAGCACCGGTGTTTTCCACAATATTAAGTTGCTATTGAAAATGATGTCTTGAGAAAATGCACCTCAGCTAAAATCCATTATCCATTTGGATACATGTCAAGGGGCAATGAAATAATTCTACATTTCCTGAATTCTGCCAATTACATAATTTTTTAATCTCTTCTATCTTTTTACTCTAATGTGCTTTCTTAAACACAACACTAATCAGGTTTCTAAGATAAAAGGTTTATTTTTCAAGTAATCTGCCAATGGGAATATTAATATATCCTCAAATTACTGCTGCATATATTGAGTCAGCTTTGTCAGAGACATCTGAAAAGCGACCATCCTTCTAAATTCACCATCATTCCCTCAAAACATTCTGGGCAAAAATTTTGCTTTCTCAAAACTATACTCTTAACTTGAGAGCAGAATGTATAATTGCATATATTGAGGATACGAAATATTCTACATATTAGGGTATGGTACATTAAATCTCTTTTGAGACCTAATCTGGTTATAGAATCTATGGCCCTATATTTTGAGAATTAATCTCTGGTTTCCTCATATATACATATTATATAGCACAACTGATGTCATTAGATAATTGAAATATTCAACTAGATTTGCCGTCAGAGAGAATAAGTGCACAGAACAACATTTTTCATTTTGAAGAGCAGATACGAGGCTGACATAGGATCTCACGACATATACTTGCTTCTCTCCAAGGGAGGCAAAGGCACCATCCCAGCTGCAAATAACGTAGAGAGGAGTGTAGTTATCTTTGTAGTAGTACCAGTAACTGAAGCATTGAGAGATCTTATTTTAAGGTATTCACATGGAATTAATGCTAAATATAGCATTATATTAAAGGTTAAATATAGTAACTAAAAACCGTGGATTACTTTTCTAAAATGCTGCCCCTGAATTTCTGGTTTAACTTTCTCAAATAGGGCATCTTTTCTCTAGTTTTCCACATTTTCCATTAAAGATATCTTTTACAAAGCTAAGTCAATATGCACACTCAATATGTGACTTGAGTATGTCATAACACTCACACTGGAAAATTATAAGAAAAAATTAATAACTTTTTCTCTTAGATTTCTAGTTATGTCAGGACCCAATGTCTTAGAGAAAAAGCTTTCTACTGACCATTTGGTTAGCTGGAACAGTGGTTTTCATAATTTGCAATGGGCACAATTTTGGGTGACATTAACACAGGTGTTTTGTTTTTCAATTAAATGATGATCAGCCATCAACTATTGTGCCAGAGAAGCAGCTAAGCACTGAAACACGGAAAGGTAATACCCACTCCCTTTAAAGAACATACTATGTAGGTGAGGAGAAAAGACATATATAATGTGAATAAAAGTATTAAATTATAGGGCTATTTATATGTGCCAGAGGGATTACACAATTAATGATTTTCATGAGAGTTCAGATGGAGAGAATAGGAAACGTTTCATTGAAATTTTTAGTTGTGGAAATGAATAAACAATTCTTAGGCAAAAACTCTTAACCTCTCATTGGTATTCCATCAATAGTCTGGTCTTTATATCAATGTATTCTGGGTGAGTATTTTTTATATAGTAAATAGAGTGGATATTCTAAATAAGAAGTTCTATGGGACAAAATGCTTAAGGAATACTACTCCAAGTGGGGCATAATTGTGAATCTGAAATAAACCAACTTCTAGATTCTAAACATAACTTCTCTAATTTCTTTACTATTACTCGCCTTCCAAGTTATCCCTCCTCACTCAGTCACTTCACCCCAAGGTCCTGATAAGAAATCAGACATACTTTGTTGGTGTCCACAGAGGTATACAGAAGCACCATAGTGTTGTCAATGTCCCCACAGTCATCCAGAGTCACAGGACCCGTATACCCTAGGGCAAAAATCAGAAAGAGTTAGAGGCCATTGTTGAGTTCTTGACTGAATGACTAGTTAACTCTTTTTCTTTTTTTGTGAGGAAGATCAGTCCTGAGTTAACATTCATGCTAATCCTCCTCTTTTTGCTGAGGAAGACCAGCTCTGAGCTAACATCTATTGCCAATCCTCCTCCTTTTTTTCCCCAAAGCCCCAGTAGATAGTTGTATGTCACAGTTGCACCTACTTCTAGTTGCTGTTTGTGGGACGCGGTCTCAGCATGGCCGGAGAAGTGGTGCGTCGGTGCGCGCCGGGATCCGAACCCGGGCCGCCAGTAGCGGAGCGCGCACACTTAACCGCTAAGCCACAGGGCCGGCCCATGACTAGTTAACTCTTGACAGAGGGCATCAAATAATTTCAAATTGCTCTATTTTGCTGAAAAATTGTTTACCTTAATGATCTAATCAGAGATCACCTCGATTGGTTCTGGCGCTGAGATCTCTGAAGGGTATTTTTATGATAGATGTTAGTTAGTTATAAGGAAAAATATTTTTCATTGCATTGAGGATGGGACTAAATGTAATCAGTCAATACATTCCTCCTGAGTATTAGTGACAACTTTTTGCTAAGAATATATACTAAATAAAATTACATAAAAACACTTGTCTTTTCGTCACCCAAAATTGTGCCCATCGCCAATTATGAAGACACTGTTCTAGCCAACCAGATGGTCAGTAGAAAGCTTTTTCTCTAAGACATTGGGTCCTAACATAACTACGAATCTAAGAGAATAAGTTATTCATTTTTTCATGTAGTTTTCCAGTGGGAGCCTTGTGACATACTTAAGTCATATATTGCGTGTACATATTGACCTAGCTTTGTAAAAGATATCTATAATGGAAAATGTGGAATACTAGAGAAAAGATGCCCTATTTGAGAAAGTTAAATCAGAAATTCAGGGGCATAGTGTAGCACGGTGTAGGTCACTGCACAATCTAACTTGGATTGTAAAAAGATCAAAATTGCTTCACTATCACTTATTGGCTGAAGACATTGAGAAAATTATTTAAGTTCTCCAAGTCTCAGTTTTCTCATCTATGAAATAATAGCAGTATAGGACAAACCTATGACAGGGCTGTTTAGGTTAAAAAAAAAATCAAATATCAGCAATTTCACATGGTTCAACATAATAGCTAATATTTATTTTGTGTTTACTATACCAGGCTCTGTGCTAAGTGCTTTATATGCATTTATCATTTTATTCTTCCTGAAATACCATGATACAGAAACTATTATTATCTTCATCTTATTGATGAAAAAACTGAGGTCAGAGATATTAAATAACTTGCTCCAGGTTGTACAGGTAGTAGGTGGCTAAAGTAGGACATGAACAAATGTTTCCTGGCTCTAAGCCTGTGTTAGTGGCTGTTAAGAGGCTTGACCATGATCGTGGATGTGAGAAAATTAATTAAGAATGCATATAGAAAGATTCTGGGAAGACGGGAAAACAGGAAGCACTGGAAATCTGTCTCCTCACCTAGACAATAATTGCACTGGCAGAATCTGTCTGATGCAACTATTTTGGAATTCTGAAGTCTATTGAAGGCTTTCAACTTCCAGGAGGTGTAGATGGTAAATTGTGATTAACTTCAGTCCATTTCAGCTGTTAGGACAGTAGGAACTACCTATTCCCACCCACCCCTCAGTCCCATGGCAGACAGCTGTGTACATGTTCCTGGAGCAGCTTGCATACAGCTTGTGGGAGCCAAGGTGAGCAAAAAAGGAAGAACTCTGCCTTCCAAATACTGGGGATCTATGTTCTGATTGCTGATTGCTGGTTATGATCACAGAGATGCAAACAAAAAAGTGGTGGCCATTTTTGTTGCACCTCTCTCCATTATTGCAAACCCCTCCCCCTCTGCTGATATGACTTTCAAAAGATGTAAAGGGCTGGTGCCCCTTCTAACCCCTTCATTGTTCTCTTTTTCCATTTTGAGAGCCAAACATTGAAGACTAGGATATTCAAGCAACCGCACATATGAGGGAAATTATAAAGTCACTGCACACGCCCAGGAGAAGGCAGAGGCTCAGAAAAGACCTGAGAAGAACTTAAATTTACATCTCAGGCTGACCCTCAATAAAGAGACAGCCTATAATAATAAAAACAAAAACAGCAAACCCTGGGGAATGGGGAATTCTCTCCATTCCCCATGTGATTTCCAGAAATACTTCATTAGCTTCAAATGTCCAGTTTTCAACAAAAAATCACAAAGCATACAAAGAAACAGGAAAGTATGTCCCATTCAAAAAAAATCAAATAAACCAACAGAAACTGTCCCTGAAAAAGGCCTGATAGTGGATCAACTAGACAAAAGCTTTAAAACAACTGTCTTAAAGATGTTCAAAGAACTAAAGGAAGACGGATAAAGTCAAGAAAATGATGCATGAACAAAATGGAAATATCAGTAAAGAGATAGAAAATCTAAAAAAAGAACCAAAAAGAAATTCTGGAACTGAAAAGTACAATAACCAAAATGAAAAATTCACTAGAGGGATTCAAAAGCAGCTTGAGCAGGCAGAAGAAAGAATCAGCAAACTTGAAGATAGGACCATGGAAAATGTCAAGGCTCAGAAACAGAAAGAAAAAAGATTAAAGAAAAGTGAACAGAGCCTAAGGAACCTGTGGAACACCACCAAGCAGACCAGTGTATGTACTGTGGAAGTTCCAGAAGGAGAAGAGAGAGAGAAAGGGGTAGAGAAAATATTTGAAGAAATAGTAGCCAAAAACTTCCCAAATTTGATGAAAGACATGAATATAAACATCCAAGAAGCTCAATAAACTCCAAGTAAGATGAATCAAATACACTCACATTGAGACAAATAATAATCAAATTGTCAAAAGCCAAAGCCAAAGAATTTTGAAAGCAGCAAGAGAAAAGTGACTTGTCACATACAAGAGATATTCAATAAGATTATGAGCAGATTTCTCATTAGAAAATTTGAAAGCCAGAAGGCAGTGGACTGATATGTTCAAAATGCTAAAAGAAAAAACTGTCAACCAAGAATCCTTTATCTGAAAAAGCTGTTCTTCAAAAGTGAGGGGAAAGTAAGACATTCCAAGATAAAAAAGAACTGAGGGAGTTTATTACCACTAGACCTGCCTTGCAAGAAATGCTCAAGGTAGCCCTGCAGGTTGAAATGAAAGTGCACTAGACAGTAACTTGAAGCCATATGAAGAAGTAAAGATCTCAGTAAAGGTAAAATACATGGGCAATTATAAAATCTAGTATCATTTTAACAATGGTGCATAACTCCACTTTATGTTTTCTATATGATTTAAGAGACTACTACATTAAAAAAATTATTATACTAAAAGCTAGTATCATTGTAACTTTGGTTTGGAATTCCACATTTGGTTTTCAACATCTTATACATTTTGTGTCCAAAAATTTAAACTAATGTATAAGACATAATTTTGTAACAGCAACATCTGAAAAGGGTGGGCATGGAGCTCTTAAAGGAGACGAGTTTTTGTACGTTGTTGAAGTTAAGCTCGTATAAATTAACATTAGAGTGTTCTAACTTTAGGATGTTAACTGAAATCCCCATGGTAACCAAAAATAAAATAGCTAAAGAATACACACAGAAAAATGAGAAAGGAATCTAAATATTTCACCGCAAAATTCAACTAACCCCCCAAAAAGACAGAAATGTAGGAAATGAGGGACAAAAAAGTTATACGGCATATAGAAAACAAATAGCAAAGTGACAGAAGTAAATCTCCCCTTTTCAGTAATTACTTTAAATGTAACTGGATAAAATTCTCCAAGCAAAGATATAGATTGGAAAATTGTATTAAAAGAACATGATCCAACTGTATGCTATCTACAAGAAACTCACTTTAGATCTCAGGGTACAAATAGGTTGAAAGTAACCTGTTTGAAAGTGAAAGGATGGAAAAGGAAATTCCATGCAAATAGTAACTAAAAGAGAGTAGAGGTGGCTATACTAATATCAGACAAAGTAGACTTTAAATAAAAAAAGATTACAAGAGACAAAGAAGGGCATTATATATTAACAAAAGTTCCAATACAGCAAAAAGATATTACCATTATAAACAATTACACACCTAATAACAGACCACCAAAATATATGAAGCAAAAATTAACCGAATTGAAGGGAGAAATTGACAGTTCTGCAAAAATAGTTGGAGATTTCAACACTCCATTTCAAAATAGATAGAATAACCAGACAGAAAATAAGTAAGGAAATAGAGGACTTGAACAACACAATAAACCAACCAGATGTAACAGATAAATACAGAACATTCAACACAACGACAAATTACACATTTTTCTCAAGTGCACATAGGAAATTTTTCAGGGTAAACCATATGTTAGGCTACAGATTAAGTTCCAGTAGGTTTAAAAATACAGATATCATATAAAATATCTTCTCTGACCACAACAGGATGAAGTTAGAAATCAGTGACAGAAGAAAAACTGGAAAATTCACCAATTTGTGGAAAATAAACATTTAAAATAACAAATAGATCAAAGAATAAAACACAAGGGAAATTAAAAAATACTTAGAGATGAATGGAAATGAAAATACAACATACCAAAACTTATGAGACACAGTGAAAACAGTGCTGAGGAGGAAATTTATAGCTACAAACACTTATGTTAAAAAATAAGAAAGACCTCAAATCAACAACCTAACTTTACAACTTAAAGAAGTAGAAAAAGAAGAATTAAATCCAAATCTAGCAGAAGGAAGGAAATAACAAAGATCAGAGATAAATGAAATAAAGAATAGAAAAACAATACAGAAAATCAATAAAACCAAAAGTTGGTTCTTTGAAAAGATCAACAAAATTGACAAACCTTTAAGTAGATGGATTAAGAAAAGAAACACCCAAATTACTAAAATCGGAAATGAAACTGGGGACATTACAACCAATTCTACAGAAATAAAAAGGATTATAAGGGAGTAGAGTGGGGAATTGTATGCCAACAAGTTGGATAACCTAGATAAAATGGACAAACTCCAGGGCTGGCCTGGTGGCGCAGTGGTTAGGTTGGCGCATTCTGCTTTGGTGGCCCGGGGTTCGATCCTGGGTGCTGACCTACTCACCACTCATCAAGCCATGCTGGGGTGGTGTCCCACACAGAAGAGCTAGAAGGACCTACAACTAGGATATACAACAATGTACTGGGGGCTTTGGGGAGAAAAAAGAAAAGAGGAAGATTGGCAACAGATATTAGCTCAAGGACAATCTTCCTCAAAACAAAACAAAACAAAACAAAAAAACGGACAAACTCCTAGAAGCACAAAACCTACTAAATACTGAACTACAAAGAAATAGAAAATCTGAATAAAGCTATAACTAGTAAGGAGATAGAATCAGTAAACTAAAAATCTACTGGAAAAAAAAAGCCCTGGACCTAATGGCTTTACCAGTGAATTCTACCAAACATTTAAAGAATAACTAACATCAATTCTATAAGGCCAGAATTACTCTGATATGAAAGCCAGACAATGACACTACAAGAAAAGAAAACCACTCATCAATATCTCTTATGAACATCCATGCAAAAATCCCCAACAAAGTACTAGGAAACTGAATTCAGCAGCATATCGAAAGAAGTATACACCATGACCAAGTGACATGTATTCCTGGAATGAAGGATGGTTAAACATAGGAAAATTGATTAATATAACACGCCACATTTACAGAATGAAAGAAAAAAAAAAACACATGATCATCTCAGTTGATACAAAAAAGCATGTTATAAAATTCAATACTCGTGCATGATAAACCATGCAACAAACTGAGACTGGAAGGAAACTACCCCAACATAATAAAAGCCATACATGAACAACACACAACAAACGTCATACTCAATGGTGAAAGATTGAAAGCTTTTCTTCTAAGATAAGGAGGAAGGCAAGGATGCCCAATTTCACCACTTCTATTCAACATAGTACTGGAAGACTTAGCCAGAGTAATTAGACAAGGGAAAAAAAAAGCCATCCACATTAGAAAGGAAGAAGTACAATTACCTTTGTTTGGAGATGATATGATCTTAAATGTGGAAAACTCTTAAGATTCTACAAAAAAACTCTTAGAACTAATAAATGAGTTCAGCAAAGTATCAGGATACAAAGTCAACACTAAAAAATTAGTTGCATTTCTATACAATAGCAATGAACAATCAGAAAGGAAATTAAAAATACAATTCTATTCACAATAGCATCAAAAGGAGTAAAATACCTAGGAATTAACTTAACCAAGGGAGGGAAAGACTTGTATAATAAAAACTATAAAACATTTCTGAAAAAAATTAAAGAAGATATAAATAAATGGAAACACATGCCATGTTCACATATTGGAAGACTTAATATTAGTAAGAAATCAATACTACCCAAAGCAATCTACAAATTTAATGCAATCCCTATTAAAATTCCAATGATATTTTTTGCATAAACGAAAAAACCCATCCTAAAATTCATATGAAGTCTCAAGCGACCCTAAGTAGCCAAAACAATCCGGAAATAGAACAAAGCTGGAGGACCCACACTTCCTGATTTCAAAACTTACTAAAAATCTACAGTAATCAAAACAGCATGGTACTAGCATAAAGTCAGACATATAGAACAATAGAATAGAATAGAGTGTCCAGAAATAAACCCTTGGATAAATGGTCAAATGATTTTTGACAACACTGCCAAGACCATTTTTCAAATGGGAAAAAAGTTTTCCAATAAACGGTACTGAGAAAACTGGATATTCACATGCAAAAGAATGAAGTTGGACCCTTACCTAATACTGCATACAAAAGTTAACTCAAAATACATCCCTACCTTAAATGTAAGACCTAAAACTATAAACTCTTAGAAGAAAACACAAAGCAAAAGCTTCATGACATTGGATTTGGCAATGATTTCTTGGATATGACACAAAAGGCATAGGCAACAAATGAAAAAATAAAATAGGACTTCATGAAAATTAAACAATTTTGTGCAACAAAAGATACTATCAATAGAGTGAAAAGGCAACTTATAGAATGGGAGAAAGTATTTGCAAATCATATATCTGATAAGGGCTTAATATCCAGAATATATAGAGAGAACTACTAAAACTCAACAACAACAACAAAAAACAAACAACCTGATTCAAAAACAAGCAAAGTACTTGAATAGACATTTTCTAAAGAAGATATACAAATGGCTGAGAAGCACATGAAAAGGTGCTCAACATTAGGGGAATGCAAATTAAAATTATGAGATACCACTTCACACCCATTAGGATGGTTAATATAAAAAAAAAAGTGTTGGCAAGAACGTGGAGAAATTGGAACCCATGCGCACTGTTGGTAGGAATGTAAAATGATACAGCCACTGTGGAAAACAGTATGACACTTCCTCAAAAAATTAAAAATAGAATTTCCATGTGATCCAGCAATTCCACTTCTGGGTATGTACTCAAGTGAATTGAAGGCAGGGTCTCAAATCGATATTTATACTCTCATCTTCCAGCAGCATTATTCACAGTGGCTAAAACATGGAAGCAAGTCAAGTGTCCATTGACATATGAATGCATAAGCAAAATGTGGTATATACATACAATAGAATATTATTCAGCCTTAAAAAGGAAAGAAATTGTGACATATGCTACAACATGGATGAACCCTGAGGACAATATGCTAAGTGAAATAGGCAGTCATAAAAAAGAAAGATACTCTATGATTTCACTTATATGAGGTACTTAGAGTAGTCAAAATCGTAAAGACAAAAAGTAGAATAGTGGGGGCCGGTCCGGTGGTGTAGTGGTTAAGTTCACGTGCTCCACCTCAGCAGCCTGTGGTTTGCGGGTTCGGATCCTGGGCGCAGACCTACACACCGCTCATCAAGCCATGCTGTGGCAGCATCCCACATACAAAAAATAGAGGATGATTGGCACAGATGTTAGCTCAGGGACAATCATCCTCAAGCAAAAAGAGGAAGATTGGCAACAGACGTTAGCTTAGAGCCAATCTTCCTCACCAAAAAAAAAAAAAGTAGCCTAGTGGTTGCCAGTGGCTAGAGGGAGGAGAGAGTGGAGAGTTACTGTTTGATAGATATAGAATTTCAGTTCTATAAGATGAAAACTGTTCTGGAGATAGCTGGTGGTGATGGTTGCACAACGATAAGAATGTACTTAATGACACTGAGCTATACACTTAAAAATGGCTAAGATATAAATTTTATATTATGTGTATTTTACCACAATAAAAAAATTGGGAAAAAAAAAAGAATGCACATAAAGTGCCTGGCAGAACTTGGGACAAAGGGCGTAATCAATAAATGATTGTCCCTCCCTCCTTCCCTGCTTCTTCAGGGGAGCAGAAAAGATTTCCTCCTATCGTTGTCGTACACCACAGACGTTGGTGCAGACCTCAGACTGTAGTGCTGGGTGTCTGCTGCCCTCTGAAGCCAAGAGAAGACTCACTCTGCAGTAGGATAGAGGTTTTCCAGCATAAAGATTTAAGGCAAGTTAGAGAAGGCAACTAACTATCATTTGTCTTTTACTTAATATACATTACATCTAAAAGGAAATTTCTTAAAAGTATCTAAATAAGACCTGGGAAATGAAAGATGGGAGTTTCAACAGGGGCATGTGTGAAGGGGAATATTGACCCAGAGAGTTCGGAGGGGCATGTGGTGGGAAATTTTGGATGGTATTGTTATGAGAGGTTTTAGTAGTTAAAGGGGTAACACAGGGTCCCAGATCCCTGAAGGATAGAAAGGGAGATATGGAAGGACCAAAATCAAACTACAGATGTTTTTCTTCTTGCTGGTCTCTAAGGACAGTCAGGACATCACTGCTCAAAATTCCCTGTGATAAGCTTGTTCATAAGTACAGGGCCCAAGCTACATGCTCTTTCTTTGATATCCAAAGATTCTGAAGTTCTAAAGCATAAACTGGGGTTCAGTTATCAATAATAGCATCCCCAAGTTTTATGCAATGATGTTTGCCTCCAATTAAGTTCAAAGGTATTTAGCTGTTGATCCTTCTATTGCCAAACCCCCTCTTTGCTTTCCAATGTCCATCCACAAAGCCCATATTTCTCCAGCTCTCTGTAAAAAGTTTTAGTTTTGTTGTTGATGTTGTTTGCTCTTAGGAGACGAGTACCTTCAAAAGTGAGGTTCCTGAAAGCATAAGCAAATTTGGAGGTGGTAATATCTTCTCCATTTTCAAGAAATATCTTCAGCATGTGTCCAAAGAGCAAGACTCCATCCAAGTAGGCAACAGAAAAGTCACTTTTTGCCTGAATGAGAAAAGAAAATCTTAAAATGAGTTCCAAAAAAGAGATTCTGGTCTTGAACCTGGAGCAAAACCTTTTTGGGGTCAGCAGGGTAACTGGGAAGATAAAGGAATATTAGGAGAATTGTAGAGTGTTAAAGGAGACTTTTGGAAAATATTTCCTTGGGCCAGGGCTCTTTACTCTCCCCCTGTCACAATTCTGCTTTCTCTTGGGGTCAATAAATTGAGAACATTGCCTTTAGGGAAGTAACTAAAAGAGGTTGTACTTCCTTCCAATGATAAAATATATAATTTCAAGCAGGAAGGACAACATACAGCATTTTCATAGTTCTTGTAAGATTTTATGAAGAAATAATGCTTGCTTGTAGTTTAATGTTTTCACTAAAGAGTAAATGGGAACAATAATAGAAACAACTCCCTGCCTTTCAGTAGCCTAAATGGGGCAGGAAGAGTTTTGATTGGATGATTCCATTGAACCCGCTTTGAAGACAGTTCTGACTGGGTGTTACTTCAGGCCACAAATGTCTTCCCTGGGGAACATAAAGGCTATATATGAAGCTTACCAGTGAGAAATCCTCGAAGAAAGAGCTATTTGAGGTGGAATTTGCAGGAGGCAGTGTCAGAACAAGGACATTTTTCATATAGTCAGAGGCTGTGGCATTATCCATGAAGTAGTAGTTACTATAATAAAAAGCACAAGTTCCTCATGAAAAGTAGGTTCCTCCAAAAATAGAGATGCAGCTTCTACAATTCACACAAACTATAACATCAGCCTTGAAATAGTTTAAAACTCTTTTTTTCCCAGTAAGCTGCAAAACTTTCTTCTTTTCCTGGATAGGCTTATTTTCTTCCACACCTGCTAAGATGAACAAGAGAACTTAGGCAGCTTAACATACACAAATGGAAAGGAAGATCAGAATAGAGATACTTCTTTGAGGGAGATTTTTTTGGGCTCTGGACATGTGAGCTAGCACTTGCTTTTAAGGCTGAATGACCTTTGGTTTATACCTGGAAACTTTCTTTTCCTTAAGTGCTCATAACAATTTAGAGATATTGGTATATGACAGAGAGAAATGTTATGAATTAAATTTACTTTTCAGATGAAGAAACATAAACATGAAAAGACTCAATATTTTCTCTATCACTATAAGCTTCTTGATCGTTGGATCCTCAACTCCTGGACAATATTTGGCACATTGTGGACTCACAATAGTGTCTGAGATTGTGCTGCAAATTATATAGTTTCTAAGCTTCCTTATCATTTGAATGTTTTAATATGCAGAGAATCTAACGTGCTTGAACTGCTATATCTAGGCTGACCATTATTTAATATTCAAACAGTAGGTGAACACATCTGTGTACTGAGGACTGTGTTGAATATTTTGCTCATACTATCACGTCCAATCCTAAAAACACCCCTCTAAAGTGGACATTTTAATTTTCATTTCACAAATGAGAAGATTTCATCTCAAGATACTAAGTAATACCCAAGAGTCAAATGAACCAGAAGTGTCAGAATTAGAATCTGAAACCACGTTATATCTAGTTTCAAATGAATCTCATGATCTCCCCAAAACATAGCCAAGTGTCCTTCAGGAATGGTGACAAAGAAATGCCAGCGCTTTGGCAATTGATGGAGGATTTGCTAAAAGTGAAATTACGCCAACCTGGCTACATTGAGGACTCCTTCCAGAGGGCAAAGCAGCTATTGAAAGCGGTTATCACTGTGGTTGTAGGAATGAAATGTCGCTAACTTTGCCTTCTTTCCTGTATTCTTCAGCTAAAAAGGCTAAGTGGATTGCTTAAATTATCTTCATGAACAACTAGTGGTCGAACAGGCCTGCAGTTCCTAGGCATTATTTCCTTTAACACCGTGAAAAGTACATCTAGTGTGGATGAAATGACTAGGTAAATATGGGAAAGATCTAGTGCAGCAATAGCTTCTGGTCTGAGTACAGACAGGTAATGATTAATGATCCAGGCGGATAAGTGAAGTCATGTGATCTAGCAAATGGGGGCAAGGGGCACAGGCACACCAGTGACACCTTCTTTATGCTTAGTCTAACTCAAACATTACCTTGGCACAGTTTGTTAGTGGGGTCTCCAGCCATATTAGAAGATGAGTGGTAAAAAGACAGGGTGTGATAAAAGGTGGTTTCTGCTCTCCAGAATTTTCTGTCCTTAGTCCCAGAGAAGTGCAGAGGAAAAGATCACCACTCAGTGACTGTGCCACAGAGAACAAAGAATGTAAACAACTGTGTAAATCAAACTCATTTAACTGGAACTTTCCTCTTACCAAAGGCAGCTGAAGGAAAAATAATCTAGGACCAAAGGCCATTTAGCAACTGAAGGCACAGATATGGCCCACATTCTCAGAAATAGTATTATTGGGTTATTAGTTGATTTATCATTGCTTGAAAAAGACCTCAAAATCAGGGTGGAGACCAGGATCTTGTGTTGACTGAGCAGGCCTCATAAATGAATGGATGTGGATTTAACGGGGTTTTCATAAAATTTTTGTATTTAGACTTGATAGTGATGTCAAAAGTATACATCTCTGCTAAGGCTACAATTACTTAAATAAGAATGACAATGTGATGAAGAAAGAATAAAACATTGGTTAAAATATTATCATTATACTGTACCACTTAAAGGCTGAGCAAAGCAAGAGAAAAGAGAGTGTGTCTTCTGGAAATCCTTGGACTATTTCCTTTCCGAAAGGAGCAGAGTTCTTCTAAATATTATACCTACTTGAATAGATCCACTAGAATAATGACCATGTCTTCCGCCACTGCCCGGTCACCCTTGAGGGAGTAGATAACTTCTGGTCCACCACATACAAGAATCACTGGAGGAGAAAGAGCAAGACAAGGAGAGAAAGATACAATGATCTACAAACAAACAGGGAGGGAACCAGGTGCCTGAATTAAACCCAGTACGTCCATGCTACATTTATTTTTTAAGATTAACATCAATTCCTCAAACGATAACCCCTCATTTTTTTTTTTTCATTTACAGTCATAGAGTCAGAATAGAGCTGCATGGGATCTTGAAAAGAATCGTCTAGTCCATTCCCTTAATTTTATAGACTTAAGGAGGCTGAAGCCAAGATGTCAAAGGGTTAAAGAACTAGTAGATGACAGAGATAGCTCCAATATTCAAGTTTATGGGTCATAGTTCAGTGCTTATTCCATTACACCAGGCTGGAACAGTTACAAAAACTATTTTCATTGATAAGTGAAGTGCACCTCACCATTTGTAAAGTAGTTGGAAAAGATATAGTATAAGTTAATGCAAGAATTTAAGCAACTTTCTTTGGGTTTTGTTTATAGCTTCTTAACTCAGAACTCAGTCTTACTGATTTCAGTGTTCATGTCCAATCTGAGTCTACAAGATGTACTACTCATTGCAACCAAATTTCCCAAATGCATGACTTTATGAGTAAGAGGAGTTGGGGGACACTTTATCAGCTCTTTTTTTAAACTATATTGTCCAGTTGAATGGTAAACTCTCTAGGGACATGAACAATTTTATACTTTTTTTCCTATATCTTGGTCAACGTTTTGCAAAGGGTAGGTTCTGCAAATGCTTAATAATGACACCAGATGATGTGAGTGATACCAGGAAATCCTGGTGTCAAGCAAGCATCTTCCCTTGTAGCAAATTCCCACAGTTGATTCCTTTGCCCCTGATATACTCTTATTTGTAAACAGAACTTCGTGGAAAAAGAAACAAATCATCTAATAACTTAACGAGGATGATTTTATCCCATCAGCTTTTCACACATGGCCTGTAACTGGGAGATCATTGGGCAGGTGATTTACAGAGAGGTTAAATGAAAGTGAGACAATCTTTGCTTACCTTGTTATTTTGCTTGAGGCCAGATATCAATAAATATATCCTCTTGGTCACCAGGGGATCAAGGTTCAACATGTGTGAGGATTAGTCACAAATCCAATAATATATTGGATTGAGGTAAACTTAAAAAGCAGTTTATTGATGGTGGGTCGTGATATCATTTTGGTTTATAAAAGCTGTATTTTAACAGTACCATTTCTTTCATGACGTTAATACAGTTTCTCAACACTACTTTTCTAATTTCTCTCAGAGGATAAGGTTTTAATCAACAAAAGGAGCAATATAAAGGAGTTGCATGCAACTAGAGATCTTCCAAAACATACAAAACATATAGAGGTAACAGTGATAGCTCTGTGGTGGTAGATTTATCAAAATAATTCATACGGAGGTGGTAGTTGTGAGGAAGAAGTTGGTAAAAAATTATCTTCATGTCTTCTTACCATTGCTTTTCCTGTTCTGGTTCATTAAGATATTCTGAAACTGGTCATCTCCTCTCAACACTTCCTTGAAGACAAGTTCCTGAGAAAAATAGGAAACTCCAGCCTCCAGAGCATTGAGGTACCTAGAACAGAAAAGAGAGAAACTCTAAGAAACCAGCTTAGTTTCTGCATGGGCTTCCATGCCGTTTGCCCATTGTTCACAGATCTGTCCTGGGACTTGTTAATCTAAAATTCGTTTCTGCTTCTAACACAATAGATGGTACACACCATGATACTAATGGTTAGGATTGTGGACATCTAATTTAGTGAAAGCAGAGGGGAAGTTTTAGGGACTCTCCATGTATATATACAAATAGTAGACATTTAGTGGGTCCCTGATAATGGCTTCCTGCTACTTGCAAATGGGATCTTCTACTCTGCTCTATAAACCAACCCCATCATCACAGACAAGTTGAAACCTTTGAATCTATAGTGCAAAAATTGAGAGTTGATAGGAATAATTTCTCTTCCTGTGTGAAATGTACTTTTGTGTGTTCGAAGTTCACCCCAAAATTTCTAGGATGAGACTTTAGGGTTGATTCTTACAGTTCCTAAGATGTGCATTCCCGGTGGTGCCCCATCTTAGTCTTCTGCATGCTTATGTGGAGAAAGACTGCAGAACTGAGCAGCATCCCGGAGGCACTGGCAGTAACCCAACCAAAGGATTCTCTCTGCCACCTTTGATGGAGTTGAGTGAATCCTGCCATTTTATTTTAGCAATGAGGCCCGATGTCCTGCTCTCCCCACCGCCACCACCTTATTCCTCTGAAAAGCTGTGAGAGAATTACTTCTAATTGTAGGTATAGGTAGAATGCACATTCTCTGGTATCATATCTTGCACAGTAATGGGAAAGCATTAACTTCTGGTTTTCACTTTCCTTATTGGTAAAATGGGGAGCATAGTACTTGTTCTCTTTTCTTCAGAGGATTTACTGTGGAGAAACAATAAAACTAACATGAAAGTACTTTCACAATTAGAGAGTGTTGCAAATGCAATGTATGCTGATGATATTGATGATACTGTGTTTCCTTGGCCCCGTTGCTTTCATTTGTATGTAAGAAGGTGGGCTGCTGTGCATTCCCAGTGCTGTTACAGATGGAAGGTGCATCTGATAATAACCGAGTAGCCTGCCATGAGTCTATGACTGCTCTCCATGGCAAGTGCCACAGAATATTAATGATCCTGCTTACCAGAAACAGTCCTCAGACTCGGTACTATTCTTGAAAACATATGCAGTGCTCCAGGAAAAAGTTTTGAATGGTAAATTATTGGCCTTCCAAAAATTAACCAAGAAATACATCAGCTTCCTAGCTGGAGACATCAGCCTGGTTAAAGTTTCTTTGTAGTCACACGACAATCCAAAACTTCCAGCTGAAATCATCGGATAGTTCAAATCTGTGTCAAGGCTACACCAAGAGGTAAAAAAGAAACCAATATCAGGATTAACTTAAGTAGCACAAATAAGACCCTGTTTCAGCATGTGGGTATAAAAGGTAAGAATGAAATAGGGTCATTCAAGCAGGTTTCTGACTTATACAGGTACCCCTCCCACACAGGTGAATTTTAAAACATTTATCAAGCATGTACTGCGTTCTAAGCACATTCTAGGTGTTTTCATGCATATGTGGCCTAAAATGAGTTGTCATTTGGGTTGTTATCACACGTAGGATGGGATACATGGACTTTGGGGAGCAGGGCTAAGAAAATAGAGGATGGGCCACCATAACTACCACAATTGTTGTAAAGCCCAAAAGATGCCTTCTATGCTTTTCCCTCCATGCACTGCCTTATTTCTGGCTCTTCTATAGACTACCTTTGAGACAGACATCAGCTGAGGATTCCAGAATTTTCCTTTCCCTGCTCAGTATGGGAAACCTCTTGTAGTTCCTTAAACATGTAAAGCTTTATTCTCCAGCAGGGCCTTGATGAATGCCAAGAATGCTGTTCCTCTGCCTTTTTGCCTGGCTGACTCTTACTCATCCATCAGTTCCTAGATTAAATATCGCTTTATCCATCGGGAAAACTTTCCTTGATACCTAAGGCCAGGTTATTATTTGAGTGAGTATCTGTTTAATATCTGTCTCCTCTAGATTGCAAGCTCCACGAAGGCAGGGATCATGGCTGGCTTGCTCACCTCAGTATCTTCAGTCTGCCTAGTTCATATGCAGGCGCTCAATATGTATTTGATGGAGGAAGAAAAACACCACCCTCTTCCAGCTTCAGCGCTCCACTGAAAGGTGTCCCGGGGTGTCCTGCTTGCATCTCAAGCTTCCCGTGTTCACAGTCAAATTTCTCTTTTACTTTTATTTCTCAAAACTGTCCCTTATTCTGAGTTCCCGTTTCCTTTAGTGATTTGAGATCTCAAAGTCTTCTTGACTACTTTCCATGCCTCACCCCAACATCCCAACCGGTTGTCAAATGCTATCGGTTCTACCTTTAAATGTCCTCAAAAGCTGTCCTCCCTTTCCACGCCAACTGCCTTCATGCTAATTCAGGCCTTCTTTCTCCCCTGCTGAATTTCCTGTCATCAGTCTCCGCTTGTGTGCACCAGTCCTTCTCATGCTCTGGTGTCCATTATTCTTCCCAAGGTTGGCTGCTTCTTATGGCACTTCCCTGCTCAACTTGAGTGGTTTTTGATGCAAATCTAATGAAATACACTTCCCTCGCCTGGAACTCATGACCTCCAAAATATAGCCCTACTTAATTTTTCTAGTTTTAGTTCTATTACTCCCCTATACACCTCTCGCACTCCAGACTTTCACAAATTTTCTACACTTCCCTGCTTCTTTGCTTTTACACATGCTTCTCCCTCTGCCTGGATGGGATGCTTATCCCCTCATCTCTACCCATTAAAATTTTACCCATTCTTCAACACTCAACTCTTATATCATTTTCTTCGTGAAGCCTTTCCGAGGCTTAACTCTCCCAACCAGAGGTGACTGCTTCCTCTGTGCATCCCACAGCATCTTGTTTGTACTTTCGTGATGGAACTGATCTCACTCTGCCTTGTATTGGTCACCAGTGTCCTTGTTACCTTCTCTATTTGGCTGGACAGGGGCTGTGTTTTATTTAATTCTCTCTCCTCTGACAAAACCAAAATGCTTCTTTGCACATGAAAGGTCCCCATAAATGGTGATCAATTTTCCTAGTCCTCCTTTCCTTCTGGGCACACTACAGCAATATCAATAAGTGGGAATGAGTGCAGGGAAGAGTAAGATTCCATATTTGTCTGCATTTTGGTATGGAAGACGAGCTCAAAAAGTGCTTCTGTGGTGTGTCTATGTTATACAGTGCCCTGAACATCTGAGTCTGTTGTACAGCTAGGTGGGAGGTGTTGGACGTAGGCTTCACAACAGAAATTTTGGAAGTCTAATGTTTACCCTCCAAAATCTATTGCAAGGGGTCCCTCAGCATAGTTTTCTCTGTGTAGATGAAGGGTGATCCTTGCTTCAGCGGAAGATTGAATAGCGAAAGAAAGGTATGTGGGAGGGATTTTATAGGGGAAGGTGTAATCTGGCAGAACAAAGTGTTTTGTGGCGATGAGAATTATGCTGTGTGAAATGAATGGAAGGGATGAGGGCGATTTTCCCAAAGCCAGAGAAATATTTTTATCTAGAATATATTGGAATTTTTTTTTCTAAGCTGATAAGGGCACTGTGCAAAGTACTTTAATATGTTATTTATATAATCCTCAAATAATGCTATGAAATAAGTGCCTTGCTCCTTTCCCTATTCTTTCAGACCCAGGGATAGAACTGATCCCTGCTGATGCCCTGGGGGCTGCATTTTCCTTTGTGTTTCCATATACTGTGCCCATACTTTTGTGAAGATTTCCTTTATTAAACCCTTCAAATTATCCAAGTTCACTGTCTTCCCTGTTTCCTGCCAGGACTCTAACTTTTTACCTATACCATGCTGCCTCTCAAGCCCAGATGTTAGTAATTGAACCTGAACAGCTGCTGTCATTCACCCCCCATGGAGCAAAGGTAGAATTATCTGGATGAGGGAATGACAGTTAGACAGAGGCAGCAAAATACTAGGCCTCACTCCCCTGACTGTGTTGCCTCAACTAGATTGATGTTTAATAAACCATTTAAATAGTGATACCATGTCCTGACTTCACTTCACAGTGGAATTAACACAACAACAAACCAAACTACTTACTACATCTGGAAGGTAGAATATGTACACGAGGGCCCCATGAGGACACAGCCCATCCGTTCTTCCCTCTGTAGGAGAAAAGAAAACAAAAAACTAATCCCTAAAACTAAAAAAATGAATCAATGGACAGAAAAGAAGTGACAAGGGAAGGCTCCCATAAGGTTAGAAAATGGGCCTCTTGAGATGTTGGCGTTTAGAGCAGAAAGGAGCAACGTATGGTGCCTTGGGCTGGGCAAGGGCCAGCTAAGGGGTAAAGAGGTCTGAGGGAGAGGAAATGCTGCAGGAGGCAGGGGATCATACTCCACTGAAGGTGAGCTGACTGACTGTGGGCCTCCTCTTTACCAAGAGGAGGCTGTCGAGTGGTGGAGGAAAGACTGGCCAACTGTACCATTAGCAACATCTGTAGGCCAGATTGTGGAGAGACTAGATTTGGAGGTGCTTGGAGGGAGAGGGCAAGTTTCAGAGAGAACAAAACGCAATGTGACCACTTGGGTGATTATAGATCTTATTTTCTACTATGTCTCAAGGGGAACGTGATTAGGAACATCCCATCCCTGGTTTTAGGGACCTAGGTTATAGTTCCCTCTCTAGAGGTAAAGGGAAGAAGCACACACTCCTAGTATGGTAAAGTGGAGTTTATTAAACTCCCCTTGCTCATTCTGTGCCCTCCCAAGATTGAGAATGACAGCTATAATTAGCCACTCTTCCTGACATGAGTGTGGCCTTTGTGCTCAGTGTAATGTTATTGATTAAAGCTTTAGAATGGTGGCTCTATGGCTCTACCAATGCTCTACTTCTTCGAGAGCCTTTTCCTAGGTTTCTGTGGTACAGGGGCATCTCGCACACCTATTTGCCTCTAGAGAGCTTGAAACACTCTTTAGCTCCATGAACGCACTGGTTGGGGTTGGGAGTAGGGAGGGGGCTCTAGGCAAGAATCTTCATTTCCCATTTCTAGCCTTTGACATTGCAGTTACTTTTAAAGTTAGGTTTCAGATTCAGCCCTTAAGCAATTACCCTGTGACCGCATAGATGGTGATGGCTTGGAACAGAGATCTCTGGTGTGGGGCTTTGGAATATATTTTTTAACAGGTCATCTCAAGTATTTCTTGAGGGACACAACAGCAAGCCAATTAATACCAACACTTAAACTTTAAAAAAGTTTTAAAGATGATTTAAAACAAAATAATTCCCCTCCATATGACTGAAAGTGTACAGACAGTACACAGCTAAAGTTCTCCCTGCTTTCCTAGATTCCTGGAAGGCCCTTGTCATTTGGGAAATATATGAGTATAAAGTCAGAGTACCCTGTCTCCAAAGCACTCAGCAGCACGGCTGAGGTGACATGAGAGATGTTCATGGACAGGTGCCCAAGTTTCACACTGGGATCTTCCTGTGCCAAGAGGGTGTGAGCTATATCTATAAAGGCAAATGCTTACTGAAATTATCCTGAGTAGGTCGAGGCCTTCACAGGTGCTAGTCCGACAGTCACTTGACTTATAAATCAAACCATTCGAATAGATAAAGGAAGCATTCACAGTCACATTTATGCCTGTTATCCAGAAATGAGGGAAAAGAGAAAACTAGTGTTATTTTTTAGTAGTTTATACCAGCCCTGAGATTATCTTTTGCCAATTGATCCTGGGAAAAAAAAGAATATCCATTACCAGGTCTAGGAATATTTGAGTTCTGAGTTCTTATATTACTCCTGTCACTTCTATCCTCTCTCTATCTCTGTGTCTCTCTCAACAGCTTTATTCAGGTATAATTTACCCACCATAAGAATCACCCATTTTAAGTGTACAATTCAATGATTTTTGGTAAATATGTATATTTGTGCAACCATCCCACAATTCAGTTTTAGAACATTTTCATTAGGTTTATGGATCTCTTCATCCTCTTTTCACAATTCTAGACTCAGCAAGTTTCCTATGTGGGTCTGGGGAGTGTTAGGAAAGCAAGACATAGACATTAAGATATCTGTTCTTTCATGTCCCCACAGTGCTAGCTCTGTTTGTTGCCAAGGTGCACGTTGGCACCCTTGTGGTCTGCCCCCAAAGCCAAAGTGAGCTGTACCCATTCTGACCCAGGATCTTTGGATAATGGAGAACTCCCACCTTCAGATGAAGGCAAGAGCATTGATGGTAACATCCCTGGGCATTGCTAGGCGCCACATTTTGGAAGGGAATAAAGAGATAGCAGAACCATTTGACCAACTTCTGTCTCTTACATTTTGGTTTCCTTCCCATAAAAAATATTCAGGACAAATGTCTGATTCCTAAGCGGAGACGTCCTTAATTTTGCCAGACCTTTATATAGGAAGTCTGGAAACCTCAGTTGCTAGTCTGGCAGTATGAGACACTTTCTATGTGTTCTTGCACAAGCCATTTTAAATTCTCTAACTTGGTTCACTTACATGTAAAATGGGATTAAAACCAGGTTTGTCAAATGTAATACTTTTTAATATCTTTAAAAGAGTAAAGCATGTCAACAACAGAAGCTATTGTCCTTCTGAACATCCAAAGAAGAATGTTTGTAAAGATAGAGACCTGTTCTCTCAGAGAACGGAAGTCTTTGCATTTCTACAGCCACCTCAGAGATGTATCTACCAACTAGGGAGCATTTTATCTCTTACTTTTCTGTTTTTGTTTTGTTTTGTTTTGTTTTGTTTTTTTTTGGTTAGTTCAAGAACACTTATTCTGATACTTTGTTCAGGAAGAGATATAAATAGGAGATGGCAGTACTTTGTTTGGTAGGACTTGCCAAATAGGAGAGGTCAATGTAATAAGACTATTCAGAGAAAATTAATGGAAGATATGGGGTCAGTGATGGGTTTAATAGCAATTAACACTTGAGTGTAGCTATGTGTCAGCCACAGTACTAATATTTGAGTTCTGAGTTCTTATATTACTCTTGTCACCCTTTATCTTATTTAATTCTTATAAGAGGGAGAATATAGGGTATAGAAGCCAGGAGAATAGTATGAGGGAGGCTGTGGTGGACTTGGTGGAATGGGAGAGTGCAAGTGGGGAGTAGTAGAAAATAAGGCTGGAGAAGGTTTTGGAAAGCAGCAAGAGGTGTCGAGAAGTGAAGGGGAGGCCAGTGTACAGTCAAGTGATGAAAACAGGGCTTAAGGAAGAAGGCCAAACTTGCAGCTATTAACGTATAAACTAGCTCCTTTCCCTCGACGTCTTGTCCCTATGAGGGCTCTGCTACCCCCTACCACCAGGAAAGACACTGAAGATGATCCACATAAAAATCCTATGCTGCACACAACTCATGATGGGCACAGCAAAACCCAAGTATAAATCCCGCACAAGGCCTGGGAGAAAGGGAACCAACCTCTATTGAGTGTGATGTTGGACAAGTGACTTCACCTCTGGGGCCCCAGTTCCTCATCCATTTATTGACAAGACAGAACTGGATGATCTCTGTTACTATATGCCTAGCATTGGGCTATGGATTTTTGCATGCATTTTTTCACTTAATCCTCCTTTGAACCTAGGAAGTTAATTAATATTTTATCTTCCTAATTTAAAATGAGGAAATGGAGGTCTAGAGATGTAGATTAACTTGCTTACACAGCTGGCAAGAAGAGGAGCTGGGTTTTGAACATAGGGCAGTCTGATTCTAGAACCTGATATGCTGTAGAACAGCAATTCTCAGTGTGGGCCGTAGACTCCCGAGGTACCTTGAGACCTCAGGAGGCCCAGGAGGTCAAAACTATTCTATGTAATAATTATATTAAGAAATCTTTTGCTTTTTCCATTCCTTTTCTCATGAGCATATAGTAGAGTTTTCCAGAAGCTACATAATATGTATTATTGCAATAGATTAAATGCAGAAGCACATATGAAAATCCAGCCATTTTCTATAAAGCTCGACATTAAAGATTTGCAAAAATGTAAATCAATACCACTTTTCCCACCTACTGTTATTTTTTGGTTTTAGAAATACAGAACCCTCTCTCTTTTATCTAAGGCTTTGAGGATGAGGTTAGACCAAATTGAATCTGGATATAGGTGCTGGAGTCTAGGAAAGGAACCCACTCAGCACATGAGAACATGGGGATGGTATGGACCGGGTGTGCTTAGCCGTGGAACATACATCTTTGAGGGGGTGACGTTCTAAGGTTGAAGGAATCTCTTTTTTTCATGTTTTCCACCAAATCCTATCTATTCTTCAAAATCCACAGAGGTTTCCTAAGTACTAGGAGAAAATATTGATCTCTTCCATTTGGACATCACCCACAACATTTGAACTCTTAATTTTCTTCAACTTAGCCCTTACATATATTGTCTTAGAATTTTTCCCAAATAATAATGCTCAATATGTTTAGAATATGAACTTATCTTTCCCTCACAACCTGCACTTCTCGAGTTTACTATACATGAACATCCACCCAACAAAATGCATCACCAATTGCAAAAATCTGGGCATTATTGTTTGTTATTTCATCCCCTCAAAATTCTCCACTCATTTAATCCATTCAAAAACCTCACCATTAATGACTCTGTTTCACAAATGAGATGAGTGAAACTTAGAGGGAATAAATAATTCAATCAATGTCACTCAATTAGTAAATGATGGCGCAGAAATTCAAATTCAGGTTATATGGATTCAGAAATCAAAATCTTACCAATACAATATACTGTTTATTTTATATGGCTGGTAACTTGTTCTCCTAACAGCAGCAACAGCACAGCAACAACCACAACATTAACATCCTTAACAAGAACAACAACAGCGACAACAATAAAAACACCTGCCATGTATTGAGCTCTTACTATGTTTCAGTCAGTGTATTATGTACTTTATATGAATTTCCTCAATTAATTCACACCATACGCACATGAGGTAATTATTATATATTGTGATTTTATAGGTGAGGGAACTGAAACTCAGAAAATTTAAGTAACTTGCTCGAGGTCACTGCTCAGGATAATAGTTGGATAACAGGCTGGAATATAAACCAAGATCTGTCTGATTCCAAATCTCTGCTTCTACCACAACGTTCCATTGCCTTATTTTAATGAGAAAGTGAGTTCATGGTGGGTAAAGATCTTACAATGGCAATATGATACCCTCTTTGGAATCAGATAATTATGAGTTTGAATTTCATTTCAAACAGACAACCTTTATAACTTTGGCAAAGTTATTAAACCTCTGCTGTGAAACAGTGTCAACAATGCCAATCTCACAGAGCTGTGGTGATTAAAGAGATTATATATCTTACTTAGCACATGACAGGTACTCAATAAACAAGGCACCAAGGCTTTGAGACACTATGGGAAAGAGCTCACCCAGGCTCACAAAGAGAGAAGGCTCTAGGGCAGGGACTCCAATCCAGGTCCTCAGACTTTAAATCAAATGTTCTTTCCATTATACTACACTGCCTGGGTAAATAAGGGGATTTTATTAAATGGCCTCTTAGTTCCATTACAGCTCTAGATCAGATCCATCTATTCACATCTGAACCCAGTCTCAGATTAAAGAAATGTATATTTCACAGAAGAAAGTTACTACACATATGTGATGTAAGATACCTGTTGCTATTATTACCATAGAATTTTAAGTACAGAAAATTAAGACATACCCTCCTCAGAGCCATAAACAACCATTAAGAGAAATAGTCATTGACTCAGTAATTATACTTCTGGCAATCTAGTCTCAAAGAATGAAAAAAAAAACTATACATATGAAACTGGTTTTGTGGTGTTTTTAAAATGATTATGAGAAATTTAAAACAATGGAATATCCTAGAATAGGGAATTATTAGATGATTTGGGAGGATATTTACTCCAAGGAATATTATACATCTATTCATATGATGCTATGAAGATTATGCGGCTATAGGAAAGTCACTTGTAGAATAATGTGAAGTGAAATCAGAAGAATAGAAAATTGTTTCTATGTCATAGCGATCGCAACCATGTTCTTAAAAACAAGAAACTGAGAAGCATATGAAAAGACACTGGAAACATCCCAGTAGCTGGAAATTATCAGCAGTGATTTTCTTCTCCTTATTCTACATATCTTACCTCAGGTCATAAAGTTTATTTTAACAATTAAAAGATACAATGAAGAACTGTAACACTAAATTTGCTTGCAAATTTATTATATTGACTGTGTCTTACAATAATAGCAACCAGAGATGTAAAGAGTGAACAGATGGATTAAAAATCCCAGAGAAAGATTCAGCATCTGTATGAATTTTACTCTCTTAATTCAATCTTCTTGACTGGTAACCCTGTGAATTCTCAGGTCCAGATCAAATCCTACCTCTGAGCAGCTGCAGAAGGAAACATGACGCCTCCCTGAAATTGAGCAAGAAATCCAGTTTTATCTGGAGCATTTCACTGCTGTGAACACCTGGGATTCCCGGGTCAGGGCTATTCCCAGAACAGGGTGAACTCACTGCTATGGGGCTCAAATCCTTCTCCCTTAGGACCCACTGCCTTGAAATAGAAGGAGGTCGTAGGACAGGCCCACAGAGAAGGTTGAGTGGTCAGGCAAAGAACACAAGGTCTTCGTTTAGCAACGCTTTGACCCCAGAGGTGGTAACAGGGAGGAGGAGGATTCTGTTACTATATTCTTACCAGCTTCATGCAGGCGCCATCTCACTATTTTTATCCCCTCATCCACTGCTTCTTTCAAGTTATCCAGGGACTCTGGGAAGGCCGAGTTGTTCACCATCAGGACACTGATCTCGTAGTTGCCATCCTTGCAGTTCTGACTCACCTGGGAGGCCCAGAGCATCAGGCCTGGATGGAGGAGCAGTGACCACAAAACCAAGCCCAACCGTGGCGTCTTCATGACCTCGCTTACCTCAGAACCATACTCCTTGTGCTCACTTGCTTTACTCTGGCCTTTTAGGGAGGCAGGAGCTTCAGTTGCACAGCCTCTAGCTGGGTCCCTTGGTCCACTCTTCCCCACGCTCCTTTCTGGTCATGCCCCACTGGTCACGTGGACCGTAGAATACAGCCTGCCTGCCAGCAATTAACAGCTACATTATGGTAGGAGATAAACCAAAGTTCACATTGTGTGTTTGCTCATCGAAAGGTTAGAGTTATAAACAGGGAGATTACCTGGGCCTCACCCAATACAAATACATAAATTTGTGACATGTTACTGGAAAGAGGGAAAAGAGGAAGAGGGCAGCATTGTATATACATAAAAAGCTTTGTAAAATAGAAAATAAAGGTCAAAGTGCTTAAGAAAAGCACAAATACGATGGACTGTTAAGTATTTATGTTATAGCTGCACATTGAAACTGAATCCTTAATGAGGAGGAGCTGTGTTTCAGTCACCCAGTCAGCAACTATTTATTGAGACTTGGCTATGTGTTGGGCATTGGCAAGGCACTGGACATACAGCCACGAGTGATATGGATACAGTAATGTCCTCATGCAACATGCATTCTAGTATGGAATACAAACATTAAACAAATAATTGTGATAACTAAACTCAACAATGGAGAAATTGCAGAGTGCTGTGGAAGCACATGGCAGATTAACCTATTCTAGAAACTTAAGCAGGCTTCCCTGAGAAAGTGTCCTTTAAGCTGCACCCTGAAGGACTGAACAGGAGTTAGCTGAGTGGAAAAAGAGCGATGGCATGTGAGGCAGGGGGACAGCTTGTGCAAAAGCCCAGAGGTGGGAAGTGGCATGGATGTTTGAGGAACTGAAAGATATGTTGTGTGGTTGGAGTGGAGAGAGCTACTGTGGAGTGGAGTGGTAATAAAGGATGCCAGAGGAGTAGGCAGGGGTAGGCCATGGGGCTTCCTAAGCCATCAGGATTTGGAACTTTACTCTAACAGTCAAGAAAGGAACAGGATCAGATGAATTTTGCAAAGATCACTTATGCTGCCATGGAAGGAATGACCTGAAGAGAGGCAGGAATGGAGACATGGAGCAAATTAGGAGGTTGTTCTATAGTCCAAGTGAGAGGTAAAGGAGTCCTGGATGAGGGCAGTGGCAGTGGAGATGGGTTCAAGAGATATATAAAAGGTAAAATGTACAAGACTTGATATTTTATTGGAGTTGGGGCATTAGAGAGGGGGAAGAGTCAAGAATGACCCCTGATATGCTCATCTGGGTAGATGAGAAAGCTATTTACTAAGCTCTAGAATTCTGGAAGAAGAACAGGTTTGAGGGAGAAGATCATAACTTCTCTTTTTGGACACACTGGTTTTAAGGAGATTGTGCAGATGTGAGAATAGCCTCCATAGAGTTTTGGGAAGACAACCTGGATGAAATGGGGATTTGGAAATAAAGTCAGAGGTATAGTATGATTGATCAAATGATGTCATTTTTTACATCGACTTGATGACGACTTATGGCAAAATTTATGTTTTAAACTTAAAGTGAGAAACATCAGCAAGATGGAAGACTAGGAGGTCTCAGCCCTTATCCCTCCACAAAAACAACAAATTAACAATTACCAGCTGATAAAAATATCTCTGCTTTGGAGTACAATGAAGCTGCAGCAACTCGGTGGAGCACAAAAACCAAGAAGGCCACATAGAAAACCACAGGTAGCATTTTATGTGTGTCATTCTATCCTCCATTCTAGCACAGCTCCACACCAAGAGGGTTCCCCTTAACTATGACCTCCCTTTGTGGGGGAAAGGAGAGCAGGAGGACCCCAGCAGCCCTCACCACTGCTATAGACAGCTGCAGCAGTCTGTAGATCTCTACAGTTTTTGCCAAAACTGACTCTAGCTGACGCAGCTGCCTGGAGTCCACGCTGCTGTGCCTCCTTGGAGCAGGAGCTACTACACCACTCCCCTTGGGGCTCAAGCCACTACACCCTCTGTCCCAGTACCACTATGCCTACTCCCCAGATCCCAGCACCAAGAGGAATCTTCTTGGCAAAGACTTCTCCTATGTGGTAAAAGGAAAGCAGAAGAGCCCAGCAGCCTTTGCCATTGAAGACTACAGCAGGCCTTGCTGTTGCAACAGACACCTGCAGTCTTGGTGCCAAGGATGCCTGCAATCTTTGCCAATGCTGATCTCAACTGACAGAACTGCTTGAAGTCCATACCACTGTGCTCCTCCAGAGCCAGAGCGACCGCACCCCACCTAGCCAGCATCCTCGCATCCACTCATAGGAGATGGTCTTTTCCCACTGAAGCCAATTCATAAAGTCTGGAAGAGGTGACTGCTCCTTCACATGTGCAGACATCAATGTAATGTACGAGGAACATGAAAAATCAAGGAAAGATCACACCACCAAAAGAATACCATAAATTTTCAGTAACTGATCGCAAAGAAATAAAGATCTATAAACTGCCTAAAAAAATTCAAAATAATTGTTTTAAAGAAGCTCAGCAAGCTACAAGAGAACATAGATAGACAACTCAATGACATAAAAAAAATTGCATGAACCAAAAGAGAAGTTCAACAAAGAGATAGAAATCAGGAAAAAGAATCAAATAGAAATACTGGACCTAAGAATACAATGAATAAAATGAAAAATACAACAGAGAGCTCAAACAGCAGACTTGCTTGAACAGAGAATCTGTGAACTTGAGGATGGGTCTTTTGAAATTGTCCAGTTAAAGGAGAAAAAAGAAAATAGGATGAAAAAGGGTGAAAAAAGCCTATGGGTTTTGTGGGATATCATCAAGGAACTAATATATGCATTATGGGAATCCCAGAAGAGAAGACAGGGGATGGGGAAGAAAGTTTATTTAGAGAAATAATGGTTAAATAACTTTCTAAGTCTTGGGAAGGAAATGGACATCCAGATTAATGAAACTCAAAAGTTCTCAAACAGGATCTACCCAAAGAAGACTACACTGAGACACATTATAATCAAATTGTCAAAAGTCAACTGAGAAAGAGAGAATTTTGAAAGCAGTAGGAGAAAAGTGACTAGTCATAAGTAAGGGAACCCTTATAAGACTATCAGCAGATTTCTCAGCATAAACCTCGCAAGATAGGAAAGAGTGAAATGATATAGTCAAAGCACTGAAAAAAAAAAAAACCTGCCAACCACGAATACTATACTTGGCATAATTATCCTTTAAAAATAAAGGAGAGAAAAAGTCTTTTCCAGACAAACAAAAACTAAGATAATTCATCATTAGACCTGCCTTATGCAAATGCTTAAGGGAGTTCTTCAACATGCTAAATGATAATGCAAAAGTATATGACAGCATACATCTCACTGGTAAAGATAACCATATAGACAAATACAAAATAAAGTAACACTGCAATCGTGGTGCATAAGTTACATTTAACCCTAATATAAAAGTTAAAAGATAAAGATTTGTTAATGGGTACACAATATAAAAAGAATCACTCCAACTATAAGAACACAAAGTGTGGGGTTAGGGGAGTAAAAGTATAAAATTTCTGTATACAGTTGAAACCAAGTTGTTATCAAGTTAAAATAAATGGGTATAACTACAAGATATTTTATGCAGGCCTTGAACTAACCACAAAGAAAAAACTATAATAGATACAAAAAAATAAATAAACAAAACAAGTCACTATAAAAAAAGTCATCAAATAGCAAAGGAAGGCAGCAAGAGAAGAAGAGAGAGACAAAGCAAGAGCAAAACAGACAGAAACAACAAAACAGCAATAGTAAATCTTCATATAATAATTACTTTAAATGTAAATGGGTTAAACTCACTAATCAAAAGGAATAGAGTGGCAGAATGGATCAAATATGGTCCAGTGATATGTTTTCTACAAGAGATTAATTTTGATTTAAAGATACACATAGGCTGAAAGTGAAAGGATAAAAAATGATATTCCATGAAAATGGTAACCAAAGGAAAGTAAGTGTGGCTATGCTTACATCAGACACATAGACTTTAAGTTAAAAATAGTCACAAGAGACAAAGACATTATATAATGACAAAAGGGTCAATTCAACAGAAAAATATAACAATTATAAACATATATGCACCCAACATGAGAGTACCTAAATATATAAAGCAAATAACAAGAAATCTGTAGGACGAAATTGACAACAATACAATAATAGTAGGGGGCTTCAATACTCCACTTACAATAATAGACAGAACATCCAGACAGAAAATCAATAAGTAAACACTTGACGTGAACAACTGTATAGACCAAATGGACCTAACGGACATATATAGAACTTTTCATCCAACAGCAAAAGAATACACATTTTTCTCAAGTACATGAAGTCCATTCTCCGGGACATATCACATGTTATGTCACAAAACCAGTCTTAATAATTCGAAGAAGATCAAGATCATCCCAAGTATCTTTTCCAACCACAGTGAAATAAAACTAGGAATCAATAACAGCAAGAAAATTGAAAAATTCACAAACATGTGGAAACTAAAACATACTCTCGAACAACTATGGGGTCAAAGTGGACGTCAAAAGAGAACTTAAAAAGTATCTTGAGACAAACAAAAATGAAACCACAAAATACTAAAACTTATGAGATGGAGCAAAAGCAGCACCAAGAGAGAAGTTTATAGTGATGAACATCCACATTACAAAAGAAGAAAGATCTCAAATAAACAACTTAACTTTGTACCTCAAGGAACTAGAAAGAGAAGAACAAACTAAACCCAAATTTAGCAAGTGGAAGGAAATAATAAAGATTAGAGCAGAAATAAGTCAAACAGGGAATAGAAAAACAATAGAAATAAGTCAAACAGGGAATAGAAATACCAACAAAACTAAGAATTGGTTTTCTGAGAAGATAAACAAAATTGACAAACCCTTAACTAGTCTAAGAAAAAAAGAGAGAAGACGCGAATAAATAAAATCAGAAATGAAAGAGTAGACATTAGAACGGATGTCTCAAAAATAAAATGAATCATAAGAGACTATTATAAAAAACTATACACTAACAAACTGGATAACCTAGAAGAATTGGATAAATTTCTGGAAACAGATCCCGGGCATGCACCGACGCACCGCTTCTCCGGCCATGCTGAGGCCATGTCCCAAGTACAGCAACTGAAAGGATGTGCAGCTATGACATACAACTATCTACTGCGGCTTTGGGGGAAAATAAATAAATAAATAAAATCTTTAAAAAAAAAATAAAACGAATCATAAGAGACTATTATAAAAAATTATACACTAACAAACTGGTTAACCTAGAAGAATTGGATAAATTTCTAGAAACATACAGCCCACCAAAAGTGAGTGAAGAAAAATTAGAAAGCCTGAACAGACCAATAACAAATAAAGAGATTGAATCAGTACTCAAAACCTCAACAGCGAAGCCCAGGACCAGATGTCTTTGTGCGTGAATTCCACCAAACATTCAAAGAATTAATACCAATCCTTCTTAAACTCTTTCAAAAAATAGAAGAGGAGGGAACACTTCCAGACTCATTTTATGAGGCCAGCATCATAAAATACCAAAGCCAGATAAAGAGATCAATAAAAGAAAACTACAGGCCAATATCACTGATAAACATAGATGCAAAAATCCTCAATAAAATACTAGAAAACTGAATTCAACAGCACAGTAAAAGGATCATACACCACGATCAAGTGGGATTTATCTCTGAGATGCAAGGATAGTTCAATATATTCAAATCAATGCGATACACCACATTAACAAAATGAAAGGAAAAAAAACACATGATCATCTCAATAGATGCAGAAAAAGCATTTGACAAAGTTCAACACCCATTCATGATGAAAACTCTCAACAAAATAGGTACAGAAGGAACTTACCTCAACACAATAAAGGCCATCTATGAAAATCCCACAGCTAACATCATAATCAATTGAGAAAAACTGAAAGCTTTCCCTCAAAGATCTGGTACAAGGCAAGGATGCTTACTCCTGCCACTTCTTTTCAATCTAGTACTAGAAGTCCTATCCAGAGCAATTAGGCTAGAAAGAGAAAGAAAACACACCCGTAAAAAGAAAATTTCCTTGTATTTCTTCTTTACTCTCACACTACTACCATACTTCACTTCACTTCTGACACCAGATATGTGGGTTTTCCACACATCAAGCAATTATCTGACACCAGCAGAGTGTCCTACAATTTAACTCAATTCTGGCACTGTCTACTTGGAGATAGTGTCAGATCCCACAGGTTAAGGGCTCAGTCCCACAAGTCGGCTACCCCCAACTTCAGATGCCAATGGTAAGTCCCAAGTCATCACTTGTACTCCTGCCCAACTAGCTATAAATTGGGGTTCTCATAACCCCTTGCTTGGGTTCGATAATTTGCTAGAATGATTCACAGAACTCAGGGAAAAACTTACCTTTACCAATTTATTATATAATAAAGGGTACAGATGAACAGCCAGGTTAAAAGATACATAGGGAGAAGTCTGGAAAGGTCCTGAGTGCAGAAGCTCCTGTCTCCATGGAGTCGGGTATACCACATTCTCAGCTTATAGATGTGTTTACCAACACAGAAATTCTCTTAACCCTGTACTTTTGGGATTTTTATGGAGGCTTCATCACATGGGCATTAAGTCAATCTCCAGTTCCTCTCCCCTTCCCAGAGAATGGGGGTTGGGGCAGAAAGTTCCAAGCTTCCAATGATGGCTTGGTCTTTCTGGTGACCAGCCCCCAACCTGAAGCTACTCTGCAACCATAAAGAGTTGCTTCATTAGAACAAAAGACACTCCCGTCACTCAGGAAATTCCAAGGGATTTAGCTCTGTGTCAGGAACCAGGGTCAAAGACCAAATATTAGAACAAATTATGCTCCTGGTGCTCTTATCACTTAGGAAATTATAATAATTTTAAGAGCTCTGTGCTAGGAACCAGGGGGCAAAGACCTATATATATATATATATGTATATATATATTTTTTCTATTGTTTCACAGCATCCAAATCAGAAAGGAAGAAGTAAAATAATCTCTGTTTGTAGAGGACATGATCATATTTCTAGAAAATCCTAAAGACAACAAAAAAACCGTTAGAATTGAAAAAATGAATTCAGTAAAGTTGCAGGATACAAAATCAACATACAAAAATCAGTTGCATTTCTATACACAAACCATGAACTATTTGAAAAGAAAATTAAGAAACAATCCCATTCACAATAGCAACTAAAAGAATGAAATACTTAGGAATAAACATAACCAAAGAGGTGAAAAATTTGTACACTGAAATTATCAAACATTGATGAAGGATATTAAAGAAGACACAACTAAATGGAAAGACATCCCATGTTCATGGATTGGAAGAATTAATATTGTCAAAATGTCCATACTACCCAAAGTGACCTACAGATTCAATGCAATCCCTATCAAAATTCCAATGACATTCTTTAAAGAAATAGAAAAACAATACTAAAATTCATATGTAACCACAAAAGACTCTGAATAGCCAAAGAAATCTTGAGAAAGAACAAAGCTTTCTGAATTCACAATACATTACAAAGCTACAATTATCAAAACGATGTGGTACTGGCATAAAAACATATTTATAGACCAATGGAACAGAATAGAGAGCCCAGAAATAAATCCATGTATCTACGGTCAACTGATTTTTGACAAGGGTGCCAAGAACCTACAATGGGGAAAGGATGTCTCCTCAATAAATGGTGTTGGAAAAATTAGATTTCCACATGCAGAAGAATGAAATTGGAACATTATCTCACATCATATCAAAAAACCAACTCGAAATAGATTAAAGACTTATATGTAAGACCCCAAATTGTAAAACTACTAGAAGAAACAAAGGGAATAAACTCCTTGACATTGGTTTGGACAACGATTTTCTCGGATGTGACACTAAAAGCACAGGCAACAAAAACAAAAATATACAAGTGGGATTGCATCATACTAAAAAAATTCCACATAGGTAAGGAAAGAACAGAGTGAAAAGGCAACCTACGGAATGGGAGAAAATATTTGCAAACCATATTATCTGATAAGGGGTTATCATCCAAAATATATGAGAAACTCCTACCACTCAATAGCAAAAATAATAATAACTTGATTAAAACCTGGGCAGAGGATTGGAACATAGATTTCTCAAAAGAAGACATAAAAATAGCCAAGAGATATATGAAAAGGTGCTCAACATCACTAATCATCAGGGAAATGAAAATCAAAATCACAATGCAATATTACTTCACATCTGTTAGAATGGATATAACTAAAAAGTCAAAAGATAACAATTGTTGGCAAGGATGTGGAGAAAAGGAAACCCTTGTACACTGTTGATGGGAGTAGAAGTTGATATAACCATTATGAAAAACAGTATAGCGGCTCTCAAAAAGTTAAAAATAGAAATACTTTATGATCCAGCAATCCTACTTTTGGGTATACAGTCATGCGTTGCTTAATGACAGGGATACGTTCTGAGAAATGTGTTGTTAGGCGATTTCATCCTTGTACAAACATCATAGAGTGTACTTACACACACCTAAATGGAATAGCCTACTATAACCTAGGCTTATGGAACCACTGTCATATATGTGGTCCGTCATTGACTGAAACATCATTGTGTGGTGCATGACCCATAGCCAAAGAAAATGAATCAGTATCTTGAAGAGATATCTGCACTCCCACGTTCACTGCAGCATTAATCACAATAGCTAAGATGTGGAAACAACCTGAATGTTCATCGATGTGTGAATTGATAGAGAAAATGTGGTGTCTCTCTCTCTCTATATATACATAATGGAATATTATTCAGCTATGAGAAAGAAGGAAATCCTGCCATTTTCAACAACTTGGATAAACTTGGAGGAGACATTATGCTGAGTGAAATAAGCCAGACACAGAAACATAAATATATGACCTCACTTATATGTGGAATCTAAAATAGTCAAACTCACAGAAGCAGAGAGTAGAATGATTTCACAGGGGCTGAGGGGAGAGGGAAACGAGCTGTTGATTATGGAATACAAAGTTCCAGTTATGCAAGATGAATAAGTTCTGGAGATGTAATGTATAGCAATATGACTATAGTTAACAATATTGTATTGTATACGTGAAATATGCTAAGAGGGTAAATCTTAGGCGTTCTTACCACAAAATAAAAAAAAAGAAAATGATAGTTATGTGAGGTGATAGATATGTTAATTAGCTTGATTCACAATGTATACATATATCAAAACATCACATTGTAAACCTTAAACACATACAATTTTTATTTGTCAATTATACCACAATAAAGCTGGGGGTAAAATCTTAAAATTTTGAAAAATAAGTGTTAACTAGCACTAAGCTTTCCCCCAGAAGTAATTCTATTTACAGTTTAAAACCCACTAAATATAATATGTGAATTGCTGACAAATTCAATCAATCAAAGTGGTGGTGACCCTTCAAAAATATTTTTATAAACTCTGAGCTATAGAACTCTTCAGGTAGCTTGAGTGGCCTTCTAGTAACCTTCTATGTCACAGCTGATGACACCTCAGCACTGAGAGTTGCATCCTCCATTTCAGGGCCTACCAAGAAGATGAACTTTCTCAGGACATGACTTGAAGAGATCCTGGGAGTGCTTATGGGAAGTCTGCGTCCAGACCTCCTGGGACAGGACAGGAATTGCCTGGTGTTAACACTCTGGCTCCCTTGATCTAGCCTCCCTGGTTCTACCATTCATCCCAGGTAAAAGAAGAAATGCATTTTGGGTACTCATCAATAGAGAGATTAGTAAAATTGAATGGTACGGTACTTGTGACTCTCATCTTTTTATAGCAGACCAGAACCTGAAGAATAGGCTGGCTCTAGAAATCTACTCAGTTACTGAAAACAACCAGAAATTATGCTTCTCTTACAAGAAGTAGAGGGAAGAAATAGAGTGATAACCAGAAGGGGAAATAGGGTTATAGGAGGATTTTTAAGGGTTATTTATTATTTATTATAGTTATTTAAAAGTTGATCAGAAAGAGCTAGTGGAGAGGAAGAGGTGGCAAATGTGGGAGAGAAGACATAATTAAGTGAGGATGGCTCCAAGAAAATGGATGGCAATGGGATTCCAAACATAGTGGAAAGGAACAAATCTTTTTTATAAGAGGAAGAGCGTGTTGTAGGATAGCTGTAGATTCATGTATATTTCTAGACTTTTGGGCTAGAAGATGAGGTAGTTTGTGCATGATTGTTTAAATTTATCTTCTAAAGAAGGAGATGAGTCATCTGCTGAGAATGAAAGAAGAGCTGGGGTGGTTAGAGGTTTGAGGAGAGAGGAGGGACGTGACAAGTTACTGTGATGAGTGAGAGAAGGGACTGATAAGAGTCTCATCCTAAGGTTGCTGGGCAGGGTGAGATCAGTGGATTAGTGACTGAATTTACTGTGGCCCTCCTCAGCCCAGTTTTATGATTTTCTCCAGCAATGTTCAGCTGCTCAAGAGCAGGTACAGGAAAGTGAATGGTTGGGCTTGTTCAGGTGTGGAGTTTTTCCAGGTAGGTACAATGAAATGACAAATGGATTAAAAAAAAAAAGGAAAGAGTCAAAAGAGTGGAGAGATGGACTACAGAATCTAAACTGAATAAGAATGGAAGTAAAAACAGGAAGGGAGCAAGAGAAAGGCATAAAGAAGAGGCTTGAAGGAAAGGAAGTCCTGGTCAGGTAGAGGCACAGGTGAAAAGGGGATGACTGAAACAAACAAGCATTGGAGGGTAGTGTTTGAATTAGAGGCGTGGATTTTCTGCATTACTGATTTGAGCAGTTCAGGGTGGCTGAGAAAGTGGAAGGAATATGTCTGTGAACCAACGAGTTCAAGGAACTCAGAGTCTAGTCTATTGGACAGGTCACTTATTGGGTATTAAAATCAACCAGATTGATAGCAGGCCCTTGCTGGAGAGGAAGATCCATTCAAGTAATAATAAACAAAGGGGAAAAACCAGGACTTGAGCAATTGACAGTGCTTGACAAAAAGGAATAGAGAGTGTCATGGCTAGATGGTATATGCCTCAAGGAACAGAAGTTGTTTTTTTTTAAAAAAATTTAAATGATGAAGTAGATCATGCATATAAAGGCATATCTGCAATGAATGTATAGAAATTAAAAGAAAAAGAAAATGAACACTCACATACTTACATTATAGCCTGAGATACAAAATATCACTAGGGCCTTTGCACCTCTGTGTAGCCTACCCCTAAGACATCACTCCTCCTACTCCAAACATAGCCAGGAGGTGTAGGGAAGAGTCCATGAAGAGATAAAGAATATTGAGGCATTTGTTGATCATGGCATAGTAGTATGGAGGCAAAAAAATGCTGGAGAAAATATGACACCAAGGGCTCATGTTTGGGTTGATGGTTGATGTGGAATAGGGTGGGTTCAATTCCGGTGTTTCCTGGAAGGAGGACTACACAGGATTCAGCTCTGATCCAGAAGGAAGGCGTTGGGGTTTACGGGGTGCGGTAAGGTGGTGGTGAGTGACTGATAGTGGTCAGGAGCGGGTGTTCCCTGGAGACTTTCAGTGGACGTCAGTAAGAATGGAACACTAGGCTGTAGAGAGGCACATGGCCATCACAAGGGTGATTAACGTTTGCTACAGTTAATGATTTTATATCTTGAACATTTGGGCCAAGCTTGGACTCAAAGCTGACTTTATAACTTAATGTGTTGCTATTCCCACTTCCTGAAGTAGGAGGAAAGAACAGACTGTTTTTGTTTTTTGAAAAATTTGGTCTGGAAATATTGCAAATATGAAAGAAAGCCATGTCAGGGTGTGGATGAGGTAGCCAACTGCCAGGTGCTTCTAATTCAGATCTGAAGACAGAAGGTAGATGCAGTTCTGGGAATCCTCTGATTATAGCATGTAACCAGGAAAAGATTTTCAAATGCAAAGGACCAAGATTCCAGTCCTTCCTGGATCGTTTAAAGCAAAATTTATGTGTCTTCTTTACGTTGTAAAACTCCTAGCATGTAGATCATAATTAAAGGGAGCAGGGTTCTGCTGGGAGAGTTTCAAGGGTCAAAAGCAAATAATGGAACAGCTGAGTTGGCAGATTTCTGCGACACACTCTTCAACAGAACACGAAACCTCTAAAGATATGAGAAAAGAAGGGAAATTACTCCACATGCGAAGGGGCAGCTGAACAAGTCGCCTGCATGTGCCACTGCATTTCAGCAACACTTTGGGTCTCTTTTATCTGCTTCACACCAAGAGCCCCTTCTCACCTTCGGGCCTGCAGGCGCACGCTGCAGGTCTACGCTCTCAGCAGGGTTCGGCTTCCTTCCTCTCCTTATCCCAGTGGAGATGTAAAAACGAGTTTTTCAAAAAGAATTTTACCAACTAATGGAACTAAAACACGCAAGTTTCTTTTTTCTACTAAGCGCAAAGATAGAGACTCTGATCTGAATTTATTGAGGAAAAATGGCTACTGTAAAGTATTTCTCACCAGATTAACTGCAATACACATTGAATATCTGCAGCCAGTGGACACGTGTACTCCTGCTCCCTCCAGTTAAGTCATTTGCTTACCAATGGTCCCTTGTGTTTGTGCCCAAATTTGCAAATTTATTTATTAAATTATGTCCTTAATTAAATGTTATGTAATCTGATAAAATACATATGAAAACTGCTGGAAATCTTAAACAAAGACAAATTACTGAGAAAATTGCTGTGGCAAGACTGTTATGAAACACTGGGGAATAACCAAAAAAAATTTTTTAAAATTCTGCCCTTAGAGAGCTTGTCAATTGCCTTAAAAAGTCAAACACTAAAAATAGTACAAGATATACTAGGGCCATGGTTTACTGAAGAAAGCTGTATCATAGCTCCAATCAGAGGACTCATGCTCAAAGAAAATCCCGTGCCCTGATATCAACTCTGTGATTTTAAGGTATAAATTTTAAGGTATAAATATATAATTTTCAATGATTCTTGCTTTAACTGATTTGTTTTTCCTATGAAGGAAATATTGGTCCTGTTCACATAGGGTAACATAACGCCAGATGCATTCAGGTAACTAAAAGGTCATATGGTTTTGCTGAGTGTTCAGATGGGTTTGTATATGCAAACCTTCTGAGTTAGGCATAGAGAAATACAAATTGCTTTATATAATAAAATAAGGAAAATTTGAAGTCCCCAGGGTCAATCCAGGAAGAAGAGAGAGGGGAAGAGAGATGGAAAGAGGAGCCAATAAGATGGCAAGAGGCTGGGAGCTACATAGAAAGAAATGGCCAGTGAGAAAGGCCTAGTGGGATTGGGGCCGAAGACTTTTAAGAACAGGGAAGTATAAAAGAAATACGAGGTTGCTTGTATTTTCCTTGAGGAAAAGATGCCTTACTTCATCCACACGACAGATATTTATTTAGAACAGCCTCTAACTGTTCTCAGCATTGCAGTTATAGCATGAATGAACAAATTTCTGCCTTCATGATAATTGTATTCTGGTGGGAATATAAAACTGGTTAACTCTTCCCAAACCTTCAGTCAAGTCTATGCCATATACAACTTGCCTGATGTGTGGGATTTAGGGAAAAGTGCCCAGATCTGTGTCTAGAATTGATGGAGTAAGAACAGGAACAGGATGGTTAAATGATTCGCAGAAGCAGGAGTTTTTTTTGGTTTTGTTTTGAGGAAGAAGATTGGCCCTGCACTAACATAGGTTGCCAATCTTCGTCTTTTTCTTTTTTTTTCCCAAAGCCCCAGAACATAGTTGTATATCATAGTCATAGAGTTGTAGGTCTTCTATACGGGATGCTGCCTCGGTGTGGCTTAATGAGCACTGAGTAGGTCCGTGCCCAGGATCCGAACCAGCGTACCCCAAGCTCCCAAAGCAGAACGCATGAACTTTAACTGCTACGCCACTGGGCCAGCCCAGAAGCAGGAGTTTGAAGTCAGAGATGATCATGATAACTTGAGACTTCAGGGTTTGAGAAATATTGGGGAGGGTTTTTGGATCTTCTACAAGTATGCAATGAGATTCAAAGTGATCTTGTTTAGATCACAAGGTAGGGTGACCCTACTGATGCCCGAATCTCTATGGTAAACCAGGGCTGCGTAAATAAATCTAGCACCAGTGCCCGGGGGCTTCAGGCTGACAGACTTGTTTCTTTTCCTTATGATACCTGTTTCCTGGAGTCTTCCCCTCCCCTATTCCAAAAGAAACTCTATTCAATCCTGGAGCAATGTATTCCTCTCCCTCCTTCCCAAGCCCATTTTGTACAGTATTCCTATGTGCTTGGGAAGGGCTGGAGTAGGGGACTGCTACATACTTGCCAGGAGTATTTGGAACTCTGTTAAATTTCCTCGTGACTCTTGGATCAGCTCCTCTGTCCAGGTGGCTGTGTTTATATACTACAGAAGGTAGTGTTGGAGACAGTAGCAATGTATGGTAGCTGTAATAAAGTTCTCTGTGGTCTGGAAATAGCTTTATTTGTTTTCTCTGACCTCCAACACAGCAGAAGGAAATAAGCACAGTCCATTCCCCAGGCTGTCAAAGGGTGGTTAGTTGGGCTGATATTTCAATCCTGATAAAGGAACTCTGTATTTTCCTGTAGTGAAGCCAGATATTACTCTTGTTTTTTTTTTCCCCTCTTGGGGACGCTGAGGGATTACTTCCCCATAGTTATATAAGTTAAAATGACACCTTGGGAAAGAAGGAGAGAAGACAGTCATCTGTTCCCTGACGTGTAAACTCCTCATGAACAGAGTAATTGTCAGTTTTGTTTATCAATGCATCCTGAGCAGGTAGTTGGAAAAGGAGGGCAAACATTTAAAGAACAGAATGGCATACCTTGTGATAAAGAGCACCTTCTTTGAGTTCCGAGAGGTAGTCTGATATTCTTAACCAAAAAACAAAAAGCCAGAAAACATGGAGCTGGATTTGAACCTTGTTTTACCTGTTTGCTAAGCATATGAACTTGGGCAGGTTACCCAAAGTTGCTGATCTTCGGTTTTCTCATTTCTAAAATAAATTTAATTTCTATTCTAGCCAATAAACCTGAGCTGCAACCCTTGTTGGAGTTTGGACATGGGTAAGTGTGCCCGATGATTGGTGGGATTTGCCCAGACAATATCCACTTACCTGGGGCTGAAGAGCCACAGTGGAAGTATTTATTCCCAGGGAAACAGCCAGGCATTGAACTGTAGAGCTTAATTGCCATATTACTCAAATCAGTCTCCACTCCAGCCCATACATGCATGTCTTAGCTCAAGAGAGAAAAAGACCTGGAACAAAAAACTGAAAGAACAACCTGATAAAACACTCAGTAGAATATTATGTCAGAAATATTGTTGTCTAGGGGCCCTCTAACAGGCTCCATCACATAAAGGAGAAGGATGTTGTTCCCTACTTGGTCAAACATTGGCACCCTGCTCTGGCACTTTGAAGGTCCTCCATGGTGGTGTCAGGGCTTCCTGGAGCCATGGCAACACCCAGGGGGGGACTTCAGTATACTAGCAAATTGCACCTGCCAGCAGGCAGAACCCATTGGAGACCCTCATGCTCATTGGGTCCATAGCAGTACTCAGGACAAATAGGCTTATTGGCCAATATTCAAGATACGCCTAGCAACATCTAGAAATATTCACAGGAGCAACAAGTGAAAATTAAGTTACTACTGTTGCTGTGAACTTTGAAGATTCCAGTGTGGGGAAGTTTGGGTTAATTAAATTAGAAAATAGTATTATAAAGTTCCTGTCACATAGTAGGTGCTGAACAACTGTTAGTTATTGTCATTCCCTGATGCTATTCTCTAAATAGCAAAATTGATTACTCCTTCCTTTGTGCCAGTTTTGTCCACAGTTGGTATTTCTTCTCTAAATTTAATTGAAATTTTATTTAATTGAAATTAATTGAAAAATGTATGTATATACCAACTTTATATTAGAAAAGAATGATAGTGGGAAGAAATTTCACTTGTATTTAAGAAATGGTGATATGGCTAGGTGTGATTAAAAAATTATCCCTAAAACAAATATTTGGAATCTACCACAGGAACAAAAGTTCAAACTGCATTTATTTAGATACACTTCTTTATTGTCTGAAGTATATTTACACTGAACCAGAAGAATATATTTGAAAGAAAGAATAGAAGTTCTGAAACTGAGTGGTAGAAATTCCTTTTCACGTTATGTATAAGATTAGGAAAAATTAATTTGTTAAATGCTTAAAACTTAGAAAACTATTTGAAGAGTGAACAAATCTCTGATGAAATAGGATTAGATTTAAAGTGATAAGAAGATCAAGGGGGAAAAAAGTCTTCTTAATCCTTCAAATTGCAAAAACTGGTTGCCCAAAGACACATCATATCAAATGTATTAAATGGAACAACATTCCACACATATCATTTTCCTTTTAAAAATTGAAAGGAGTTTTATAGTTTTTCTATTGGAATAATACATCTATTTTGACTTTGCAGTTGTCTTTTTGTATTTTGGAGCCAAAACCTTTTTCTTTCAAGTCCCAAACATCTTTATAGGCTTTTAAACTCTCAGAGATCTAGACAGTGATGGAATGATCCTGATAAGTAAGGATGTAAAACAGACAGTGAGAAAGAAGCCAAGCCCATTTATAGCTGGAGCCTACAACAACCCTGTGAAATAAAAAGCGAGAGTATTTAAATTAAGGTGTTTGTCAGAGAAGCAGAAGCTAGGAGTCAACAAAACAAAGTACAAAGCTGTAAATTTGTCAGGAAAGAAAATACAATTATACTAAAGATGTGAATGTGGAGGCTAGTGAGAATTCTTGGCAAAACTTTATAGAGAGAAAGCTTTAAGGGTCAATTGAAGCAGAAACATGAAATTAGAAGGAATGATAACAATGCTGCAGGAAGTTTGGATTTTATCATGAGAAAATGGAGGAAGTCAGATCCAGAAGTTTCTGGTGTCAATATTCATATGTATTATTTATTGTTGTATAACTGCCACTCTGGGTGTGTGCTGCTGTTGACGGGAACTTGAATTTAACTTTAAAAAGGTAGGAAGAGATAACAGCAGTTGAGATAACAAGTTTCAAAATCCCCTTGTTCAAATTGAAGGGTTCCTGAAATGGTACACTCAGACAAAGAGAAAAAAATTTCTAAATCAGACATGGTGAGGAAGATTGCTGCGAGGATGAAGAGGGCTGAGACCTAGAATGGAAACTCAGGAAACATTGATAGAGGAAAAAGATGAAAACATCGGGGCCTGAGCTGAGGATAGAGAGATCAACTTCATCAAACCGGCTATGCCTCTTCTGCTGCTAAGTGTTCACGTAATCACATTTACAGCCATAAATATCTGTATGTGAGGCAGGCAATAAACAAAGAAGATATCTATACTTAAAATAGAAGTTATTGGGTTTGAAGATAAGAGCCTGGAAAAATCATAAAAGCATCACTAAAGTGGAGGTGTGAGAAAGCTCAAATGCCATAAAAATTAATATCTGCCATTTATTGAGCACCTACTGGACTTGCCACTCCAACAGTCCCCTTTCTATCCATTCTTTCTCTTCCCAACTGTATTTTGTTTTATTATCTCCATTTTACAGAGGAAGGAAACCCTTTAGGTCCAAGATCACACGGGTGGTAAGTGGTGGAGCCAGGATTTGGATCCGTTTTGCCACATTCCAGAAGCAAAGCTCTTTCTACTCTGAGTCTATTAACACAGACTAGGGGCTGGGAGCTGGCCAGGAGGGCACCAGGGGAGTCACCTGGAGGGCAAGAAATTAAACCAACATAGATAACAAAGAAATAGTTTATGGAAGGAGAATGAGGAAATCTGGAGGGAAATAAGAAAATTTGACACATAAATGTATAAAGGAGTTGTACAAGGATAAAAGACATAGAGCAAAACAGGTGAAGAGAAAAATGGCAAAAACTTGAAAGTGTTTAATTTATAAGTATATAATGATGTGCCACACAAGGCATCTTCTCTAGTTAGCTTTTATGAAAAAAAAATTATAAAAATGGATTCCCAGTAGCTGTTGTAGGGGGGAGAGGAAGTAATTTTCCCTCTACTTTTCTGAGTTCTTAGCTGAGACCCTTGCAATAAAAGACAGATTAACAAAAGAAAAACAAACAGAAGTTTATTAACATGCATACCTTATGAGTAAATGGGAGATACTCAAGGAAAAATGAGTAACTTCTGAGGTAGCTTAGAATTCAGGCTTAAATACTATCTTAACAGAAAAGGGGAGGGTGGATGTAGGCCTCTTAAGGGAGAGTTAATTTTTAGGAAAGATGAAAAGCCCCTTAGAAGAGTAGATGCAGATATGATAGTTGTGACCAAGTTTGTCTGGGTGTGGTGTCAACTTCTAGTTTCCTCTCCTGTGAGAAGAAGCAATCTTCTCTGGTTGATGAAACTCCCTGGGAGGGGATTTATGACAGTTGAGTTCCTTTTGGGGGATCTGTATTTAGGCAGATGAGAGGAGTTCCGAGAAGCCTCCCCTTGCATTTGCTATTTTTCAAGTGCCTATGACTCAAAATACTCAACATACCAAAGCAGCATATTTTGGGGAGGCGTATTCTGCTACACATCACTGTCTACACTTTCTTCCCGCGAGATCTCATCCATGGCTTTATATAATCTCTATATGATGCCTGAACTTAAGTTTACATCTTGAACCCTGATCTCTTCCTGAACTCCAGATTCAAAACTCCAACTATCTTGATATTTCTTTGGGGATGAGGAATAGAAGTCTCAAACATAGCATGTCTAGTACAGAACACTGAATTGCATCCCCTTGTATCTTGCTTCTCTTCCAGTCTTCACCATCCCTGGAAATGGAATCCTCATCCACTCTACTGTTCAATCAAAATATTAGGAGTCATGAGCCAGCCCTGATGGCCTAATGGTTAAAGTTTGGAGCTCTCACCGCTTCAGCGGCCTGGGTTCATTTCTCGGTCGTGGAACCACACCACCCGTCTATCAGTTGCCATGCTCTGGTGGCGGCTCACATAGAAGAACTAGAAGGACTTACAACTAGGATATACAACCATGCACTGGGGCTTTAGGGAGGAAAAAAAAAAAAAGAGGAAGATTGGCAACAGATATTAGCACAGGGTGACTCTTTCCCCGAAAAAAAGAAAAAAAAAAAAAATCCTGGGAGTCGTTCTTGATTCTTTTCTTTCCTTCACCCCCCACATCCAATAGGGAGGCAAATCCTATCAGCTCTCCTGCTACAACATTTCTAAAAGTGGTCCACTCTTTCTGTCTCCATTATTACCAGTGCAGGGGAGGAAGATAATTCATCTACCATCTAGGTCCTTCTGGCTGGCCTAAGAATTAAATTGATATGAGACAGAATAACAGGAGAAAATCAAACAAAGTTTAATAACATGTGTACATGGGAGAAACCCAGGAAAACTGAGTAATTCCAGAATGGCGGAAGCCACCACCTTAATTACCGATGGCGTAGTGGTTGAGTTTTCGCACTCCGCTTCAGCCACCTGGGGTTCTCAGGTTTGGATCCCAGGCACGGACCCATGCATCGCTTATCAAGCCATGCTGTGGCAGGTGTCCCACATATAAAGAGGAAGGTGGGCACTGATGTTAGCCCAGGGCCAATCTCCCTCAGCAAAAAGAGGAGGATTGGCAACAGATGTTAGCTCAGGGCTAATCTTCCTCACAATAAATAAGTAAATAAATAAAGCCAAAGAGACACATTTTGAGGTGGACAGTTCTGATCTCCCACACCACCCTAGTCCAAACCATCATTTCTTGCCTCAGATACTATCAGAGTCTCCTAACTTGGTCCCCCTTCTTCAGCTGCTGTCCTCTTACAATCCATTTCCTACACGACAGCCAAGAGATTTTTTTTAAAAATATTAAACCAGATTATGTACTACTCTTCCTAAAACTCTCAGTGGCTTGCCATTATATTTATTACAATGATGATAATAAACACATACAGTATTTACCAAAGACCAAACGTAATCTAAGTGCTTTATATAAATTAACTCAATCATCATACAAATCTATGATGTCAGTTTCATTATTACCCCTATTTTTCATATGGGGAAACTGAGGCAAGAATGGTTAAATAATTTGTCTGAAGTCATACCCATGTTGAGTGATGGTTTTGGGATTCAAATCTAAGCAATTTGGCTCTAGAGTCTACTTTCTTAAGCAGTACACCAAACTGTCTCCCAACAGAACCTGAATTCATAACTTTACATCAGTAATTCTTAAACCTTTGGATCTCACGGCCTCTTCTCAAAAATTACTGAGGGGCTGGCCCAGTGGCATAGTGACTAAGTGTGCACACTCTGCTTTGGTAGCCTGGGGTTCGCTGGTTCAGACACCAGGCATGGACCTATGCACCACTCATCAAGCCATGCTGTGGCGGTGTCCCATATACAAAATGGAGGAGGATGGGCACAGATGTTAGCTAAGGGCTAATCTTCCTCAGCAAAAAAGAGGAAGATTGGCAACAGATGTTAACTGAGGGCCTATCTTCCTCAACAAAGAAAAAAAATAGAGGAAGATTGGCACAGATGTTAGCTTAGGGACAATCTTCTTCAAGCAAAAAGAGGAAGACTGGCAACAGATGTTAGCCCAGGGTGAAACTTCCTCAGCCAAAAAAAATTACTGAGGAACTCAAGAGCTTTTGTTTATGTGGGTTTAAACTATTGGTATTTATTACATAAAATATCGTAAATTTAAAATTAGATAGATTTAAAATAAAAATAAATTTTCTATATAAAATAGAAAATTTAAAAATGTTTATTATTAGCTAATTCATTTTAAATAATAACATTAAGCCCATTACATGTTAACATAAATATATTTTTATAAAAAATAACTATTTTCTAAAACAAAAAAAAAGTTGATGGGAAGAATGGCATTGTTTTACATTTTTGAAAATCTCCTTGATGTCTTTTTAACAGAAGACAGCTAGATTCTTATATCTACTTTGCATTCAATCTGTTTTAATTTATTATTTTGGTTGAAGTATATGAAGAAAACCTGGTCTCATATAGATACATAGCTGAAGAAAGGGAAGAGTATTTTAACAGCCTTTTCAGATGTTGAGAGATATTCTTTGCTTCTATATTCAAACTTGACAAGTGGTAGTTTCTTAAAGGTTAGTTGCAATTTGAAATCTGGAACCATATCAAGGAACTTTCACACTCTGATATATTAAAAATCTATTGGACTATCTTGCACCTTGAATGAATCTTTCCCACATGCATGATTTTTAACATCATGCATTGGTTAATTTGGAAAATATTGTTTACTGAGTTATGCAGATTTGTCACATGTTAACATGTTTCATTATACAATATCATAATATCACATTTGTTATATCATCATTGATCTTATTAGAAAAGACTTCAAGTATCAAGAAGATGCCAAGCTCATGGTAGCAGATTCAAGTTTTCCAAAATTTTAATTTTCACCTGTATGGTTGAATTTTATCATTGGTAACAAACACTGTCAGTTGTGTCTCTTGAATTGACAGGCTCACTTGGTTTACTTTTTGAGAAAATGTCTGCCAAACACCCAAGTCTGAACAACCATAATCTGTCTTTCAAGTAAAAATGGTTTCCATCAAGAGGTGACTAGTTCAGCTTGCAACTCAACTAATCATACAAATGATATGTGGTGGGTGAAGTATACAATGACTACTAGTATAGTTGGTGCCACTCCTTGATTTGGGCTGAGGTTACAGTAGTTTTACCCACTATTGCTTTTAAACTAGTAACACTAATGTCAACAAAGAGAAGAAAGCAAATAACATTTTAGTATTCTTATGAAGAGTTTGACTTTGCTGACCCCTTGAATTGCCTTGGGGACCCTCACCCAAGGGATCCATGGACCACACTTTGAGAACCACTACTCTACGTGGTAGTCTTGCCGCAGTCTTGCCGCTGTCTTGCCACATTGAAGGTCTCATGTCCTATCACTCTCTCCTTGCTCACAAAGTTCCACCCACTTAAGGGCATTTGCATCAGCTGTTCCCTCTGCCTGCAACTCTGCTTCTTGGTGTCTTCATTTTCATCAGATTTCAGCTCAAATGGCGCCTCCTAGAGGCATTTCTTGTGATCACCCAGTTTAAAGAATATCTCTTTCCTCTAGTCATTCTCTATTACATTACCATTTTATTTTCTTTATAAAATTTATCCTCATTTGATATTATTGTGTTTATTAACTAATTTGCCTCCCACATCAGAATTTAAGCTCTATGATTTCAAGGAATTGAACTGTCTTATTCATTTCTGTATCTTCATTTCCTAAAACAGTATAGTCAAAATTCAATAAATATTTATTGAATAAATGGGTTTTTAAAAGGATCTTGAGGAATTAAAAGAAAAGGTGAAAGTGGCAGTAATTTGAAAAGTACATAGTCTTATAAGGTGGTTTATTATAGTTTTCAATATTAATCTCCTGATGAACATTATCTCCTGACAATTATTTCCCATTTTTAAAACATTATTGTAATCAGACTTTAATATTCTCTCCACAGCAAAATAGAACTTATATTCTTATATTTTCTCCTTCTTATTATTACACTTGGATGAAATGCAAAATATTTTAGGACATAGGTGAAGAAGCTAGAAAGGAAATTAATATAATCCTCCTTATTTGTAAAACAAGAAATGGAATTTCTTCTATAGTGTCTTTAGAGGATAGTGCAAAGGTTAAAATCTATAAATATGACCAATTTGGAGATATTTGACATCTTTAATGTATTGAGTCTTCTTATTCAGGAACATAGCAAGTCCCTTTATTAATGTACCTAAATGAATTTTTCTAGTATCTACACAAGTATATTGTACATTATTTATTATAATTATTCATAACTACTATATATTTATATGTACATATGTTTGTTGTTATTGTAAGTAAACTATAAGTTGTATTTTTAAAATCTCATTGTGGATAGAAATTTAAAATTTTTTATATTGATCTTATATCTGGCAACTTTGCTAAACTCTTATTACATACCAATAATTTATAGATAGATAAAACTAATTTTCTGTAAATGAAAACATATCATTTACTAAATGATTTTTTTCTTTTTTTTTCTCTTTTTATTGTATTGCTTTGAATAGGGGTGGGGAGATTGTGCCTCTTAGTTTGCCTAGGTGGGGAGGTAAGAGAGTTTTTATATTATTATTTCCTCTCCTTTCTTACCTACTATTTTCACCTAAAAGTATATATCTTATGTTTCTTATTTTAAAGGTAATGCTTTTTGACATTTCTACATTAAGTATGGTATTCACTGTAGGGATTTGGTGTTTATTTTATTTTATTTTTTATCATGTTAGTGATATTTTCTTCTATTTTTAGTTTTTCAAGTTTTTAATCATAAAATAATCCTTTAATTTTATCATTTTTCTGCATATATTGAGATGATCAAATGCTTTTTCTACTTCTATTTTTTAATAAGCAAATTATATCAGCATAATTTATCATGTTGAACTATTCTTGGAATAGTTGCATTCCTGGAATAAACCCCATTTGGTCATGATATAGTTATTTTCTTATTTATACATTGCTAGGTTTGGTATGCTAATGTTTCATCTGGCTTTTTGCATCTATGTCTTGAGTGACATTGGTCTGTAATTTACCTTTATAAAATGAGAAAGGACTGCCTTTGTCAGGTTTTGGTGTTAAGGTTGTACAAATCTTATAACATGGGTTGGAGAGTATTGTTTCTTTTTCTCTTCTTTGAAAGTTTGGACAAGATTAGAATCATCTGTTCTCGAATGTTTAGGGAGGGTATGACTTTTTTAAACAAACACAAAATGTAAAAATCACAAGGAGAAACCTAGTTTTTCCTTCCTGCATTAGAATTAAGAACTTCTATTCATCAAGTGCACCATAAAGACACTGAAAATACATTTAAGAAATAATTGTATGTATAATTGCTAAAGGACTAATATGTGCAGATTACCTTAAAACTTCTACAAATCAATAAAAAAATATAAAGATGATCTATATAATTTCATTTTAATAATTGTCCCCCTCTGTCCTGTACCCACCCTATGTAGGTAATAATTTTGATTAATTTCATTTTAACCATCCAGTTTTTTAAACGCACAGATGAATATATATTCTTATTTCACTTCCCTTCTTATCTACTGACATCACTTAATGGCAAAAATCCTAAGAATATTTCCATGTCCCCATATAGAGACCTTCTTCATTCTTATTTTTTAAATAGCTGCATAGTATTTCATCTCATAGATGTTTTATTGTTTATTTAAGTAGTGTCTTATTTTATAAACGTGGATTTTCCCCAGTCTTTGGCTATTACAAACATTGTAACAATGAGTAACCTTGTACACGTTACCTTACAGCTGTATAGGTGTATCTGAGAAACAGATTTCCAGAAGGGAGATATGTGGGTCAGAGGAAATGCAGGCTATAGTTTTAGTGGATACTGGTAGGTTACTCACTTTGACCTTTCGTGTGAAGCACTTCCACCTGTCATGTGTGAGAATAACGTGTGTGTGTTCTTTACACCCCTTCATGCAAAACGTGTTATTAAACTTTTAGACTTTTGGTTATTTAGCAGGTGAGAAATGACATTTCAGTGGAGTTCTAATTACATTGCTCTTATTAAGAGTTATAATAAGAATATTTTTATAAGTTTAAAGACAATTTTCACTAACTACAATTTTAGGGTGACAGTACTTTGAAGACATATCCTGCAGTCTTCTGGCTTCCATTGTTCCTATTAAGAAGTGGTCCGTGTAAGCATGATTCCTTTGTATTTTCTTTCTAGCTGTTTTTAGAGTCTTCTTTTTTTCTTTTGGATTCTACAATTCTACCACAAAGTTTCTAGGTTGATATTTATTTTTATTTATTCTACTTGAGATTCACTGATAATCCTGATTATGAGCACTGGCTTCTTTTATCATTTCTCAATAGTGCCAACTACTAGTTCTTCAAATATTGTCTCATTATTGTTCTCTCTAATCTTTCCTTTTGAAAGCTCTATTAGACAGAGGTATACCTGGTATCACTTTATCTTATATGTTTCTTAATCACTCTCTCATATTGTTTTATTTTTCCCTATCTGTGCTGCATTCTGGATAATTTCTTCAGATTTATTTCCCAGCTTTCAAACTCTTTTTTTCAGCTATGTCAAAGAAGATGCTTAACCTGTCTGCTAAGAGTTTAAATTTAGGAGCTGTATTTTTAATTTCTATAAGTTTTACCTTTTCTTCTAATCTACTAAATAAGTTTTAGTAGTTTATTTTTCCTTCATCATATTTTCAAACCCCCTTTATTTTTTTAAACATAATAAATTCACTTACTCTGTGTTCTGTAACTGCTAAATCCAGTATCTGCAAACTTTGTGGCCTGATTCTGCCATTTGTTTCTTCTGACACTTGTTTATGTGGTTTGTTTTTTTCATGTGTGTGGTTAGTGATTTTCTATTGGTATCTCATTGCCGGGGGGGAATTTTGCTCTGTAACTTTTTTAAAGCTTACATATAAAGTGTATTAACCCAGGGATTATTTTGTATTTGCTTCTGTCAGGTGTCTTGGGGGTACTACTAAGCTGGAACATTTTTAAAAATTGTTCTTACTTTATTATTTTTTTAATTCTGTAGGGGATCAGAATTTGCCACCCCAAAATGTGTCTCTATGGATTAGTTTTAAGAACAAAAGAGTCTGAAAGAAACTTTGACCTTCCTCCTAAATGCCTAAAAGAATTTAAGATAGAAGGTCTGTTCCAGGAAGAAGCCAATACCGTAAGATAACTATAGTATAATATAAACTAGGTGTGGCAGACAGGAAGGCACTGGCAGCCTCACTTTTATCAAAGTTCTCTCTCGGGTCTCATTGTCTATAGATGGCCAGGCAAACATTTGTTTATCCAACATTTGCTTTTTCATCTCCATGTAAATTGCCTTCCTCCCCTTTGACGTCCCAGACCACTACCCCCAACATCCTCCTTTATCTTTAACTGAAGATGATATTTAAGGTAGTGGCTTCCACCATTTTGGCAAGTTACTCAGTTTTCCTGGGTTTCTCCCATGTATACATGTTACTAAACTTTGTTTGATTTTCTCCTGTTATTCTATCTCATGTCAATTTAATTCTTAGACCAGCCAGAAGGACCTAGAGGGTAGACGAATAGTTCTTCCTCTCCTACAATTCACATGCAGTTCTAAGAAATAATATAGGGAGGTCCTGTGGACTCTTTACCCAGTTTATCCAACAGTAACATCTTGCAAATCTATAGTACAAAATTACAACCAGAATATTTACACTGATCAGTCAAGATACATAACATTTCTATCACAACAGGGATCCCTTATGTTGCCCTTTTATAGCCATACCCACTTCTCTCCTGTCACCCCACACCCACCCCATGCTAACCTCCAACAACCACTAATATGTTCTCAATTTCTACATTTTTGTTATTTCAAGAATTTTATATAAATGGAAACATACAATATGTAATCTTTTGGGATTGGCTTTTTTTTCACTGAGCATTATTCTCTGGAGATTACTCCAGGTTGTTGTGTACATCAGTAGTTTATTCTTTTTATTGCTGAGTAGTATTCTGTGGTATAGATGTACCATTGTTTGTTTAACCATTTTTCCATTTAAGGATATCTGGGTTGTTCCAGTTTTGGACTATTACAAATAAAACTTCTATGAACAATCATGTACAGGTTTTTGGGTGGATATAAATTTTCATTTCTCTGGGATAAATGCCAATGAGTACAATTGCCAGGTGGCATGGAAGTTGCATATTTAATTTTTAAGAAACTGTCAAGCTGTTTTCTAGCGTGGCTGTACCATTTTACATTCTCACCAACAATATATTAGTGATCTAGTTTCTCTGCATCCTCACCAGCATTTGATGTTGTCACTATTTTCAATTTTAGCCATTCTAATTAGTGTGTAGTGATAGCCCATTGTGGTTTTAATTTCCATCTCCCTAAATGCTATTGATGTTGAACATCTTTTCATGTGTGTATTTGCTATTTGCATGTCTTCTTTGGTGAAATGTTTGTTTGTATATTTTGCTTGTGATTTAATTGGATTGTCTATTCTTGTATAGTTGAATTTTGGGAGTTCTTTATATATTTTTATATACTATACTTCTGTCAAACATGTGGTTTGCAAACATTTTCCCCAGTCTGCAGTTTACCTTTTCATTCTCTTAAAAAGTCTTTCACGGAAAAAAGTTTTTTAGTTTTGATTAAGTCCAGTTTATAAATTTTCCTTTTATGGATCTTATTTGATTTCTTTCATCAGAGTTTTGTAGTTTTCAGCATACAAGTAACATATGTTTTGTTAGATTTATACCCAAATATTTTATTTTTCAAGTAATTTAATTATAAATGGCATTATATTTTAAATTTTGGTGTCCACATATGTTATTAGTATATAGATATAAAATTGCTTTTTGTATACTGATCTTGGATCATGCAACCTTTCTGAACTCACTTATTAGTTCTAGGATTTTTTTGAGGGGGTAGATTCTTTAAGACTTTTGATATAAACAATCATATCATCCATAAATAGGGACAGATTAATATCTTTCTTTCTGATATGTATGCCTTTTATTTCCCTTTCTTTCCTTATTACACTAGCTAGAACTTCCAGCACTATGTTGAATAAAACTGATGAGAGCAGACATTCTTTCCTTGTTTTCAATCTTGGGGGGAGGGAAAATAATTCAGTCTTTCACCATTAAGTGTAATGTTAATTGTAGTTTTGTTGTAGATAATCTTTATCAAGTTAGAAAGTTCCCCTTTATTCCTCAATGTCTGTGAATTTTTATCCTTAATGGATGTTGAATATTGTCAAATGCTTTTTCTGTATCAATTGATAATATTATGCAATTTTTTGTTGATGTGATAGATTACATTAATTTATTTTCAAATATTGAGCCATCTTTGCTTCCCTGGAATAAATCCCATTTGATTATTGTGTATAATTCTTTTTATATATTGCTGAAATCTATTTGCTAATATTTTGTTAAAGATTTTGCATCTATATTCATGAGGGATATCGGTCTGTAGTTTTCTTTCTTTCTTTTTTTCTTGGTACTGCTTTTGTCTGGTTTTGGTATCAAGATAATACTAGATTTATAAAATGAACTGAGAAGTGTTTCCTCCTCTTCTCTTCTGGAAGAAATTGTGTAGAATTGGTGTTAATTCTTCTTTAAGTGTTTGATATAATTCTTGGGTAAAACTATCTGAGCCTGGAGACATTCCTTCTCTGGGAATTTTTTAAATTATTAATTCAATTTCTTCAATAGTTATAGGTCTATTAGCATTATCTATTTATTTTGGGTGACTTGTGGTACTTTGTACTTTATGAGGAATTGGTCCATTTCATCTAAGTTGTCAAATTTACGTGTGTAGAGTTGATTCCTTTATTATCCTTTTAATGTATACAGAGTCTGTAGTGCTATCTTCTATTTCATTCTTGATATTGGCAATTTGTATCTTTTCTCTTTTTTTCTTTACCAGTCTTGCTAGAATTTTGTCAGTTTCATTCATTGTTTAAAAAATCCATTGTTACATTTATTTTCTGTACTGTCTTTCCATTTCTAATTTCATTGGTTTCTTCCTTTACCCTTATTTTTTCCTTTCATCTGTCTGCTTTGGATTTACTTTGCTCTTCTTTTTCTAGGTCTTTGGAGTGAGAGCTTAGATTATTGATTTGAGACTTTTCCTCTTTTCTAATGAATTCATTTAATGTTATAAATTTCCCTTTTAGCAATGCCTTAGCAATATCCCACAAATTTTGATACATTGTATTTCATTTTCTTTCAATTCAGTGCATTTTTAAATTTCCCTTGAGACTTTCTCCTTGAAAGAGAACAACAAAGAAGTGTGCTGTTCAGTTTCCAAATGTTTGGAGATTTTCCTGTTTTCCTTCTGCTATTGATTTTTAGTTTGATTACATGATAATCAGTGAACATACTCTGCAAGACTTAATTTTTTAAAAATATTTTGAGGTTTGTTTTATGGGCCAGGATATGGTCTATCTTGGTATGTATTCCCTGGGCACTTGAAAAGAATGTGTATTCTGCTATTCTTGGGTTGTGTGTTCTATAAATGCTGATGTCTTGTTTGATGGTGTTGTTGACTTCTTCTATATCCTTGATTATATTCTAACTAGTTGACTTTCTATCAGTTATTGAAAGAGGGGTATTGAAGTTTCCAGTTTTAATTGTGGATTTGTCTGTTTTTCCTTTCCTTTTTGTTTTTTGTTGCATTTATTTTTCAACTCTGCTATTTGGTGCAGACATATTTAGGATTGATATGTCTTCTTGGTGTATTGACAATTCTGTCATTTTACTATGTCCCTCTCTGGCTCTGAGTTTTTTGTTTTGTTTTTTTTTTGCTCTGAATTCCACTTTATCTGATATTAGTACAGCCAGACATGCTTTCTTTTGATTAATGTTTTCACGATATAAATTTTTGAATCCTTTTACTTTCCTCCTGCTTATATCTTTATATTTCAAATGAGTTTCTTATAGATATCATATAGTTGGGTCATGTTTTCAAGTCCACTCTGCCAAGATTACTTTTAATTTATTTAGGCCATTTACATTTAATGTAACTCAATCTGTTAGGGATTAAATCTGTCATTTTTTTTTTCTATTTGTTCTCTCTGTGTTTTTATGTGTGTGTTTTATTTTTCTTGTCTCCCTGTGGGTTTCTTGAACATTTTGTAGAGTTCTATTTTGGTTTATCTATAGTGTTTTTGAGTGTATGTCTGTGTATACTTTTTTTTAATGGTTGCTCTAGGTATTATATACACATAAGTTATCATAGTCTGCTGGTGTCATCATTTGACCAGTTCAAGTGAAGTACAGAAACCTGACCTCCCTTTACATCCCTTTACCCTCCCTCATTTATAATTGTCTTAAATATTTCCTCTACATAGATTTAGAACCACATCAGATAGTGTTATAATTTTTATTTCAACCATCAAACATAACGTAGGAAACCCAAGTCTATTGTAATTACTCATATTTTTGCTTACTATATTTTTTCTTCTTTTGTGATGTTTCATAATTCCTTCTTTTATGATTTTCTTTATGTTTAGATAACTTCTTTGAGTTATTTTAGAGTAGGTCACTTTAGAGTAGGTGACAAATTCTATTAGTTTTTCTTAATTTGAAAATGTCTTGATTTCCCCTTTATTCCTAAAGTGTATTTTTCTACATATAGAATTCTATGTTGAGTTGTCAGTTCTTTTCTTTCAGCATTGAAAATTGTTATGCCATTTCCTTCTGGCTTTCATGGTTTCTGATGAGATATGTGCTGTCATTGGAATTGTTTTACTCCTGTATATAAGGTGTCATTTCTCTCTTACTGCTTTCAAGATTTGTTGTCTTTAGTGTTCAGAAGTTTGACTTGAATATGTCTTGGTAAAGATTTTTTTGGGTTTACCTTTTTTGGAGTTGACTCAGCTTATTGAATCTAGGTTTACATCCTTTGCCAAGCTTGGGACATTATTTCTTTGAATATTTTTTCAACCCCCCTTTCTCTTCTCCTTTTGGGATTCTACTGATGAGAATATATTTTGTTATATTCCAAGAAGTCCCTGAGGCTCTGTTTGTTTTTCTTGGGCAATTTTCTTTCTATTAGATTGGATAATTTCTATTGTTCTATCTTCAAGTTTACTGATTCTTTCCTCTGTCTCCTACATTTTGCTTTCATGCCTATCCACTTTTTTATTTAAGTTAATGTATTTTTTAGTTCTAAATTTTACATTTTTTTTTTTAACAAATTTTATTTTTTAAAACAGTTTTGGGTTCATAACAAAATTAAACAGAAAATACAGAAAGTTCCCATATATCCACTGCCCAGACACATGCACGGCCTCCTCCACTGCCAACATCACACTGGAGTGGTACATTTGTTACCATCAATGAACCTAATTTACATATCATCATTACCCCAAAGTCTATAGTTTATATTAGGGTTCATTCTTGATGTACATTCTATAGATTTGGACAAATGTACAATGACAAGTATCCACTAATGTAGTATTATACAGAATAGTTTCACTGCCCTAAAAAAAATCATCTGTGCAGTTCTTTTTTATATCTTCTATTTCTTTGATGAGATTTTATTTTTTCCTTTGTTTCAGGGTACAGGTTTTGTGTGTGTGTGTGTGTGTGGTGTTTGGCTGGAGTAGAGCTGCTGTTGTCTGAAAGTTTTCTGTCTTACTAGGTTGCCTTTTCCTGGTCCTTTGGCTGGAGAGAGTAGGCTTTTGTTGGGGCTTGTTTTATCTGTGTCTGGTGTTTGCAGTTTGCCAGCTTCTGCAGTTCCAAGTCTGGGATATATGAACCAAAACTCACCAGGGAACTCATCATCATGTTGTTCATTGGATTCCAAGACTCCTCCTTGATCTGGCTTTTTCTCTCCACCCTTCAGTCTTTTTTTATTTGTTTTATAAAAGATGTCCAGGGTTTTTGGAGTACCTAGCAGGAGAAATAGGGAAAATACACCTATCCTATTTTCCTGGAAGTGGAAGCCTACCATTAAATTTTGTCTTAGTTTTCTTCTTTTAACATCATGACTAGATTGGTTCCCAGATCCATAGCTCATAGCTTGCCTAGGCGGGAAGGCCAGACAATTTTCTTATGGCATTCAATTAACTGAGCAATAAACAGTTAAAGACCTGAGTGGGAGTTATGGTCCAATTTTGAGAGGTGAAAAAGAAGGTGGTCAGCCTCAAATGACATTATTGGTCCAGTGGAAAGCTGTTCTGTGGGTGTGAGGGTTAAGGAAAAGAAAGGGGGTAATGAGGAACATATACAGTGAATATTTATCTGTACCTCTTCTCTACAGTAAGGGAGGAGTGCTTAAATCGTGACTAACGCAAGTTACGTCCCTTATTTTGTCAAGAAATTATATTATTTAGTCTAATTTATATGTGGCACAGAAAATTATTTTTATATATAAAATGAATTTTATATTAATAGTGCAACAACTAGAAGCTGAAAGGAAAGACAAGACAATTTCATACTTAGGTATGAATTTTCCAGGGTCAAATTAAGATAAGTCATGAAAGTTTTGATTTCATAGGAAAGTGTTCTGTGGAAAGTTATTTAAGTAATTTATATCCAAAATTATTTATTAACTGTCAAAACAACTCATTCAAGGCAAGAATAAACCCCGCTTAGTTTATGTCAAAACTGATGGATTCATAATTAACAAAGTTTACTATACTGCAATGACATACGTACTAGAGGTTAGATCACGAAAATATTTAATACAGAATAAACTGCCACACAGCTAAACAGTGTCTTATTTTCCACTGTAACATGTCACACTTTCACTTTCTGTTGGCAGCAGGAGAAAGCTGAAGAGGAGGTGGTAACAGTAAAAACTGTAGAAGACATGAGAAAGATTGCTGGGAACACTCCCAACCGCTGGGAGGAGGAAAATGCCAGAATTTTAAAAGCAATTTTAAATTCGATCTTTCTGTTGCTAAAGATATCTATAGTGACTATAAGGCCCACCCTTCCTTTTTCCCAGCAGAACCACAATCTGTTTGGATATGCGCTAATTCTGAACATGAGCTTCTGGAGAGACTTGGCTCCTCCCCAGCTCCAGGAGGTGACACCCGATGAACTGATCCAACTCTGGTGGTCCCATTCCCTTTGTAATGATTAGTTTAGGCATGGTCATATGGCATAATTCTGGCCAATGAGATATGGGGGGGAGGTCTTTTAGGGACCTCTGGAAAAGGTTTCTTTGCTCTTAAAAAATAGTATGCTCTTAAAAAAGAACTGTAATAGCCATCTTACCACCAGCCTGAGGTGAAGCCAGCACTGATGACATCACTGAGCCACTGAGTTCATTGACCCCAGCACCACTGTACCATTCTATGTTGTGATATGTAAGGTGTTTATGTCCCTGTTGTTTAAGACACTTTGAGTTGGGTTTTCTTTCGGTTACCGATTGATTCAGTCTCCAAACCTACTTTGCTTAGATACAGGAAGGTGCGGTTTATGAAAAAATCAGCTATAGGCAGAGGGACTGGTAAGTGAGGGAAGAGAAGGACAGTTTGTTATTGCCAGCGAACATCCACTGGGAAACCCTTTCTTGGTGGAGGAATATCATTTTCTTTTATTCCATTTTAACTTAAGTTTTTAGTCTTCTAGAATTCCCTCTTCATTTATTCACCCATTCATTCATTCACTTACTCATCCATTTATTCATTCAATGCATCTTGACACTAAGAAAGATCTTGGCGTTCATTCCAACATCTTAATTCTCAGAATGTGTAAGCTCTTCTTATTTTCCAAGTGAGGGAAAAAAGAACCATGGAGACATAAACCTCATTTTCTAAAATGACTTCCCTACTTTTTTCTCCAAATAAGAAAAGGTTATATTTTCCATCTTAAAAGAGACTCTTCCTTTTGTTTTATTTTTTATTATTTTTTTTTTGTGAGGAACATCAGCTCTGAGCTAACATCTGTGCCAATCCTCCTTTTTTTGCTGAGGAAGACTGGCCCTGAGCTAACATCTGTGCCCATCTTCCTCCACTTTATATGGGACGCCGCCACAGCATGGCTTGACAAGTGGTGCATCAGTGTGCGCCTGGGATCTGAACCCCCAGTCACCAGCAACGGAGTGCGCACACTTAACTGCTACGCCACGGGGCCAGCCCTCTTCCTTTTGTTTTAATGGAGTGTCTAACTACTAATTTATCTACTTGCAATTGTTCTTGCAAGCTTGTAGAATTTAAAAGATTTACCTGTTTTGGTTGCTTATTATCCTCTGATTGAGCTGTGGTTTTTTGGTGGATCTATATTCACATTTCATATAGCTTAAAAAGAAACACTACTTTAAACTATGATATATATTTTCAGAAAAGATACTTGTATGTAAAAAGTTTATGTTGGTTAAAAGAAGAAAATTGAAATCCCCTAGAATCTTGGCATGAAAAGATAAATACCATTAAGATTTCAGCATATGTTCTAAGATTTTTGTATATAGATACACATATAAATATATATTTTTCTACCAATAGAATATCTAAATACATATACCGTTTTGAACTTGCTTTTTCACTCGGTAAATTACAAACATTTAAAAATTTATATATATACAAATATCATTTTATCATTTTTGGTGGCTGAGCAATATTTATTTAACTGATTCCCTGATATTGGAAATCTAGGTTGCTTCAAATTTTTCACTATTTTGTATGATTCAGATCCGATTTATTTTTCTGAACTCATGTGTACCATTCCTCTCCATTGCTGACTTCTCCTTTATGCTCTGTCATTACATGACAAGTGGTATTTCTGAAATGTAGGCATTCACATGCTCTACTACCCCACTTCACTCAACCTTTAAACTACTGCGTGAGACTGGGTTGCTTTGACTAAAACGAACAGATACTAGTTACTATCATCACCCAGGCTACAGTTGCTGATGAGCATTGTTTTTTCTTTTCATGTATTTTTCCAGATTTGATTAATTCTTATTTACCTTGCTATTAAACTTATCTTTTAGATATACTAATTATGGGGGAATTTTAAGTGACATTTTTATTGATGTTAGTACAGTATCAGTTGTGTGTCACTCAGCTGCACTGAAATTAGGTGTAAATTTTTAAATGACATCCTTTGTTGACCAAAAGTTTAGTGTATATACACAAAGTACAATAGTCCCCCTTATCCACGGTTTCACTTTCTATGGTTTCAGTTACCCGCAGTCAACAGAGGTCTGAAAATATGAAATGGAAAATTCCAGAAATAAACAATTCATAACTTTTAAACTGTTCCCTTCTGAGTATTGTGATGAAATATCTTGCTGTCCTACTCCATCCTGCCCTAGATGTGAATCATCCCTTTGTCCAGTGTATCCACACTGTATATGCTACCCACCCGTTAGTCACTTAGTAGCCAACTCAGTTATCAAGTTCACTGTCTCGGTATCACAGTGCTTGTGTTCAAGAAACCCTTATTTTATTTAATAATGACCCCAAAGCACAAGAGTAGTGATGCTGGCAATTTGTAGGTTCTCCTACTGTGCCTAATTTATAAATTAAACTTTATCATAGGTATATACGTATAGGAAAAAACATATATATAGGGTTCAGTACCATCCACAGTTTCAGGTATCCACTGGGGGTCTTGGGACGTATCCCCTGTGGATAAAGGGGGACTACTGTAAAGGGGGAAGCAAGGCCTATACTGGTTTTAAGTTGGTAACAAATTAATTTCACCTTAAATATTAATATAATAAAATTAAAATAATTGTGGAATTTGCCTTCATAATTTCCATTTCTTCCTTTAATTATATTGATATTCAACGTAAAATTATGTATGTTACCAATATAATGTTAAATTAAAATCTGGAATTAATACCTGGGGTTCAATGTGCCATTTTTCTCAGGTGAGTCTCCAACCAGAATTGTAGCCCCATACAGATTTTCCTGGCACCAGTCTGTCCTCTTGGTGATTGAAATATAATTGAAAACATATAATGAGTCCAAATCTACCATCTTCCATGGGTCATCCTGCAACTCCATTTAAATGAGAGAGCCTTTACTGAAGTCACCTGCCAAAGACCCATCTATGGCTCTCTCAGAAGATCTAGAGTCACTGAAGGTGCTAGACTGTGAGGCCATTAGTCCCTGGGATAGTATGAGGGTTGAAAGACAAGATGTGCCATGTAGAATAACTAGTCAATAACAGACAATGCAAGCATTTATTAGGAGGTGAGCATGTACGTATTACATAGAGGTGGAAAGAATGTTCTTTGTCGTTAGAAGAATTAAATTAAAGGAAGACATTGCAAATCATATCCAAGAGGATTCATTAAGCATGCAATATTTAGTGGAACCAAGTTTAAAACATGTTACTTAATATATTTTATCTTAATTTCCCATATTCCGACAATAACTCAATTAAATGCTCTGCTCTCACATTACCAGCAGATGTGTGCACAGGAATGGACAAGTTCACACCATGCTTATTATATTTATTCTGGGGTCTCAACATATCCTCATATTCATTTGCTTGTAGTACAAGTACTTAGATTTATTGGAATTTTTAATGTCTTATAATCTTATAATCTTCAATTATCTGAAAGTTTAATGTATCCAAGTATACTAAACTTGGAGAAGGCTAGAAATAAAGTTTAATGTGAAATGACAAATGGAAAAGGTGGGTCATGACCTACCTTAAAAATATTTTACTGGAAATGTGTAGAAAAAAGAATGACCATGTCCACAGACAAAAATTTGTCAGCAGAAATTGATTCAGTCAGCCAATCAGTAGATCAGTTCAGAATCAGTAGCTGTGTTAAATGGCCTTCATTGTGTATGTGTATGTGTATGCGTGTGACAGGGCTATATGGTCATTTCAGTAAGAAATATTTAGCCCATTTATTAGTAGATTAGTCCACTTGATAATGAAAATTGTAATCCTCCAAGTACAAAGACAATGTTATTAAAAACTAAATAGACATCTCATGGAGGTCACACAGACACACATGAGAGGTTCAGATCTTCTTAGCAAAATGAAGGGTGACCTTCTATGCAGCAGGACAAAAATAAGCTAATTTTAAATTCTTTTTTAATTTTAGTAATTTTAAATTAAAAGTTAATATATGAATTCATGACTGTTCAGTGCATCATCTATGGATGAAAAAGTAAAAATAACTTTTACCCCTTCCCTAAACTACTGCTCTCCCCAAAGTAACAATGACTAACAGTTAAATTCCTCCAGCCTATTTTTTTTGGCTAAGATTAGCCCTGAGCTAACATCTGTGCCAGTCTTCCTCCACTTTATATGTGGGTTGCTGCCACAGCACGGCTGATGAGTGGCGTAGGTCCATGTCTGGGATCCAAACCTGCAAACCCGGGCCACCGAAGCGGAGCACGCCAAACTTAACCACTATGCCACAGGGCCAGCCCTTTCTTTCAGATATTTTTATGTTTATATGTAGGTATTTTTCTGTTTACCTTATTTCCCCTTTCCACCCTTAATTCTCTTTGTATCTAATTATGCCATGAAACTGTTTTTCCCAGAAAGAATAATACCATATCCAAAGACTTGACAGCACATTTACATGGCAAGAAGATGTATTAGATGGAAGTTACCCTTGCATGTATCAATATTCAAGTTACTTAGTCATAGCAGTGTAATATATATGTAATAAATCATATTTGTTCAAAGGTATTTTAAATCATTTTGAAGTGTACTAGTAAATTAATTGGCCTGCCAAAATAATGGATCAGTGTTAAAAAAAAAAGTTCATAGTTAAAAAGAGAAAAATAAAAATCACTCAAAAAATGTTCCAAGTAAACCCTAATAGTTAAGTTGACAAAAAGCAAAATAACTTTTTGCTATTTATGATTTAGTCTCAGCAAAACATTACTATCAGTGACATTAGATATTGTAATAATATATTGATTTGTAGTTTTGTCGGTAATTAATTTATAAATTTTGTTTGGTTTTATAGTTTTTCTATAAGAACTGTAAGCATAAAGAATAAATATCTAGTTGCGTGTTGGCATTTATCTAAGTAACATGAAAATAAAAAATGTCTTAAACTAATACAGGGAATCTGTGAGAAATTTTTCCCTTCACTCAAATTTGAGAAATCCTAGATTGGTATAATTTTTAACAAAAATAAAGAGACAAGTGGATGATTAGAAACAAGAAAGGAAAAGTTGAATGAATGAGACAACAGTGGTAATGGACAGTGAGGAGAAATGAAAAAGTATTCTGAGAAAGGTTATGAGGTCAAGGTGGCAGCATTATTAAACATTTCAATTTCCATATTATGTAATATGAAATGTTGTCCTCCCTCCCATATTTCATGATATAACGAAATAACTGAATAAAAATAATGGAACATCCTACTAATGAGGAAAATTGATATAACACCCATGGGTCCATACAGCTTTTGGTATAGATAGACAAAACTGGGCATGGACCAAAAACTTGCATTCCACACAAAGTGAGGATACATTTTTTACCTGGAATGGTGACAATCATGTATCTTCCTCCATCTTCCCACTTTGAAAAGATTCTAGTTTTCCAGGTCCTACAGAGTTAATGATGGCACATCTGAAGGGAAAAACGATAATTTCAGGTTTGATTTTGTTAGTGTGATCAAAGAAATCACTAAATTAAATCAGAAATCAATGAAGGCTGATGAGGTGATACCCTACTAAGTTCAGAGAAAGATCTTGAAATCAGATTTTCTGTTCTTTTTTATCTGGTAGTTGGAAAACAATGACCAATGGCTTGCCACTAAATTCATAACAATTTATTATGAATGCTATGGCAAGCTTGTAGTCATCTCTGGTACTGGCACCAATATCATCACTTTCCTCCAGCTATGTTTTATAAATGATCTCCATTGTCTTCATTTCTTTTGTCCTCCTGTAATGGTTCTTTTACTAAGGAAAAAAAAATCATCAAAACCTATTATTTTGCAACATCTTCTATACATATATAAATTATTTTTACAAAATTGTCACATTATTTGTAGCATGCTTTTTTACCTAATATATTTAATAATAAATACATTGTTTATCCTACAGCCACCCCTAGTAAACTTTCTTTTGGCATTTGGGGAGATTGTATCAAATGCATAGAATAATCTAGGAGAATTTTTGTGTTTATAATACTGGATATTTTTTAATAAGATCAGGGTATGTCATTTAACATATTCAAGTTATTCAAGTATTTTTTCCCCTTCACTCAAGTTTAAGAAATTCTAGGTTGCTACAGTTTTGAGTTAACATCCCTCAATAAGTTTAATTTTTTAAAAAATACAAGTTTAATGCATTTTGTATTAATTTTCTCCCTAGTATTAAAATTTTTTTATTATGAAAATGAGATTTTTTACTTTTATTATACTTTCATTATATGTTCCAACTGATCATTGTTTATGTACATAAACATATTAATTTATGTATTTTAATTTTTAATAAGTCACTATAATAAATTATCTTATTGTTTCTAGTGGTTTTTAAAGTGATTCTATTGGGTTGTAGATTTACAACCACATAATCTGAAAAAATACTTTTTCCTCTACCTTGCAGAATTTTATATCTCTAATTGCATTGGCTAGTAACTTCAGACACTATTAAATAACAATGGTTATTTAAGTAATATGTATTTTTTATTAATTTTCTCCCTAGTATTAAAACTTTAGACAAAGAGAGAGTTTTAAAAGCTGCAAGAGAAAAAAAAATCCTCACATACAAGAGAACCCCTATAAGGCTATATGTGGATTTCTCAGTAGAAATCTTTCAGGCCAGGAAAGAGTAGGATGATAAATTCAAAGTACTGAAAGAAAAAAACTGCCAAACAAGAGTACCTTACGTAGCAAAGTTGTCCTTCAGAAATGAAGGAGAGATAAAGACTTTCTGAGATGACAAAAGCTGAGGGAGTTCATCACCCCCTAGACCTGCCTTACAAGAAATGCTGAAAGGAGTCCTTAAAGCTGAAATATGAAGCACATTGGTAAACATAAGTATATAGTCATATTCAGAATACTCTAATACTACAAATGGTGATGTGTTAATCACTTAACTCTAGTATAAAGGTCAAAGGACAAAAGTATTAAAAATAACTATAGCTACAATAATTTGTTAATGGATCCACAAAATAAAAAGATGTAAACTGTGACATCAAGAACATAAAATATGAGGCAGGTAGTAAAAGGGTAGAATTTTTGTAAGTGATCAAAGTTAAGTTATCAGCTTAAAATAGACTGTTATACCTATAAGATGTTATGTAAGTTCATGGTAACCACAAAGCAAAAACCTATAGTAGATACACAAAAGATGAAGAGAAGGAAATCAAGGCATACCACTATGGAAAGTCATCAATTCACAAAGGATGAGAGGAAGAGAAGAAGAAAGGAACAAGGGAACTGGAAAACAGCCAGAAAGCAACTAATAAAATGGCATTAGCAAGTCCTTACCTATCAGTAATTAATTTAAATGTAAATGGATTGATTTCTCCAATCAAAAGGCATAGACTGGCTAAATGGATTAAAAAGAAAAAAAAGACCCAACTATATGCTGCCTATAAGAGACTCACTTCAGCTTTAAGGACACACATAGGCTCAAAGCGTAGGGATGGAAAAAGATATTCTATGCAAAGGAAACCAAAAAAGCAGGGGTAGCTATACTCATATCAGACAAAATAGACTTTAAGTCAAAAACTGTAACAAAAGACAGAGAAGGTCATTATATAATGATAAAGGGAAAATTCATCAAGAGGACTTAGCAATTGTAAATATATTTGCACCCAACATTGGAGCACCTAAATACATTAAGCAAATACTGATTTTAAGGGAAAAATAAACAATACAATAATAGTAGGGGACTTCAACACTCTACTTTCCATAATGGATAGATCATCCAGACAGAAAATCAATAAGGAAACATTGGACTTGAATTATACTTTAGATCAAATGGACCTAACAGATGTATATAGAAAATTTCAACCAACAGCAGCAGAATACACGTTCTTCTCAAGCACACATGGAACATTTTCCAGGATAGATCTTGTGTTAGGTCACAAAATGTGTCTTAGCAAATTTGAAAAGATTGAGATCATACCAAGTATCTTTTCTGACCACAATAGTGTGAAACTAGAATAAATAACAGTAGCAAAACTGGAAAATTCATAAATGAATGTAAATTAAACAACACACTCCTGAACAACCAATGGGCCAAAGAAGAAATCAAAAGAGAAATAAAAAAACAAAAAAGGAAACACAACATACCAAAACCAATGGGGTACAGCAAAAGCTGTTCTAAGAGCAAAGTTTATGGCAATATGCCTACATTAAAAAAAAAGAAAGATCTCAAACCAACAACCTAACTATATACTTCAAGGAACCAGAAAAAGAAAAAGCAACTAAGCACAAAGTTAGCAGAAGGAAGGAAATAACAGATCAGAAAAGCAATAGAAAAGATCAATGAAAGTAAGAGTTGGTTTTTTGAAAAGATAAACAAAATCAATAAATCTTTAGCTAGACTAAAAAAAAAAAGACTCAAATAAAATCAGAAATGAAAAAGGAGATATTACAACTGATACTACATAAATACAAAAGATCATAAGCGACTACTATAAACATTCTACACCAACAAATTGGATCACCTAGAGGAAATGGATAAATTCCTAGAAACATACAACCTATCAAGAATAAATCATGAAGAAATAGAAAATCTGAACAGACCATTAACAAGTAAGGAGATTGCATCAGTAATCAAAAACCTCCCAACAAAGAAAAGCCCAGGACCAGATGGTTTCACTGGTGAATTCTAATTTAAAGAAGAATATTTAAAGAAGAATTAATACCAGTTCTTCTCAAACTCTTCCAAAAAATTGAAGAGGACGGAACAGCCCCAAACTCATATTATGAGGCCAGCATTACCCTGAACCCAAAGCCAGATAGGACACTACAAGAAAAGAAAACTACAGGGTAACATCCTTGATGAATATAGAGGCAAAAATTCTCAACAATATACTAGCAAATCTAATTCGACAGCATATTAAAAGAAACATACACCATGATCAAGTGGGATTTATCCCTGGGATGCAAAGATGGTTCAACACATGCAAATCAGTAAATGTGACATATCACATTAGTAGATTGAAGGATAAAAATCATATGATCATCTCAATAGATGCAGAAAAAAGCATTAGACAAAAATTCAACCTCCTTTCATAGTTAAAACTCTCAACAAATTCAGTATAGAAGAAAAATACCTCAACATAATAAAGGCCATATATGACAAGCCTACAGCTAACATCATACTCAATGGTAAAATGTTGAAAACTTTTCTTGTAAGATCAGGAAGAAGACAAGAGTGCCCACTCTTACCACTTTTATTCAACATAATACTGGAAGTCCTAGCCAGAGCAACTAGGTAAGAAGAAGAAATAAAAGGCACCCAAATTGGAAAGTAAGAAGTAGAATTATCTCTGTTTTCGGATGATATGATCTTATATAAAGAAAATCCTAAAGACTCCACCAAAAAGTGTTAGAACTAATAAATGAACTCAGTAAAGTTGCAGGATACAAAGTCAATATACAAAAATCAGTTGTGTTTCTGTACCCTAATGACAAACTGTCTGAAATAGAAATAAAGAATATAATCCCATTTACAACAGCATCAAAAACAATAAAATACTTAGAAATAAATTTAATAAAGGAAGTGAAAGACTTATACACTAAAACTATAAGACACTATGAAAGAAACTGAACACACAAATAAATGGAAAGAGATTCAGTGTTAATGGATCAGAAGAATTAATATTGTTAAAATATGCATTCTACTCAAAGCCATCTATAGATTCAATGCAGTCCCTACCAAAATTCCAATGGCATTTTTCATAGAAATAGAAAAACACATCCTAAAATCCGTATGGAACCACAAAAGACTCCAAATAGCCATAGCAATCTTGAGAAAGAACAAAGCTGGAGGCATCACATTTCCTGATTTCAAACTATATTACACAGCTATGGTAATCCAAACAGTATGGTACTGGTATAAAAACAGACAAATAGACCAACAGAACAGAATTGAGAGCCCAGAAAATACTGACACATATATAGTCAACTAATATCTGACAAGGGAACCAAGAATACTCAATGGGGAAAGATTAGTCTCTTCAATAAACGGTGCTGGGAAAACTGGATATTCACATGCAAAAGAACGGAACTGACCATATTTTGACCACATACAAAAATTAACTTGAAATTAAAGAGTTAAATGTAAGACCTGATACTGTAAAACTCCTAGAAGAAAATATAGGGAAAAAACTCCTTGACATTGGTCTGGGCAATGATTTTTGGGTGTGACACCAAAGCAGAAACAACAAAAGCAAAAATAAACAAGCGGGACTACATCAAACTAAAAAGCTTCTGCACAGCAAAAAAAAAGAAAAATAAACAAAATGAAAAGGCAACCTATGAAATGGGAGAAAATATTTGTAAGCCATACTATCTGATAAGGGGATAATATCCAACATTCTTAAGGAACTCCTATAATTCAATAGCAAATAACCCCTAAATAATTCAATTGAAAGATGGGAGAGGAACTAAATAGACATTTTTCTAAAGAAGGCATCCAAATGCTCAGCATCACTAATCATCAGGGAAAGGCAAATCAAAATCACAATGAGATATCACCTCACACCTGTTAGAATAGCTAGTATCAAAATGACAAGAGATAACAAGTGTTAAGGAGGATGTGGAGAAAAAAGAACTCTTGTGCTCTGTTGGTCACAATGTAAGTTAGTTCAGCCACTATGGAAAACAGTATGGAGGTTCCTCAAAAATTAAAAATAGAACTACCATATTGTTGTGACTTTATTAAATTAACATTGGTTAAGTAGAGCACCGGGGTGTCAGATGGTAAACTGTGGTTCAACAAAAGACCACAAGGGAATTGAAATAGAGAAGTTTATTACTCACAGGTCCTGGAGGAAGTACATGGCATGCTCGAGGGGCCACACGGGGAGGTCAAGGCCTGGTGCAGGCAGAGAGAATGGCAGGATCTAGGGCACATGTCTTTATTAGGGTCCCGGGCTAGGGCCGGTTTGGTCAATTTAAACCAAAAGAGTGGGGTTTTGGTAAGCTTAGTGGGGATTTTACCTAAGGGGCACACAAGGGGAAGGCCCTGGCAGGTAGGGGAGACTTCATCACGAGGGCCACTGAGGAAGTCATATCAGGAACTTAGATTTACTTGTGACTCTGCCAGCTGTTATCTAGGGCAGGTGCTTGCAAGAGGGGCTAATGTCAGTTTAAGGCCCCCACAGGCTGCTGGCCAAACAAAATGGATGCTGAGGCAGCAATACCATGGAGTAGCTTAGCTAAACTCTTAACACATGCTATCCAGCAATCTCACTTCTGGGTATATATCCAAAGGAAATGAAATCACTATCTCGAAAAAATGTCTACACCCCCATGTTCATTGCAGCATTATTCACAACACCCAAGATATGAAAACAACCTAAGTGTTCACTGATGGGTGAATGGATATAGAAAATACATACAATGGTATATATACATAAAATGGAATATTTTTCAGCTATAAAAAGAAGAACATCCTGCCATTTGAAATAACATGGATGGACATTGAGGGCATTGTGCTAAGTGAAATAAGTTAGACGGAGAAAGACAAACACCATTTGATCTCACTTATATGTGGGATCTAAAAAGCTGAGCTCATAGAAACAGAGTAGAATGAAGGTTTCCAGCAGCTGGGGTGTGGGGAAATTGGGGAGATGTTGGTCAAAGGGTACAATCTTCCAGTTATAAGATGAATAAGTTCTGGGGATCTACTGTACAGCATGGTGCTATAGTACTCAGTACTGTATTATAGACTTGAAAGCTGCTAAGAGAACAGATTTTAAATGTTCTCACCATACACAAACAAAAAGTAATTATGAGAGGTGATGAATGTGTTAACTAACCTTATTGGGGCAATCATTATGCAATATATATGTGTAGCAAATCATCACATTTTACTCATTAAAATTATACAATGTTATAAGTCAATTCTATCTCAATAAACCTGGGTTAAAAAAACAAGAAACTGTTAAAAGTGATTCAGTTTTTGATGGGCTCCCAGGAGATCTGGTGTGGGAGGGTCACTTACTCTCTTTTATATATTTTTGTACAAATTATTTTTTAACATGATTATATATTACATTTTCACAAAAAACATTAGATAAAATATGGCAGGCAAAATAATGTTTTGGATATGAATTAAAAAGTGCTTTGACTCAAACAGTGACTATAATATTAAAGAAGAAAGTAGCATTTAAGCATATGAATAAAAATATTCTACTATTGCTTACTTAAAAAAATGAGTTTAACAAAAAGAATTTTCATTAGATCAACAACACTTAAACATTGATTTGATCATCTTTCAAAAGTAAGTTTCCTTATATACCTAAGAGTTAACTTCTCAGGATTACCAGGTGAGTCTCCCATCAGTCATGGCTCTGTTAAGCTCCTCCTGACAGCACTCCCTTAGGTTGATAATCACCACCATCTCCAGCGTCTCTGTAGATCCCAGATCTACCATCCACCAGAGGTCAGCCTCCAGTCACGTTTGAACATAGGAGCCCTTGTCAAAGTCAGTTTCTGGAGACCTATCCACTGCCTTCTCAGGGTCCCAAAGATCTTGCAGTGCTGGATTGTGGCTAGCTTTAATTTTGATAGAACGGGATCTGTGAAAAGGAGACAAGCAATGTGAGAAGGATGCCTTCTGGTCAATATCATGGATTCATTACTCTTATGCAACCCAGCATTAACACCAATACACTCTAATACATATCATGAATAACAGGTGAAACAGTTAACTGGACCCAATAGATTCCCAGTGGGCTCCCTAAATATGGGACCCCTCTGTCTTTCTACCTCGTTTTCTCTTTCAGTAGAGAACCAATCAAGGAGACAAATGAAAGCACCTAACTGCAGTTCATTCCTCTTGTACACTTCAGCAATGTATGTGAAAAAACATTTCTAAATTTTTTAAGGTGAGGCCAAAGGTAACGTTTTGTAGGTTTAAGAGTCTTCTAACTAGATGTGAAGCTCAAGAAAGGAGAGGTAAAAGAGGAAGAATGCAGAGATCATGAAGGTATGGCAGTATATAAAAAATAACCAAATTTTTATCAAAAATAAAATTCAAATGACATTACCTAATTAATATTGTGTTGAATCTCGGTTCTTTTGGGGAATAATGAAATTGAAACTGTTTCACAGGAAGAGAGCATACAGACCAAAGAACTTTCTTCCCTATTGGCTTCCTGGGGGAAATTGGCATCTTTAGATCTGGAAACCAAAAAGCTTCCAGCATCTTCTTCCGCCCAACGACTTGCACTTCACAAAAAATCAAAATCTTTCCTTTCCCCTTAATGGTCACAGTTACATATTGCTCACTCATTCTCCCAGAGGTGAAAGCCTTTGTTTTCCCAGGATCCAGGAAAAAATGCTTTTCAAATTTATTGACTGGTCTTTCACAAAGGCCCTGGGTCTGTCACGTATTTTTCCAAGACAGGTGAACTCACTGCTCATACTCTTTATTCTCACTTCCGATACTGTAAATCCTCTGCTGTGCGAGGCTATGCTCATCGTCACAAACAATACAATGCTTTCAGCACTTTCTGTCTTGTTTATGGTTTTCCAAAATCATAATATCTACCACTCATCTAACTCCTAAAATTTTAATTTTGTTTCAACACCAAGCACATATTTTTATGCCTCCCTGTACTGCTAGTTTCAGAGAAAGTGGCTAGCTAATCTTTCTCTCTAGTGTACTTTCAACTTACTGCCATTATAGTTCTCACATATTATATATTCTTTTTTTTATATATTATTTTCTACACTTGAACCTTAAAACTTCAAGGCAAAAAGCTTGCTAGTCCCTGTTAGTCACACTCAAGTCCTAAATCATGTCTTTCAGGAAATTACTAAAATCTGTTTGAATGGAAGGAACAATAACAAAACAGAATTTAAATGTAACAAAAATATTTGAGTAAATTATAATTATTGGATACATTAAAAAATATGTGATTTCATAGGAAAATCATAAATCCTTATCTATTTAAGATACATTTTAAGAATGAAGTTAGAATCCAAACCTGGTATTTTGCTGGCATTTGGTACCAGGTCCTTCTCCAACCAGAATCATGGCTCCATTGAGCTCCTCATGAGCTCTTCAATTGGTAATCATCACCATCCCCATAGTTTCTACAAATCTCAGATCCACCAGGAATCAATCTCACATAGTGGCTGAATACAGGAGTTCTTGAAAAAATCAGTTTCTGGAGACCCATTCACCACTCTCTTAGGGGGATCCCAAGGGACTGTTGGTGCTGAGCTGGGTGGCTGATTTCCATTTTGAAAGAACTGGGCATGGGAAAAAGAGACATGGAAGGTCAGTCTGTAAGATGTACATGAGCTCAGTAGAACTGCATGATCAGGAGTTCACTCTATCACAGTCTGACACAGCCCATGAGAAACTGGGGAAATATTAAACCTAACCCATCCTGTTCTTATTTGATTTTCCTTAAAAGGTGAGACCATTTTACCATTTCTACATCTTTTTTTTTTTTTTTTTTGCTGAGGAAGATGTGCTCTGAGCTAATATCTGTGCCAGTCTTCCTCTATTTTTTAGTATGTGGGCTGCCAGCACAGAATGGCCTCTAACAGAGCAGTATATATCCGTGCCCGGGGACTGAACTGGGGCCACCGAAGTGGAGCATGCTGAAGTTAACCACTATGCCACCAGGGCTGCCCTAATCATTTCTACATTTTAATCCCATTCAACAAAAATTTTCTACAACATATTCCTATTCAATTCTAAATTTTATTTATTTATTTATTTTTTTGTGAGGAAGATCAGCCCTGAGCCACCATCTGATACCAATCCTCCTCTTTTTGCTGAGGAAGATTGGCCCTGAGCTAACATCCGTGCCCACCTTCCTCTACTTTATATGGGATGCCGCCACAGCATGGCTCGACAAGCAGTGCATCGGTGCATGCCCTGGATCCGAACTGGTGAACCCCGGGCTGCCGCAGCAGTGTGCACGCACTTAACCACTTGCGCCACCGGGCTGGCCCCTCTAAATTTTAAAAAACATAAAATTTAACATTTTGGACACTTATGTGTTCTCGTATAACTTAAGAAAAGCATAGCTGAGGGAAGGTCAAACTAGCACTCTCAAAATATAAGGCTACATAAACTAGTTGCATTTTCACACAATATAAAATTCAAATTATACCACCTATATAACATTGTGGCAAACCTCAATTACTTTGGAGACAGGAATAAATTTAAAATATTTACACACACACAGACAAAAGCATACTGACAAAAGGGACTTCCTTCTCCAGTGGCTCCCTGGGGGAAAAAAATGGCATTCTCAGAACTGGGTTCCAAAGGGCTTCCAGAACCTTCTGCTGACCTGTGACCAATGACTCACACTCCACAGAACATTAGAAGCCTTATTCTTCCTTTAATGGTCACAGTCACATATCTTCCTTTCATTCTTCCACAGTTCAAAGTCTTTGTTTCCCCAGGACCCAGAGAAGAAATGGTTGTACACTTGAAAGCAAAGCTACATTGTCACCATGGATACTCCCTCAATGGTTATTTTGACCTGGATTATGCGGTTATGCTGTTTGCCAATGTTAGTTAATAATTATTTTTCCTCTGCCATTTCAAGTATTATTCTTAGATTTCATTTCAATTTACTCACTAGGCACAATGAAATATTCCGAGGTCATCTGTTAATAATATGGTTCAATTCAGAACATTCTCTTAAAATATACTTATTGGTTATGTTTTTCTAATAGGCTCTTGAACTGTCATATATTTTGAAGAAAATTCTACTCATCCCTAATCCTGTTATCCCTTACTTATACATTTATAAAGACTGCTGTGAAACAACTAATTCATGGTCAAATAATTACTTAGGAACGTTCTGCACTTTTAATCTTGTTTACGATTTTCCAGAATGCATAGCTATTACTCATTTAGTTTTTAAAAGTTTAATCTGTTTTCAAAGCCAAGCACATATTTTTAAGCTTCTCTGAAAAAGTCAATAACTGACATTATCAGACACAGTTGTTGCCAAATCTTTCTGCTATATACCATTATAACAATTCCTGTACATTTTATATTCTTTATTTTTTTACACATCAACTTTCGGCCATTGAATGGGATCTAGAGAAAAAGAATGCCTTATTCAGCTTTATAGCCTCTGTCACTAGCACAGTCTCTTAAATACAAGAGTTGAGTAATATTTTAGAGAAAATTACCGATATCTATATTAATGAAATAAAACATACGAGAACTGATTTTAAATGCAACTTGAAGAAATTTATTTCTACGAATACTCTAAAATCCATGTGTTTTTTGCAGAAACTCATAAATGTTTGAGTTCCCTGTTCTCATTTAAGATGAATTTCAAGAACAAAATATGCATCTATAGCTCAGATTTTCCTTTCCTTTGGTACCAAATGCATTCCAACCAGAATCACAGCTCCACTGAACTCCCCATGAGATCTTCCTTCATTTGTTAATCACCATCATTTCCACAGTCTCTGTGGATCCAGATTCACCATCTATCAGGGGTCAATCTCTCATCATATTTGAATACAAGAACTTTTGTCAAAGTAAACTTTTAGAGACCTATCCATTGATTTCTCAGGGGACCCCCAGAGACTTTCAGTCCTAGACTGGGTAACTAATTTTGATTTTGATAGAACTGGACCTGAGCATATAAAAGATGACATGAACAAATTACAGTTAAAAATGCAGACCATGCCTATACTCAGGAACACAACTAACAAATGACTGTGGTCACTCCATACAGTTATGACACCAAATTTAATACTCTGGAAACTGTGTCAAGAGTTGAATAGTAAGAGGTGTTTAAGACAATTAGTTTGCAGGGGAAAAGACTAAGGGTTGAACCGAAAGCTCTGTCCAAATAGGCTCAGGGCATTTATTTCAATAAAAGTATTTGAAGTCATTGTGGCAGAATTAGCAGAATCAGAAGAAATGTTTTTGATGTATAGATGCAAAAATTTAGGTAACCAAAAGAAAAACTTTTCTTTATAATAATGAGATCTAGCCCATAATGACACAGGATGCCTCAAAACACTGCAAATTTATCTCTCTTAGAAATATTTAAATAGAAGCTAGTGGCTATTTCTTAGGGATAGGGACGGTAGAAAATACCACCACTTTAGAAAGTCTGTTGAACTGAAGGAACTGTAAGTGTCCATATAACTCTAAAATTTGAAGATTATGTACTTTTCAAGTCTAATTTTATTTTTTATTTCAACATTTAAATTTTAAATTGTTTTCAGTTTCTTGGAAAGTCAGTCATTATAACTGTTAAATCATTGTGTTGATTGATTTTTCATGTGAATTAACTTGATCTTTAATGTGTATTAAAAAAATATAAAAAATTCTTTCTTAAATGTAGTTTTGAAAATCTTGAGATTCATTTACATTATCTTGCTATTTAAAAGTACACTAATGAATCTTCGAATCATTTAACAAAAAAATTAGAGAATTCTTTGGTGAGGCTTTTTTTAATAATCTTGATATCTACTGAACAATACCAGATTTGTTGTGAAAATTTGGTGGGTGCATATATCTGCCTCTTCGTCGTTTAACAAAATATAAGCCTATAATTAATAAAGACTGGTTGAAGTTGAGAACTCATCAACAAGTGTGTGAATTGGTTAGATACTGAGGCAGTTACATATTCCATGTACAAGGTAATGAGTTAGTCTTGAAACCAGACAGCCTAGTTCAAATCTTGTCTATGCTACATTTATTAATGAGGTGACCTTGGCTAAATGACTGAATCTCTATGTCTTAATGCCATAGATGTAAAATAAGTTAATAATATTATCCACCTCATAAAGTTGTAACGGGGATTAACTAATTAATATTTGTAAAGTACTTAGAATAGTGTCTTGCACATAGTAAGTACCATATTAATTGTTTTTAAAATAAAAATATAATTAAAAAATAAAAACTTCCTGGTTGATACTAATGGGCAATTTTCCAGCAGAAATTTTTAATGGGACATTTTCCAGCAGAATTGGGATCTAAGCAATTGTTTTGCTCATTTAGATCACATTTCTCACTATTTTTTTAATCACCCTAATAATTAAGAACAGTTAAATAGGAGATCTGCTCAAAAGACAGCTACCAATATGGATGAGCAATGTTCCATAAGATGGTTCTGCTTGAATCAAAAGGTTAATTCTATCAAGCAATATGTGTGTTCCCTAAAATAATCATGTTATTTCTTTATAGAAAATTATATGGATTGGGTTTTCAAAAATTGAATTGCAGAAATTATTAAAACTCTTCAAATTAACTAGACAAAAATCTCCACACTTCACCATTCACCTGGTTGAGAATAACCTCTTTCCTCTTAAAACCAGCAGATAACATCTATCTAATACAGAGAAACTATTAAGAGAAAATGTATTTAATCCTATAAACAATAGCAACAGATTTTAATGTGTTTAAAAATATTTTAACTATAATTTTTAAAGGCTGTTTATGACTTTTATGCCCATTGTAGAAAAATTGGAAAATATAGGAAAAGTATAAAGAAGTGAAAACCTCACCTGTATGCTGCTACCCAGAAAAAAATAAACTTTAACATTTGGTAGATTTTTATTTATTTTTTCCTTTGCATATTTATCTCTGTTGAGATCATAGTTAGTGTACCCAATTTTCCATATGGCCATTTTAATCTAAAATTATAATTATCTGGTTATTAATAATGATGATAAAATTTTTTGTAACTATTATTTTAAACTATTGTAATGTAGTCTATAGATTGCAATAATTTATTTAACAATTTTCCTTAATGTAATATTTATTTATTTATTTATTTAAATTTTTTGTTTATTGCAGTAACATTGGTTTATAACATTGTAAAAATTTCAGGTGTACATCATTGTACTTCTATTTCTGCATAGATTACATCATGTTCACCACCAAAATACTAATTACAACCCATCACCACACACATCTGCCGAATTATCCCTTTCACCCTCCTCCCTCCCCCCTTCCCCTCTGGTAACCACCAATCCAATCTCTGTCCCTATGTGTTTGTTTATTGTTGTTATTATCTACTACTTAATGAAGGAAATCATGCGGTATTTGACCTTCTCCCTCTGACTTATTTCACTTTGCATTATACCCTCAATGTCCATCCATGATGTCACAAATGGCTGGATTTCATCGTTTCTTATGGCTGAGTAGTATTCCATTGTGTATATATACCACAGCTTCTTTATCCATTCGTCCTTCGATGAGCACTTAGGTTGCTTCCAAGTCTTGGCTATTGTGAATAACGCTGCAATGAACACATGGGTGCATGTACCTTTACAAATTGGTGTTTTCAAGTTCTTTGGATAAATACCCAGCAGTGGGATGGCTGGATCATATGGTAGTTCTATCCTTGATTTTTTGAGGAATCTCCATACTGTTTTCCATAGTGGCTGCACCAGTTTGCACTCCCACCAGCAGTGTATGAGAGTTCCCTTCTCTCCACATCCTCTCCAACACATGTTGTTTCCTGTCTTGTTAATTATAGCCATTCTGATGGGCGTCAGGTGATATCTCATTGTAGTTTTGATTTGCATTTCCCTGATAGTTAATGATTTTGAACATCTTTTCATGTGTCTGTTGGCCATCTGTATATCTTCTTTGGAGAAATGTCTGTTCAGGTCCTTTGCCCATTTTTTAATTGGGTTGGTAGTTTTTTTGTTGGTAAGATGCATGAGTTCTTTATATATTTTGGAGATTAAGCCCTTATCAGAAGTATGGTTTGCAAATATCTTCTCCCAATTGTTAGGTTGTCTTTTCGTTTTGCTGATGGTTTCCTTTGCTGTGCAGAAGCTTTTTAGTTTGATGTAGTCCCATTTGTTTATTTTTTCTATTGTTTCTCTTGCCTGGTCAGAAGTGGTGTTTGAGAAGATGTTGCTAAGACTGATGTCGAAGAGCGTACTGCCTATGTTTTCTTCTAGAAGTTTCATAGTTTCAGGTCTTACATTCAAGTCTTTAATCCATTTAGAGTTAATTTTTGTGTATGGTGTAAGGTAAGGGTCTACTTTCATTTTTTTGCATATGGCTATCCAGTTTTCCCAACACCATTTGTTGAAGAGACTTTCTTTTCCCCATTGAATGTTCTTGGCTCCTTTGTCAAAGATTAGCTGTCCATAGATGTGTGGGTTTATTTCTGGGCTTTCGATTCTATTCCATTGATCTGTGTGTCTGTTTTTGTGCCAGTACCATGCTGTTTTGGTTACTACAGCTTTGTAGTATATTTTGAAATCAGGGAGTGTGATACCTCCAGCTTTGTTCTTTTTTCTCAGGATTCCTTTAGCTATTCGGGGTCTTTTGTTGTTCCATATAAATTTTAGGATTCTTTGTTCTATTTCTGTGAAAAATGTTGTTGGAACTTTGATAGGGATTGCATTGAATCTATCGATGGCTTTAGGAAGTATGGACATCTTAACTATGTTAATTCTTCCAATCCAAGAGCACGGAATATCTTTCCATTTCTTTGTGTCTTCTTCAATTTCTTTCAGAAATGTTTTATAGTTTTCGGTGTACAGATCTTTCACCTCTTTGGTTAAGTTTATTCCTAGGTATTTTATTCTTTTTGTTGCAATTGTAAATGGGATGGTATTCTTAATTTCTCTTTCTGCTACTTCGTTGTTAGTGTACAGAAATGCAACTGATTTTTGTATGTTGATTTTGTATCCTGCAACTTTACCATATTCGTTTATTACTTCTAAAAGTTTTCTGGTGGATTCTTTAGGGTTTTCTATATATAAAATCATGTCATCTGCAAATAGTGACAGTTTCACTTCTTCCTTTCCAATTTGGATCCCTTTTATTTCTTTCTCTTGCCTGATTGCTCTGGCTAGGACTTCCAGTACTATGTTAAATAAGAGTGGTGACAGTGGGCATCCTTGTCTGGTTCCTGTTCTTAGAGGGATGGCTTTCAGTTTTTCACCATTGAGGATGATATTAGCTGTGGGTTTCTCATACATGGTCTTTATTATGTTGAGGTACTTTCCTTCTATCCCCATTTTATTCAGAGTTTTTATCATAAATGGATGCTGTATCTTGTCAAATGCTTTCTCTGCATCTATTGAGATGATCATGTGATTTTTATTCTTCATTTTATTAATGTGGTGTATTATGTTGATTGATTTGTGAATGTTGAACCATCTCTGTATACCTGGAATAATGTAATATTTAGATTGTCTTTTTTTTTCTTTTTAAAATGTTGCTGTAGAAAAATTATACTTGTGTGGAAAATTTATTTTTACCTGTATTTTGGATTCTTTCCCCACTGCAGATTCACAAAACTAGAATATTTAAGGCTTGTGATGTTTATTGCAAATTTTAGTTGAGACTCAGCTAAATAAATTTCCTGTCATATGATCAATGTTTTAAACTGTATCCAATTAGAACTTTAAAATACAGCTAATAATTTTTATTATGTTATTTCAGCTTTGATATGTGAATTTTGTTTTCTTTGTACTTAAGAATTCAGCTTCTCAGGTTGAAAGTAGGTATGTTCAAAAGTCTAATCAGACTTAACATCTGTTTTTAAATTATGTAGGAGAATCAGATTTAACCTTTCTACAAATTTCAACTGAATTATTCAAAGAAAGAGGAAGCCTAAATCACGCCAAGATATAGAGGCAAAGTGAGATGGATGATTTGGGCTCCCAAATGTTTTCATTCGAATTATTTGGATAGATTATGATATTGATAAGGAAGTCAATAGTTACAAAGATTATGGTGAGGATAAACAACATCGTCCTTATCTTCATATTCATAATCAACAAAGCATTCTTAAAGAGTAATGTGCTCTCTTAATGCAGTAACCAGCTTGGGCTCTGATTATATGCATTCATTTTGGCCCAAAAGTGGTATTTATGCAAGATTTCATGTTCAGTAAGAATGGGAAATGGGAAGAGTAATGAATCTTGATCACAAAAATGTAAACATGTGGGGGCCAGCCCGGTGGCATGGCAATTAAGTTCTTGTGTGCTGCTTCGGGGGCCCGTGGTTCACCCCGTCGGATCCTGGGCACGGACATTCACATTGCTCATCAAGCCATGCTGAGGTGGCATCCCACATAGAGCAACTAGAAGGATGACAACTATGACATACAACTATCTACTGGGGCTTTGGAGAGAAAAAAAAAAGGAAAAAAGGAGGAAGCTTGGCAACAGATGTTAGCTCAGGGCCAATCTTTCTTAAAAAAACAATGTAAACATCTGGCTTCTGCTAGATGAGTGTGAAAATAATACAAGAGAACTGGAGAGTTCACTGATGAGATGGTGACAGCTGTCAAATCCATTGCCAAGTGACCAACGTAAGCTTTAAAAATGTGTTTCATTACCACCTCAGATCCTTCCTCTGAAAGAAAGGTAAGAACTTGATATGAAATCTACTGGTTAGGCAATTACTTAACAAATTTTATTAGTTTATACGTAAATAAATTAGCAAAAGTGTGGACATCTCCAACTTGGTCAAAGCTACAAGGTGTTTCGAGTAGAAATCAAAACTCTTGATTAGAAGTTTAAAAAAAAATATAAAGAGCAAAACAAATTCCTTGAGAAGTCAAGAAATTGAGAAAGCAATTGAAATATTTATGAACATTGTTCATTTGAAAAATGGGGAGTGCAGACTTGCAATGAGTAGTAAATAAGCCCTAGAGATTCTATGCACAATATAGTGAATATAGACACAATATTGTATTATAATCATTGAACTTGCTAAGAGACTAGAACTTAATTATTCCAACCACTAAAAAGAAGGGAGAGTTATGAAATGCGATAGAAGTGCTAATTATCACTACAGTGGCAGTCAATTACAATATATAAATGTATCAAATTAACATGTTGTACTCCTTAAATTTACACAAGGTTATATGTCAGATATATTTCAGTAAAATGCGTTTTTGAAAGAGAAAAAAGAAAGAAAAATGGGGAGTAACAATTCCATTGGAAGAAGAAAGCAGTAAGTGGTAGAGGGAAGCATAGAGAAGTGGTGAAAGGAAGGAGATTCCTTGCCAGCCCCTCCGCCAAGAGGATAACATTCAAACTCCATCCTTTGGAAATGAGCTTTTGCTGCTTGAAAATGTGTCTTAATGAAGTCAACCGAAAATTACAAGTCAAAACAACGCTTACGTGTGGTAAAGTCGTTCTGACAACTAACATTTGAATCACAAGTCATGTCAAGCTGCTTTATAAACTTTATGATTTGTCAAAGGTAAACACAAGAAGTGAGCTTGCCATTCCTACACAAATTTGCAACAGATGTATTTTCTGAGCTCAAATTACAGTTCTAGACAGCAGGTTTTTTCCTTATCTTGGTGAAAGTGCAAAGGAAATTTCCATATTTCAAATTCTATTTGACTGTGGAATTGAGGAACATCCACCTATACTTAATTGGAAGAGATTTACATCGCAGATTTGCCATGTAGTGACATGCTAAAAGGCCAAAAAAGGCCTTCCAAATGATGAATATGCTCAACTGAAATCATATGCCTGTGACTTAATATCAATATTTGGCAGTATCTATGTAAAAATAAATTTTCAAAATTGAAATACATAAAATCTTGTAATAGATTAGTTAACGAATGAACATTTGCAATCAATTTTGATGAGAATATTAACTTTAAACCCTAAATAAGCAAAAGATTATCTCACTTGCCCCCAAATTTCATTCTTCTCCTTAGTAGACCTGTATTACCAAAATATTTTACTCTATTATTATTATTTTATTATCTTTTGCATTTCATTAATAAAAAATTGTGAAAATTTGTTTTTTCTCTTTTCATATAAATATTTACATAATATCCTTGATTTTGACTCTTATCCATCATAGCCTGAAATATTTACCATCTGGACCTTCAGAGAAAAATTTGCCAATCCCTGACGTAAAATACGATCGTTGTATTGTAATTCTCATATCAAGTGTGTGCATTGATTTTGGTATGAAACTTAAATATATTGCTAATCTAGTCATTGTCAAGAGATTGATAAATTCTAGTGATTTTTTTAACGCACCTTGTGTTTATTTTAATATTTTATGCAGACAGCAGGAGTTCCATTGATAGCTATTTAAATCTTATTTAATAAATTAAAATATTTATTATTTTAAATAATGATAAATGAAATTATTTTTCTTGTTAAACAATAAGTATATACAAATTTTTACATTTAAAATGAAGGCATAGGGGCCAGCCCAGTGGCGCAAGCGGTTAAGTGTGCACGCTCCACTGCAGCGGCCCAGGGTTCGCAGGTTGGGATCCCGGGTGCGAACCAACACACTGCTTGGCAAGCCATGCTGTGGCGGCGTTCTATATAAAGTGGAGGAAGATGGACACAGATGTTAGCCGAGGGCCAGTCTTCCTCAGCAACAAAAGAGGAGGATTGGCAGATGTTAGCACAGGGCTGATCTCCTCACAAAAAATAAAAAAATAAAATGAAGGCATAATATTGATACAGGATAGAATAGAGATGCAGAAACTTAAACAACTAGAACAGTAGAAAATAAAAGATAGTTGAAGAAAATATTGCAAATTTCATGATAAAGGGCAATTACATTTTGCTGTGGCAGGGCAAAATAAAAAATCTATCATTTATGCTAAAAAAATAAAGTTTACAATATTAAGAAATATTTTCAGCAAATACATAGTGAATTTGACAAATCATTTCCTCTCAAAAGTCAAAAAAGGAATTGACAAAATTTGTCAGCTAGGATTAGAATTAAATGTGCAAAAATAAAATTAACAATTTTAAAAGAATCTAAGCTTTTAACTTTAGCCAACTATAAAATAGCTTGGTTCTTGAACCAAAAAAAAGATAATTTTTAGATGGAGAGAGGGGAAAATAAATGATTATTTCAATTGTGGAAATTTTCTTAGAAAATTATGAGAAAAAGACTTAACAAAGATATTTCACAGAAAGTGAAAGATTTCAATTAAACCACCAAACAAATGCCCATAGAATGCAAGACCTTTCTACAACATCAAAGTTCAATTGATTCAAACTTTGAAAATGTGCAAGAACTTGTCTTTAGCTTCTTGTCTTTAGATGAGCCATGTGATATAAAAAGCACTGCCAAATTAATATTTGATATGTATTTCTCAAAGAACATCCAAATTTATGAAGAAATGTAGTCAATTCATGGCCTAACAAGTGGAACTCATAGCTTAGATACTTTTTAATTTCTTACGTCTGCCAAAGAATATTAGTTAGATATAAAAAGTTAGTTTCTATCACAACAGAGAGCCATCCAGCTATGTTGTCAAAAGTCCAGATTTATTGAAATTTTGAAAGAAGAAACGTTTCCCTTACTGCTTTGTTCCTACTTATGATGCATATGGAAAGTACTTGTGCCCCAGTTTTCTGAAGAAAACTATGAAAACTGCTATGATACATTTAAAATCATTCAGGAAATATGCGAAAATGCTATGAACCATCAAAATTTTTTGGAACTGTTGAAAGAAATAGAAGACAATGAATTTAATTATCTTGTGTTTTTTGCAAATGTTTATTGGCTGAATTGCGGAAGAATTGTATAAAGATTTACGGTACTGTTAACTCCAATTCAACACTTTCTTGAAAGAAAAGGAATGCTTGGCAAATATTCAAAATTCAAAGACAAAACATGGCAGTCTGATTTACGTTTTCTTACTGTTATATCACACTGCATATGAATAAATAAATTTGAAGCTACAAGAAAGAAAAAGCTTTTTTGAACCTAGCTAGACAGGTACAAGAACTTATATTGAAATTAAATCTTTGCATAACACAAATCAACAATGATAATTTTACATATTATTAACATGAATCACCATGAAGAAGCTTTTAGTTGTGATTCACAGCATTATGCAAATTGGCAATAAAAACTATAAGAAAAATCCGAAGAACACTTTGTTGATATTAGTAAATTTAGAGTTGGTTCTCAATTTATTCAATACTCCTTTGAATTCACTGTTAATAATACCAGATTAACAGAAGAGTTAGTGAATTTAATTAACTTGGATAAAAGTAGTTTTGAAACCAATATGCTTTTACTTTAAAGTTATATCAATTCTTAAAAAAGATGAACAAGTTTTGTCAATATAGATGTGCATGATAAAAAATACTAATTTTTTGGTCCTTTATTCAGTTATTGGAAACATTTTAAGTATTTTTGGAACAACTTGGATATGTGAAACTATTTTTGAACTCTAAATTTTATGAAATCTCAATACAGATCAAGTAAATTGAAAAGTCAACACCCTGATTGAGGTGTGCTGTAAGTGTAAAATACACATGCGATTTCAAAAACTAAGTACAAAGAAGAATGTAAAATATTTTGATGATTTTTCTATTGGTTAAGTGTTGAAATGATAAAATTTTGACATATTGGGTTAAATAAGATATGTTATTAAAATTAATTTCACCTGTTTCTTTTTACTTTTTAACATGGCTACTAGCAAGTTTTAAATGACCTATGCAGTTTGCAGAATAGCATTATATTTCTATTGAGCAGCTCTGCTCTGCATTAGTTTATGGCTGGCTCTACACAACGCATATACTGTTTTGAAAAGACAGTTAACTGAATCTAACAATTGGTTACTTTAAAAACCACATTTTCTCCTGCTACAAAGAGGAGCTAATTGAATTGAGAAATACAACTAATTTGAGTTCAAATTGAGCCTCCTCTACTTACCAGCTTTAAATCCTTTGTCAAGTTTATTAACATCTTGGGGATAATAAATTTACTTTGCAGGGTTGTTGTGAGGATCAAACAAGGTAGAGCAGGTAATGTGCTTAACACAGTGCTGGGCACATAGTTATCCCTAAATCTGTGGTTAATGATTAAAAGTGGAAATCAGTAAGGAGATAAACTAAGAAATGATCGAAGGAATAAAGAGGAAGGGATGTGTTCTCAGAAAGTTCAAAATGGAGACTAGACATCAAGGTGGAGAAAAGAGGGAGGGATGAGGATGGGATAACTCTCAAATTTCTGCGCTGTAGGGAACAGAGGAGGAAGATTGAATCTGTGGTGAAAATTATGAGTTCAATTTTAAACCTGCTGAGTATTGGGTGACGGTGAAAATTTAAGAGGAGATAGATGATGATTAGGTAGGAAATCTAAGTGTGTAGCTAACATCGGTCTGAAGTGTCAACAGACTTGGAATCTACAGTTTAGAGGTGGTGGGTGGAGCCATGGAAAGGTATAAGATGACCCAGGGAAATTGTTGAGGAGGGAACATAATGAAAAGACAGCTAGCTGAGGAAGGAAATCTGGGAATCCTGACATCTAAAAGGATGGCAGAGGAAGAAAAACCTAGAGAAGACACTGAATAGGAATAGCCTGAGAGGTAGGAGGAAAAATAGAAACAATATATATAATAAAAACCAAGAAAAGATGAATTCCCCTGCATGCCCCCGAATTTGTAGAAGAAAAGAAAACTTAAGAAATATACTCACCAAGGCTTCCCTGCCCAAATCCAGAGGCAGAGGGATCAAGGAGTGTCTAACACTGCACCACCTGGTAACATTTCACCAAGACTACACTCCACGTAAAGTTAAAAATTTTGCACCTCTGGGGATGGTGATGATCACATATCTCCCTTTTACTCCTGGACCTGGGAAAGTCTGTGTTCTTCTGGACCCTAGGGTAGAGACTCTAACACATCAGATAGAACCAGATTATTGTTAGGAGGATAAAGTGTGGTGGTCACAGAATGCACGAGGAATCAGGGTTTACAATTTTTTAAAAGCTATTCCTTCTAGAGAAACATTTTAACCAAGTAAAGTGCTAAAGTTTCATTATTATCCACTGTTTTATTTCTCTCAGAGAATAAACTAATAAACAGTATATGTGGTTCCATGGAGGAAAAGTCCAATTATTTTGCAATAATGTTATTAAAAATCCACCCCCTATTGTTGAAAATGGTACAAACGTTCTCCTTATCCCTTTTATTCGTTACCACCTCACGCGGTTTCACAGAGCAGTCTTTTAGCTGGTTTGCTGACATCCCCTAACTTGAGCTTATCTTGTACACAGCTCTCTGTATCACTCTTCACAAGTGTAATTAGATTAAATAATCAAAGAAAAATGTACAGTTTACAATATGGCTGTTAATTTGCTGAATTCTGGTTATCAATGTCCTTGCTTAAGATAAAGAAATATAGCGTGGAAGAAAGATCTGTGGATGAGGAACTTAGAAAACATAAATTAAAGTCCCTACTATTTATTATATAATCTTGAACAAATTGCTTAGCTTCTGGCCTTAGTTTCCTTGTTTGTAATACAGATTTGAATACATGATATCTAAAACTTCTAAATTCTGATTCTGAACAAAGTTTTACTGGTCCACAGATATTCCCACATTATACTCCCTGAGGCAGTTTTTCCTTCAACCTTAATCAGTGTTTAAGGAACATTAATCAGCGTCAGACATTGTGTTGGACTCTGGGTATAGCTAAATTCCTTGCCCAGAGAAACAGGAGACAGCCACCTAACCAAATATTTGTAGTACATCAGTATGTAATCAGGGCAGTAATAGAGAAGTTGTACACAGTGTAACGGAAGGGGGATTGATAAAAACACATCTAGCTTTGTCTAGGGAAGCTAAATAAAGATGACAGGAAAACTAAAGAAAAAATGATAGATATAAAAATAGAAGAAAAATGGAAAAGCAAAGAGCTCCCTTGACTTAAAAATTCTATCTCTAGGAATATATCTAAGTAAATAATCAGAGATGTTCAGAGTGATTTATATAGAATAATATTTATTGTGGCATTATTCATTTCCCAAAAGGAAACAAACGAACAAAATATCAAATGATGAGAAGCTGGTTAAATAAATCATGGTATATTTATACGATGTCTAATAAAAGTCATGTTGTGGAAAAATACTTAATGACGTGGGAAATATTCTTGATATGTTGCCATTCGCACACAAATTTGACAAGTTAAAAAAGCAAATTTTAAAAGAACATGCACACTATCATCTGATTTTCTGACTGCATATAAATATGTGTGAAAGTTCTCCCAAACATAAACAAATACACATGTGGATATAAAAGCATATACATGTGAATACAAACAAAGTTACATGTGAATACAACGTTTGCATATAATACTGTAGTATAAGCTAAAACATTGACAGTGATGACCTCTGAGTGCAGGATTTAGGAGGTTTATATTTAATTTGTGTGTGTGTGTGTTTTCTATATGTTCTGTTGTTTCCCTATTATATAAGCACTTCTTTTATAAGAAAAAAAATTACAAAACTGAATTTTTAAAATTAGGTCATTGATAACCTTAGATAGTTTCCTTATGGCACGAGGGTGGAAGATATTTAAATTTGGCTGAGTGGTGAACTTGACTCGAGGAAGTGGAGGCAACGAATCGAGACTGCAGTTCAGAACACTTGGCAGTTAAGAGCACGAGGGAGATACAAGGGTAGGTTTAGGGGGAGGTCATGTTGAGAGAAAAGAAGATGAGAAAATGAATATATTAGTAGGATAAAGAGAAAAAGGCAGTGTAGAAAAATGTTTGTACATAGATTCAGGTTATCTAGAGATATAACATCTCTTCCTTGTCCATGTAACTCTACATATAGGTATAACTTAAGAGAAAAAGGAAAATGCAAAACTGTGTTTTTAACACATAGTAAAACATGTAAATATGATGGGGTTTTAGAAGGTTGCATTAGTCAGAGTTCTCCAGTAAGCAGAACAAATAGGAGATATATATGTATATGTGTATATACGCATATATATAGAAAGAGAGAGAGATTTATATTTAGGAATTGGCTTGTATGATTATGGAGGCTGGCAAGTTCAAAACCTGCAGGATGGGCCAACAGACTGGAGACCCAAGAAAAGCAGATGCTGTGCAAGTGCAAAAATCTTCTGCTGGCAGAATTTGTTCTTGCTCAGGGGGGTCAGTCTTTGTTTTGTTAAGGCCTTCAACTGATTAGATGAGTCTCACTCATACTATGGAGGGCAATCCGCTTTACCCAAAGTCCACTTATTTAAACGTTAATTTCACTTACAAAATATACCCTCATGGAAACCTCCAGAATAATGTTTGACCAAATATCTCAGCACCATGGCTCAGCCAAGTTGACACATAAAATTAATCATCACAAAGTTATTATGAAAAATGTAAATAGTTCTTCTGGGTAGCAAGACTGTGACTTTTTCTTAAGCTGTTTTTAATTTTGTTACATTATAGGATAGGCGTAATTTTTAACAATTAATTCACACATGCTGTTCAAAATTAGAAACGTTTCAACTTTTATAATGCCTAGTCTTTAACCATATAAAAATTATGGGATAATTATACTATATGTTATCACTGACTGCTAAAGTTCTTATCAAACATCAGTATATAATTACACTCCAGGCCTCATATGAATACATCTTATCAACATCCACACAGTAGAAACATTTAATTATACATACATGTGTGTATGAGACACTCATACAAATAGATTTGTGCCATTCATGTCTTTTGGGAAGCAGAAGCCAAGTAGCATGGATGTGGCCATAACTTTACTACTAATTAACTGTGGCAGCCTGAGCAATTATTCAAGGGACATCAGTTTGCCAAAATACAAAAAACAAGAATGAAACCTGCACATTAGCCTTAAAGAGTTGTTTTAAGGAAGAGATGAGAGAATCGATTTTGCTTTGAAAACATAAAAAGGCCAAAATGAAATAATTATTATTTCTGCAGTGATTTAGAGATAATTAAAGAGGAATTAAAAAGATATTAAAAAGGAATAGATTTTACTTTCAGTCTCCCTGTGCTAATCAGAACTCCCAGACTAGAGATCAGGCCTAAATAGATACAAGCCATTTATACTGGGCTCATCAAACAATCCTAGACACGAAATTTGAATGTGAAAGATACCACCATATAGGGATAAGAATAGCCTACAGACACATTTAAAGATACAGAGTTATGAACAGGAATTACCTATGGATTATAAATTAGTATTTATGATGATGCAAGAAGATGTTGGGTGAATCTTCTCCTGTTGTCCCAGAATCGATAACTAGGGCCCAAGTTGTGGATAAACGCATCATGTGCTTCACATTCTAAAGACATAATTGTGATCAGACATTGCCCCTTTGGGCTTACTAAAAGGAGACAGAATCAGCTCTACCATCATGAGCTACTGCTTCAATGGGGAGATAGAGATAGTTACAGTTTTGAGTTGTCAACCCAGAGAGACACTTTGCAGCTCTTTTCTCCCCCTTCCTTAGGGAAGCCTACAAGAAGAGGAGACTTAGTCTCCTATCTTGGTTAGACATTTGCGTAGGCAATAGACTTACCGTTCTGTCTGGACCTACCTAAGCAAGGGAAAAGAGAATTGAGACAGATGGTAAGGTAGCAAGTGGAGATGGCTGTGGTTGTTATCTGTGGGCCACACACTGAAATGCGCTTCAGAATGAAATGCAAACCTTAGTATTCTTAAGCATAAAGATCCACTTCTGTCCATAAGATAAAGCCTTACTTATTTCCTGTAGCCCATAATTGAAAATTCTATAAGATCTGTTTTTAAAATGAAAGGGACCAGAAAAGGTTTTCTATTTATTCTACAGTAAAGGTTGTTAATGTCAAAGGCCATTACTCTACTAAAGGATGATGGAATGTTAAAGAAATATAGAATAGATAGAATGTCAAAGAAAATGGAGAATTCACATCAATTTGGACAGAAGATGTGTGTTAATTAACTTGATTGGGGTGATCACATCATAATGTCTATGTATATTCAATCATCACGCTGTATACCTTTAAAAAATTGTATAACCTAAATATATACATTTTTTTCTTTTTTTGTATGCAAATGTTCATAGATGCTTTATTCATATTTTACAAAAATTAGAAACCAATAGAATGTTCATTAACAGGAGAACAGATAGACAAACTGGTACAGTCATACAATGGAATTCATACTCAGCATAAGAAGGAGTACATGGGCCTAGAGTCATAGCCCCACCTGCTGGGGACAGTGTCTCACGGCTCCATCTGGCCAGAGGGGCTGGCAAGAGCACCTGGAAGCTGTGTAGCCCAGCAACACTTGAGCCAAGAGGCAGCTGGGTGGAGCTGATCATCCCCACAGCAAAGCCAGCAGTAGACGTGGAAGGTTTTCCTGCTACACCCAGGCAGGGGGGTTAATTCATAGCCAAAACTGAGGGTAGATCCTGGCCCTAACCCACTGGAAAACCTGCTTGAAAAAAATTGGGAGTAGCCTAGAGTAGCCCCTCCCTATCCTGCCCAGGCAAGTGAGCTGAAACATAGCCCCACCTACTGTGACTCCTGGGCACCATTGGTCCAGAAGGGCTGGTGAGAACACCTGAAGGTGTGTCACTAGCAATGCTTAAGCCAAGAGGGGAGCAGGCACAGCTGATTGCCCCAGAGCAAAGCCAGTACCGAGTGTGCAGGGTTCCCCTGCTATGCTCAGGCAGGGGGATTAATTCATAGCTGAGGCTGCAGGTACCTCCTTGCCCATTCTGACTGGAAAGCCTGTTTGAGAAAAATTGGCAGAGGCCTGGAGTGGCCCCTCTCCATCCTGCCCAGGTGAGGGAACTGAAAGATAGCCCCACCCATTTAGAGAGTATCTTCTGGCCCCATTTTACCAGAAGTCCTGGTGAGAACACCTGGAAGCTGCATAAGCCAGCAACACTCAAGCCAAGAGATGAGCAGGCAGAGCTGATAGTTTGCAGAGCAAAGTCAGTGCTCCTGTTCAGCCAGGGAACTGGAGGCATGGATTGGCTTGAGTTAAGACAACAAACAAGGAGCTTTACAGGCCTTGGAGCTGCTTCTCCTGCTGTACCCAGGCAGGGAAACTAATTCATGGCCCCACTCATTGCTGAATACAGCCTTCAGCCTGTCTGACCAGGAAACCTAACCAGAGCACACAAGAAGCTGTGTAGCCCATCCAACAGCCCTGCTTACTGTGGCACTTGAACAGAGAGCACAGTGTATGTCTTTCCCCATCTGTTGAGCAAACCTGGTGGCCTCACCTGACCAGGAAATTCAGTGCACACTCTTGCCTGACTCAGGTCCCCAAACAATGAGCCATACAAGCCCTGGGTCCCATCCTGCTGCCCTGCCAGGGCCGGGAACTAATTCATAGCCCTAGGCAACTACGGAGCCCATCCCTATAGCCTCATTGGGAAGGAAACCAAGCCAGCAGTCTTATCCAACTGTTCTCAGCCAGTGGTACAACTCCCCACCCCCAACCTCAGAACTCAAACAGTTGCCTCACCCAAAAACAGACCATAATAGCAGGCCCCAACTGCCCAAGGACATTACCAGGAGACACGCCCATAAACTCAAACTGAGCTGACTGGTGAAGATCTGTCTCTGCCAAAGCAAACATGTAAAGTCTGGAAGAGGAGTCCAATTACTCAAATGGGCAGATACCAATGTAAGGAATCAAAGATAATAAAAAATTAGGTAAATATGATACCACCAAAGGAAACTAATAATAATTGACCCTAAAGAAATGGAGATCCATGAACTGTCAGACAAAGAATTCAGAATAATCCTCTTAAGAAAGTTTAGCAAACTACAGGAACACACAGACAGACAACTAAACAAAATTAGGAAAAAAATGCATGAACAAAACAAGAAGTTTGACAAAGAAATAGAAACCATCAAAAAACAAAACAAAACAAAACAAAACCCAAACAGTAATCCTAGAGTTTAAAAACATAATAATTGAACCGAAGAATTGAATAAAGTTTCAAAAGTAGACTTGACCATGCAGAAGAAAGAATCAGACACCTGGAGGATAAGGCATTTGAAATTATCCAGTCAGAGGAATGAAAAGGAAAAAGAATGAAAAAGAGTAAATAAAGCCTAAGAGACTTATGAGATACAATGAAAGGAAACAATATTCTCATTATGGGAATTCCAGAAGGAGAAGAGAAAGAGAAAGAGACAGAAAGTATATTTAAAGCAATAATGGTTGAAAACTTCTCAAACCTGGGAAGAGAAATAGACATCCAGATCCATGAGGCCCAAAGGATCTCAAAGACATCCAGATCCATGAGGCCCAAAGGATCTCAAATAGGTTGAACCCAAATAGGGCTACATCTACACAAAGACACATTATAATTAAATTGTCAAAAATCAAAGACAAAGAAAAAATTTTAAAAGGAGCAAGAGAAAAGAGAAGTTACATACAAGGGAACCTCTATTAGACTATGAGTGGATTTGTCAACAGAAACTTTTCTGTTTCTGTTGGGATGGGAGAAAAATGGGATGACATATTCAAAATATTGAAAGAAAAAAACTGTTAACCAAGAATTCTATACCTGGTGAAGCTGTCCTTCAGAAATGAAGGAGATATAAAGACTTTCCCGAACCAACAAAAGCTGAGAGAGTTCATTACTACTAGACCTGTCTTACAAGGAAAGCTAAAGGGAGTTCTTTGAGTAGAAGTAAAAGAATACTAATTAACATCATAAAATCATAAAAAGGTAGTGTAAAACTCACTGTTAATGGTAAATATATAGTCAAAGTTAGACTCTGCAATATGGTAATGGCGGTGCATAATATACTTACAACTCTAGTTAAAAAAAATAGAATGTAGTAAAAATAACCACAACTACAATAACCTATTAGTTACATAATATTAAAAAATTGTAAATTGTAACAACAATCATCTAAAATGTGAGGAGGAGAAGAAGTAAAAGTGTAAAATTTAGGAATTCTATTGAAGTTAAGTTGTTATCAGCTTAAAATAGGGTGTTATAATTTTAAGATATTTTATGTAAACCTCATGGTAACCACAAGGGAAAACCTGTAGCAATTACACAAAAGAAAATGATAAAGATGTCAAAGCATACTGATTCCAAAAGATATCAAAACATGAAAAAGGACAGCAGGATAAGAAACAAGGAACAATGGATCTACAAAATAACCAGAAAACAACAAAATGGCAATAGTAAGTCCTTACCTATCAATAATTACTTTAAATGTAAATGGATTAAATTCTCCAATCAAAAGACATAGAATGGCTGAATGGATTAAAAAAACAAGATCCAATGATATGCTGCCTAAATGAGACTCATTTTAGCCATAAAGACACACATAGACTGAGAGTGAAGAGATGGAAAAAAGCAGAAGTAGCTTACTTATATCAGACAAAATAGACTTTAAACTAAAAAGGGTGAAAAAAAAAAAAGACAACGAAGGTCATTATATAATGATACAGGGGTCAATCCATCAAGAACATATAACAATTGTAAATATCTATGCACTCAACATTGAAGCACTTAAATATATAAAGCAAAAGCTAACAGAGCTAAAAGGAAAAATAAACAGCAATACAATAATAGTTGGGGACTTTACTATCCCACTCTCAACAATGAGTAGATCATCCAGACAGAAAATAAATAAGGAAACAGTAGATTTGAACAACACTATAGAGCAAAGGGACTTAACAGACATATACAGAACATTCTATCCAATAAGAGTAGAATATACGTTTTTCTCAAGTGCACATGGAACATTTTCTAGGATAGACTACATACGAAAGGCTACAAAACATGTCTTAGCAAATTCAAGAAGACTGAAATCATACCAAGTATCTTCTCTGACCACAATGATATGAAACAAGAAATCAATAACAAGAAGAAAACTGGAAAATTCACAAATACATAGAAATTAAACAACACTCTCCTGAACAACCAATGGATCAAAAAAGAAATTAAAGTGGAAATAAAAAAGTTTCTTGAGACAAACAAAAATGGAAACACAACATACCAGAACCTATAGATTGCAGCAAAAGCGTTCTAAGAGGGACATTCATAGCAATAAATGCCTACATTAAAAAGCAAGAAAAATCCCAAATACACAACCTAACTGGATGCCTTAAGGTAGAAAAAGAAGAAATTGAGCCCAAAATTAGAAGAAGGATATAAATAATAAAGATTAGAGCAGAAATAAATTAGAGAACAGAAAAACAATAGAAAAAAATTAACCAAACTAAGAATTGGTTCTTTGAAAAGATAAACAAAATTGACAAAGCCTTAGCTAGACTAACCAAGGAAAAAAGAGAGAGGACCCAAATCAACAAAATTATAAATGGAAAAGAAGACATTAAAACTGATACCATAGGAATACAAAAGATCATAAGAGGCTACTATGAACAACTCTCTGGCAACAAACTGGACAATCTAGAAGAAATGGAAAAATTCCTAGAAACACCTACCAAGATTGAATCAGGAAGAAACAAAAAATCTGAATAGATCAGTTACTAGTAAAGAGATTGAATCAGTAATCAAAAATCTCCCAAGAAAAGCCCAGGACTAGATGGCTTCACTGTTTAATTTTACCAAACATTTAAAGAATTAACACCAATCCTTCTCAAACTCTTCCAAAAAATCAAATAGAAGGGAACACTTTCAAACTAGTTTTATGAGGCTAGCATTATCCTGATACCAAAGCCAGATAAGGACACTACAGGAAAAGAAAACTACAGGCCAATATACCTGATGAATATAGAGGCAAAATTTCTCAACAAAATGCTAGAAAACTGAATTCAGCAGCACATTAAAAGGATCATTCACCATGATCAAGTGGGATTTATCTCTGGGATGCAAGGATGGTTCAACATACGTAAATCAATCAATATGATACTTCACATTAATAGAATGAAAGAAAAAAATCATGATCATTTCAAGAGATGCAGAAAAAGCATCTGACAAAATTTAATATCCATTTATTATAAAAACACTCAACAAATTAGGCATAGAAGGTACATATCTCAACATAATAAAGGCCATATGAGACAAGCCCACAGCTACCACCATACTCAATGTTGAAAGGTTGAAAGTTTTCCTCTAAGATCAGGACATGACAAGGGTGCTCACTCTCACTACTCCTATTCAACAGAGTACTGGAAGTCCTAGCTAGAGCAATCTGGCAAGAAAAAGAAATAAAAGACATCAGAATTGGAAAGGAAGAAGTAAAACTCCAGTTGCAGATGACATGATTTTATATATAGAATATCCTAAAGATTCAACCAAAAAACTGTTAGAACTAACCAATGAATTCAGTAAAGTTGCAGGATACAAAATTAGCATGCAAAAATCAGTAGCTTTTCTATATACTAACCATGAATTTCCTGAAAAAGAAATAAAGAAATCAATCCCATTTACAACAGCATCAACAAACAATAAAATGCTTAGGAGTAAATTTAACCAAGGAGGTGAAAGATTTCTACTCTGAGAACTACAAGACATTGACGAAAGAAATCAAAGAAGACGCAAATAAATAGAAAGGTATCCTGTGTTCATGAGTTGGAAGAATTAATATTGTTAAAATGTCAATGCTACAAAGAGACATCTATAGATTCAATGCAATCCCTATCAAGATTCCAATGGCATTTTTTACAGGAATAGAAAACACACTCCTAAAATTTATATGGAACCACAAAAGACTCTGAATAGCCAAAGAAATCTTGAGAAAGAAAAGGCAGGAGGCATCACATTTCCTGATTTCAAGCTATCCTATAAAGCTATGGTAATTAAAACAGTATGGTACTGGCATAAAAACAGACAAATAGACCAATGGAAGAGCCCAGAAATAAACCCAAGCATATAGGATCTACTAATATTTGACAAAGGAGCCAAAATACTCAATGGAGAAAAGATGGTCTCTTTAATAAATGGTGCTGGGAAAATTGAACATTCACCTGTAAAAGAATGAAATTTGATCCCTATTTTATACCACTCACAAAAATTAACTTAAAATGAATAAAGACTTAAATGTAAGACCTGAAACCATGAAACTCCTAGAAGAAAACATAGGAAAAAAGCTCCTTGACATGGGTCTTGGTAGTGATTTTTTGGAAGTCACACCTAAAGCACAAGCAAAAAAATAAACAAGTTAAACTACATCAAACTAAAGAGGTTTTGCACAGTAAAAGAAACCACCAACAAAGTGAAAAGATGATCTACAGAATGGGAAAAAATATTTGCAAACCATATATCTGATAAAGCATTAATATCCAAAATATATAACGAACTCATACAACTCAATAGCAAAAAGCAAATAATCCAATTGAAAAATGGCAAATGACTTGAATAGATATTTTTCCAAAGAAGATGTGTGAATGGCCAACAAGTACATGAAAAGATGCTCAACACCACTAGTTGTTAGAGAAATGCAAATTAAAATCACAGTAAGATATTGCTTCACACCTGTTAGAATGGCTATCATCGAAAAGACAAGAGATAAATGCTGGTATGCATGTGGTGAAAAGGGAATCTTTGTGCACTGTTGGTGGGATTATAAATTGGTGCAGCCACTATGGAAAACAGTATGGAGGTGCCTCAAAAAATTAAAAATAGAACTACCACATGACCCAGCAATTCCATTTCTGGAAACAAGGAAACAAAAACACTAACTCAAAAAGATATCTGTACCCCCCCGTTCATAGCAGCATTATTTACAATAGCCAAGACATAGAAACAACATGTGGCCACTGACGAACAAATGGATTAAAAAGTTGTGGTGTATATATATACACACACACACATACATACACATACCACAAATACAGACACATATATATGTACATATATGTATATCTAAGTATGCATATGTGTATACATGTACATGTATGTATATGTGTATATATATGCATGTACATGTATATATATGTATATATATGCATGTATATATATACATACACACATATATACCACACACATAGAACGGAATATTATTCAGCCATAAAAAAATGAGGAAATATTATTATTTGCAACAACATGGATGACACTGAAGGCATTACACTAAGTGAAACAAGTCAGATGGAAAAAGACAAATACTGTATAATCTCACTTACATGTGAATCTAAAATAAAAAACAAAAAAACGCACTGAACTCATAGAAAAAGAGATCAGATTTGTAGTTACTAGAGGCAGGGAGGGGGAGGGAATTGGAGGAAGGTGGTCAAAAGGTACAAACTTCTAGTTATAAGACAAACAAGTACTAGGGATGTAATAACAACATGATGACTATAGCTAACACCGCTGTATGATATATAGGAAGGTTGTTAAGAGAATAAATCTTAAGAGTTCTCACCACAAAGAGAACTTTTTTTGCTTTTCTTTTTATGCTATCTATATGAGATGATGGATGTTAACTAAAACTACCATAGTAAGCATCTCACAATATATGTAAATCAAACCATCACAGTGTACACCTTAAACTTATACAGTGATGTATGTCAATTATTTCTCAATAAAACTGGAAAAAAAAGAAATTGAAATAACCTAGAACAAAAAAAAAGCTCAAGAATGATATGGGTAAAACCAAGGTTGACCATATTGCAATAAAATATTTTATTATAATTTTTCTCATTTTAAAAATAATACATGTTCACTACAAAAAATTTTAAAATATGTTCATATTATACATCATGTTTTGTAGTTTTTACTTTAAGATGGGACAATTTGGAGGTATAATTCCCACTCCAGAAGCCCCTGTGGATCAGCCCAAGGCTAGATTTCACCTGCCTTTTGAGGCAACTTCCTCTCCCTACCTGGCTTCCCTCATGCCCTCAGACTTTTTCTTGAAGAGCACTCTCTCAATAAATCAGCTGCACCTGAATCCCTGTCTCAGGCTCTGCTTCAGGAAAAAGTTCCATAAGCTGAAGAATACGTTGAGCCAGTAGACTGAAAAGAAGGGATAATAGTGATGGAAAATGAAAACAAAAAACCCTCGAACATATCCTGGTAAAATGACTGAAATCCAAGGATAAAAATAAAATCTCACAAATAACAAGAAACTAGTAGAGGCCAAAGAACTAGCATAGGACTTCTTAGCTGCACCCTGGAAGCTGCAGAACCATGGAACACTATCTAGACTTCTGAGAAAAAAAATAAGAGCTATAACTTAGTCTGAAATATTATTAAGATAACATTTACTGGACAAGGTGAAGGAAAGATACCCATAGAGCTGCAAAAATTTCTTAGACTATATTAACCCACACATCACATCTACAGAAAATTCTTCAAAAAGGACTACTCAATTGAAAAATAAACCAGAGACTTCAAAATTGGGGAAGATGAAGAGGAGAACAAATAGTCATGAGCAACGATTCATGCAATGTATGTAGAATTAAGTCTGAGTAGATAATGATACAGTGACTGGGAATTTGTAATGTAAATGCTAAATAAAGATTTTTGAAATAAAAGAGGCACCCTGCTAGAGAAATCATAATAACAGGCTAGAATTAAAGTGCTAAGTAGTCAAATCTTTGGAGTTGACAGGGGATATAAAGAAAGGAAATAAAAATATTAAAAAGCTGTTAACATGAGAGTAACGATAGAAAGTGAGGAAGTAAATATATTCTGAAAGTCTCCACTTTCTGAGATGGGGGAAGCAGTGAGGGGGTTTGATGTGCAAGAGCTGGTATTTTATAACAGAGTAAAGAAATGTGGTTTAATTATGCAAGTCAAGAAAGAGAATGTAACAACCAATGAAATAGAAAAATACAGTATTACTTCTAAATTAACAAAAAAGAAAGGGGAATACATATTCTATCAGTTTGGCATCTCTTTTGAGTGATTAGTAACAGAGACATGAAATAACAGGGGCTTAAACACGATAAGAGTTTATTTTCCCTCATGGAAAATATATTTGTAGGTAGACTACTCAAGGCTGATATAGTGGCCCCATGAGTTCATCACTGTCCAGGTTCCTTCAATCTCTTTGCTCCAATATCCTTAATATTCAACTTCCATTTTCAATGCCACCTCATAAGTGCTATATGGCCATTACTTCCAAACTCCAAGCAGAAAAAAGGAGGAAAAGGAAACTACAAAAGATCACTTATCTGAGTTATCCTTCTTTTTAGGCAGGTTTCTCAGCAGCCTCATCCAACGACTTCTGCCCACATACACAGAACTGAGCCATATGGCCACTCCTCTCAGCATGGGGGCCTTGGAAATACAATTTTTCTACTGAGTGTGCTATCACTTCCAACAAAATTTAGGTTCTGTTATTAAGAACAAAGGGGCCAATGGAAAATGGATGGGTCACCAGTGATGTCTGTCACAAATAGTGTCATGATAAAATAAGTAAAAATAACAAAAGAAATAACAGAAAAACATAAAATAAAATAGAAGAAAAGAATCATGTTTATAGTTATTAAACTAAATGTGAATGGACCAAATTCTCCTATTAAAAGCTAAAGACTGTCACATTAAGTTAAAAATATAAAACCACTGTAAGTTGCTTAGAAATACAATTATAAAAAAATTATTTTATAAAAAGGCTGAACCTGGGCAGCATCTTCCTCCAGTTTCTTTATCTTATTCTTCAATGAATAAACAAGAGTTTAGGGTTAATGATGATGATAACAAAGATGAGTCAAGATAATGCAGAAATGTAGATATTTAACTAAAAATATAAAAGCATCTCCTTTTTGTGTATCTAAAATAGCTAATTCAATGGTTTAATAAATTACAGGATTAATATAAAACTCATCTCTAAGATAACTTGCTTTTAACCAAATTTCATGTATCCATAAAAAAGTGTACTACTGAAGGAAATATTTTGTTTTTCCATAATTAAACCATTCAGTTAATACCATACCACTGCTCCATAACTGAAAGATGAGTAATTTCTAGTGGCATATAAAAGAGGCTGTTATAGACAATTCAACTTACATTTTGGAAGAAAAATTATTGTTATTTTCTTCATGCCCACACAGTCATCTAAGAATTTTTAAATGGGGGAAAAACATGAATTTATCACTTCCTTCACTTTTTCTTTCTCTGAATCACAGAACCAAATAGTGAATCACAGAACCAAATAGTCAGAATACTGCAAAGTTCTAATCTAAAACATGGTTCTCTCTGGGAGTAACTGTCTACTTGGTCTATAATAGCAACAAAAAAAACAAAATAGCATCAATTATAGTTCAAACTTTTGTTTCTGTGAATGTACATTTTTAAATATTATTTGCCAGGAAATATCCATCTTTAGCCAAAGTATCTTCAAAGATACCATGAAGACTTTCCCTCCAATGACAAAGAAGAAACTGACTTCTACAGAGCTTTTAGGAAGATTTCCTTTAACTGCTGTCATATTTTACCAGTAGGAAGTTCAGTATGATTTTTCACGTTAAATTAAAATGATCACATTATTTTCTAGTAATTCCAACTCCCTTAAGAAAACTACTACTTCTCTATTAATCATTGTAGTTGTTATTCTAGAAACTTGAAAAATTCTAGGACTTAAACTGGACCAGAGAAAGGGATACCCCTTGGCTCCTTCAAGTCACAACCAATCATTCTTTCGCTCGTTCATTCACAAAATGTTTATAGAGTGCTTTTTAAAAGACTTCTCTCTTCCTCTGCTACACCACATCACATTACACCTAAGGAATACTCAACTTAACGTACTTATGATTTCACAAGACAAAGTGAAAGAGCTGAGACCTAGCTTCCCAGCTTGTAGTTCAGTGTGTCCTACTCTGCTACACTGACATTTATACTCCACTATCCTTATAAAATAGTTTTTCCTCTATATTATAACGAGTCACTTTTTCTTTTGCTAATCCCCCAACCAATATTCCTGTCCCCGCCCCTTGAACAACAGTATACTTTGTTGCCAATGGCAATGAAAGACAAAATTCCTTTTCCACTATGCCTTTCCTTCAAGGTTACAACTCATTTTATAAACACAGTAGGGTATCTGATTAATCTAAGAAGAAAGTTTTCCATTTTTAGAGTTTCTCTTTGAATTTTTGTCTTCCATAAACTTGACCTGTTTCCCTCCTTAATCAGAGAATTGAATTTAGGAACCATTGTGAAACTCTTATTTCATTATATATTTAAGCAAGACCATTGCCTGGTAGAATCTAAATATTGTTAATGATACCTCCAGCATCCTTATCTCCCTTCTGAGTCTCTCACTATAAATCAGGGAATCTTCTTTCCAAGGGACAGTTGGCATGTTTACTTGAGGAAACTAAGTCCCTTTATGCTCTTATCCCTTATATGTGAAATGTAAAGCTAGATTAGAAATGTAAGCTAGATCAGAGATATAGACAAAAGTATTTTGGTAAGGTATATATAACCTATAGATAACATCATATACAGTGTAGTACGGTGTAGTGTGAATGACATATTCTTCCTACTTGTAATATACACATGCATGTGTGTATGTGTGTGTGTGTGTCCTTTCCCTATGCACTATATAACCTTCCCATTAATCATCTAATCATGTTTGTGAAAAATTTATTTCAAATAGAATATTGATTTTTAATTATAAAAGTATTCATATTTTAGAAAATTTAGAAAATATAGCAATAAAGATAAAAATTAAAATAACCAATAAACCTCTACCTACTAATAACGACCACTAACATGTTAGTGAGAAAGGTTGATTGTAGTTTTTTGCCATATCAATATTACGCTATATGCACAGTTTTACATCCCACTTTGAAATTCTTACTTATACACATATCTGTATAACACATATCTTATTTGTGTTTACAAATAAAGGGCTTGGAAATAAATGTTTCTGAATATAGAATACTATGGTAATAATAGCTATGGGATTGATAACATAAAATGCATAAAAAATAATAGGCTTCCAGATTTAAAAAAACCCCCCAAGGGGAATTTTAGTTAGGATAAGAAAAACATAATAATTCAATTCCCTTCATCTATGATTGACTTCATCTTTGACAATAAATGAAAGTATTCCTCCACTACCCCTTTATCATACATTCATTAATTCAGTGATTACTTATTGAGTGCTTATTATATACTAGATCAAATCACAGGATGATTGCAGATCTTATAAATTGCCCCATTCCAGGCGTCTGATGTATCAAATACTCTAATGTGAACTAAAGACTTAGATAATCTCCAGTGAAGTAATCAAATACTTAGCTGAATGATTGTTTATAGAAGAATTATCTTGAGAAAGTTACACATCTTGGGTAGGAGAAATAAAGTCAAGCAATGTCTGATAAATTTCATTTCAAATAATTTAAGATTATTTTTCTGATGTTATTTGTATAATGTCAAATTTTTCTTAGAATTTTACTTCCCATGAATTATATAATAACAGATGTAGATATTTTATGCATTATCCCAAATAATCAAAATAAAGTTGTTAAAATTTGGGGGAGATAAACATTATTAGATCATCAGTGTATTAAGGATTGCAGGTGCCTATCAGCACCTGAGATAAGGTTTAAAAAAAAGGTTAACTGGGGCTGGCCTCGTGGCGTAGTGGTTAAGTGCGTGCGCTCTGCTGCTGGCGGCCTGGGTTCAGTTCCCAGGCGCGCACCAACGCACCACTTGTCAGGCCATGCTGTGGCGGCATCCCACATAAAGTGGAGGAAGATTGGCACAGATATTAGCTCAGGGCCAGTCTTCCTCAGCAGAAAGAGGAGGATTGGCATGGACGTTAGCTCAGGGCTGATCTTCCTTACACACACACAAAAACAATTAACGAATTGGAATTCAAGTTAATTAATACCCAAGGGAAGAAAATAAAAATTGAGTCAAAAAGAGTTATTCACATTGATAAAAGGTACAACCTATAAAGAAGGTATGGCAGTCATGAAGATTAAATACGAAATCACACACAAGCATATAACATAAATGCTATTTAAAATATGAGGATAGGGGCTGGCCCCATGGTGTAGTGGTTAAGTTTGGTGCATTCTGCTTCGGTGGCCCGGATTCACAGGTTTGGATCCCAGGCACAGACCTACACCACTAGTCAGCCATGCTGTGGCAGCAACCCACATATAAAGTAGAGGAAGACTGGGCCAGCCCCGTGGCTTAGCGGTTAAGTGCGCATGCTCTGCTACTGGCGGCCCAGGTTTGGATCCTGGGCATGCACCGATGCACTGCTTCTCCAGCCATGCTGAGGCTGCGTCCCATATACAGCAACTAGAAGGATGTGCAACTATGACATACAACTATCTACTGGGGCTTTGGGGGAAAAAAAGGAGGAGGATTGGCAATAGATGTTAGCTCAGAGCTGGTCTTCCTCAGCAAAAAGAGGAGGATTAGCAAGGATGTTAGCTCAGGGCTGATCTTCCTCACAAAATAAATAACCAAACAAATAAACAAACCTTTAAAGTAGAGGAAGACTGGCACAGATGTTAGCTCGGGGCTAATCTTCCTCAGCAAAAAAAAAAAAAAAAAATGAGGATAAATTGACAGACACAAAAATATAGCAGGAAACATGATACTATTAGGCACAATATACATGGAGGAGACAAAAACAGTGATATAGTTTTTATTTTTTGAAAATATAGTTAACAATATTGAACAAATAGCTATAAATTAAATGTCATATTTTAAAACATATACTTTGCCCCCTTGTCCAGGATCCATAAGATATTTTCAAAAAATGGTCACAGATAAAACTTCAATAATTTCCAAAAAGAAGAAATTACACAAGTCATATTTCCTAGCCCAAATTTACAACTAAAAATTAATATTGATAACTAAAACAGAAAAATTTCAACTCTCTAAATTTTTAATCTCTTTAATAATTGGGTTAAGATGAAATAAAAATAAAATTATGGATTACTTAGGAAATAATAGAATACAGTATAACATTTCAAAATTTGAGATGTGATCAAAGCTGTAATAGAAATAAATCCAGAGTAATAAATTGTACGTTTATTTTGAAAATAAAGAATCTAAAATGAAATGGGGATAATAGGTTTTGGAGAAATGGTAAAACATAGTATCAAGGAAATTATAGGGTTAGAAATAATAAGAATAAAAATTATTAAAAGTTTTTAAAAGGATAAATTGAGTAATTTTTTCTTTGAAGAAGCTAATATATAAATAGATTTCTGAAAAATATAATCAGAAGAAAATATAACACAAAATTAGAAATAAGAAAGGTGATGGAAATTTTTTAATATTAGAAAGTACGATGTATGTATAAGTTTGTTCTAATTTTTTAAACAAAATATATGGCTTTAGAGGAAAATATAAATTACCAAATTTAACTCAAGAAAAAGTAGGAAGTCTAAACAGACAAAAATAAAAACATTCAAAGATTCTGAAAATGTAACCAAAACATAACCTCCAGGGCAGAACTTTAAGGCAAATGGTTTACCAATAAATTTAAGGAACAGATAATTGTCATGGTATATCATCTTTTCAGAAAATAGAAATATATGGAAAACAGCCCTACTTTAGTAAGACATGTTACCATATTATGAAATAAAGAAATAGATAATTTTCTCAGAACATTCACACGAGCCTATGTGTATTCAAAAGTAAATGTCAGAGGTTCTAGGGGTACAGACAACGAATCAGATTCTTGCTTTCAAGGAGTTCACAGACTAGAGAGGGAAGACATATAACGTCAAATGTTACCGTTACTGAAATCTACTTCCAGCAGTTTGGCAAACTACATGATCTGAATGAAACTTCTAGCACAAATGCTCTATTACTGTGGTCACAAGAAAATAAGGAAAATCTCCAAAGGGCAAAAAATAAAAAATAAAAAGACAGTGAAATAATAACTGAAGGTGATGGGTAAGCAAGCATCATATCTAGGGTTGCAATGGAGAGTAAGTTTGGGGCTTCCTGTAAGGAGGTGAAGAAGTAGAATCTGAGACTCTTCCATCAAGATGGGACACTCAAAGGCGGCTAAACTCACAAATTGATAGAAGCATCTGGCCCAAAGGAGAAGCAAATGCTAATTTTCTCTGGAGGGCAGTATGCTGAGTTAGTTCCTTAGGACTTCTACAGATGATCGTCAACCACATATTAGTCCAGAATAAAAATTTGCCAAATACATGAAGACACAAGTCTTCGTGTGTGTCAGCAGAAAAACAAAACATTTAGATGTAGACCACCATGAATTCATATTGCATTTACCAGTTCATTCTGACTGCCAAATTATATTTCACCATAATTTATTCATCTACTGTATTGTTGATACTGGTTCAAGACAAGGTTGATATAAGGGAAGCCATATTGTAGAAAAGAAACCCTATTGTAACTCTGAATGACCTCTAACTAACTCAGCTGGATATGCAGCATCCAGGAGATCTAACTGCTCTGTAGATTTCACAACCCCTAATTGTGCGTGTACCTCCCAGCTGAGATAAGATGATAACTTTGTTCTTTTGAGTTCCTTAGGAATGTGATGACCCCTGAACAGAGAGTCTATGCTGATAGCCACCAGCAATGAAAACTGAAAGATCTGGTGTGGCAACTCCCAGTCTGTAACACCAGAAGGTCAACATTCCTAACCCCCTGCCCTATAACCCACCAGCCTATATAACTGCTGTAAGATTTTGTGCCCCCTTAAGATGTTTCTTTGAGACACTAGTTGGCCATCTTCCCCCTTGCTAGCAAGCTGTAATAAACTGCCCTTTCTTTTCCACCATCTTGCCTCTTGATGATTGGCTTTTGTCTCATGGCAAGCAGATCATGCCCTTTGTGCGGTGACATTGTCAATGTGCATTTGGTTTCTTTATTTTTGCTACCGTGAACAGTTCTATCAAGTACTTTAGTGATGGGCCTGCCCGGTGGCGCAAGCGGTTAAGAGCGCACCCTCCGCTGCGGCGGCCCGGGGTTCGCAGGTTCGGATCCCGGGCGCACACCGACGCACTGCTTGTCAAGCCATGCTGTGGCGGTGTCCCATATAGAGTGGAGGAAGATGGGCATGGATGTTAGCCCAGGGCCAGTCTTCCTCAGCAAAAAAAGAGGAGGATTGGCAGATGTTAGCACAGGGCTGATCTCCTCAAAAAAAAAAAAAAAAGTACTTTAGTGAACATGTGCCCTGGAACATATGTGCTATAATTTCCCTTAGGCAAATACCCAGGAGTGGAACTGCTGGCTCAGCATATATGTGAATATATTTCCAAGTCCAAAAATAATGACAACTTGAAAATTTTTACCAGCCTAGTGAGTGCAAAATTGTATTTCACTGTGGTCTTGATTTGCAGTTCTCTGATGACTAATCAAGCTAAACATCTCTTCCTATGCTTACTGGCCATGTTTTTCCACTGTCTTTTGCTCATTTTTCTATTGGCTTGTTTGGCCTTGATTTCAATTTTTATCCAACTGTTTACTGAGCCAACGACACTATTCTGGTACCTGGACAAATTAAATATCCAACATTAGGAGGTTCCCCAAACACACCCAGTCTGGAAACTACTCTGGCATTTGGTGATGCTGTTTGTTCCCCAAGCTTAGCGTGGCCTTCCCCTTCTCCAATGGGCCTTCAGCTCAGAACAAATGTCACCTGATCTTTGAAGACACCTCTAAATCTGACACTATTTGTTCTTCTGTACACCAATACCATTTCATTCATACCACTCTATTAGAGCAAACCACATGTGTACAACTACACAGATGTCTTTCTCCTCCTTCTCTATTTACGGGGAAAAGAGAAGCTTCTTGATGGCAGAAACTGTGCTTATTTATCTCTGAATCTTCAAAAGTTATCAGTTCTTGGAAAAAGAGGTATTAAATGTTCAAAATTCAGAAGAGATGACTTTGCTACAGGATCTAATTTTAACAACATTCTGTTCACACTGTAAGGGAGACATTGCAGAGCAGCTTTAAGTTCAGTTCTTAATTTAACAAACATTTGTAGTAAGGCATTTTATTAGTCAACTTCAGAAAATCTCAGTCAGTTCCAATTTCAGATATTTTGTTGTGGTCTCAAATCATGTGACTCAGTTTTGTTTGGAAAATATGATTACTTCAAGACTGGCTACTACCATGAGACTCATACATACAAAAACAAAGATTTCTTGGGCTCAAATAATTTGGTTATATTTCATAAATTATATAAAACATGAACAAAAATAGCCATGCTACAAAGGAAAAATATAAGTTCTACTGGACAGGTAGAAAGAATTGAGGCGACTATCAAAAACACAAACAAAAAATTAAACAATTCCAAGGAATAGATATTTTGAATTGTCATACAAATTCTTATTTCCATGCTCCATTGGGGTCCTAACTTTCCTCCCCAATAATTTGATTCATGCTAAATTGGGGATTTAATGGGTACATTATGTATCTACTCAAATTCACTCATTCACTAAATATAAAGGCACAAAAATGTGCTAGATAATGCCTTTCTTTTAAGTAACTCAGTTTTTCACTCACATTAAAGAAAGTTAAGCTGCTGGGACTCACTGCCCTAGGAATTTAACACAAGCATCATGGATACTATTGAGTCTTTATGGAGTAAGAAAAAGTACTTAGAAGTGAAATATTAGTAAATAGAGACAGGGGCCTCCACGGCAGAAGCAGTGGTACAGAAGGGTTAAAGTCAAGGGGTGCGGGGTCCAACAGGTCTGGGTTCAAATGCAGGCTCCAGTTCTTTCATTCTCGTATCAGTTTTCTCATCTGTAAAATGGTAATCAATAATAAATACTTCATAAATTTGCTGGAAAATCGAATGCAATTACGGAACACAATGTGTTCCAAAGGGCTGGGCACTCAATAAATGGTATATTGCCAGCCTCCACGGAGGGAATACAATATATTTCCCTGGCCAGAGTACATTTGAGACATATATCGCTTAAAACGAGACATATCTGCCTATCAGGCTGGGAAACTTCCCCAGAGCCCCTCCGGGCAATCGCCTAAGACTTCACGATGTTTAGACAAGCCAGAGCTGAAGGAGATTAGCAAAGATGCATGGAATCGCACTGTATTTGGAGGTCCTAAGCCCCTTCCCCACTTCCCTCATATAAACAGGTTAGGAGTGACAAAGCCAGGAGTAAAGCGAGGCCATCAAACTGACTTGGGTGTCAACGTCGCCTCCCTGGCGGCCCCTGCCGGCCTGTACGCAGGTGGGTCCCCTGTCTGCAGCCTCTACAGTCGCCTGGGGAAAGCGCCCTCAAACAAGCCCCTCCTGCGCCGCACCTTGCTCGAGGTCTCCTGGCCGAACGGCAGGATCACCGGGTAGCATTCCCCCACTACACAGCTCTCTCTCCCATACCATTTTCACCGATCTTCTTAGAATCCAATATGCCACCCATCTCCCTTCCAGAGCCCCGGCGGCTCCAAAAAGTGCCTTTACTCAGAAGCCAGGGCTTATCTCCCGGCTGCGACCGGGTCGCAAGACACCCTCCCCAGAGCCACAGCAGGGCCAGGACGTTGAGCAGGACGCTGCCCTGCGCCCCTGGCCGCCCTGCCGGCTAATTCTTGGATTTCCACCGTCAGGGGTTCGAGTACCACCGCCGGTTATTCCGGGGTCCAGACGCTCACCTGCTCCGCGCAGCTAACTTTGTGCAGCTGGCCCACGGGTAGTGCGGGGGCCGCGAGCTTTGGCCCGGCCTTGGACTTCGCCCGCACTTCGCCGCCCTGCATTCGGCGTCTGAGCTCTTACACAAAACGTCGGCGAAGAAATAAGACTATTCACACCCGGCAAGACCCCAGCGCGCCACACGGGGACTGCGTTTCCCGCGTTCTGACTGGCCTGCAGCGGCGCTTCCCTATTGGGCGCCGGGACATCCCCAGCCCCGCGGTCTCGGAGGCCAGACCCAGGGCCCCACGGGCGAAGAACTGCCCCCTCTGACGCGAGGCCCTCCTGTCCAATCGGAGGCGGAAATACCGCTTGCCCTAGTTTACACGTAAGCTGCCATATATATGTTCAGGGACAGAGGCCTCGGTTGCTTAGAAGCCCGCCATTTCTAAAATGCGCGTTTTTAAGGTAGTGATGCTTCCTTTTCTCAAACGGAATCCAAAGGCAAGCGAAGGACTCTGGCGTCTTATCTCTGTACACGCAAGAGTGAGGTCACTACAGCCCTGCGCCGCACTCCCCAGGCTCCGTCCTCAGCGCGGCGCTGGGTTACCCCCAGAGCTCCACTGCCCGCACCTCCCCTCCTCCCAAGCACCAAGCCTGAAGCCTACAACCCGGAGCCACTTGCCGGAGCAGTTGCTCCGAGTTTTCTACTAAGAGCATCCAGAAAGCCTTATCTAAAGAGCCTATGTGCATTTAGATCTGATATTTATAGTTTGGCGCTGCGTTAGCCCTTTTCTTGACGTTTTGGGGGCCCTGAAAAGGGCCTTTTGGAGTCGGGAGATAAGCCGCAGGAACAGCTCAGCCGCCGAAGCCGTAAAGGGTGCGGCCCTGGCGCTTCAGCGCATACACCACATCCATGGCCGTGACCGTCTTGCGCTTGGCATGCTCCGTGTAAGTCACGGCATCGCGGATGACGTTCTCCAGAAACACCTTCAGCACTCCCCGCGTCTCTTCGTAGATGAGCCCCGAAATGCGCTTGACACCCCCACGGCGAGCGAGGCGGCGAATAGCAGGCTTCGTGATGCCCTGGATGTTGTCCCGTAAGACCTTCCGGTGGCGCTTGGCGCCTCCCTTGCCCAGCCCTTTCCCCCCTTTGCCTCGGCCAGACATCCTTCTAACAAACCTTGTCCTGGGTGGAAAACCAAGCAGCTAATGAGTTTGAGCCGTAGTCTAGAGTTTATATGCCCTGGTAGCGGACCTGTTTGAAAACCTGAAGCAAGTGGGCGGAGCTCTAGGTCCCAGGAGACTTTTTCCTCCTCACTATAGTGAGTCGAGCAAGCAGTAACCAAAACAAGACTGATTTTTTTGTTGTTTGCTTTTTTGGGAAAACTTGTTTTGTTATTTTGCCATAAAATGGAGGACTCAATAGAATTTCTGTTGCCTTTTCTCAACGCTTAAATAAAAGTAGGCCAGATCCTATGCGCGCTCGGTTTCTCCTCCCCACCCCCCCGCCCCGTCTCTCCCTCGAGCGCCTGCGAATTCTAATTATTTATTTTTTCCACCGGAATGCCTACTTTTATATTATCATTCTCAGACTAATGTGAAAATCAATGGGAACCAGGAATGCGTTACATTTTGTTAGATTTCAAAGCAATTGCTTTGTAGCTTTCATCCGTGGATCTTTTTCAGTCACTAGTGGGGGGAGAGGAAATTTTTTAATGGTTTCTTTTTCTCCTTTGTGGCTTCGCGGAGAAAGAATTAAAATTCTTTCAAAAGTCTAACCTTCCCCCCAGACTTTTCCCTTTCAGCTTCTTCTGCGCAATTTGCAGATTTTCCTGTCTTCTCCGCCCCACCCCACGCCCGCGTGTATTTCCTTTTCAACCAAATAATTATTTCTATGGTTATTTAGTTGAAATACTGTAAATTTCTTTTTATTTCATTCAAATCTGAGGTTCTCACATCTTCCACTTAAAAATTCAAAGTTTTTGTACAATAACGGGTGCCACGATCGTAGCTTTAAACAGATTTATACTGCACGTCCTCCGTCAGGAGGCTCTCCATCCTTTTAAGAGAATCCCTGAAAATAAAACTTTCAGTAGTGTCACCGCTCTAGGAGACAAGACTCTCCGTCTTCCCAAAAGATTTTACTGCGATAAAAGGCAGCAGTATTTAGAGGATGATTTCTAACTCTTTCCCAGGCACTTAACATGTAAAGAAACGAATATTTTAATAAATTGTGCTCCCTATCCTTAGTCTTGAAGAATCGCTTTTCCGGCAGGAAAGCTTTATGGTAAATATTTATTGTATATCTAAAAGCTTATAATTTGCTATCTCCATAACACAAAAAGTACTTTTTGTTTGCTTGTTTGTTTAAAGATGAATTAACTTTGGAACACTGTTTGGCTGAAAAAAACTCCTGAATAGTCAAAATGTACCGTGTAATTTTAATCCTTGACTCACAGGGAAGAAGAAAAGTCTATCAGATCTTGAAGAGATCAGGATTCTCATAATGGTAAAATAGATTGATTTATTTGTATTTACTAAGATTAAAAAATCAAAGTTAGAATATTTTCAAGCTAGAAATCTCTCTTGCTTCCAAGAATAGAAGGACAGTGTCCAAAATAATAGTAATAACTGTTAAAAATTTCCCATGGTATGGGCAAAAATTTATGCTAAATTTACACAACTCATTCCAGGTCAACATCTTGTCAATAACTGCATCAGAGATTTGTAGGCCATTCATTCAATTTATCTAACAGTCATTGGATGCTTACTAATGTATTTAATCTTCAAAATAACACTTTGGGATAGGTACAGGGGTTCAATAACTTGTGGAAGATTAGCTGGTAAGTGATAGAGCCAGGATTTGGACTGAGACGGTCTGGCTCCACGGTGACCGCTTTAGTCGTGACAATATACGACTTCTCAGCTCCAAAGACGTTTATTGACTCCCTACCGTATATACGTTAATCATTGTTCTAGGCAATAAGGGCATATACATAAATAGTTAAAAAATGTTATTTCAATGAAATCAAATCTTTATTAGGACGGGTGAGAGGGTAAATTTGTTTTAATTTACTTAGATTTTATAATCTACATAAAATATCGCTTATTTTAATGTGTGTTTAATATTACATCACGTAGTAGTGTAATTGTATGAGTGTGGAATATGTTGAGGTAAATGAAATTACCTCAATGAATTAGTCGAAAGTAATTTCTAATTCCAAACAAACAAAAAAAAACCTATTTTGTTCCAAATGCTATGACTCCGCAATTTGGGTGTATAAGGCAAGTTGCTGCCGTTCTTCCTTTAGTCTTTTCATTATCTGGTCTTTTCATGATCTCTTAGCGCTGCAATGGGCAATGGAGGGGCTGGGAAAGGGGAAGGCCAAGCGCCACCGGAATGTCTTACGAGACTTTATTTACGTCTAGTCTCGTCTACTAGGAGACTCAGAGTCTTCGTGGAGAACGTGATCCGAGGCCCAGAGATCAATAAGGAGCAAGTTAAGGCCAAGCAGCCTCAGCGACTGAGCTGCGCCTGTGGCTTCTCCCTGGAATCCAGAGGCTCTTTTCAGGCTCATAACCTCAAAGACAAGAGATGTTAGGTTTAGGCGAAGGGAGCTTGTTCCTGTCGTCTGTGAAGATAGTCTTCATGTCTAGTCTAGCACTCTAGTTTCGCAGCCTTTAGAAGCGAAGATTGGCAGCCTGTGAGCGGCAGAACTGTGCGGGGAGTCCAGTGTCACCTGGTCTGGTTTAGAAAGTTCAGACGGCCAGCTCCGTCCGAAGCCTCTTTTGGAGCCAGCTCCTCACACTGCAAGGTAACAGCAGGTGCCCCTGGGTTTGTAGGAGACAAGGCGTTTATTTAAGGGAACAGGAAACGTACCCTGCACTGGGCAGGCCGAATTCGGTAGAGAGGTGATTTCGCTTGAGGAGCAGTGTTGCCCGCAAGCACGGGCTCTAGAGTCAGTTAGCTACCTGGCTACGACCTCAAGTGCTAGAGGCATTTCTTGCTGGAGCGCTTCGTACTTGTAGACGGAGTAGCTCTTCCGGATTTTTGTTTCTAACCACGGTTCCGTAATTCTTAAGACGTTCTTTTCCTGGGAGTGAGCGTGGACGTTGAAATCTTAGGACCCAATAAATTCAACGGAGCCCTCAAACGCGGAGCAGGCGGGTCTGGCTATTCATATGAGGGGTTATGTAAATAAGGACTAGAAGTTTGCTCTTTTGATTGGATAGAGCTGGAGAAGGCGGTCCCTGTGCCAGCGCGCTAGCTGGCCGGGGAGCCTGCCTGTCATTGGTCATCGGAGCCGAGGATGTTGCGGCGCCCAATGGGAAGGCGCTGCCTAGTATCAGCAAAGTGTTGGTAGAGGCAGTTCGGGTGTGGTACATTGCATTCCCATTCTCCAACCGGGATCGCTGGGGGCTTTTTTCCGTCGCTGGAGTTTTAGGCGAGAGGTGAACATGTCTGGTCGCGGCAAGCAGGGCGGCAAAGTGCGGGCGAAGGCCAAGTCCCGGTCGTCGCGCGCGGGCCTGCAGTTCCCAGTGGGCCGAGTGCACAGACTGCTGCGCAAAGGGAATTACGCGGAGCGAGTCGGCGCTGGGGCGCCGGTGTACCTGGCCGCGGTGTTGGAGTACCTGACGGCGGAGATCCTGGAGTTGGCTGGCAACGCTGCTCGTGACAACAAGAAGACCAGGATAATCCCTCGCCACCTGCAACTGGCCATCCGCAACGACGAGGAGCTAAACAAGCTGCTGGGGAAAGTGACCATCGCTCAGGGCGGCGTCCTGCCCAACATCCAGGCCGTGCTGCTGCCCAAGAAGACGGAGAGTCAGAAGGCGAAGAGCAAGTGACCCTGACGCCGCCACGGGGGAGCTGGCTTCCCCAGCAAAGGCTCTTTTCGTAGCCATCCCAGAATGTTTTTGCATATGCTCTTGTCACCGAGGGCCGGCTAGATCTAGCGGGGAGGTGGGCGGCGAGGGCCCCGCCAGGGTCGGAGGCCAATAAAGTCGGTGAAAATCGTGTGGTTGAGAGAGCTATGTAGTCGCGGGGACCTGCTGGATGACCCCGGGGGGCGACCGGGAGACCTCTGGAGCAGGTACTGGTGGGTAGGCTTGAGCCACTTTCTAGACTGCTTTGGTCAGCACCCTCGAGTTGTTATGGGCGGATGGGGGAAACCGGGAGGGACCCACTGGTCTGGAAGTGGGCAGAGATGGGAGCTCTCCCTACTCGCCTTAAGGCAAAGGAGAGGCAGAGTAGGTGCGGGTGAGGCAAGGGGGATTATTTTTAGGGCCCCTTTCCAGGGCCTTTGCTCTCCTGTCTTCTCTTGGCAGTTCAGGACCCAGTGTGAGGAAAGAGATGGTGGCGGTGAGTTGGTCTCGTGCAGGGAGTTGGCTCTCTGGCCATACTTTTCAAAAGGTGGACTAACTTTCCATCTTGGAAGAGTGGCTCTGATGACACAGTGTCAACTTAACAGATTTTTCTTAGCCTAATAGTTGTTGTGTTTTCATGTTTTGGGTATCAGATATTTTTATATATACACTTATGTTCACATTTCTTTAAAATGAAGGAGACATTCAGTAGTATGTGTAATACAGAAGCGTGAGTCATGAGGATGGAAATTTGTTCCCCTGACACTCATGTTGCATAACAGTGTAGTGTCTTTAGTCATGAGTTCCTTATGTTTACAGCTTTTAAAATGATTTCTCAAGTTTCTAGCTTCATAGTGGTCTTGTTTCCAGCATATATTTCTTTGGAAATGTAATTGGTTTGATTTTGGTTTATAATAACAAATAACCTGTTTGAAGTCAGTTATGTTCTCCAACTGGGTGAAGTAATGACCTCATTCCAACAATGCCTTTAGGGGTTGCACTGCTTAATGGCACAGCAATGCTGTAATAAATATGTGAGATGTGAGAAAAGGTAAGGACAAATGATTTAAGTGCAGGAAGAAACACATTTCAGATCAGGAATCCACATTGACAAGTTAAACACTAGCAATCCTATTCTGCCCTTGGCTGACTCTTCCATTTCAGTCTTATTCAAAAACTTCATCTTGGCCCACAGGGCCCGCAAAAAGGTCCCAGTTTAGATTTCACATCTTTGGATTCATCTTTCCTGTGAGTCAGAGTTGAAGTCTTCCTGAAAAAGAAAATATGGTATGTCTTCATCCTTAGCAGTGGTTGGCCCATTTTCCCACATGGACTTTACTTCTTCCTCAGTATAGATTGAGCCTCTCTATATGCCGTGCTCAGTACTCGGTGATGGGAGTACAGCTGTGAATGAGACCAACTAGATTTTCACTCTCTTGGACCTCGCTCTTTTTTTCTTGGTAACTGAAGACAGGGCGATGAACAAATAAGTTAATGTCAGAGAGAGGATTCCACTTCAGCTTGTCTTGGTACTTGTGTCTCTCTGCTGCTTGTGGAATAAATGTTGGGATTACTTCTCCCGTGTGGACATCTTTGAGGTGTACAAAGATCAGGCCACACACACCTCTGTGAAGAGGCAGATTAGTGCCCCCTAATTCCTGAGGAGTATTTAGACCCCACGGGTACCATGGGCAGGTGCCACGGTGTCCAGCTATTTACTCCACTACTCACCTTCCATCCAGAAGGCTTCCTCATATGTAAAATAGTCATAATACCTATTCTGAGGACTGAGATTTTAGCCATATATTAGGCGATCAATAAATTGAAAGAAGTGCCATTTCCTAGAGGATTTGGGCTTACCCTTATAGGTTAAGGTATAGGTAACCATAACTAATAGGATTTTTTTTGGTTTGCTTTTAATGCCCAGTTGTTAGGATACTTCTCAATGTTACCACTTTGGGGACATGATGAGCAGTGGAGCAAAAAAATTAATTATGTATCAAATTCTGGTTTTGACATTTAAATCTTAATTTCCTAGAAGGTGTGAGGCATCTGAAAGATTATTACCAAAATGGTGAAGAAATGAGGACAAGGGGAACCAAGACATTTATAAGAAAGAAACAATTTTTTCTTTCCCTCTGAAGATTAACAGGAATCTGTCTATCTAACCCTGTTACTTGACGGGTGAGACAGACAAGATGCGAAGTACCCACCCCCACCCCACCTCCACAGCCACTGCCCCCGGATTCTCAGGTTCCCCTCCAATACTTCAACCAGTGCTGCACCATTTCTGTTTTTGAGGGTTTTTTTTAACCTGAATAATTTATTGGCCATTAAAAATGCATCTCTTGCAAAATCAATTCAGCCTGTGATCCTTGATGAGCAAACGATTCTTGCCGACGTATGATTGTTAATTTAAAAGGCCACTATTTCTTCAAGCACAAGACCCTGTGGGAGAAGACTTAGGACAAAAACTGGTGGGACCTGAATTCTGATTTTTTATAGATTTATAATCCGTATTGTATTTATAGACACACATACTCTTTCCTGCAGAGATAAGCCATTCAATGTGGCAGGCTGTGACTTGGCCAGTATTTGTTTGTTCGTTGTTTTTCCTGCAGGGCCAGTCTTGTCTTTGTGTCTCTGAGAACTGGTCTGTTTAGTTTTGTCTGCTTGGAATCAAAAGGTTTAGTCTGGTCTTGTAATTGGTGATGACTAGCCTACTACATGCAGACCCTTTACAAATCCCCTTGTAAGAGTTCAAAGGTCATATACCATGGTGTTTAAGAACTCAGGCTCTCAGGAGTGGGACCTAGGTTCAAATCCATTCTGCTTCTTACTAGTTGTGTGGTTTGGGGAATGTTACTCAATCTCATTAAACCTCAGTTTCTTCTATTAAGTGAGCATAATAATAGAGTTTACATCAGTGGATTTTGTGGAGGATTCAATGAGATAATGTGAATGAGTTTCCCATATAGAAATGTGGTGAGTGAATAGTAACTATTCATATTTCTATGTGAAACTGGTTTTAGAGCAAGTAGCATAAGTTATGGGACCTATTGAAATAGGGAAACATGGCATTCTACCAATCCTGTGACTTTTCTGATAGCAAACCATAAAAACAAGTTTAGCGGCTGTTTTACTAATTACAGGACATAACACAGCTCAATTTATAACAGAAAAGGGAGTAATCAATGGTAAAAGCTTGTGAACCTTAATTTGCATTTCCCCCCAAGACAATCTAGTTTGGAGTTAATGGCTTGTTAAGTTTACCCACGCAGATTAAAAATGGAACCTGTTGGTTCAACAGGTCATTGAGCATATATTATGTGTTACACTTATGATTGATATCCAGCTGTTGAAAAATGATTATAATATAATCAAAAAGATGATTATAATCTAGCAGGCTACATGTGAAGAAAGGGAGATGCCGAGGGTATTACAGTAACAGGGAATAGAGGCACCTGTGTCCCTCAGCCTGGTGGGGAGAGTGGCACCTGAGATAGGTCCAGGTGTAAGAGCTAGCCTGACAGGATAGGGTGTTCTGGGCGGAGAGGCAGCACGCACAAAGGCACGAGGATCAAAAGACAATACCTGCAGCTGGGTGTGAGGGAATCTAGGGGAAAAGTTCTGGCCTGGAGATGAGAATTTGGGAGTCATGGCTAAAAATGGTCAGAGTAGATAGAATCATCCAGAGGGAAGGTATGTATAGATAGATGTGTAAGTGAACGTATAGAAAACAGACACAGCCAACAGGAGATGTGGGGATCTATGAGATCTGATCAACTGGCAGAGGAAGAGGAGTTGGTAAGGAGATGAGAAGACATGGCCTGAAGGACGCCAGGAGAGAGTGTCAAAGGACTGAGATTTTTCGCAATATGGGTCACTGCACTCCCTGACACCCCCTGATTTGTTTATACTTTGCCATATACTAGAAAACGTTCTTTGCAAGTTATTACACTTTCCCCCACACAGGAAATGCTGACAAGCTGGCTCACTTTACTAATGGCATTGGAATGGATATGCATTTTTACCCTTTACAGTTTTACACTGCACGTACAGAAATTCAGGGTATATATGGTGACAGCAAAAACATTTTTTTAAAAAGTCGAGAAGAATATTGGTAAAGAACTCTTTAAAGATATATCTTTTATTTTCATTTCATTGAGTTGAATATAGTTTTTTACATGTTTTAATTTTAATTAAAGTTAATTTTTTTCCCTTTTTTTTTTTTTTTTGTGAGGAAGATCAGCCCTGAGCTAACATCCGCCAATCCTCCTCTTTTTTTGCTGAGGAAGACTGGCCCTGGGCTAACATCCATGCCCATCTTCATCCACTTTATATGGGACGCCGCCACAGCATGGCTCGCCAAGCAGCGCATTGGTGCGTGCCCAGGATCTGAACCGGCGAACCCTGGGCCGCCGCAGCGGAGCACACACACTTAACAGCTTGTGCCACTGGGCCTGCCCTAATTATAGCTAATTTTAATTAAAGTTTTAATTTTAAGTAAGTTATAGAAACTGATAACAATGTAGATATTTAATTAATTGATTATTTTCTTAAAGAAAGATATATGGCTTATAAATATCACTTGTAAAGAGTTATAGTGTTTTATTGACATATAACATTATATTAGTTTCAGGTGTACAACATAATGATTCGATATTTGTGTATATTGCAAAATGATCACCACAATAAGTCTAGTTAACATCCATCACCATATATAGTAAAAAATTTATTTTTTCTTGTGATAACTTTTAAGATTTACTCTTTTAGCAACTTTCAAATATATAATACAGTATTGTTAACTATAGTCACCACCATGACTATAGTTAATGATAAAGGTGTACATTATATCACCATGACCTATTTATTTTATAACTGGAAGTTTGTACCTTTTCAGCCCCTTTACCCATTTCTCCCACCCCTCACCTCCCACCTCTGGCAACCACCAATCTGTTCTCTGTATCAGTGAGCTTGGTTTTTTGTTTTTTGGGCTTTTTTGATTCCACATATAAGTGAGATCACATGGTATTTGTCTTTCTCTGTCTGATTTATTTCACTTAGCATAATACACTCAAGGTCCATCCGTGTTGTCACAAATGGCAAGGTTTCATTCTTTTTTATGGCTGAATATATTCCATTGTATATATATACGCCACAGTTTCTTTATCCATTCATCTGTTGATAGACACTTAGGTTGTTTCCATATCTTGGCTATTGTAAATAATGCTGCAATGAACATGGGGGTGCATCTGTGTTTTTGAGTTAGTGTAATGTAGGTATTTTAGAATGTATAAAACATGAGAAATTTGACCCTGACAAGCCAAACTTTTTTTGTCAGTTGATATTTAGTTTCCCAAGAGAGAGGAATAGAGAGTAAAAGGAACAGAAAAAAAAAAAAATAGGATGGCTTCAGGCAGATTTGAAATTATCACTGTAAAACTTTATTTTGTTTTCTCTGCAAGGAGAGGAAAGTAAGTTCAGGTGTTGAAAAACGTTTTAACGTATACATACACAAAAGAGAATGACAGCACATTTGGATAGTGACTCAGGTCCTTGATAATTTTATCCAGCTATGCAGTTAAAAAGCCAGCAGTGTTAACACCAAATTATGGAAAGGAAGGAGGGAGGATAAGGCCTACATTAAACAAAATTATCTTTCTTTCTGACAAATCAGACAAGCAATCTGCTCGTGAGGGTTCATTTGCTTTCTGTTCTAAAGTACTTCTCAAATGAACTTGTTCATGTCAGAAGCCCAAGTGGCCACTGCAATTCTAAAATATCCCTGATGAAATTGTGCCTGTTAGAGAGGTAGCTATACAAATTACCATTAAAATGAGAAAACATGAAGGAAGCAGGTGTTTGGCTAGAAGGGGTTTAGTTTTAGACTGACGACCAGGAGAAAATACAATGGTTTGTAAAGATGGGTAATTTCTGATCTCCAGAACTTAGCTAATGGCGCACTGATCACGGATCCAGACGGACAAAACTAAATGGACCAGTTCTCAGGGACACAGACAAGAGTGAGGAAGAAGACTTTATCAGATTTAGAAATGGCAACCCAAAGCAAGAGTTTGTCCTCAGGTCATTGGTCTGAGAAGACCTTCTGAACTCAGCCGTCTGGGCTTAGCTTGAAAACTGACTCGTCAGACCTGTGTCCACCCTCTCCCTATGGACTTTGCTCTTATAGACAACACTAAATATCATGGAAGCTAACAAGCAATGAGGCAGGGAATAGAAGACTAAAAACAATTTTACCAAGGAATACTCATCTGATCAGGGAATCAAAAAAGTTCCAAGAGATCTTACTCCGAGAGAAACAAAATAAACTTAACACTGAAGTGCTTCAACAAAATATAGGAACTCAATTCAGCATGCACTTACCTCCCAGCCCTGAGCAGGTGGGACCTCATACAGCGACAATCACAAGGGGTCTCAGGTGTGCACACTATTACTGAGTTGAGAGTCCTGGTTACTATAGCTGAATTTGTATTTTGGTCTATGCCCTTCAGCCAAACACCGCCAGGAACATACTTGTGGTTGAATAAGTTTGGTTTATTGCTTTTCGCAGCAAGAGAGAACACACACAGTGGGGAAAAGTGGGATGTCTCACTAAGAGGATGTTAGAAAAGATTTATTATAGGTTTCGGGTTTGTGTTCACTGGTTTGGGGGCTTTGCCCAAGATTGCGTGCTGTTGGGAGTCGAGGTAAGTTTATGATTTGGTAGCTTAATACATCTAATAAAGTGCAAGGAGTAAAGTGAAGCAAAAGCTGGAATTAGTGAATATACTAATCCAATACATACTGGCCAGCATAGGGGGCTGTCTGGTCATTTTTGTGGTTTGGACGACGCTCATGTTTTTGTGTTCAGATGTGATTACAGAATAGCCTTGTTTTTGTTTTGATTTTTCATGGTCACAGAAAGGCCTTGTTTGGTGTTGGTGTTCTGTGAAATTGTTTATGCTCAACAGAACACCACAGTGTAGCTGTGTCAGGCCAACTCCTAGCAAGACCAAGGCCTGGCCGATAGTCCAGACCAGTTATGAGCTGTCATGGGCTGCTTTTCTCTTTCTCATCAGCTAAAGAAATAACGTGACACCCGGAAGAGGGTTTGTCAGCAGTGGAAGTAGACACCGACATCTCAAGGCAAATGTTGACAGTGACCAAGCACCACGCATAAGAGGGAGCTGCTGTCTATGAGTAGTTCAGTCCCACATTTATGTACTTTAAACATCCAAATTCCCTAGCAACGGCCCCTTGTTTTCATGTTCATCAAGGAACTTTTTATCTTGAATTTATCTTTTTGTGTGTGTCTTCATATAGGGTAAGAATGTTCTAGTTTCTTTAACATGATAATCCGTATTTTTCTAATAATAAATTATATTCCAAATTTAAATCATATTTATATATACTTGTATATTTTTTATATATATTTGAGTTTATATATTAGGTAAATACCAAGAACTCACTTTCCTTCCTTCTTCCAATATGCTGCTTCTCATTGCCCAATCCAAATAGAAACCAATAAATTATTCTAATTTGAACTTATGTCAGAAAAACACACTCAACCCAATAAAAATCTAGGCCGTTATTCATAAGCTTGCTAAGCCTTAGATCTCTCATGCATAAGTAGGATAATGTATCCCGTATTATAAAGCTGTTAGTGACTAGTGTGTGGTAAGAGCTCCATGAATTACTACTATTGTTAGGATATATTGCCTTATAATTTCTGCTTCACTTCTCTCTCTTTTGAGTTCCTGTCTCTCATTCATTGTTTGTGATGTATATCCCCTTCCTGCCTCCTGAGCTTCATGCTTCACCCGCCTCCTTAAGATTTCCATGATGTTATCTCACAGGGATTCAACCTCAGCCTGTTCCAGATTGGACCACTTCCCTTCATTCTGCTCCCCTCTCCCCCAGTCTACTGCGTGGGTTTGAATTTCTGCTCCTTTAGTTGTGTAAACCTGGGCAAGTTATTTAATCATTCTGTGCCTCAATCGACACATCTGTAAAACGAAGGAAATGACAGTAGCTACCTCCCAGGGTTGGAGTAAGGATTAAATAAATTCAGACACATAAAGCACTTCCAAGGATGCCTGGCGCACAGGCCTGGTGTGTGTGGTCCTATGAATGTTAGCTGCTGTTATCATCCTTGTCCTCCTCTTCAGCATCATCACCCTTAATAAACCAGCATCACACCCTTTATTCCCCGAATAACGACACTACCATGCATCCAAAGCCCTAAGCTAGAGACTCATTTCTCTTTCTGCCTCATCCTGTATGTCAAATTGGTCATCCAGTCTTGTGCTTCCTATCTCTGAAATAAATCTTTCAACACCTTTCTTCCATGCTCCTGTGCTAGTCTGTGTACGCTTCCTCTTTTGCCTGCCATGGTCTCCTAATGTGTCTTCCCACCTCTGGTCTTTCACCCTTGAGTCAATCCCCTACATCACAGCCACAGTCTCATTCTGAAAATGCACAAGTTATTCTTTTCTTTTTTTTTTTTTGGTGAGAAAGATCAGCCCTGAGCTAACATCCATGCCAATCCTCCTCTTTTTGCTGAGGAAGACTGGCCCTCGACTAACATCCATGCCCATCTTCCTCCACTTTATGCGGGACTCCGCCACAGCATGGCCTGACAAGTGGTGCGTCGGTGCGCGCCCGGGATCCGAACCGGGGCCGTCAGCAGCGGAGCACGAGCACTTAACCGCTACGCCACTGGGCCGGCCCCAGCACAAGTTATTCTAACAAGCACTTATATTGTATTTATCATGTGCCAAACACTATTCTGAGAGTTTTATGTTATTAACTCATTTGTTATTTGTATTCAATGACTTTTCCCTCTTTCATATATGATTTATTTATTCAGTAAATCTTATATTTATTCAATAAATCAGGTACTAAATCAGCTAGGATCCTGTCAGGAAACAGATGGCATGCTCAAATGTGGTGATTTGAGGACATTTAATAACGGGACTATTTACAGTGATGTGAGTAGCATACAGAAAAGCCACGTGAAAAGACTAGTGACAGCTGGGCTCCACTACCACCCCTAGGCTTGATGGAGTGAAAGGAAGGAGTGGTCCCAGACCTGGCAGGAGATTGTGTGGAGGGGGCTGGCATGGCAGGAGGAGTCAAGGGAGGCTAACTCAAGGCAGCTGTTGCAGGGGAGTAATTCCTATGACCTCACTTCCCCCCTCCCTCCCACATCCTGCTTCTCATTGGCCAGCCCAAAGGAAAGCCAAAAGAAGAGAAAGCCTATTGATGCAATCTCTACAATTCAGCCTCCTGGGGGCATAGAGAAGCATGGAAACATGTAAAGAGAGGATCTGGATCCCTTAGATATCCAAATATAGGGTGAGCAGGCACCCACTGCCAAGGGGGAGGAAAGTAATTGGACCTTTCCTGGCATGACAAAGGTTATTTCCTCACAAAACCCTTGATATACAGAGTATTCTAGCAAGAGCAAACAGGACAGATGGAATCCCTGGGTTCCTGAAGCTTCCACAAGAGTAGTCCTTAAATGAAGTCTATAAAACATAGATTCCAGCCTGTTCTTTTGCCAGTTTTTCATATATATACCACTCACCAGCCATAAGAAACTACCTCCTGTCTCTTCCAGCAGCAGGGGCTAGGAGCACAGGGAACTCACAAGCACTCTGCTTTGCTTCAGCCCCTTGACCAGAACTAGCCCCTGCTTAATTCAACTGCAAAGAAGGCTGGAGATTTAGAAGAGCTGATGGAATATTTTAGTGAGTACCATTGCCTCTGTCAGAGTTTTTCAGAGCACTTTATGCTCATTTCCTAGTTTTTAGCTTTGTCCTATTTAACAAACCTCTAATGTGGAGTCTGCAAGTCAATTGGGGTTCTCTTGAGATTTTTTAAGAACAAAAATGACAACAAAAAAGTTTTATTGTTAGCTAGTACACATAAGCTGACAGAGCCTAACCCCCTGCCAGAAGGAGCTTGAGAAATATTCCATTTGGTTTTGTCAAAAGAATTTGTGCTAATAATTTTATAACTAGGTTATGATAGTGGAAGTAAAGAAGCCTGAATTTTCTTCGTGCTCACGTGGGACGGTTATGAATTTATTGCCTCAGAGCTCCACATCCAAACTTGATCACTGGCTGTGAGATAAGAGGTAGAATTCCTTTAGGCATTTCTCCATTATAAGCGTGTTAAGCTTATACCTCTCAGTAGAGGGCAGTGGAGGGACTTTGCAGGAGGAAAGGACGTCTCTTGCTTGCTCTGGCCGCTGTGTGGTCGTGGTCGGTAAGCAGTGAGGGCGTGAGGACCTCAGGCGGAGCTCTGCCCCAGCCACGGGCCCAGAATGCACAGCCCCTCCATACCCAGGCCCTGACTTGCCCCAGGGACCACCTTCCCTCGGCCCTCCCAACGGGGAAACCGCACATTGTCGGCCACCAGCCTTCAGCAGTGCTGACTCTCTGGCATGCCCATCTCCCCAGAGTTAATCTCCTGTGCCCTTTCCGAGAGGTGGAGTTCGACAGGCAGCCTGCCTCAGTGCACGCTTCTCCCTAAGAAGGCACGGTTGAGTGGTTGTGACAGAGACTGTACAGCTTGCAGAGCCCAAAATATTTACCATCTGGCCCTTTATAGAAAGTTTACTGATCCCTGTTCTAGTCTATTGATGGAAACAAAAATACAAAAAAAAAAAAAAAAAAAAAAAAAAAACCCACAAAGCATCTATTTAAATAACTTCTGTTGCTCTACTAATTTCTAACTAGTCTGTTCTCCATAAATGTGGTATTTTCATGCTATTCTTTACTTTTTTATGTGAACTCTTTTTTTTTTTTTTTATGAACGTGTATTTTATGAATAAATTCTCAGTACAAATGTGGATTTAAAGATCCCTCCTCCTGTGGTCTGGGTTACTCTGCAATAAGAACGGGATTAGAAACAGACGGTTTCATACTTGACCTGCATCTTAATTCTCTCCTTCACTCAAGAAAGCCAACAGGCATTATTTGAAGGTATGGGGTATTTTTTGCAATAAGTCCCTAAATATGGCAACCTTTATCAACTCAGAAAAAAAGTCAAGCCTTCATAAAAACAATATGGCCTTTTCATTTGTGGGTGGTGTATTTTATAAAACCAGACAAGATTTCAGAGCTATACTAATGTCTGTTTTTCCCCCTCTCCCTGCCTGAACTTTGCCACCTTCCTTCTTTCTATACCTCATTCTCCATTTTATTGGGGTCAAGGTTGCTGGGTGCAGTGATAATGAATAATGTAGTTAATTGTGTTCTTCCTTGGACTTTGATTTTTCTTGAGATTCTGTGGATATAAACATTATTGCATTCTAATTTTCCTCACAAAATATTGTTATAAAAAATCCTTAAAATATGTATATATTTTTGCATCTCACAGCATTTTTAAAGTGTTAATTCTCATACATATCAGTTATCTCCTGCAAATGTGGTATAATTCTTACTAAATATGAGATTCATTATGGTGAATTGTGATAGAAAACACTTAGCTTATTTTTAGACTACAGATGCTTAATGAAGGGAAATACTTGGAATAGGATAATAGGTCAAGGAAAAACAGGTATTTGAGGATCCATAGTCTTTTCTTTGCAAAATTCTGATTTTACTTTTTAAGCAAAATGTTTTCTCTAATTGGTGGCAGCACCATTAAGATAATACTTTGATATTTAGTATTTTTAAACTTTCAGAGAAAACATTTCCACGTTTTTATAAAACCTCTTTTAAAAAGCTAACAAAAATTATAAAGCTAGGATGAATATGTCTTCATTGGCACATGGTGTATATAGCCATCAGATTTGTTTTTCCAAATTGCTCATTAGCACAGGTTAAAAAATTCTTTAAAAAAGTTAGCATTAGTAAATACTGTATTCAAAGTATGAGACAGAAGTGATATAGACATTGATGTTTATCCCCTGAAATTTCCACATCGGCCTCATCTGATTTCCCTCACCACTGTATCCCCAGCACCTGGCTCACTATAGACTCGCAGTAACTGTCTTTGGAATAAAGTTTATACTCTCACGCCTCCCCAAACCCTCAGGTACCTCGTTCCACCAAGTATCCTCTCATTCACCAACCTTTCCCTCTCTCCTGGCTCTTGACTCTCTTGTTTGCTCTGGCTGCTGCATGGTCGTGGTGCCCATTAAGTGGTGGGTCATGGGGCCCATTAAGTGGTGCCCATTAACAAGCACGCCCATTAAGTAAAATCCCTCTGCTCACCCAGGCCTCAGCCACCTGCCGTCTTACCTCTCTACCTTCCTTCACAGCCAAACTGAACCGCCTTCTTGGAGACAAGAGAACTGAAGCAGGGAGACAGTTACTTTCGTCTCACAGAAGTCCCAGCTCCAACCTTTGCCCAAAGCCCTTATTTCTGGGGATGTGGAGAACCCACACCCCCCAACCCCACAGCTCATTTATACTGGCCTGAACCCAGAACCTGGATGTGTGGAAACTTCCTACAGCTCTGCTCAATGACAGCTTTGAGCTCCAGAAGTCTTGCAATAAAATCTGTCCTCCAAACTTATTCTGGCTGAGGAACATTTTCAGATACTAGATCTGGTCCAGTTTGAGTTTGGGACAAAACACAAGTGCGCAGTTCTATGTGAGGTGGTGATTGTGGCGTCTTCTATGGTCTGAAGAATTACTTGAATGCGCTAAAAAATAAATACTAAAAAATATCCCCCAGCTATATATAAATAAAGAGATATTTTAATAAAGAGCACAAACTAGAATATACAAAATGAAAACTGAAACTAAATAGAACCTTGGATGTCATCTAGGGCCTTAGGCTGATTTCACACCACAGCAGAGTATTATTGTGGTGATCCTTAATTCCCATTTTATAGTACATTAAAGCCCAGGAAAAGGAGTAAAAGGAAATTCAAAATGATTTATATATATATATATATATATTTTTTTTTTTTTAGAATCTTTTTTTTCTCCCCAAAGCCCCAGTACGTAGTTGTATATCCTAGTTTTAGGTCCTTCTAGTTCTTCTACGTGGGACGCCACCTCAGCATGGCTTGATAATCGGTGTGTAGGTCCACGCCCAGGATCTGAACCAGCGAACCCCAGGCCACTGAAGCGGGGTGGGCAAACCTAACTACTATGCCACCAGGTGACCCCTCAAAATGATTTTAAGTGGCAATTAACGATAAGGAAATGGTAATATTTATCCATATACTGATTGAAGATTTGTATCAGGCTTACATTTCATAGCAGTGACCTAACCAGAGCAAATATTTTTATGAAACCATGTCATAAATTATGATCACAACAAATGCCTACCCAGAATCAGAACTGCTGATTCCCCTTTCCTATAGATGCAGCTAACATACGAATGTGTCATATTTTACTACTAAAAAAATTTTCAGAAAATAAAACTAGCATTAGGAAAAGATTTTATGATAAACTGTCAACAGCTTCCTTAATTAACATGAAACAGAAATCTCTCCCAGAAAAAATATAAATTTCAAGTAAGAACATTAAAAATATTGCAGACTAAATACTGAGGAGTAATTCTGTTTATGCTGAGATTAATTCGATGATGTAACTGCGTTCCATCCTTGCATCTAAATGATCAAAGATTCAATTCACCCACTGACCTACAGTGATTATACTAAAACACAAAAACAAAACAAATACCTAAGTGGCCTATAAAGTGCTTTGGCAGGACTTGCTTTAATCTGAAAGAATAAATAACTTCCGAGCAAAGGCACATACACAAAAGATCTCAGAATAAAAATCTAAAAATCCATCAAAGAAATTAGCGAAAAGAAAATAAAAGCCTTCTTGTATTGTTGTACTGTTTAGGATATCACTTACCAATTGATGGTACAGGAGTCACATGAAATGCATTTAAGATACAATGGAAAGTAAGAATACATATGCCTCGCCTAAATGACATTATCTCGTGTGTGTGTGTGTGTGTGTTATGTGTCTTTGTGTATGAAACACACTTTGGGTCACTGGATAAATCACATGAGTCCTTTAGCTGCAATATTCTCACCTATAAAATGAGGAAAACATCTGTGAAAGTTATCCCCCAGAATCACTGGGTAGATAAGTTAGTTATTAAAGCACTGTGTAAAGAAAATGACATGAATACAAATTAACAGTGTTGAGCATTCTTATTCATTTTATGTGCTTGTAAAAATAAGTTTATGAAACTGACAAATTCAAAAAAGAAAAAACGTTACCTTAGAAATGGTTTAAAAGAATCTTTTGCCATTCAATTAGTATCAGTTCACCAAGCTCTGGGGGAAATAAATAATCTTCGAGGATAAGACTTACCATCTTCTTAGCAATAAATAACACCTCTCAATTTCTCTAAAGCCAATATGATAATCCTGAAGGAAAGTAATTATTTCTCTTCTTTATCTCTTAAAATTTAAAACTTAGTTTTAACCATATTTTCTTTCGCTTTTTTTTTATTGTGTAAGTTTCAGGTGTACAGCTAATTACATTTCCAAAAAGATTCTCTGTACCAGAAATGGGAGTTCCTTAAAACCCAAGTTTTAAATACTTGCTTCTTTTCTGACCATAAAACAGATCTCATGTTTATACATTATTAGTAACACAGAGAATCTTGGTGTAGAACATTTATTTATTTATTCCATGAAACACTCAAAGTTTAGCTCAGTGGGAAATAATTTTAATCAAAGAATTGTACATTTTCTTCCCACATATCTTGCTTTGTATTAGGAAATGACGTTGTGATCCATTTCACTACAATATTACAAAATATTTACAAGAAAATATTAAAAATAACTGAAACACAAAAGGCAAGATGGGGTGAAATAAACTGGTTTTTCAGAAATCTCTACTCTAGTGCCCACAGCACACAAGAAGAGAATCAAAACAAATAAGTAACAAAGATCCCCCTGATCACAAGTTTCCAAAGAACTGGAGAAGAGGAAGAAATGGGATGAAAATGGTGGTATGAAAGGGACCAGATGTTAGCAGCACTGCTTCAATAACCAATCTATTCTGAATGAAATACCCTCTCTCATATACAGTAAATTCTGAACAAGGCTAAACTTTAGGATATTCCTTACACTGAAATTAGAAAATACCCTGACAGTGAAAGTAGCTCTTTCACCTAAGTTTAATAAGAGCCTCTTTCTCCATGAACCACTGATGTGAACAAAAGCCTGTTCTGGCATCAAAAGTTGTCAGAGTAACCCTTCCATTTCTTTCATGAAAGCTTCATAAACATCATCCTTAGTTTGTACTGAGACAGGAACAGATGGACCAGATTTGGGGGCTGCTTTGGCAAGAGGCACAGCAGAATCATCCTCTGACTTTCTTTGGGGAGTAGCAGTCGCCCCTTTATTCTCCCGACGTACCCTTAGTGCAGTGGGCACAAATCGAGTAATCTCTGCCTTGGGATTGGTGATCTGTGGCTTGGCACTGATGGTTGCTGTGGCTTTCTTCTCAATAGTGGCCGCGCTCGTATCATCCGCCTTGGGTCGCTGAATCAAGTTGGGTGGAGCACTTAAAACCCCGGGGTTCGGCAAGGGAGCTGGTGGGAAAAGCCCAGGTGGGGCAGGTCCTAGTGGAGGCACCAAAGGTGGGCGCATCATGCCAGGACGAGGTGGAGGGATACCTAAATGAAGGAGAAAACAAGCAGATGAACACCACAAGAACTAATAAAATTTAACTACTATTAGGGATGTTAAAAACATAAGTTGACAATTTTTTTAAAATGCACAACAATTTACAGAAAATAAGCTTAAATCATGCTGTTTGCTATTTAAAACTCAGGAATACATTCTTTTTTTTTTTTTGTGAGGAAGATCAGCCCTGAGCTAACATCCGCTGCCAATCCTCCTCTTTTTGCTGAGGAAGACTGGCCCTGGGCTAACATCCATGCCCATCTTCCTCTACATTATATGGGACGCTGCCACAGCATGGCTTCACAAGTGGTGCATCAGTCCGGACCCAGGATCCGAACCTGTGAACCCAGGGCCGCCGAAGTGGAGTGCGCACACTTAACCACTATGCCACAGGGCTGGCCCAGGAATACATTCTAATAATAAATAAATAAAATACAAATATTTTATTATAAAACAGTATTCACCTTCAGTCTGTATCCTGTACTTACAGTGATAATGTTTTCTTCCTCTCTAAATAATGTACTACTTTAAAATATAAAGTAAGGGGCCGGCCCGGTGGCGCAAGCGGTTAAGTGCGCGCGCTCCGCTGCGGCGGCCCGGGGTTCGCTGGTTCGGATCCCGGGCGCGCACCGACGCACTGCTTGGTAAGCCATGCTGTGGCGGTGTCCCATATAAAGTGGAGGAAGATAGGCACAGATGTTAGCCCAGGGCCGTCTTCCTCAGCAAAAAAAGAGGAGGATTGGCGGATGTTAGCTCAGGGCTGATCTCCTCACAAAAAAAAAAAAAAAAATATAAAGTAAAATCGGAAACACCAACTGGTTCCAAATAGGATTTCAAAATGATTGAATTTCAAATACGAAAGCCCAAGATTCTATTCTAGCTGTACAGTGCAGATGCTATCAGGGCCAAGGTTGGGGGTTTGATTCCTACGCATTATTTACTGATTTCCACACCACTCCTCCCCCTAAAAAAGTAACTCAATGGGCAGGAACTATAATTTTAACCCTGGAATGAAAGAATGTAACTATCACAATATGTCACCATTACTGGAAAAGAATTCATGTCCCATTGACAGTTCAGACATACCATCATCATTTACCAAGAACTGCAGATTCAATTTTCTTCAAATGCCACTTTTTTAAGAATGAGTATAAAGTACCAAATTTCATCAAAGCTGAGATGCTATTGCTTATATGGACTCATAATTATTCTGTATATCACTAAGAGAGAGGAAAAAAAAGTCCAAGCTGGGAAGTTTAAAAGACCTTCATATTAAACTGGGACAGGCAATGTAGTAAACCAGAAATAACAGAAATACACACATAAGACGACAACGAAATTTCCATATCTAACCTTGACACTGGATAGAGAGGGGAAAAAAATCTTCCTTGTGATTTTAAACTTTAAGTTGGTACTCATGCAGATGTATGGAATGACTTTACAATTATAAGTGTAGTCCTAAAAATACCCCAAAACCTCAAATGGAGAATTTAATCCAATGTGGTCTCTGGCTGGGAAAGGTCCCTCAGGTGACATGCAGAATCAAATGCAAATATCCTCTGGAAGAACTCAACTTCAATCCAGGCCAATATCAATTTAAAAACACTATTTTAAGATACCCCTTGATTTCAGGATATTGAAATGTGAAAATATGTCTTATAGCAAATGAAATATACAGGAGACAAGTTTTTGTTACAGAAATCAAAAGCTTCACCTGGAGGTGCAGGGGGAGGTAGCCTTGGTGGGGGTCCCCGAGGAGGAGGGCCAGGAGGCAGACCTGGAGGTGGACCTGGGGGAGGGCCAGGGGGTCGGCCTGGTGGTGGTCCTGGAGGTAAAAGTCGGGGTAAAGGCCCTCGGAGTCCTGGCATTCCAGGTGGTCTCAGGAATGGAGGAGCTCCTGCAATGAGAAAAATGATAAATTAATGTCAAAAATACATATATGAAGTAGTAATCGTGGTATAAAAGTTACTCAGATGTGGTTTGACTTATCACTTTAACCTGAAATCAGATAACTTCAAAATCAGATTGAAACATGTGTAAACAGAATTCATTCGACAAATATCTGAGCACCAGAAACAGGGTACTGAATTTGTTATGGATCATTTCCCTTTATTTCTCAGCACTGACAAAAAGGATACGCTGTCAGAGCTCTGCTGGGATGGAAATACACAAAGATGAGAAGAATTCTTAAATGGTCCCAATATGAGCTGAAAATGGAATATAAAGCAAAGTGCTTTAATGATCTCTTGAAACTCATTAAGATAAAGACAAGGATCACTGAGAATGACATAAGATAGATGTTTGCTTTGCACCAACAGGAAAAGGATGAACTCAACTGAAAAAACCTTAATTGGCTGACTGTAAGATAAATGAATAAAATCATAAATAGCCAAGAAGTTCTATATGTTGTTTCAAATTGTAAAACTTTTTATACGTTTAAGGTGAAGACTTGATTAACATTGATCACTTTTGTCTCTAACTATAAAGATTACACTGACATCCAGTAAGTCCCAACCAAAGAAGGATACACAATAGTATTTACTATGCCCTAGTCCCTCTGGCTACCAATTTAGAACTGGGTCAACCTGTCATATTAAAAAGTAGGACCAAAGAAGCTCTCGGTTACATACTCGTTTCTGCCTGCTAGAATCAGAACTAAAGAACACGGAAAAAGGAACAGCTTTGGAGAAAAAGATGGCTGTCAGAAGTACTATGAGTTGTAAACAATGCTGTAGCAATAAACAAGTTGCAAGATAACATCCTTCGAGAATCCTTGATCTCTTAGGGAACTGCATTAGGAGGAAACAAGAAAACATCAATACTAATAATGTATATTTTTTGGAATGACTTCACTCTAACCACGTTTAGATTTAATTATTTATTCACAATATGTAAGTACTTACCTGGAGGTGGTCCAGGAGGAAGGCCTGTAGGTGGTCCAGGTGGCCGTAGAGGTGGAGCAGGTGGTGGTCCAAGAGGAGGTGGTCCTGGCATGGGAGGTGCTTGTATCTGAGAAGGAGGAACAGACTGTGGTGGAGCTTGCTGCTGTGAAGAAGCAGCAGATGTGCCATCAGAAAGAGATTCTTCTTTATGCTGTTTCTGAGACTGCTTTTCTGCTTCAGAATCATCAGAATCATCTTCATCATCATCCTCTGAGAATTCCTCTACTTCTCGTCCCTCCTCAGGGATTTCCTGACCTGAAAGAAATTTTAAACCAGGCAGACGGAGTGATTAACTTTTTATAGCCTATAAAAGAGTAATGCCTGAAGACGCATGCTCAGGGAATGCTTTTTTAAAATTAACAACCAAATAGTCTTCTTCAATAAAAAACTTAAGATGTGGAAGAATCAAATAGTCTACTCATCTATGCTAGTGTAGCACAGTGAAACAAGCCAAGGCTTTAGAACCAGACAGACCTGGATTTAAATGCCAGTTCAACCACTTACTAGCTGTGTAACTCTGGGCAGCTTACCTTAATGTCTCCATACCATAACTTTTGTGAAACAAGGATTTATTACTTACTTCAGGGTTGCTGGGATATTAAATGGGAAAACATGTATGTAAAGCAACTGGCATGAGAAAATACCACAAAGTGATTAAATATCCCTTCCCTGCCTTACCCGCCATTCGGAGCATCATGGCTTGAAGAGGTGTCAGCTCCTTCATATTCTTCTTTTTCTTCCTTGATTTCCCAGGCATATCAGCAAATCGTACACTCAGACCTATGGGGCCAGAGGAGGGAAGAGAGTGTGGTGGACTGGGAATCAAAATTCAGTAAGCACTTACTATTTAATAAATACTATAAAGTATTAGCTATGACTGCTGCCCATTGCTTGGCAGAAGATAAGCACAGAAAGAGATAGCCAAATTAAAGACAGTAAATGAAGTGCCAACTGGTGGTAAATATATGCTGTAGTGATTTAAAAGTTATACATTTAAAAAACTTAAAGAATACTATTAACATCTTTATGCCAATAAAACTGAACACCCAGATAAAAATATCAATTTTTATTTCAATAATTTCTAGAAAATTATTTCTAGAAAAATATAAATTACCAAAATTGGCCAAAGAAGTGGTAAGACCAGAACATACAAAAATGAAATGGTAGTCAAAGATCTACTCCCTAAAAGGCAGATGGCTGAAATAATTTTACAAGAAAATTCAGCCAAACAGTAAGTTACAGAAATTTTCTGTAAAAGAGCATAGGAAAAGATGGAATGCTATCCAGAACTCATGCAGCTAGCATAACTCTGATACCAACACTAACCTCTTAGCCAACATAAAATAGAAGCAAACTGAATCCAACAGTATTTTAAAAGAAAAATATACCATAAACACGGTTGGTCCCCAAAATGCAAGATGATTTAACATTAGAGAAGTCACCAATGTAATTCATTACAATAAACAACTTAAAGAAAAACCATAACAACATCCCAACAGAGGCTAAAAAAGTATTTATGATAAAAACTCTTAACAAACTAGGACTAGAAGGGAACTTCTTAACCTGATACAGGCTATCCACTAGCACTATTAAATGTCAAGCTAAATGGTGCAATGTTAGGAGCATTATTAGTTGGTAAACATTTACAGGATAGAAGTTCCACGTGGGCAGGGCTTTAGTTTTGTTTCCTCTGCATCCTTAGTGTCTAGAAACTAATGCCTTGCATATAGTAAAAACTCAATAAATAACAAATGAAGGCTGAATCGTAGTTAGGACAGCCATTTTCAGCATGTGTGCACTGATGAGTTTATATAAGAAAAACCAGTTGGCAGAAAAAGAGGAAAATGAGGCAAAAAGCACAGTCTCAGAGAAAAATGGAGCTGTTGTGGCTCTAAGGGCTTTCTACTTTCTAGTACTAGCTCCTACATAAGAATCGGCTGTAATTTTTCATTACCAGCTTTCTCTATCCACCCTTGTAAGTTAGCTTTTTGGTTTGCAACCATGATTCTTAAGAAATATCAGGAGAAAAATTTGTCATCATTATAAATATTAATATTAGTAGTATTATTAATATATAAATACTGTGTTGTAGGCTACAAAAACAATTCCAAAAGAAGCTCCAAGACCACTGGGGTGTGACAGATTATACATTTTGTATTGCTCAGTACCTATTACCATGCTTAAAATTTTCTTGATGAATGTCATAACTACCTTTTAAAAGTACATGTAACTCAGACTGAATTTATAATAATCAAATAAATACGTAACATACATTATGGACATAATGTTTCCATTAAATCATGACTCTACTCACAGGTGTACCTGAATTATAATTATGTTTCTGGTTCAGGTAAGATACCACAGACACACAAAATTTAAAGGGCTTCAAATGTAGATATTTAAATAGATATAATAAAGACAATAACAGTGTGAACATGTTTTTTTAAATATAGTTATGTGGTTATTCTTTCTTTCTTTCCTATACATACCCATGAGAGTACATCTTTATGCTGTTGAATACTATTATCTTTTTCCCCAAAAGTGGACTTTATTACATAGACATTTTTATTACATACACTGAATTTTTTTTTCTTTACATCCACTGAGTACTTATTATGTGTCAAGAACTTTGAGATTTTTGAGATATAAAGGTGAACAGAGCTATGATCCCTCCTTTCAAGGAGCTCACAATTACTTTCATGGATGCATTAATAAATCAGGACCTTCAGCTTCTGTGCTATTTATTGATCAATACCATGGAACTTTCATCTGCACATACCTGACTTTTTTTCTTCATTGGTGTCTCTCTCATTATCATCACGGTGCACAAATTCATCCCCTTCACTCTCTCCATCTGATCTGTCAGTGTCACTGTCATCAGTACTGTCATCGTGCTTATCTTGATCCATGTCCTCAGGATAGCCGTCATCTTCACTGGTGCTAGAAACATCATCATCATGACCCCGTTGAGCTGAAAAGGGAGGAGAGGGTAGGGAACAAGTAACATTATTGGATCCTCCACTACCTGGTGCCCTGAAACACAGAAAATTATGCTCACTATTTAACTCACAATAATTTGTTTTTAAAATTTCTGTATATGATCTCAGCTATTCATACAGTGTGACAATATTTTCATTTGGCAATAGTTTAAAAGGTTCAAATTTGAAAACAAATTTCACTTAGCCACTTGTGCACACACACATACACCATCAGTGACTACAAACAATGATGCTCTAGTTTGATGGCAATAAAGCTGAAAGGGAAACAGGTACACAAGTCTTAAGGAATTGGTAGTAAGAGAGTGACATTTCTAAGAAACGCCTAATTTAAAACACAATAAACATTTCCATACTTCCTTATGTATGATGCTTTTACTTGGGTAGATCCTATGATTTATCCATCTGTTAGTATGTACATGGTATCTTCATTTATTTCCCAAGTTCTGAGGGTGGTGAACATGATTAAACAGGACAACATAAAAAATGACGGTGGAAAAGGTTGTAAGAGCAAAAGGAACAGTCACTCCTTACCAAGTTCAGGACTATACAACATGTCGTCATCTCGCCTACGAGTGGGAAGATCCAGGGCAAAGCCCACTTTTCGGCCATACATTTGCAAGACCTGAGGAGGAGGTGGACCAGGGGGCGGACCAGGAGGTTTCCTGCCAGGGGGCAAACGTGGAACCCCATGTCCAAGAAGAGGAAGTATAGAAACTGCCCGAGTTGGAGGTCTGTAAAGAAAATTTTACAGTAATCATGTGAACAGGTCTGAGATACTTCCCCTTGTTTACAAGGGATTTATTTCATATTTAATCAAATGAGGCACTGCTTACATTCACATCGTCTTTTATTTCCCACTGCATTAATCTTGGCACTGGACAGTGAAGAGGTGCTTTTAATAAATGCTATTTGGTTATGCTACTGCTTCCTTACCCATAGGCTGAGGTCTTCTTAAGGATGGAGGGTGGCTGGGCACCAGGAAGTGGAATGTCCTGGATCAAGATGTTGGAAGGAGCATGCGGCATATCTGGTAAAGGAATACTCTCCACTTCCACATGCTGAGCATTCTGAAACACAGAGAATCTTTCAATAGTATAACAGTAATCCACAAACTCAACACTAAAAATTCAATGTCAGCTGTTTCACAACCTGGATTTGCTTTCCATCTAACACAAATATTATGAAAAAACAAGAACAGAAAGCCTTGTCAATATTTCCAAAGACTGTCAATGAACTGAAAAAAGTCTTATCTCCTTTTGAAGAACCAAAACCCAGCTGTTTTTCTCCCCTTATTATCAACTAATTCTTATTGGTTATGGCTTGAAATAGCTGCTGTTTAGAGGAAGTCCAACTATTAAAGTATCTAGCACCAAAGCCACCCTATTTAAAACTCTGGATGATAAATAACACATTTCAACTAACTTAGAAAAGTACATAGCCAGTGGTAGAGCTTGGCCTCTAAAGTTAGTCTGCCTTTGTTGAATTTCTGACACATATTAGCTGTATGACTAAGCAAATTATCTTACTTTTCTTATCTGTAAAATAGGACCCATACTACCTACTAAAATAATATCAAAATTACACCATTCAGTTTTTTTCCATTTTTATTTTGAGGCAAAATTTACAATGAAATGTATAAATTCATGAATTTAACAAATACATATACCTTATACTCCTTCCCAGTCAATCTCTAACACTATCCCAAGGCAACCACTGTTACAAACTTTTCCCCTATAGATTAGTTTTGCCTGTTCTAGAATTTCATACAGATAGAATCATAACTATGAAAGAAGCTTAGCATGTTTTTGAGATTTATCCATTAAACAAGTTTTTTTTTTTTATTTTTTTTTTCCCCCAAAGCCCCAGTAGATAGTTGTATGTCATAGTTGCACATCCTTCTAGTTGCTGTATGTGGGACGCGGCCCCAGCATGGCCGGAAAAGCGGTGCGTCGGTGCGCGCCCGGGATCCGAACCCGGGCCACCAGCAGCGGAGCGTGTGCACCCAACCGCCAAGCCATGGGGCCGGCCCAACAAGTTCTTTTTATCCCATATTGTTTTGAATATCAGTAGATCATTCCTTTTTATTGCTGAGTAGTATTCAATTTTATAAACACACTATATGGTATGATTATCCATTATCCTATTAATGGACACCTGGGCTGTTTCCAGTTTTTGGCTATTACTGTGTTGGCAGATGGATTAATTTCTCTTGTATAAATATGTAGGATTAGATTTGATGGCTCACAAGGGTAGGTGTGTGTTTAATTTGATAAGAAATTGCCAAGAGGAGGAGGTTCAACATGATCAATTGTCCCATTAACAATTTTAAAAGCAAATTTCAATATCACATTTTAGTTTCTCTCAAAAGAAACCTGATTACCTTGACAGCATCAAAATATTGGCTAAGTTGAGCCCTTTTCTGTTCATATTCTACTTCTAGCTTTCTCAATTCTTTGTAAATATCTGGATTCTCTTTTTCATAGAGTCGTAGAATACGTTCAAAGGTTTCACGTAGCTTTTTACGCTTGTCCTTCAGCACCTTCTCATTTAACTGTGGCTGTTGCACTGGGTTAAACTCTAAAAGAAAAGAGCAGAGTATGGAATTAAACACAAAAAGGTCACTTCATTTAGGTATCAATAGGATGTATCATTTAATAAAAATCTCCTTATATGCTAAAACTTGAAAAGGATCTAGACCTAGATGTACTCTTTTCAATTTTGTTCAAAAGAACTGCAATATTTATTAAAATTCTACACTTTTAAGATAGCCATTAATTTTACTTTCTTTCCTAAGAAATGTCACCTAATTAATTGATGTTCATCATCATTGTAATAAAAATCAATTTCCCTCCTCTATGCTAACAATCTGATATAGCAAAGCTTCAGCCAGACAGAGCTGGGTTTACATAATACACTGGCTCTGTCATTTAATTCTGAGATCTTGGACCCTTTACCCAAATTCTCTGATCTTCAGCTTCTTCATCCGGAAAAAAGGGAAGTTGCCTACTTCACAACAAAGCTCTGATGATTAAATGAGATCACAGGATATCCAGTGGTGTCTGGCTCACCACTTAACTATTATTTTTATAATGGACTGGCATTGTCTAGCTGCCATATACCCTTTTCTCTTCCCATGTGTTCAACATGGGGCTTAATTTCGGGTCCTTTGCCCCAAGAGGTATTAGCACAGGACTCCCGGGCCTGCCTGGTCAGTCATACCTGCTCCCCTCCATCCCTCCTTGCCAGTGACTGACTCAGCGATCCATTGGCACATGATCCAAATTGGAACCAGATCGTTCTCTGAGATTTTACATGTAGATGTGGGAAGAGAGAAGCTTTCATAAGCAGAGGTGAAATAAACCTAGAGCTGTCTGTGGCCTTGTTTCCCAACCACCACTAATTCCACCTCCTATCCGAAGAAGTTCATTAGCAGTATGCTGAATGAAGCTAACAACAGAAGACCAGAGAGATGAACAGTCTTGATAATCACATCTAGGTTTTCGGGGGCGGCTTCCCTCCAGGATTTCCCAATTATGGGAATCAATGTATACTTTTTCCTGCTTAGCTTGTACTGAGTTTTACAAATTATAATTAAAGCCCTGATAAACAGTGTTCCCTTCTTCCTTTTCCTTTTTCTTAAATAGTAACAAGTTTAATTATCTTCTTCTCTAAATCCTATTAACTATTAACCTCGGTGATTTATTCAAAACCAGAAAAAGGGACAGTCTTACACCACACTATTCCTAGTGCGATTAATAAAAGTGTTGAACGCCTGAGTTTTAATCCCAGCTTTGCCACTTCTGAACAGCATGACCTTGAGAAAAGCACGTAATCTCTCTGTGCCTGCGTTTCCTCATCTGTAAAATAGGAATAATACACCTGACCCAAAAAAGTTGCAGTGAGGATTAAATGATAACATGTAAAAAAAAATTGGTGTACAGCCAAGTAAGAGCTCAATAAGCCTCAGTTACTACCATTATCCCCCTTTAAAACCACATAAATTAATTTTGGGTCATTTAATAGGGAACATTCTAAGACCCCAGGGATAATAATATTTCCTACCAATATTTAGACCAGAGGCAACAGGTGGAGTTAGTTACAGCTGAACTGGGAAAGATTTGGGATCAGGCAGCCTGACCCAGAACTCTTGCCCAGGGGAGCACACAGGCTCTCCCACATTATTTCAGAAAGCTTGTAACACCATAATCCCACATAACTGGATTTGTTCGAATCCCATTTAATGCATCATTGAGGAGATCCACTGTACCTCTTTCACTTACTCTCTCTGTTTTTGGGCAAACCACTGAACCTGTTTGGGTACTTTTGTAAACAAAACTTGTAAAGATCACTTCAATATGCAATAAAGAAATGGTGGTAGGGAGTAGAGGACAGACCTGGAAAAATTCGACAGCTGAAAAGCACATAAGAGTTAACTAGATAGTTTTATTTTTGCATGTTTGAAATCTTCCACTAAAAAAAGGAAAATGAAAAATCCCATATCCTGATGTTAAGAGAATGCATATTTGTGGATTGGGATAAAATTTCCAGGGACAGCATCACAGAGATGATTCCCAAGCAACTTAGATGCAAGGAAAGATAACATGAAGTTTTCTTATGTGATTCCAATTATGACAAAGCAGTGATATTGTAAATGCATATGAAGAGACGAATAAAATTATTCTATAAAATGTGAAAAACGAGAAAATCCTAATACAATATTTTACAAAATTTGGTTTTAAGGTACTTGATTTCTTCTATATCCTTACTAGGTGGTCAATTATCTTGGGATCTTCTCATTGGAAAAAAATGGGAAAACTGAATTATATTCATGGTGGCTTAATATTTAGATTTACATGGTAGTTGCCAACATTAAAAAACAAAACAAGATAAACCAAAAACTCCAACGTGACTTCAAAAACCAGATTTCAGTGTTCTCTCAAAAAATAAGCCGGCCATACCAGCTTTCATTAGCTTAGAATTACAACTAGCTCAAGCCAAAGAATGGCTTCCCCCTTATTCTAGATGAGATCTCCAGTTTCCAACAGCCCCCCACGACTTTATTTTGTTTTCCTGACACTAAAACTAAATCCAAGCATCAAATGCCATCATGCTTTTCTGTTTTTCTTATGTCTGTGCTGCTTTACTCATTAGCTGCCTGCCTGCCTCTGTGTATCGGACTGTTATCCCTGCTGTAAAATCCAGCCTTTTTATAAATTCTTACCCATTTCATCCAATTTCTCCATGTCCCGGATAATCTGCTTGGGATCCTTCATCTTCAAAACCGCAGCTCGTACCATCATGCGCTGTTTTTTGTTCTTAGAAAAATAAAAGAAGAGCAGAATTTCAAGAAGCTGAACATTCATGAGTTTTCATTTCATTGCTTCCAACATTTATTTAAACTGTAGTTGAACTTGTCCTTGATTTCTGATCACTTAGACCTATGTAATTTTTTGCTCTCAAAAATATTTCAACTTTAGATAACAAGATAGACGTTATTTATTAGATGTGCTCTCTTAGGCAAGTATTTCTTTTAACCTTGTGAGATCTTTAGCACTTACTGAAAAAATACTCTAAGTTTTTTTAACAAAGGTTGCAGCTAAATTCTAAAATTATATATTAGAGAAAAGTTTTATAGGATTTAATGCTAAATAATGAAACAAGAACCCACAACCGAAAACTACTAAAAAACTAAGTTCTCTCAAAGTGTTAAGGCATGATACTAAAAGTAAATCCTTTCTTTTCCTGGGGAAGTTCTCTGCCACAAACTTAACAGCTACATAATCAGGAAAATGGATGAACAAAGCTATTTAGCGTTACATTTATTTCCATTCACTAATTCAGTAGCATTTAACAAAGCAGTATAATAAATGCCAAAAAGAAATTATTTTCAAAAGTTTTTAACTCATTGGTAAAGGTAATCAAATAAACAATGTTATAATAACCTATCATGAGTTTATACGCAAAATTATTTCAGTTCAGTTTCCAAATATAGTATTTTGGCTTAGCAAATTTTATAGTGTTATAAGAAGCATAAGTATCTTTTCTGGCAAATAATGGGAAATGTTATTTGAAATCCACCAATCCCAAATAACAGGATGTACCAAACTACACTTATATCTAATAGGATGTTTCTGAAATCATACCTTCTTTAATTCTCTCTTCCGGGCTTCTTTTCCTTTAGAGAGGGAAAGAGAGAGAGAATATAAAACTGTCAAATCTTGAATGTTAACATTTTCTACAATTTAATACAGATAATTTTTTATTGTGGGAGGCTGCTCTGTGTACACTGTAGGATATTTAGCAGCATCCCTGGCCTCTACCCACTAGATGCCAATAGCATCCTTCTAATTACGTCAACTAAAAATGTCTCAAGATATTCTTAAGTTTCTTAAAAATAACTATGAATCTGAACGAAAAAGATTCCATAAAATAATAAATAAGAGCATGCAAAAACAATTTGTTCAAAATTCCAAATACAAAAAGAAAGATTTAAGCCAAGTCAATCAAATTAGAAATATGGGTACTAACTTTTTTTGTATGTTTAAAGTTTTAATCATGTGCCCACAAGAATACTAGATAACTTTATACAACTGACACCTCCTAGCACTGCTGATCCTGTAATTAAGACATAATGAAATAGACTCCTTAAAGTGTGTGATTTTTACCACTCCTCTTCTTCATCATTCCACAATAATGGACACTTACGGGCTTGGTCTGTGGGGTTCATAAATTTTCCACTCTTGGTGGATGACGTAGATCTCCGTCCCATGTTGACAATCTGTATGGTTTACTTGTTCATTAAAAAAAAAAATACCTGTGAAGACAAAGAAATAGCTTATTTTTCCTATATTTACAAAATTTCTTCCTACCAATCTTTGAAAAGAAACATTCTTTTGATTATAAAGACCTTGCTCTTTCCCTAGTTTTGACTTTAGTGTCCAGGAAAGATGACCTCAACCTTCCTGACCATGAAAAATTAGATTTGTTATTATTTATAAAAGTAATGGTTCTGAAGATTACTTTGAATATCACTAAGTCATCGATTTAATTTTCTTCTATGGATGACAACTTTGACTCATCAATTGAAACAAATCATCGGAAAATGCTTCAACAATACGACAAAAACCATGAGAGGCCACTAGTCCTTTTCCTACATCCTCCCTTTATTCATATGCAGCATGCAAGAGGAATAAAAAGGGAATGGAGTAATGATCTGGACTCAATGACAAACAGCTCACCCTTGCCTCTCTGCACGGTTTTTCTTGGCATGTACTCCCAACACCTCTAAGGCAGTAAAAACCTCATTAATTTAAGCCTATTTAATTCAGATTTAGATTTAATTCAGATCTAATTCTTGACTCTCCAGTGGGAGCTTAAAACATAAAAATGCCAATATTCGAAATGAACGTACTATATGAGAGAACTTCCAAAAACGTCAACATTAAGACATATATTTTTCTTAACTAGTACCTATTTGCCTCTTGATTTGTATTTTTTAAGGTAACTGAAAGGAATAATTGTGTTTAAGGGAAAATATCTGGTGAGTCAAAATTTTTATTAACCTAAGACACTTATATCATTTCTTCCTGTTATTCCAAATGAATGAGGTTTAACTTTTGACATTCTTTCCAATAATAAAGATTGACAAGTTTTCTTCCTTTTAAAAGTAGACACTTTTAAGGAACAGGAAAGGGAAGATGACGAGGTAAATTTTTTAGTAGATCTTACAATTATACCTTCCCTTCTTCCCTTTATGGAGACTGGCAGGCAAATTTATTAGATAATGCCTCTTTCAGCAAGTGTTCAATTGCCTTGATCTCTGCTAAATGCTTCAAAGGTGTTCCAGTGGCAACTAACTTATACCCCTGTCAAGGGTTTCCTTCTAGGAAAAACGGAGTGGGGGAGAAGGAAGGCGGAAACAAGCAAAATTAGTACAAATACAAGCTCTCCTATCTTTGATGGCCTGTAGCGCTTTTGCCTTCCTCTCTCAATGACCCTTACGCTCATGTTCTGACTCTCCTCTCCCACAACGGAAACACACAACAGATACGAACTGCAGAGAATTTTTACAGAAGGCATTGGCGCCTCAGTCTGCACAAATCACTTTTTTGTCTAAAAGCAGAGGGAACAGGGAAATCAGGCCACAAAACCGTGGGGGAACCCTAAACAGCCATAGAGGCTCCAATGGGACGGAGCCCAGGTCCACCAGAAGAGGCAACAGCAGCAACAACTGCCGAAACCATAGCGACGGTTGACCGCGACTCGAAGTCGAGACAGCAAACCCAAGGCAACCGGTCAACGCGCACAGACAGGAGGCGGGGCTAACCGACCAGGCTGAAGTCAGCTACTAAACCGCTGGACGCTGCGCCGCCCCCGGCTCGAGGATCCCACAGTTCGCGACCAGGAACCCCAACCGCGGAGAGGAAAAGCGGGGCAGAGGGGCCTGGTGTCCCAGGCAACCGCGCGGGCCCCGGAAAGGGGCGGGAAAGATGAAGGAGCAGAGTGGAACAATCTTGCACACTCACAGTTCTGCTGGGCTCCCGGGACTGCGAGAAGCGGGGCGGGGACGATTCTCGGCCTCTTTTACTTCGCAAGGGCCTTCACCTCTGCCTCCCGGTCAGCCATTGAGCCACCGCCATCTTGAAACCTCGCGCCCCTCCGCCATCCTTACGTCACTTCCTATCCCTACGGGCCGAGGATCCCAGCGTTTCTCCGCCCTGGAACCATAGAGAGTAACCAGGAACTCCAGAGCCAGAGTCTCTTCCGCTCCAATACGATACCGAATTGGTTGGTTATCGGCTAAGAGCCCGCCCTCGCCACGCAGTACGACTCTTTCACGTTGATTGACACTTATCTAGGTCAATAGAAATAAGAAAAAGGCAGCGGCTCTGATATATGATTGGCTGGTGAGACGACTGCCCCGCCTCTCGGCCCGGAGGCATTCTGACCTCATGTCCGGGAGTTCGAGTTATTGCGCCGCCCGATACCGGCTGAATGAAGATAGGGAGGTGTTTTGCCCTGTTTCTGTGTCCTGGAATTGTGTTAGTTTTTGAATTTTCTTTTTTTCATGACGTAAGCGAGTGAGATCTTTGGGGAGCGTCTGTTCGAAAACGAATCCCCAACTAACACTTGCTACTGTGTTTGATGCGCTTTGCTAGCGTCAGGTCTGTCTGGAAGCGCAGTATGTAGTTGTTTATAGACACGCAGAACATTTGTACGCCCGAGCAAATCAGTGTCCGTATTAAGAGTCCCAGATTGCTAATCTAGAAGATTAGTCTTTTGAAGATGAAGTGTGGGGATACATGTGCAGTAGGGTTTAAATTTACAATGGGGAAGTTGATTTACATTGGCTCTTTTCCCTTCTGGTCTTTTCCCCAGCCCAAAGGCCTTTATGATGTCACTAAACATAGAGAATTATCCCTTAGCTCGAGTCTTCGTTCTCTCCCTGTCTTCTATCCGTTCTTAGTCTCTAAGACTCCTATCTTTTCCCCTTAAAGGTAAGTTTAAACATTTAACAATTCTGTTCTTAAAGGACGTGCTTGTTTATTTTTGCTCTTATCTGAATATCCCTTATAGGAAAATATGTTAAATACAGACCGATTCTTATCAATATAAAAATTCCAAAATATTGTTGAGATACATATTAACTTTTAGCAGAATATGCAAATGTACATATGATATTGGTCCTTTGCCTGAACTAAGCCTTGTCTTAGAAAATTCTTGATTTGGTTTTAGACTGCATTTTGAGTTCCAGAAAGAGCAATAACAGGGTCTTGTAGTTTAAAGCTTATAAATCAGATGATAAACAAAAAAGAAAATAAGATTTAATTTTGAAGGTGAATTATATTGTGATGTTTTGCATCTAATTTAAAAAAGCAATGACAGAAGAGAAAGAAAATGAGTACATTTGAAAAATTAAAATATTTCATCTAGCTTTTTAATTTTTGAGATAGGCTGAGGTTTTTAAATTTCAAGACATTTCTTGAACTTGGATGCAAAAATTAGTTATAACAAACACATTCTTGCATCAACATCTTATTAATAATTTTGTAAGTGGAACCTAAGAGTCTTGGGGGAGTTATTAGTTGGTGAAGGATTTAGAGAACAGACATTTGCATCTTCAGAAATTCAACTGAACCATTAGGGCTCCATAGCCTCTGGATTTTTCTGAAATTAGGTAATTAGTGAAATAGGCCACTTAAAGCTTTGTATAGCAAGGGCAACTTCCTTCCTGCTAGTGTTAAAAATGAAATATCTTCTTCCTGAAAACTCATAAGGTGATAAATTATAACTTTCCTTTAAATGACAAATTCTTTTTTTTTTTTTTTTTTTTTTTGTGAGGAGATCAGCCCTGAGCTAACATCCGCCAATCCTCCTCCTTTTTTGCTGAGGAAGACGGCCCTGGGCTAACATCTGTGCCCATCCTCCTCCACTTTATATGGGACGCCGCCACAGCATGGCTTACCAAGCAGTGCGTCGGTGCGCGCCCGGGATCCGAACCAGCGAACCCCGGGCCGCCGCAGCGGAGCGCGCGCACTTAACCGCTTGCGCCACCGGGCCGGCCCCAAATGACAAATTCTTAAAAGAGTAACTACTTCCTCTCCTGCATCCTGAGTGCATTTTGTGCATATATAGCTGGGATTTGTTTGTTTGTTTATTTTTATTTTTTTGGTTGAGGGAGATTGTCACTGAGCTAATATCGGTGCCCATCTTTCTCTTTTTGCTTAAAGAAAACTGTCACTGAGCTAACCTCCGTCAGTCTTCCTCTATTTTGCATGTGGGATGCTGCCACAGCATGGCTTGATGAGCGGTATGTAGGTCTGTGCCCAGGATCTCAACCTGTGAACCCCAGGCTCCCAAAGCGGAGCACGCAAACTTAACCACTACACCACCTGGCCCGCCCCTCCCTGTTTGGTTGTTAAATGTTCCAGAATGTTCAAACTTTCACTTAAGGGATATTTAATCATCACACCACAGTTGGTCAGGGTTGATTGCAATTATAGAGACAGAACCGTTATTTTTTTAGTTTCAACTTTTATCTTTTAAAAATCTGTCCAGATTATAGTGTGTAATTAGTGGTTTACAGAACCATTGCCTCCTTTCATCATTGAAGTAAATTGTTACAAACCATATTTCAGTCTCTTCCAGTTTACAGAAAATTTGACTTAAACTGATGGTCAAAATTATGGTAGTATTTCTATCCCATTCGAAGACCCAGAGTTTGTGTCCAGGCAGAAGTTACTAAGTATGTCCCTTTACACGTACATGATGTCCAAAGGTGGTGGGAGAAATGAAAGTCTCTGCATTCAATGTAAATTTTAAGGATTTTGACTGGGAGTTAGAAAAGGAGAAGTTAACCCCTACACCTACTGCTCTCCAGTAGCATTCACAGTTATATTGATCTGGTAGAACAGAGTGAGAAGACATCCTGGAATATAATCTTTTACCTCAGGGTCTAGCACCAACCTATCCAGGCATTCATTGTTACTGGAAAACTCTAGAGTCATCTAGTTTTAGCATCTCTAATTCCTCTTTCCAAGTTGTTTACTGTATTTATGCCTATGTTGGAAGCTTATGGAAAATGAACCTACTCAAAGAAGCAAAACTATTATTGAGAAAGAAGGAGAAAAGTATTCCAGTGGCAAATAAAGTGGCTGTTTATTTCATTTGATGTTTCACTGTGTTGGTGACCTCAGTAATGGCTTGATGATATCTTTCTGAGGCTGACTTGAATTCCACCAGATGCTTCTCATAACTTTTGATGGCCGCTTGAAGCTGCGTTTTCTCCACTGCTCCCAGGATGGCACGGATGATCATGTCTATGCCAAGGCCAAGAACAGCAACTCCTATACTGCCAAGGAGAGAAGCACCAATTTGAGCTAATACCGTGACCAACTTGTTAATTATGCCAGTTGTGACATTTGAGCCCACAAGTTTGACAGCCACTGCACTGGCTGCAGAAGTCGCTTCTCCCAGGATGACTGAAATAACCTTTTGTACTATTGCAATTTTCTCTGTTTCCCTTTCCTTAATATCCTGAAGTTTTCTGTAGAGAGTTGGCTCTAGTTTATCTTTTAGTGCTTCATCAACCTTTTGCAGTTCCTTTTGGATTTTCATCATGGCTTGAATGATGATATCGCAGTTTTCTTTGATGGTCCCATCTCTTTTCATCTCAATGGCGGCCAGGCTGCACGCCAAGTGTGTGTTTAAAACCCCAGTCAGCTTGTTGGTGGCATGGAAGCTGTCAGATAAGCAGTCAAGGAGCTGCTGGTGCAGACGGTTTACTTCTTGCCGCCTCCTTGGGTTATCTGGGTAGAGGAAATCACTCTGAGCCATATTTGAAATAGGATCTCTGAAAAAGAAAATAGTAAATCTCTGCTAAAAATCTTGAAAAATATCTGCTGTCTGCATAGATTTGACCAGGAAATCTTTTACTTTGTGAATAGCAAAGTAGCAATATGCTATCTAAGGAATTCCTCAGAAAACTCAACAGGTTCTTCAAAACAGTTGTTTTTCTGAAACTTGGAGTCAGTGTATGGAAATGTGGGTAACAGAATACAACCTATTGATGCATTAATTAAGGCATTAGGTTTTGTGGTGGTGGTAATCCTAGATAGGAAATATTTGTGTTTATCAAGCATCTGTTAATAAACATGGTTATTTCCAAATAATATTTAATAACGTATTTGAAACAGACCTCACTTTGAAATGGTTAGCTCTTGATAACCAGTGCACCTTAAGTTCCTCAACCCTTAGTTACCACATTGAATAGCCCCACCAGATTGATTTCTCTAATATTTGGAGTTAAATTAGAAGGGCCAAAAGAATATTAAGATCTCTGGGTTACAGGGCTATTCATATCTAACTTTGTTTATATACTCTGTTATCTTAATTTACAATATTCAAATCACTTTATCTATCTTTACAGGCAAATTATTCTCTGAACCTAAGGCACATCCAAAGCAACACACCTGTAACATTAGAATCTACAAAAAGTCCTCGTGATAAGAGTATATATTCAAGATTCTTTAGATTAAAATCTCACTTGGGGAGAAAGTGGGCATGGTGCAGGGGACAGTGCAGTTATCACTGTCTCTCTGACTCTCCATTTGCAGTTTATGAATTAAATTCTTTAGAATGGTCTATATTGCACTTGGCCATTATTGAGATAAGTTAGAGTTAGCCTGAGAAAGAAGACAATGCCATTTCACAAAAGCATTAAGGAATAAGCAAGAGTACAGCAAAGAATGAATAAAATAAGCCTGGTAGGAGCCTTGTTGTATTTGTACTTCTGCCTCAGAGTACCATGCAGAGAAAAAAGGAACAAGCATGCTCTTCTGAGTTTATTTGGCTGAAAGTTTGAGCCAAGTAAGAACAATGTTATTCAATGTGCGTACTTGGAGTAGACTTACTACGTGCCTGGCACTTCTATTTTTCGTTTAAACTCTTGGAAGAAAATAAAGAGAAAATGGAGTCCTCTTTATCTCTGTGGGATCTGGCACATTCTCTCTTTGAGCAGACAACATCCTGATTAATTTGGGCTCTGTCTATTCTAGGACCGTGTTCTTAGCCTAGATATGGGGAATCTCAGAAGCATGGGATGAAGGAATGAAGATGTTTTTCTCTTAAGAAAGTAAACATGAAAATAACTTATCCTCCAAGTCATAGGGATATAATTTGGAAATAGAAAGGGGAAATTTTTAAAAAAATGGATTAGGAACATAATCCTTTATGTTGTTAAATTTAGAAAAATGTGTTGGTACTTCTGGTAGAATAAACTTTATCATGGTCAGACATTCATTTTTATCCTTGATTCAGATCCTGCATACACACACACACACGCATATGAGCATGACAGACACAAATTTCCACAAAACAGTACTTAGAAAATATCTCAATTCCATTTAAAGAAATTGTTTGTTTAGGATCTACTAAATAGTCCCTAAACTCACCATTCAGTTGCAAACCACAATTGGATAACCACAAATCTGGACTTTGGTTTTTCTTTCTTCTTCTAGGAATTTTCCATTAAACTTTTTTCTTTTATTTTGGCTCCTAGTTTTCGAATCTTTTCATGAAGTGAAAATTCCAGTTTCTGACTTTGAATTCAGAAGATCACCAGCTACACCCCTATTCAGATATTTAGGTGAGAGGAGTCTTTCTTACCCTGAAAAAGTGGAAAATGTCTCTAACAGCTATCATATGCCATTATCTGAAGGCATAGCTTCCAGAAAAGGTATGTGGTTCTATTACCTCCAGATAAACAAATGGAGAGATGGACCTTCCTCCTGGACAGGAGGTTGAATGCTTCGAAGTGGTCATTTCCTTCCCAGTTAATTTATTGTTTTAACACAACTTTACAAATTAATCCTAAAATGTATCTGAAAGGCTGAATAGGTGAGGCTACTTTTTTTTTTCTGGAAAAGCAATGATGGGACTTTTTTCTCCCCAAATATTAACACACCGTAAAAACACAATATTAACCAGTATTGTACAAGTGCAAGAGTAGATTAATTAAAAATGTTAGTGTAGGGGGCAGGCCCGGTGGCGCAAGTGATTAAGTGCGCGGGCTCCGCTTCAGCTGCCCCAGGGTTCTCCTGATTGGATCCTGGGCGTGCACCGAGGCACTGCTTGGCAAGCCATGCTGTGGCAGCGTCCCATATAAAGTGGAGGAAGGTGGGCATGGATGTTAGCCCAGGGCCAGTCTTCCTCAGCAAAAAGAGGAGGATTGGCAGATGTTAGCACAGGGCTGATCTCCTCACACACACACACACACAAAAAATGTTAGTGTAATATATGTAAAAAAATCAAATGACAAACTAGCTAGAAGAATGTGGATAATTTTCAAATGTCTGTGTGGAGGAGGACTTTATAAGCTTAAAACCAATGGAAAAAAATCACAAAAATTTGGCTAACAAAGATGATCATGTCTAAAGAACTGAAAGCAAACTGGGGAAAATGCAAGAAAAATGAAAAAGTATTAATTTCTATAAAGACTTGTTAATAAGGAAAACAGTAATAATCTAATAGCTAAATGAGCAAACAGCTATGAACAGAGAGTAAAAAAAAAAAATAGTAGCTAATTAATTGATGAGAAAAGCTCACTCTTACTGGAAATCAAAGACAACTTTTTCAACTACAAAAATAATATTTTCTCTCCTTTACATATATGTGCCTTGCACGTGCAATTTTATACCCTTCTTCCTAGGATCCAGATATCCATAATTTTGTGCCAATAACAAGTTTGAGTAAGAGATGTTATGATTTGCTGAGAATTATTTTTTGCATCTAATGAAAAAGGACTTTAATTTTTTTGAGTCAGGCTTACCTTCCTAGTTCCTTTTTCTTTGAGGAAGGGCCTTGGGAGGGTTCCTTATGCAAATAGATCTTCAGCAGGCCTGCCACCGTACCTGCTCCAGTACTGAGTACAGTTCAAGATTATTTCCATCCCAACAGTGAGATAAATGCTAGAGAATTAGGTGGAGGAGAGGTGGGGTTTGAAGGTGAAACCAATGAATTATGTTTTGGACAGGTGAAATTTGAAGAGCCTGGTGAAGGAAGCAGTTTAATAATTCAGTAGCAATTTACCTAATGGAGTAGTGCTTTACTATGTATGAGGTAGTATGCTATGCTCTGTAGAGCATACCAAAAATGAAAAAAGACATAATCCTTGCTTTCCTGGAATTTCTAATCTAGTTAGGAAGTTAAGACATTTAAAACTACAATGTCAAGTTGAAAGTAATATGTCGTACAAAATTAGAGGTAGTGCTTGATTTGTGCAAATTCAAATTTTAAAGAGCCCACACTTTATGTATATTGACACGGGAGCCATATGGAGACATTTGATCATCTAGGCAAGGTTAGCAATGTATACACTTTCAAATATGTGCTTGATATTTAGAGGAGAGTATACACCACATGGAAAACCGTAGTTGGCACCCTGCAGAGTTTCCACTATTGCCCATGACAATTTAATTCTGACTCTCACATTGCTTACTTCGCTCAGTGAGACAAAAGCCTTGCAATTAATTGGAGTCACATTTCTTAAAGATCAAGTTGTTACTTAGGCATGCCTCCAGTGATGTGTAAACCATATATAGTACGTACCTGAGAGGAGTTCTGGGCCTTATACTTTTCCCTATCTTATTAAATTTTCAAGGATGACCTTTTAAATATTGACTTTAAAATTCAATCTTTTAAAAATCATTTTAAAGTCATTTGAAAAATGACTTTTAAAGATTGGTATCGACAAGTAGCTAAGTAGTGTACTTAACCCAGCTCTGATTACCTGCACCTTTTGTATGGTAAATGTGAGCTTTTACAATATTTGTTATCACGTGATAGTGCTCTCTGTCAGTGAAAAAATCACTTTGAGCAGTTACTATCCACTTCTGTATAGCAGAGTTTGGGCTGTTAGTTGAATATTTTATTGTAATGGTTCATGAAATAGGTTCTGTAGAACCTGGGCAGCCTGATGGGGCGTTGGTAGCCAGCAGGAGGAGCTCTTGGTCTCTGGCACGCCTGTTTCAGCCCAGCCTTGGCTCAGGCAGCTGTGCTCTCTTGTGTTGCTATATTTGGGCTGTGGGTGGGTAAAATTTTGTTTGATGAGCGAGTTCTCTTGCTAAAATGAAGTTTGGAAATCACACATATTTTGACTTGTTATTTCATAAAAAAGGAAGTAAACAAATCTGGAAGTGTTGGTGCCAGTGATCAGCATGGCTTAGGAAATGGGAGTGGAAACAAAGACTGGCTTCAGATGGATTCTTATTGAACCTGACCTCACCAGTTTGTTGAATTGAGAAGCAAACATTCAAGGTTAAAGCGCATATAAGAAATGGTAGAAATATGTTGCTGATAGTATCTAAAAGTTAAGGTTTATTTAGTAATACTATATAGTCGTTTTAGTTTTTCAGGAACGGACCACCTTACAAAATGAAAGTGTATTGATTATTACATACTCAAATAAAAAATTCTCGGGATACTTTCGTGAATAACAGTAGTGAATTGACTCTCAGGTGGCATAGGAATTTAAAGAGAGAAATTAATATTGAGGTGATTAGAGGAAGTTTCATGAAGAAAGTGATGTGATTATGTGCTTTGATAAATGGTAGAATTATAACATGAAGAAATTAAAAGTAAAAGATTTGGTAAAACAAAGTATTTTAAAATATAAAGTCAATAGCACTAATGTATAAACACATTAAAATAGAGGAGGAAAAACACCCATAAACCTACCATCTTGTTTTGTTATTCCTTTTTAAAGTTTGCTTAAATGCATAAGTATTTTTACAAAGTTGTAATGGTGTAAATAACATTTTCATATTATATTAATTTACTTAAACATTTTCTCATATTTCTATTTTTGTAATCATTTTATTGGTTATATAAAATATTCCTTAAGATATCCTTACCATAATTTAATAAATTTCCAATTGTTTCACTATCATAATATTCTGATGAGCATTTTAATACACATACCTTTTTTTCCCCTCTTGGATTATCTGTATTATTTCCTCAGGATAAATTTCCAGGAGAATTATATAATCAATAGGAATTAAACTTTTATTACTTTTGATATGTATTGCGAATTGCATCCCAAAAACTTTTACACTGTCACCAAAAATAATTTTTTACACCAGGACACTGGGTGTGTGTCAAAGTCAAAGATGGTTCTGTTAAATGTTAATTTGGGGGGCATAAAATTAAACTTCAACAAGAAGAGTTCTTGCCTTCTGAAATACATACTGAAAACATTAAGGATGAAATAACAGTCTCTGAGATTTGCTTCCAAAATCTGGAAGGGAGAGTGGAGTAGGTTATAGAGGAACTATGATTGACTTTGTTTTGATAATTTTTGAAGCTGGGTTATGGGTATGTGGGAGTTTATTATTGTCTTCACTTCTGTGTATGTTTGAACTTTTCCTATAATAACAATTAAAAAAGGGAAGAAAGAAAAAACCGAGGAACCTGTCTAAGCCTCTGATGTTTAGTCATCAGTGCTCTCTGAGGTTTTCTGTTTCTCCCTGCTGTCACTTCTCCTCCCTTTCCGTGCTGGGTCCAGCTATCAGGCAAGATTCACTTATTTGGGAGCGTGGGAATAGGGTATAGGTAAAATCAGAAGCTTTTCAGGAGAAAATAAGAGGTACTGACTAGTTCTGAGTCTCCTTCTTTAAATTAAATCAAAACCATTCCTTTTAATTAAAAAACAAAACAAAACAAAACAAGAAGTTGATCATGATGTGATGACACTCTTTGAAGTAAATTCTTCTAAAGAATCTTTCTGACCAGAAAGCAGAATATCAAGGTCATTCATCAGCATTTATCAAATGCTCACTTGAGAAACTTCTATATGCCTTGAGGCATTTAAAAAAGTAGACAATATCCCTTGCCTTCAAGAAGATAACAGTCTATTTGGAGACACACAGCAAGTGCCCAATGATATTTAAATGTAATATAACTTATGAAGGCGCATAAGCACTCTCCATTGACTATTGTTAGATTTCACATTCATTCTTTCACGGATACTGAGTGCTTATGTTAATGTTAAAGACACAAAAGGAAACGTTACAATCCCGGTAAACAACACATGTTTACACAGGTGTCCTTTCATCCTTAATCCTTTCTAAAATTGATGTCTTTACTACTTTAGCTTCCCCTCTGACTTAATCAGTTATATAAGCTGTTAATTTTCTTCTTTCTCTAGTGTCTTCAGAGAAATAAACAATCACAAGGAACATGCCATAAGATCCTCTTAAAACAAAGTTATTTTGTTACTTTTATTATATTTATGGCTAGGATTCAAGACTGACATGTTATTTCAAATAGCGTTTAATATGGAGAAACAGAATATTATATCAATACTAATAGAAATATCCACACTGCTTACCTTGCTGTGTTTCTGAGTTTAGTAGTCCCAGCAGCTGTTTAGGAGTATTGCTGAAGTGCTTTCTCATCTGGTTTCCTCTGGATGTTTCTATTGGAATGTGATGACTTACAGGGCTTTGCTAGTCTCTACTGGGCCCCTCTGCCTGTCTGGTTTAGAGACTGTTTCTGCATGGCTTAGTTCTCAGAATTCTTCTGTTTCCTATATTAATATAGAACTAGTATATATTAAGTAATATAATTTGAAAGACTAATAAAGTGGTAAAACATTCAATTTTCTGTTCTTTAATGGACTTTTTATTGTTGAAAGTGCTGCACAACTGAGCTAATTCAATTCAGTAGAGAAGCTGGCTCTTTGATTACAGCTCTCAGATTTTGGGATTCCATCTTGTCACTATTCCAGATAATAACTCTCCTTTAGCTTCTGTTGCGTTTGTACCTCCATCTGTTGCTGATTGCTTTGTTTAGGTTCTCAAGAGATATAAACCCAGAAATTTCCGTCCAAATGTGTTTTGTGTGTGTACTCTTCTTTCTTGGCTAGGCATTCTGCTCTTTGTCACTATCTCTCTTGTTATCTTGGTGAATTGTCTTGGCAATATACAAACCTTAAAGACCAAATTGACCCCTTTACCTTAAAACTTAGATCAGAATTTTTTCATGTTTCTTCCTCTAGATTCTGTCCTAATCCCCATGGATTCCTCTATAGCAAAGACACCTTAGAAGCAAGAAAATCACTCAACTCCAGTATAACTTAGTGGAAAGAATCAGATAGTCCTGATTTTGTGTACCCAGACTACCACTTACTAGCCATGTAACCCTGGGAAAGTCACTTAACTCTCTAAATTTTTTCATTGGTGTAATGTGAGTATTAGTTTGTAATTTATGGGTTGTCATAAGGATTAAATGAGATAATACATGTAAAGCACTTGGCGTAGTGCCTAATATGTGGCAAAAACTTACTAAGTGATAGCTATTCTTTTTATATGAACAACAATTCCTGTTGTTATTGGGTGGGTAGAAGATACAGAACCAAGACACCAGCTAGGAGACTTGTAAAGTCTAAAGATGCTACCCTGTGTTCCTACAGAAGGACTAGTGGGGTATTATTTTACTTTTGTCCCAGTGGGTCATTTTGAAACTTGTCATATCTTAGGGACCAGGCATGTAGGGGCAGGGCAGAAAAAGGAAAAAGTATGTGTGGCCAGTCTATCTGAAGTGGGTATGGATGGAAAAGTAAGATTTCAGTATATGTGTGTGGGGGGTATGGAGGAGATAATGCAGGTGGAGGAATATGATGAACAAAGGAGCTGAGCAAAAAATTGTTGAGCATTTTCAGGGAATGAAATTAAAATTAATTGACTATGCTGGTGGTAAAGGGTATATGTGAGAGCAGTGAAGGGAAGGCGGGGAGTGGGAAATGGAGAGCAGGTTGTAGATGGCGTTAAATGCCATGCTAGGAAACTGTATTTTATTCTCTAGGCAATACTGAACCATTGAAGGTTTTTTGTTATAGGCTAATCTTAGTAGGTTTGGATTTCAGGAAAGTCACTTTATATAAATTGGATTAATGGATATGGACAGTAAAGCATGGATTACCAACTCCAAGCCTAAGGGAGCTGGACAAGATATGAACACTCACCCTCTATACCCTATTGTCTTACACTAAGTTAATAGGGTGTAGAGAGTGAGTGTTCAGTTTAAAGGGACAACCTCAACTCTAGGTAATTTTTACACTTCAGAACAAGGGCTTAGCTCTGCCAGTTAATCTCATTTTTTTCAATAATCAATAGAAATGCACATTTCTATTCTTCAGTTTTTAATTTGGCAACTGATACAAATTTTGAAAGTATATTGTGATGGGTCAAACAAAACACAACTGCTGGTTGGATTTTGCCTGTGGATTGCCAGTTTGTGACCTCTAGACCAAAAGTATTGAGATCAAATGTGAGACTATTAAAATTATGTGGCTGAGAGGTAACTGGGGTAGTAGTTATGGGAATGGAAGGGAGAGGAAGGATTGAAATAAGTTCAGGGAGAATGAACAAGTCTCAGGGACTGATTTGATATGGGGAAGAGAAAATGAAAATGGATTTTGAGCCTCAGCAATGAGGCAAAGGTTAAGAGGGAGAAGTGTTTTTTGAGGAGATGAGTGCAGTTTTGGATACATTGTGTGGAATATACTGGTGCAGTCACCAGGTGGAGATGACCAGTAGGTAGTTGGAAATGTAGATCTGGAGATCAGGAGAGCTGCTGAGGCTACAGTAGGAGATTTAGGAGTTATCTTCATATAGATGGCATTTGTGGTTATGGAGACAGATGGGATCTCAAAGGGAGAAAATGTGGAATATAATGAGGGCCAAAGGCCAGCATTGTAGAGCTAGGAGACTGGAGAGCTGTTGGTTGTATGAGGAGGAAGAGAAGCTTATGAAATAAATAAGTGCTTAGAGAGGATGCAGAAAGGCCAGAGTTGCACAACATCATGGAGGCCTCAGGAAGAGAAAATTTTGAAGTAAGAAGGGGTATTCAGCAATTTTAAATAATGTAGAGAACTCAAGGTGGTTAGTGCCTGGAAATAGATTTCATAATTAGAAGTTACTGGCACCCTATAGGAAAATAATAGAGGACAGAATAAATTACAGTGATGTAAATAATTTCTCTTTGGCAAATTTGAGAATTAAAGGAAGGAATGAGATGGAATCATTCCTTGAAGGGAAGTCAAGGTAAAACTTTTTGTTGTTGTTGTTGAGGAAGATTGGCCCTGAGCTAATATCTGTTGCCAATCTTCCTCTTTTTGCTTGAGGAAGATTTGCTCTGAGCTAACATCTGTGCCAGTCTTCCTCTATTTTGTATGTGGGTCACCGCCACAACATGGCTTAATGAGTGGTGTAGGTCCACACATGGGATCCGAACCCAAGAACTCAGGCTGCCGAAACAGAGCATGCCGAACTTAACCACTACGCCACAGGGCCAGCCCCAAAATCTTTTTTTTTTTTTTAACTGACTAGGAAACTGAGTATGTATGTAGTTAAAGGAGAATGAAAAATTAAGAGGGAGAGATGGAAGATGCAAGATGTATTAGTCAGCTTGGGCTACCATAAGAAAATACCATTGACTGGGTGACTTAAACAACAGAAATTTATTTTCTCACAGTTCTGGAGGCTGAGAAACCTAAGATCAAGGTGCTAGCCCATTCAGTTTTTGGTAAGGGCTCTCTTCCTGGTTTGTAGGCAGTCAGTCACCTTCTCGCTGTGACCTCACATGGTGGAGAGAGTGAGCAAGGGAGTTCTGTGGTGTCTCCTCTTACAAGGACACTAATCCTATCATATCAGGGCCCTGCCCTTATGATTTCATTTAACGTTAGTTACCTCCTTATAGGCCTTATCTCTAAATACAGTCATATTGGGGGTTAGGGCTTCAACATACGAATTTTGGGAGGACACAATTCAGTCCACAGCACAAGAGAAAGGGGAAATGATTGATGGAACAGAATACTAGAGGAGATACCAAAAGAGGACCAGGAACATTGGTTAGAGACGTTAACACTCCTCTCTGTAGCAGAAGAGGATGAAGTGCAGAAACATTTTTAGACAGGACAGACATTTTGGGAGTTTGCATCAGATGGCCTTGATCTTCTTTGGAATGCTGCACTCTCTACCTTCTGGGTCTACTGTTATCCACCTTCCAGAGTTATCTGATAGTTACTTTATATCTTCTGTCCAGGATTTTTAGTTGTTATCAGTAAGAAAGATTGGATAGAGTGTGTTTGCTTTATCTTAACTGGAACCAGAGCCCCTCTATGTAATTTTTAATGCTTTATCTAGTATTCTCCACTAGATTGAGGGTGATACCTGAGAATAGTGTCACTCCATATATCAGCATATCCAATTCAGGTTCTAGCACAAAATATTTGATATATGGTTTAAATTCAATGAAACACCCCCATTGTACTCTGTTTTAATTATTTTTGCTATTATTTTTATTAAAGCACAGGATCATTTCTGCTTTAAAGCTTGTGTAGCTTTCCAACCCTTGACAGGCATTATCCCAACATTTAGATTATACCTTTAGTCTCTTTATGGTTGATAAATATACTTTTAGTCTTCATTTGGATTACTGCTTTATTTTGCAGTGCTGAAAAATTTTTGTTGGAGAAATGTCTTCTGAGTCAGAAAAGGATAAAGAAAGGCTGTTTCAAGCTGCCAAAACATTGTTCTTTCACCTACAAGATCTTGCTTCCTTCACAAACACACTCACTGAATTGTTTAACAGCAGTATGAATACCCAGATCCTCTCGATGGCTGTGAAAGAAGATGTTCGTGTTAAGGATGTCTTTGAACAAATGCTCAAAATTTTTAAGGAGATGCAATCTGCAGTAGATGCAAAGCATGACAAAATGCAAAAGGAACCTTTATGTTCCAAGATTGCAACAGCTATGTGCTCTCTGGTTGAGAAGAGTACCAATGTAAAGGAGTTGCATCAGGCAGCTAAAGAAGTGTTCAAAAATGTTCCTACACCAATCATTGTCTCCGAGCTGAATAGTGGTAACATCCTGGGGAGTTTGGAATCTTCTCTTTCACTCTTGATGGAATATCCCCTCATGACTCTTCAATTAAGTGAAAGAAAAGAGCAATCAGAAACCACCACATCTGAGAAAAGCGAAAGTTCAGGTCCATGCAAAACCACTACAGTAGACACCTTGAAAAAGTTGCAGGATGCGTTAAAAACTGAGAATGCCAAGAATACCATCGAGTCGGCCACAGATCAGTTGGAACAAATTATCAAAACTACAGGAGCAATCTTAGAGATCCTCCAAAAAGCCATAAAGGCTATGGAAACCAAGATTTCTGTGTCTAAAAAAGCTGATGACTAGTGGGAGTGCAGCAGAAGTGCTGATTTCTGTCAGAAAATCAGTTCAAAACTTGTGAATTTTTATAGTACTTTGTAAGACCTTTGATGCCAGATGTGGTCTATTGGAACATAAGTGCAAAGAGTAGTCACCTGGCAAACCATTCACCTCAAGTTTTGTTTTATTCAAATAAAAATAAGTAATCAAAGAAAGTAGCCTTTCTTTCTTTCAAGCCACCTGCTTGAAATGGCAGATACCGAAAAGAATATATTGTTCAAAAAATCAAGGTAGCATTACATTTGAGGATGTTTTTAAACGTTATATTTCATCTTAAATCATAATTAAAATAACCCTAAATTAATTTCCACTCTTAGTAATTCTATTTCTAGTTACTACAGTGCGAAGTCCAGGTAAATATAAACGTTATCGTTAGATAATCTGGCAGAAATGACTGTTCAAGCCTAGGAAACATATAAAATGACCTCTGCATTTTTTTCACTCATATACCAATTTCTATATACTTCGGTAAGCCATCAATAAATACTTTTGATATGATTTTTCCAGAAGAAAATAAGAATAATGAATGAGGAGTAATAGAATTTTCCTGTTTATGTGAATAAGACCAGAGCTGATGATTTATTCTCGTTTGTTTCCTACTGAGATTTTATGATTAGGAGATACTAGAGTTTGAAAAATGGAGGTGCTTTAACCTTTCACAAAGAAAAGACCATAACATTTGTAGAAGTAGGATTTCTGAGATGGGCTTGAATTGGGGAAGAAAAGGTAGACAAGTAGCCCATTTGCCTCCCATAACGTCTTTGGATCCCATGCATTGTAAATGAGTGTATGCTCTCAAGATTGCCCTATTTCCCATGATACCTAATGGGAACTTTGTTGACAATAAGAAAAGCATTAACAACTCTAGTTATTTATTGGAATTTTCCTTCTGAGAATAACTGTTTTCCTCATTTAAACATATTCTCATTTAAAATTTTAAATCCCATTTTCTCCTTTAAAAAGAAAACATATTTCCCTATACTCTGTTAAAAAAAAAGTGTGAAGCATGAGAACCTAAAAGGGAAAGAAATTGACTATGAGTGTTTGATGAAGAGGGAGGAAGAAAGCACTCTATGTATGTCCTTTTTAGTGATTGCCTGCTATGCAATAACTTACACCAAGGTTGCCAGATGACCTCCATCGTCAGAGCTACTTTGAAGTTGCATTTTTGTTAGCTTCGGCCAAGAGCTCAGCTCTAAAGCCAAGGCTGTCATTTAAGTACCACTGTAACTTTAGATAAGGAATCCTTTCCTTGCTCCCAAACAACAAGACCTTCAGAATGTCCTGTGGTGAGGGTCAGAGGATTTGACCATTTCCAGGGCTGAGAGGGCCTGGAACAAGAATGAGTTTCAATACATTAACTGCATTTTCTCTCAGCTGAAACCTGGCTCATTTGCAATAGTGTCTTATTTTGAGGAGGATCTTGAGCTGATCCGTTTGCTACCCTCCCCTCAAAAGTACACGTATATAAATGGGAGAAGGGAGGTGTGACCCTCACTTTGCTGCTTTTTCTGAACCTGTACGTGTCCAGAGTTTCACCCGCCTTCTCTTGGTTTTAGGATTGTTTCCCAGGATGTCGCAAAAGCTGGAGGATTCACTGGTGAATGAATGGACAAGGACCAAGAACAGTCCTGGGGCAGAGCTTTCTGTGAAATGACTGCAAGAAAGACTGGACGCAGTTCAAGAGAATGCCTCCCCAGATGTGAATGATGTTGGCCCCTTGATGTTAGAGATGGCTGGTGCCCAGTCAGTCAAGATGGGTGGTCTTCAGATGCTGGTAGTGCTTGTGAGGCTGGCCATCACTCACAATGCCTCTCAAAAACATCTTCCCACCACTGGGCACCACCCATCTGCCCCCTCTGATGACTTCTTGTCTGCTGCTGCTTCCCAGCCTGTGGAAAGACTGGGGGAAAGCTGCACTCTCCTCAAATCTATTACTCTTATTTAGTGTTTCTCTCAAATGCTTTGGTTTTGGGTTTTCTCTCAATTCCTTCAGATTTTGAAGAACAAAGTGGGGAAGACTCACTTGTTTCTATCTTAACGCCTAGTCCCATTCCTCCTCTGAGGCCGTGAGCACAGTGTGGTCAAACTGTTTGAATGAAGCATAAGTGGGGAGAAAAAAGTGAACTGCCATAAAGCAAAACAAAGCAGTAACACATGGTCATTGACTACAAAATACTGAAGAAGGAAAAGGAAGTCCTGAAATACTTGTAATACCCCCCTCCTCCCCCCCGCTTTTTATCAGCCACCAATGTTTGGTACATCTTGATATCGCTGAAAGCATCTACCTCGATAAATGTTTGTTAAATTTTACCAAATCAAGAACTGGTTCATTCAGTGTAAGTCAATTTGAGTCAGATCATTAGACAACTCAGGCCAAGAATCCTGATTCCCCAAGCAAATCAAACTCTACAGAAATTTTCTTTCACTTGATTAATTTTTTTTAAAGTAAGAGTAAATAGAGAACTTCAGGATAACCAGATAGGCATATTAGAACAATGTATCATAAAGATAAAAATACAATGATACATGAGGCCACAGTATTTTTTGTATACATGAAAAGGAGAGATGTATGTATTGCTTTAATAAAATTATCATAGAAGATGATAAATACTATGCAACTTTGTAGTGTAGTCTGTCTTAACAATCTCTGTGAATTTATGCACAACTGAGGGTCCATTTTATTTTCAGAAGACACCCCAGACTAACAAAGGAAGAGAAATGACAGTGAACTTTTTGAAATGGTCTCCAGAAGTTCCATAAACTCAGACTTTGAATCAATTTAAATCATTGGTCCAATTTACGGACTTCTTGCACAAAAACTTTGGACCACAGGGAGAGAGTGAGGGAATGCAAACAATGTACATTCATCCTTAACTAAACCCACAAATGTACGTAATTCAAGAAAATAATTTCTGTCTCCAGAGATTTGCTCTGTAAAGCAGCAGCAGGAGGAGGAAGAACTAAGTTATCTTTTTAAAAACTTGGTTATTCCCTTAAGGATCATAATCACATAAATCACAAGCCTGGAGGGCTTATTAAACATAGATTTCTTGGTTTCTGGTTCCCTAGATTTGGGGTCAGGCCCTACAATTCACATTTCTAACTTCAGTGATCCTGATGTTGATACAGGGAGCATGCTTTAAGAGTCACCAACTTAGGAGAATTGTCTTGACTCAGAAAACTGTGATTTCTCGTGGAGATCACACGCTTTAGGCTGACTTTTTAGCTTAACTGAGTAACTTCAACTTTCCTCTCCAGTCCGCATTACTCCTTCACTCTGCCAGACCTGTCTCTTTTCTGACCTTTGTATACACTGATCATTCCTATATCCCACCTCTATTTTCTACTCAGCTTTCTCCTTTCCATCCATCTGAAGCCCCTCCCCTAAGCCTCACCTCTGAGAGAAAGCCGTATCCAACCACAGGCCAGAGGAATCTCATTTTTCTCTAAAGCACTTGTTTGTACTCATTTTTGGTGCTAAGCACTTGATACACACCTGTGCTCACTGTTTTTTCTCCTTCCTTTCACCCCTGGCTCCCACCCCAATGTTCCGAGGCCTCGCTGAAGTGCTGCCTCCTACTTGAAGCCTTCCTGGCTTCTCTCTTGCTCAGTTAGAAGGAATCTCTCTTCTGAACTCTCATGAACAGAAGACTTGCTTTTCCCCTTTCTTTTGGTATTTCTTTTGTAACTCGTTTGTGTTCTTAATTTCTCCCAAGAGATTGTAAACTTATGGAAGATCTGGCCTGGTCTATTCAACTTTTAATCCCCAAAGTGCTTTGTATGTAGTGTGGCTCAAGAAATGCATTTACGTGGCACACACACACACACAAAAGCAAGATATTGGAAGGCTTTTCTTAACACGTTTCACCACCGCCTCACCAAGGGTCACTGCAAAACTCGTTCCTGGAGCATGCCCCCAGAACTCTCTACTAGGTAGCCACTAACCTGCCAAAGACCCTGTGCAATGAATCACAGAAATTGTTCGTGTTTATGGAAATTTTATGCTTGCTTTATTAAATGTAGAGGCCAATGCAAGTTAGATGACAGACGTGAACTTGGTCCTGTTGTTCTCAAAATCACAATGTAAAGAATGATAGTACTAGAGGGGCCGGCCCGGTGTCATAGCAGTTAAGTTCACACGTTCCACTTCTGCGGCCCAGGGTTCCCCGGTCCGGTTCGTGGGTGTGGATCTGCTCACCACTCATCAAGCCATGCTGAGACAGTGTCCCATATAGAAGAGCTACAGCTCTACAACTATGATACACAACTATGCACTGGAGCTTTAGGGAGAAAAAAAGAGGAAGACTGCCAGCATGTTAGCGCAGGGCCAATCTTCCTCAAAAAAAAAAATGTTCATTCTCACCACTTAAAAAAAAAGAACAATAGTACTAGATACCTGAATTCTTTACCAGGTGATTTTATGCAGGTCATTCCCCATGGAGTCTCTTCTATCATGACAAAGGGCCTTCTGGAAGTCCTACTGGGGTTAGATGAGCTGATTTCCACTTTCATTGCTTCTTATCCAAAGCTCAGAGGGGGAAGTAGCATGGACTTTCAGAATTCAAAGGTATAGAGCTAGCCCTCACCTTCACTGCAGTTAGCCCAATGCTAGGGCCTTGGAGATTATGGAAAACAGTCTCCCTCATTGCCCCACCTATGTTGTATACTACTTGAGAGAAGAGTTGGAGAACATTCCCAGTTGTGAAGTTTGATGATTACACTTCTTTTTATCTAATTGTTTGCACATAATGGGAACTCAATAGGTCTTTGATATTTGCTTGGTAATCAGATGTTTTTTTCTCCTATATCTTTTCCTTTATCTCCACACACGTCCACATCCTTTCATAAGAAATGTACTTAAATTTGCGAAGACTTAGAATCCAATTTGCCATAATGCCTTCTGTAAATTAACATGCAAATTTAAACTTTAACTTTCTAATATTTTAGAAATATGTGTGCAGCACCCCATTACTGGCAGTGAATGAGATTTCGCTAACATCTTTCATTAACTTTCTCTTTTATTTCTCAAGCTTCTTCCCATATGAGACTTCCTATATGTTTCTTCCCATATGAGACTCCACCAGTTTGCTCTTGAATGCTGAGAAAAATCTCTGAAGAAAATTCATGCCTTGGTTATGTCTCTGGAACTCAAAGCTTTCCATTTGATGAATTTGTCCTTTGCTTTCTAACTCAAGCTTCTCTGATTTGTTCCAGTTTAGGATCACTAAATAAAAAATAAGGGAGAGTCTGTATTCATTATAACTCCTTCAATTGCTTGAGAAAGAAATTTTAATTCAAATTATTTTAGCAAAAATATAATTTATTATGTAATGAAAAAGCCCCAGGGGCCGGCCTGGTGGTGCAAGCAGTTAAGTGTGTGCGCTCCACTGCGGTGGCCCAGGATCCGCTGGTTCAGATCCTGGGTGCGCACCAACACACCGCTTGTTAAGCCATGCTGTGGCGGCGTCCCATATAAAGTAGAGGAAGATGGGCACGGATGTTAGCCCAGGGCCAGTCTTCCTCAGCAAAAAGAGGAGGATTGGCACGGATGTTAGCTCAGGGCTGGTCCTCCTCACAAAAAAAAAAAAAAAAAAAAAGAAAAAGAAAAAGCCCCAGATATCCAGTTTCAGGCACAGTTGGATCTAGGGCTCATACACTCTCCTTAGGACTCAGGTCCTTTTCATTTTTCAGCTCTTCCTTCATTGTGTTAGCTCCATTGTCAGGGAGGTAGAGTCTCCACTCCTGGTGGCAAGATAGCTGCTAGTAGCTGTAGGCTCATATTCACTCTGTTCCATTAATCTCCACTCAAAAAAAAGATACCCACCCCACTTCCAAACCCAATTCCAAAAAAGTACCCTGATTGTATCTCACAGGCTCTGATTGGGTCATTTTTTATTCCAGCGTCAATCTCTGTGTCCACGGAGAAGAAATATACTGAGTTACAGGCCCACTCATAGGCAATGAGCTAAGCCAGCTCTGTATCAATTGATAGGTGGGCAGAGTGAATCCCAAGGGAATTCAGGGTGCCCTGACTGAAAGAAAGCAAAAGGGTACAGGGAAAGCAAAACCACAAGATTCCTTTATGCTCTACTTTTGGAAGAGATGATGACACTGGTCAAAAAGGAAAGAGAAGCAATAATTACAGGAGCAGGGATGCACTTTATGCTGGAATCTGTAAAAAAAACAAAAAAAGAGTTAGAGATGTTTTAGGTAGCAGAGATTTTTTTTAACTACCTCATTTCTCCTTTGATTCACTTTTTTAACTTAGGCAATTCCTAATAAAAATATTTGAATTTAGCTACTTTATAAAAAGCGTTCTCTTAGATTTTTCTAACCAACAAGCTCAGCTTGCTTATTTCGAGGGTGATAAATTAGGCACCAAGAGGTTAAGAGATTTACCTCAGGTTGCCCAACTCGTTAGTGGTAGAAATCTCCTAATTTTCCATCTCTGTCATTATCAGCGTTATTGCTATCACCATCTTAATTATCATCATCTTCATCACCATTATGAAAGCTCACATTAAGTACTTATTCTGTGCTAGGGTCTGTTTTAAGCACTTGCTATAAATTAACTCATTTAATCCTCAAAGGTATCTATTCTCCTTATATTTATTCTCCTTATAATCCTATGAGGTATTTATTCTCATTATCCTCATTTTATAGTTGATAAAACTATGACACAGAGATGTGAAGAAACTTGCCAAATATCGCACATCTAGCATGTAGTGTAGGCAATATTCAAACTCAGACAGCCTGGCTCAACTCCTTCTCTCTCTCTCTATTTTTGTTTTTTGCTGAGGAAAATTGGCCCTGAGCTAACATCTGTTGGCAATCTTTCTCTACTTTATATATGGGATGCTGCCGTGGCATGGCTTGATGAGTGGTTTGTGTGTAGGTCCGCACTTGGGATCTGAACCTGCAAACCCTGGGCTGCCGAAGCCAAGAGCACGAACTTAACCACTATGCCACTGGGCTGGCCCCTCAACTCTATATTTTTAACCACTGTATTGTCTCTCCATATATACTGTGTCCATTTATAGAACTATTTTATTACAAGATGGGCAAAAAGTATTCACACAATCCTGCTTGGTGTGTGTGTGTGTGTGTGTGTGTACTTCCTACACATACACACTCTTCACAGGAAGTGTGGGAAAGTTTAGCAGCTGGGTAGATGTGCCCCATGGAAGCAAAATTGGAATACAAAAAATTATTGTCAGGTATAACTACTAATTGGGAATACAATGGGATGAATGTATAGAATGAGATGGAAGACGGAAACCTTTTAAAAATGCTCTAAATAAACAGTGGAATCTCCTTTTCAACCAGCCTTAGCTGATTATTTAGGGTGGAAAAGATGTTTGGGGTAGAAAGACATTCAATTCCGTGATTATCTCAATATTTGAGTTTATTGTTTGATAGGATGACCAGATGATGAAGGAATATTTTTCCATTACTTTCACATGATGTATAAAATCCTTTGAGTTTCCTGGAATTTCTATTTGGATTTCTATATATACCAACAGTAATTTTCAAAACCCTGCTTTTCACCAACAAGAATAGACAAGAAAAATTAATAGTGCATACATATTTCTAAGCTTTTGTCAAAGTTTGTGTTAAAATTGTATTATGTGAATTCTCACAGGGACCTAGAAACCATTAATTCCACTTTAGCAGGTCATTCATTAGAATGATTCTCAAACATTTTTTTTTGTTTCGTTTTCTCCTCATTGAGGCTGGAGATCACAAGGATCTCCAACCTCACCCTTTCTCACTTTTTCTTAATGGGATAAGATTCTACTGGAGATTTATCAGAAAATATTGATTGACAGTGAAACAACATAACAGAGAAGGATTATGGGTTTGGGAGGTGATGAGCTTTGGAGTTGAAGCTCTGCCCCTAGCTGTTTGACTTTGACCATGTTAGTTACTTTCATTGGGGCTCAGTTTTCTCCTCTGTAAAATGAGAGCATCTCCGGGTTTCTGGAAATACTGTGATCACTACCACTACTCTTGACTGTGCTTCGCTGCTATTATGATGATGCTAAAATAAGAGACAAACCTGTAGACGTTACTATGTTGTAACCATACTCATCCTTCAAAAACCCCTCTTAAGCCCCCTTCATAATCACTAAGATGTTAAAAATAGCTTATTTTTATGTTATATTCTCAAGTTAAAGTAACTTTTCTTTCCTAACTCTCTTGTTACTTTTTCTCTACCTCTCCTATGGTCATTATCATGTCTACCTCACAATATTATTATTTTTTTTACACAGACAATATTTTTATTTAGGAGAATAAATGAAAAACTTCTGTGAATTAAGTTAATTACAATCTACAAACTCTTTCATTTGAGGATACCTTACATTAATTTTACTTTTGTATTTGTCTTTACTTTTCTTGTAGACTATCTATTCAGTGCTTTTTATTCCCTCTGTACCCTAGTGCAGTATTTTTCAAATTGGAGGTTGTGATCCTTAATGGTTTGTGATATCAGTTTAGTAGGTCACAACCATCACTCTTTGATAATGTAATAAAATAGGTTAGTAGAGTTACACTGCATAACTTTAAGATTAACTATTGTCTTCTAATATATGCATTTGTGTGTGTGTATTGCTATATTTATGTGTATTCAAAGTGAGTTATAATGTAAGTAGTCACAATCACAGAAGATTGAAGCCTCTAGTAGGGTCTTAGTAACATTTTTGAATGGACAAATAAATCTGAAAGCAACCTATGGAGAATTATCCTGGACTTTTAGTCCAAAAACATGGGAAAGGATCCTACTTTTGTCATTTATAAACTATCTGAATAATCTTACACAAACCATTTAACCTCTCTAAACCTCAGTGTTCACATCACTATAGTGGGGTCAATAACCCAAAGTACAGGGTGGTTGTAAGAATTAAACAGATAATGCGTGTGAAAGCCTTTTGTAAACTAAATTGCTACACAAATATCATTTTATTAGTATATTATAACCTAATTTTGGTCACCTCTGCCTTAGGGTATACAGTCTGGGGAGAAATACTTAATTATTACACTTTTTATTTCATGAAGTCCGAATCTGTGAACTATATCAGACTGTTCAGATGACATCCCTAGATAACTTAGTATTTGGAGGCAAATGCTATCTCTAGCCGCTTTCTGTCAAAATGCAGTGAGTAACGTGTTAATCTTTTAGAATGTTGTCTAGGAAAAGGTTGGCACTCAAAAATGGTAAACATTATTTCTCGTCTCTTCTTTCGTTTCTATTCTTATTGTCAATACCACTGAAGCACACATTTGCGCCATTAAACTATTATCCTGCTTCCACGTGCAAAGTACTTTCCCAGCATTTTTCAATGGTGTTTTAGAGAGTGAACACCAAGTGCTACTACAATATTCCCTTTAGGTAAGTATTGGCCCCATTTTATAAATGAAGAAACAGGCTCAGAAGTTGTCATTTACACGAGGCCACATAGCTTCTGACGTATGCCCAGCTCTCACTGGCTCCAAAGTCTATTTTCTCTCCACCATGCAACGTGGTCCCCCAGATTCATTCAATTACTCATTCTTTCATCCATTCGTCTGAGAGACACTCTACTTCAAGGTGAATGTGATGCCACAAATAGGGAAAACTAATTTGAGATAGTTTAAGTCCAGAGTAAAAGAAAACAGGAAACAGAAATTCAATAAAATAAAAAAACAATAATGGTAATAGTAATGGTAGAGAAAAAGTTTTGAGCACTTCTTTACACGTGTTACATACTATTCTAAGAGCTTTTATGTGCATTAATTCATTTTATCCTCACCAGAATGTTATAAGGTAGGTTTTATTTTAAAAAATTATTCCTACTTTACATGTAAAGAAATTGAGGCACAGAGAGATTAAGCCATTTGCCCACGTTCTCACTGCTAGTAACGGGCAAAGTTAACATGTAAAACCAGGCTTACTACAAACAATTGACTCTATTTTTTCTAGAAACATCCTTAGGAATTTTGATTATGTGAAACATTTTAACAAATAAATCTCTCTTCTTTGTGACTCCAATGATACAGAACAGAGCATGTATTTGTGTGTCTACAGATTTTTGGCACAGATTATTTTGCTGAACGAAGCAACGTTTAAGGGCGAATAACTAACATAACATATTTTGAGTCTTCCAATGGGCATGAAAACATCTGTTTCTATGGTAACCGGTATGGGTCATGTGAGGGGTGAGAGATGATTTAGAGGGAAAAGCTGTTAGTTTAGAATATCTTAAACAATTTTCCTTTTGCAAATTCACTTCCTGAAATGTATTATGCTACCAATTTGACCTCTTGACCGTCTGAAGGCCACAGATTCCTGGGAACTCTTTGAGCTTGAGAACTGCAGTTACAAGTTAACAGAACCAATTTTGAAATAAACTGAGGACTGGAATGTGCTTTAATCTAGTGTCTCTTCATTGGGAGAACTACAGGGTCCTGGCTGGCCAGTTCTAAAGGTCTTCATGTTGTTTTTCAAATATCATATCTATCAGATTAAGAGGGAACAGGAAAGGAAACATAAGTCACTGGCTCATAGGCACTTTTGGGGACATAGAGTAGCCTGTGGCTTCTGCTAGTGAAAAACCTGAAAGAATAAGAAACAGTCTCCTGAGACGATTCCAGTTTCATGAAGAATTAGACATCAGTACTCCAGAATACCATCTGTGAATTCCCTAGGCTGAGGTGAGTGGTACAGATCAGGAGATTGGTTGGGAGAAGTGAAGTGGGCAATAGCAGTTATCTAGAAAATCAAGTCTGAGGAGAGTACTGAAGCAGAGCAGAATATACCACCCCAAAATATGCCTCTTTGGTGTAAGGATTATTTTGAGCAGAAGGCATTCAAGACCCAGCAGACTCAGAAAAATCTTTCTTCCTCCCCCTGAACTTCCCAAAAGATGTAGAAAGAGGTCCTGTAGCAGCAAGAGAGCTACCACCAGGGATAACTTTTTCATCTGAGAGACTTATCTGCATAGCAGGGCAAATGTTTTTTTACCAAACATTTGCTCTTCTTCTCTTCCTGTGAATTGTCCTCCTCCCCTTTGAAGCCCCAGACCCCTATCCCTTTCCTTAGCTCAGGATGGTATATAAGCTTCAATTGCCTGGCTGCCTTTGAGTCTCCTATTTTTATGCTCCCATATGTATGAAATTAAATTTGTTTTTCTCCTGTTACCCTTTTTTGTGTGTGTGAGAGGAAGATTGGCCCTGAGCTAACGTCTGTGCCCATCTTCCTCTATTTTGTATGCGGGACGCCACCACAGCATGGCTTGATGAGCTGTGCCTCTGTCTGCGCCCGGGATCCGAACCTGTGAACCCTGGGCTTCCAAAGTGGAGCACGCGAACTTAACCACTATGCCACCAGGCTGGCTCCTCTTGTTACTCTTTTTATTACGGGGGGATCTCAGCCAAGAACTTACAAGGGTAGAGGGAAAATTATTTTTCCTCCCCTACAGTACGTTGATCTTAGTCCAAACCAGTGAAGGACCCCTAGATAAGAAAAAGACTCCACCTCCCTCCTCCCGTTGTTTATGTATGGATCAAACCAGCATTGCTCCAGGATGTTGGGATAAATAGAGTATTATTTATCAGTTAATAGAAATAACTTCAGAAAGATTTCAGACATAGCTTACTCCTTGCAAAAAAAAAAAAACTGCAGTGAATAGCTGAAAGCATTCTGAAGCCAAACTTTTTTTAAAAAAAAAATCAGTAGAGATAGGTGGATATTGGTTGTTTCCATTCCAAGACTATATAGTCTTTTGATCCTCAACTAAAGTGACTGTGCTAACAATCAGCCAATGGCAGATGAGGCTAAGGTAAGGTGAAACCAGAGGATGGAGCGGCCTTCTCTGCAACTTTCAGTCAGAGCCCAGAGTCAAAGGACGAATGACATCCCTGCAGCCTGAGCTCATTCATTTCCGTCTTACACTCTCCCGGATAGTTTTATAGCTATGCTGGCTGGGAAGACACTTCAGTTCCAGCTCTTAGTCTATCTTCAATGTCTCTGACCAGAATGTCACCCTCTAAGACCACTGGTATTTTTATTCTGCCATTTACAATCTCTTTTCCCAAAGCCTAACAAGCTGCTAATTGGTGAATTTCTAGGAAAAGTTTAGATATAGTAACTCACCTTGCAAGTGACCACATTCCAGGGCATTTACGTTGTGGCTACAGCTCCTTGCTCTTTACTAGGGGTTGAACTTTCTAGAATATTTTCCCTTTCTAGCAAATATTGGAACTGCTTTTAGTCAATTGAGTTATATGGTTGTCTGACTCAAGGCCCAGATCACTCAGAGATGTGAAAGAGAGTGCTTCATTTACTTATTTAACAAATACAGATTGAGCATCTCTATGTGCCAAGGGACTAAAGTTAATAATAGTTAACACTTATTTACCATTTATTATATGCTAGGGAATGTAAAAATAATTTAGTGTTTTAGTTTATATTTTATTTTATTTCGTTTCATCTTTACAAGAGCCCTGTGAGTCTCTGTTACGATGCTTGCTATGGGGATGAAGAAGCTTAGAGAGTTTAAGCAACTTGAGTGAGAACACAGCTAAAAAGTGGTACAAGTTGGATATGAATCCAGACAGAGTGGATCTAGAGTCAAACTGCCTGGATTCCATGCCAAGCTCGTAAGTACTATGTAGTCAACATCCTGCCCACAAGGAGCCTACAGAGCAACACAAGATTGTTGACTCCCTGAAGTTTGATTTGTGATCTCAAATCTTCAATCAAGACCAACCAAGCTTCCAGAATCTAGTAATATGCATGGCTGCCCCAGCTAAGCATTAATTCAAAACCAGGTTAAAGTTGTGTTTTAGTAGTTTCACCACAGGAAACCAAAGATCTTTAGATTAGGGGGGAGGGTCTTGAGATATTTTTCTTCGAGACTTATAGAGTGGCAGAACATGGGTAATAGTTTCTATCATATATTCCTCTGCCTCACTTTCCTAGTCCTTGACATAAATGTTTTACGATTTTTCACCTAACATATTTTACAGTGCTCGTTAACCTAGTAGAAAAATGATGTGTCTCAACTTCATGTTGAGAATGAAGCAACAGTGTCCTAGTCAGATGTTGTTCCAAAGAATCCTCGAACCTGACTGTGAATATTCTTATTTATTATCAAATTCTCACTGTTTTCTTCATATTCTACTCTGGTTTTTTGTTCTCCTCTACAAACACTAATCTCTTGGGTCTGTGGAGCAGATGCTCATTTCGCTCACATTGCTGCCTGCCTCACTGCTGAGGGGAGGAGGGAGGAGATAAAGGTGTTGCTAGGTCACCTCTCCCCTGGTCTGTGTTTACAGGTAGGGTGGAAGGAGCGGGCCCTAGACCTCAGTGTGGATGCCAGCGTGAGGACCTTTGCAATACTATAGCCCTTGAATGTTGAGATATGCTGACAGCCTGAGTTATTAACAACATCAATAATGATAGAGAAAGATTTAGAGATATTTCAAAGGTAGAGACTGCAGCTGGGTTGCAGTTAACTGTGAGTGTGGACAAATGCACATGTGGATAAGGACAGTCGTCTTCCTTCTGAATCAAAAGGCACAGCATTTGCTACAGAACTAACACTGTGAAATGACTGTGGTTGACAATATACAAGGATAAAATGGAATCAGCCACATTTCTTTCCTAAAAAAGAGCTTAACAATTTTTAATTTGTACTGTGATATCTCTAATTTCTTCTGCTTTAGTTCATTTTTCACAATATCATTAGAGCTCTTGCTAAAATACTGATCCAAGTGATGATCCACTCCTTAAAAACTTCTTATGACTTTTCATTACCTACAGCATGAAGTTCAAAAGTGCTTAGCCTGGAATACAAGAATTTTTACAGTCCAGCCCCATCAGAGCTCCCCTGGCCCAATCAATCTCCTCCTCCTTTTCCACTCCCAGCTCTTCCTAGTCCTACACAACCTACCTTCCAGCCATCCAGCATTTTGGAGATCCCCTGAAAACTCCAGGCTCTTTGAAATCTCTGTAATCCAGCATATGCTGTTTTCTGCTTGAAATGACTTTTCGTCTCTTCTTTCACTGAAAACCCCCATTCCTACCTCAAGTCCTACATGGTCCTCTGTTGCCAAGCCTTCCTCCCTTTCCCCAGAGAGAATGAGTAGCTTCCTGCAATGGGCAGCTACAGCCATTGCTTAAAACACTGGTGTATTAGTACTTTTGTGTATAAACAATTGTTCATATTTCTATTTCTCATTAGACTCAAAATCCACCTAGGATAGTGATTTTGCTTTACTCATTTTAATCTATCCTAGTTTCTGGAACATAGAAGACAGTTAATAGACGAAAGTGAATGAATAAATCTTGCCTCCTGTTTTACTTTTAGCACTCCTTATTCATGAAATGACCATGACAAAGAACGAGTTTGAGGGAGACGGTAAAAATGCTCTATTTTATGCACTATCTTTTCCGGTAGAGGTTTACCTTCTCTGTCTAGAGTGCCACACATTAGTGCCATTGCAGAAACACATTTTCCTAGAGGTAGTTGAGGGGAAAGAAGAGAGGGGAAATCAAGAAAGAAAGCAGTTTTTCTCTATTCTATCAATTCTACCATTACTGAAGGCCAATTTCTATGTTTTTGGCCTTTTCTTCCCAAGCCCACTCAGAAAGTAACTTTCATAAAAGAATAGTGGTCTGTGATCCTGATAAGAGTAGGTTCAATTTAGATCAATAATTGTACCTTTTAGCAGCTGACAGTTATATATGCTCAGGTTCCCAGTTGACCGCAATTGCAACCAATTTCCTCTTGGGTGGTAGCTCATATTTACAACTTCAAACAACTCATAGGGAGGGACTAGGACCTTCTTGAAAGAGAAGTCTTGTATAGGTGCACCCAAGCAAGTAAATACGGTAAATAGAGTTTGGTTCCCAAACTGCTGTGCCTTTTCTCTTAGAAGGGAGGCGGAGAGGAATTGGCCAAATCTAATGGTGGCACCTGTGTAGGCTTCCAAATAGACACCCTCATGGTGCACCTCATAACACAGTGAGCCATTCTTCAGGACAATCTCTTCCCTCAGCAGCTGGATTGCTGAGGTCAGGTAGTAGTGTAGGTATTTGAAATGGAATGAATGTTTATACGGCTGTGGAGACCTAACAGCGCTCGCCATGGCTCTAGTGAATTCTGAGCTAACACTGTTGTTCGATGAATAAACCAAAATGGCCACAGCGTGTGTAATATTCATGTTCTTGGGTAGAGCTTTTCCTTGACTCAACCAGGTTAAGTGGGCTTTCTGCCAGACCCCGAAATAATTCCCATGGGCTTTTAGTTCTTCTGTGAAATAATCCCCTTGATTTAGTTCCTCCATGACCTCTTGGCTGCAGCCTTGGTACTGATCATCAAAGGAACCTGGTGCCAAGTCAAAGTCAATTTTAATTGCAACCTATAAAAAAAGAAAAATCTTGATTTTAATTTTTCAGATCAGATGGTGAATGTGACGGCCTATTCGCTATACTATATAAGGCCAAGTCTTTTCCTCAAAACCAATATTTGCTGAAGGAAGTTTCACTCATAATCATTACACTGCTCCAGTCCTGCCTGCATCAGTGACCTGTGTTAGAGGTTAAATTCGATTTGATAAATATCACTGAAAGCTCAAAAAAACTGATCTCCCCAGGGAGGAAGTGACCCTTTTTATATCACCGAAAACAGTAATTTTGCATATTAGTACTTTGAAGAAAAAAATTAATAACTTGAAAGTTTAATTATACTTTCTGTTTCCTCTACTTACCCCCTTCACATTCTCTCATGGGTGTTTTAAGGAATATCTCTTTTATGAATACCTAAAACCTATAAGTCTTTGAACTTTGTTTAAGAAAAGACTTAAGTGATGAGTAAAGTTGGGTTCTCCAAAGGGGCCCCCAGTGAATGACAGCCCTCTCCTCTGCCCAGGATCTGAAAAAAATGAGGAAAAAAGCAAATATGAAGGCTAGAATATCATTTTTACTACCTAACAAGGCCACGTTGGAGCACACATCTTTAGGTCTGATGGCAAGTGGGCTTGTTAAGAGTAAATCCCAGAGTGAGGCAGACTTGTCCACTTAGCTGCAGGCAGTATTGGATCATGCCCTCCCCAGCTAAGATCCTTGTCATGGAGGAACACAGAACTCATGCCGTTTGTCATCAGGCTAATTCCCAGGAGGAAGAAAAGCAGAGTCAAACTCAGCATACTTGGTTATTCTTCCTGACACCACCAATCAAGTAAATTTGCCCACCTCCAGGGCAGCTGTGTGACAACTGTGTGGACAGTGTTCAGGAGTGTGCTTAGGAAAGTCCTTCCTCTTAGTAACCAAGAGTGGGAAAAAAATATTTTCTCGTGGGTAGCCAATTGAATATTACTTATTGATGTCTAGTGCCTATTAAACTGAAGTTAGAGATTTGAATACAAGTTCACCAAGTATCATCAGTCCATCATCTAGAGCCAATTTTCAGTTATCTAAATTCCGAGATATTTTCTGCTTGGCAAAGAAATGATGCTTTTCTAATAAACAGCATTCATGAAGAAATATTTTAAGAGGTAAGATTCCATCCCGTCAGTGTCAAGGGACTTGCAGCTGGAACTCAAAAACATGCCATTTGATATTTTCACTGTGTTATTTACGATGAGAAATCATCTAGTTATGTGCAAACTGGAACAATTTTTTAAGACTGATTAAATGATTTTTAACCAATAACTCTTTATAGCAGGTTTACAAATAGGTCTACAGAATCTATTTAAGTGAAAACAAAACAAAATCAATACTATCATGTTCTGTCAAATCTTGTGAACTCTAAAACTTTTATATATTACTAGATCTCAAATATGTACTCTATCTCTTAACATTAGATTTTTTTTCATTATATAGAACTTCCGATTATAATACTTATTTTGAGTTGATCCATATGATATTGTCTAAAGCCAAATGGACTTCGTTTATTTGCATTATTTGTCCTACATAAGCAATGTTTTACTTAAATTTTACAGAGAATCAAGAAAATAATACTATAAGTCTAGCTTCCATTATGTCAAATTTATAAACTGTCAATAATTCCACAATTTTTAATAGTTGTTTTCAACACTTTTCACTAGTCCTATGTGTTAAAGTTTCTGAATGACATTAGATCCCAAGTGACTGAAGGTCATGTAAAGGTTGTCACCAGGAGAAAGCTGGACTGGAATATTGATCATAAGGAGATCACCTCCGCAATTGCGACCTACCGCAGAACTCCCCGTGGGTCTCTGCAGGCCAGAGAACAGCAGCAGGAGAAGAAACTGCTCCCTAAGGAGCCAGATTCTCGTCGCAGGAGCAGCAGGAGTTGGGAGAAGAATCCTCCCGTGTCTGTTGGCCAATGGACAGCATTTGTTTATGGTAGAAGTACTTCGTTCTTGCAGCTTCATCCTGAAATGAGTTCTCAGAGTTCTCCTTTGGGGTTTTCTTTGGGCGAGTGTCAGCAAGAACATTCCTTGCTCATGTCTATGTTGAGACTTCTGTTGACCACCACCAACTAGCAGTTTTTCCGAGGGAAGAAATCAACTCCAACTTGCAAAACTGAAAGCTCTGTGAAACAGCCAGACTTGTGCACCAAATAAGAGGTTCTAAAGTGAACTCAAGTTAGTTTCCGATTAAAAAAAAAAAATCCCCTATCTAGTCTGTATGTGGAAGAATTCCAAAGGCCTGTTGAAGGTCAGGTTCAGCAGTTCAGCCTTTACTTTCTCAGGAAAGCAGAAAAAGGCGTGCGCTGTACAGTGTTTGGGGCCAAGCGGCATTATCTTGAACTGCAGGCTTCCACTGCAAGTGATATGATTGGCTCATGCAGGTCACTGGGAAGATGTCCCCTCCAGTAGAGCCGGTCAGGCTTATCTGGTGCTGCTGACAGGCCCCGCCCAGAAGGGACTGTCATGAAACAGCGCACCTTTTAGGGTTACTGTCAAAAAGAAGGCTCAATTTGCTGCTTCTCCACGGCACTTTGAAACTCTCCAGTGCAGGAACTATACCTGTTGGGGTCACAGCTCTTCCCCATTTTCTCTTCTGAGGATCTCGTCAGATCCTCAATCCACACTATTCAGTCTATAGTGAATCCAAATGATTACAGTCAGAAGACAGCCTCTGAACAGCTGACACCAATCAAAAGTAGGTTCCACTGTGCTAAATTAATCCAGGGCAGGTGTTCTATTAAACACTCTCTTAGGCACTTCCCCTTCTAGTCTGAACATCCTCGCTCTACTCTCAATCCTTGGAATAATTGTTTTTCTTGCAAATCTTTCCCATTTACACTTCTTGATTCATTATTTAATTATGAAGGGACTCTAAATCCCTTTCTTGGAAATTCTGCTATTTTTTTTCAGCACTCTAAAATATTTTTAATCTAAATTTTCCAATAATCACAGCAGTTCTGTCTCATTTAGAAGTTCAGGATATCTAGAAAATTATAAAAGAGAAAACAAAATTACCCATAACCTATCACCTGGAGAAAGGCACTATTTAGGTTTAGAATTTGGTTTTACAACACACACACACACACACACACACACACACACACACACACATATTCTAGGACTGAAATAATATAGTATGCAATTTTTCATACTGTTTTTCCTTAATGTCTTATTGTAAGTATGTCCCCATGTAGTTTAATACTTATTGAAAGAATGATTATTTTATGATTGCACAATATTTTACCATGAGTGTTATCATGCAATGAAATTTGGAGTGGATCCATGGACTATACTGTCTCAGAAACAGATTGACTAGTGAATAGAACACGGACTCTTGAGAAAGACACCTCAGTTTAATTCCTGGTTTTATCACTTCCTTAATGTTTGACCTTGGGCAAGGTACTTAACCTCTCTGTTCTTTGGTTTCTTCATGTGTTAAGTGGAGATAATAATAGTACCTGCCTTATTAATGCTGTGATACATTCACACCCTTCAAACACCATCTGGCACCGAGAAACTGTTCCGCAAATAAAAACAATTATCATTATTTGTACCAAACTTTATTGAATAAATATCTTATATTTAGCTTGTTTCCAACTTTGTGCTATTATAAGCATTGATTTGTGAACATGTGTGCTCAATCTTTGTGTGCTTCTCTTCTCGCCATTTTAAGACACAATTCTAGAGATGTGACCACTGATCAATGGAATACATATTTTTTGGACTTAATGGAAAATATGAGTAGAGTATCCCTTTAAGACTTTTAAAATTCTGAAGATTCCTCATTATCAGCTGTTAATTTGGGGTATTGAGGTATCATGAAGAGAACTAGAATTAGTCTGAAAACTTGGATTATGGGTCTAGTTCTACAGCTTGCTGGCTGAGTTAAAAAGTGAGCATGCTGGGCTGAGCTTCAGTTTCTTCAATCTTATAGAGTTGTCAAAAGTAAATAAAGTAATAATAACTACGTTCTATTGAGAGTGTACTGTGCTTCAAGACCCTTTAATATGTCATCTCAACCTACAAGACAACTTCTAGAAGGAGATATTTTCATCTCCACCTTATGGGTGCATTTGCTGAGGCCCTGTGAGGTTAAATAACTTGTCAGTGGTCGCAGGCATTTTCCTCTCAGCCCTATGGCTCACTGCCTCCAAAAACTCGAAAGGAGTATGAGTGTCATTTTATTATTATTGTCTATAAAGGTTTTTCCTATTCTGACTGCCATTTCCAGAATAATACCACTAGGGGGCAGCAGGCACCTTTGTAACATTTTTATACAACTCCTTTGCTTTGGATTTTAAGGGAGAGGGGTAGAGAGGAAAAAAGGGAAAGAGGAGAGGGAAGGAGAGACAGAGAGACAGAGACCAAGACGGAGAGAAGAGACACAAAGAGAGAGGAAGGGAGGGAGGGAAGAGAGAGAACATCTGCAATAAACAGGGGTAGGGAAAGGCCAGGGGTCTGCTGTGTGACTGTGTGTACATTTTTGAATTAAAATGAAAAAAAAGCTTTCTCACAATGCTTAGAGTCACTAAAAAAACCGTCTTTTTCCTTGAGGGCTAATTTTTTAAAGTTCCCAAAGGATAATTTAATATTAGTTAATTTAGAGCCTGGGGTTCACTCGGTTATCATTTTCTTCATGATACCCAGTTCTTCAGAATGCAATCTATTTGTGCTGTCTTGATGGGTAAAACGGATATGTGTTTTGAAATTGCACGGAATTGTGTTGGTATTCTGCCTCCATGACTTCCTAGCTTTTGTGAATTTGAACAAGTTATGTTAATTCTTGGTGTCATTTTCTTCCTACGTAAAGGTGGAGATGATAACTCCATTCTTATAGGGCTGTGTTGACAATGAAACTGAGATACTCTATGAAACACTATGGTGTGGATCCATGAATTATACTGTCTTGAAAGCAGATTGGTTAGTGAATAGAACATGGGCTCCTGAGAAAGACCCCTCGGTTCAATTCCTAGTTCTATCACTTCCTCAGTGTTTGAGCTTGAACTGGGCATTTTACCTCTCTGCTCCTCGGTGTCCCAGGCGTCCTAATGCCAGGGACACTTAGCAGGTCCTCAAAGCATGTTGACTTTCTCTACACTCTTCTCAGATATTTGAAGGCCAGCAACTCAAAGGATGTCCAATGAAGTGAAAGTTAATTTTTATTACTTTTTAAAAGCAGCTGTTTAAGAAAAGGTTTTGCCAATTTTCTACAATAAATTCTAGACATTCTAGACTGGTTTTCTAAAGCTACTTTCAGAGCATGAGTTGAAACAGTCACTAGAGGGCAGATCCCAGGAAGAAATTGTATATGGCTCTTCGTATTTCCTGCTTGGGTCTTGATGAACTCCTTCTGACCTCTGTCAATTTAATGGGGATACCTTACTGCCAGAAATCCTTGTTACCTAGAGGAAAATAGTTGGATAGAAACCCCAAAATTTGGTAGTCAGAATGGTTTTAACATTTTAAATTGTCAGTTCTCCTTTACCCTCAACACCTTTACAGAAATGAGCAAAATCCCCTCAACTATTTCATATTTTTGTGACTTTTTACTTAGATAAAATTTTAAACTTACAAAAACTTGGCAAGTTTCTGTACGAGGAACATACATGTGGCCAAGGAACTCCCATAAGCCCTATCCACATTTGTCGATTGCTTATACTTTGCCTCATTAGCTCTATCATTCTCTCTTTTTTTCTAACCCACTTGAGAGTAAGTTGCAGACATCATGCCCCTTGTTAAAAGGTAAACTGAGGCATATTAAAATTTTAAAGAATTTATTTGAGCAAAAATCGATTTGAATCGTACAGTGCCAAACCAGAAGTGGTGAGGAGCACTCCACGGAAAGGAGCTAGAGGCCAGATTTTTACACAGAAAAATAGAAGCAAAGCAAGGAATTGTGTGATTGGCTATAGCTTAAGCGTTTGCCTTATTTGGGAAAGTCTAATTGTCTGTTTGTGTTTGGGTGTCCTTAGGTTTTGATTTCTCAGCCTTCAGGCGTTACAGGGTTAGCTTTTGGTTTGCTTACACAGGCTGCTAAGGTATTAGAACCACCTCTGTCTACTGGCTTCCTTGTTTAATTAATTTAACACCTTTCACCCTTAAATACCTCAAAATTTACTTCCTATAAACAAGGACATTCTCTTACATAACCACGGTACAATTACCAATATCAAGAAATTTAACATTTATACAATATTATTATCTAATCCAGAGTCCATATACAAATTTCGTCAACTGTTCCTGTAATGTCCTTCATAGCTATTTTCCAGGATCACAATTTGCATTTAGTTGTCAAGTCTCTTTAAACTGGAACATTTCCTCAGCACTGTATTTATTTTGCTTTTTGACCTCGACATTTTTGAAAATTATAGGCCCGTTATTTTGTAGAATGTCTCTCATTTGGGGCTTGTCTATTATTTCCTAATGATTAGATTCAAGTTATGCAGTGTGGGCAGAGAAATCACAGAAGCGATGTTGTACCCTTCTCATTAGGAAGCGCCTGCATCCATTGTTTCAATATATTTTGTAACAACAGTTGTTAGATCAATTGCTTCCTTATGAAACATGTTATCTAACCTTTTTTCATTTTCACTTTTTTTTTAAGCACAGGACCTTAGTGTTGGGAAAGAGCTTTGTTTTCTTCATCTTTCACCCTCTGTGAATGTTCTCCTCAACATTCTCTACAGGGCAACTTCTGCTCTGTGTGTTCCTGTGACATTGTGATTTATAATAAATATATATGTGGTCTTGTTCATGGTTCCTGGCACACAGCTCCTAAAACCTTTGTAATTTCCTAAGTGTTATGGGGCATCTTTTGTTCCCAGTTCATGAAATAGCTCCAGAGCCATAAAGGGGAAATGAGTGTCTTTTGTTACTCTTAACAAGTGCCTTTCAACCACACCTGCATTGATGTTAGTGAGATGACCTTTGGAAGCCCCTAAGGGTGGTTGCCAGAGGACTTACCGTGGTTAGAGGGTTGGAACTTTCACTTCCACCAACTCCAGGGAGGGGAGAGGAGCTGGAGGTTGAATCAATAACCAATTGCCAATGACTTAATCAATCATGCCAATGTAATGAAGCCTCCACAAAAACCTACCAGGACAGAGTTTGGAGAGCTTCCAGGTTGGTGTATACATCCACATGCCAGGCTGGTGGCTCAGTCCAGCTCCATGGGGACGGAAGCTCCTGCACTCAGGACCCTTTTGGATCTTGCGCTGTGTACCTCTTCATCTAGCTGCCCATCTGTATCCTTTGTAATAAATTGGTAAATGTAAGCAAATGTTTCTCTGAGTTCTGTGAGCTGCTTAGCAAATTAATCCAACTCAAGGAGGGGGTCATAGGAACCTCTGATTTATAGCCAGTTGGTTAGAAGCACAGGTAACAACCTAGACTTATGATTGGTGTCTGAAGTGGGGGAAGGCAGTCTGGGAGGACTGAACTAACCTGTGGGATCTGACGCTATCTCCAGGTAGATTGAGTTAATTTAGGACATCCAACTGGTGTTGCAGAATTGCTTGATGTGTGGAAAACCCATGCATCTGGTGTCAGAAGTGGGGTAGTGTTGTAGCAGAATACTGAGAGAAAGGAGACACAAAGGAGGAGTGTTTTCGTTTACAGCCCCCACACTACAGTTGGCACTCCGTAAGTGTTTGTTGAATGAATGAAAGAATACTTCCAAACTTTCAGTAACTGGGCATTCTCCACCACTCCAGGAAGTTGACATTTGCATTGGAAATGCAAATTGGAAGGACTGACATTTCCAACAAACTTCTAGTCGTTTTTTCAGGTTCGTTTCTCTCAAAGAACATGGAAGAATAAGAAAATGAATAAATACAAAGAAAGTAAGTAAGAAAGGAAGGAAGCAAGAAAAAAATGAGAAAGAAAGTAGCTGAAAGAAAGAAGAAAAGACAGAAAGAGAGAAAGGATAACTTTGAAAAATGTACCAAGACAATTTTATTAAGTTGCTGTAATCTTACCCACTTTTTTCTTTGCCAATACATGTACGTGCTCTGACTGGGGTGATACTGTCTTTGAGGATCAAGCAATGTAGGGAAGAAGATTGGATGACTAGGAAACTTAGAGCAGGAGGTGATGGCAGAAAGGGCCTAGGGATGGACAGAAAGGACAGAACTCCTAGAGGCTCAGAAGAGGCTCCGAGGCCCAGGCTTACAGGCAAGGCAGAGGCCCAAGGATTACACCTGGGTTTGTACACAGCTCTGGGCACACAATGGGAAGCAGAAGATCCAACATAACTCTGGGACCATCCCAACACTTGGGTGGAACAGAGCGGTTGAGAATACCAGGAAAGTAGTAGCCATCCATCATGCACTTGTTTATAACATATTTACTAAGCTTTGTGTGAGACCCTGGGGATTCAGCAGGAACCAACCAGATATGGTCCTAACTCTCAAGGAACTTAGATCTATGCAGTTTTGAAGGTCAGCTCACAGGTAACAGGAGCTTAACAGTTAGGAGGAGATTTAGGCAAAAAACTCCATTTCTCAAAAGAGATATAAAGGAAAGAATACTAGCCAGATTAATTAGCTAGAGCTTAGGGATTAGAACTGAGGCATAGTCCCAAGACCATCAATTTTTAGTAGAGAATGGAGGCTATAAAATTGTGAAGGAATCGTTGGGATTGAGGATACTGGAAGTTAATTTTATTTCTAGGGTGGGGTCCAGATAAGGTCAGGATCCCAGGTAAGTCCTGAGAGCAAGTTCCTGGAAGGGGAGAGTAGCAACTGAGAGAACCTGCATCCAACACCAGGAGCCCATAGGAGGCCACACACACGGCAGTCTGCAAACAAGCAAGACTGAGCTTTTTGTAGGTGGGATGACTGTGCCCGTCTGTGACAAACTGAGGACAGCAGAAATGGGAGAGGAAGCAAGGAGAGAGCAGAGTTATGACAGGAGCAGCCCTGTGGTTTCATTCTAGTGAAGTGTCTGACATTTGTATGTTGGGGGCTTAAAAAGCGTGTGTGTCTGTGTGTGATAATATAACATTTTGGGGGCAGGTATTCTCCATGATATACAGTTGTCTATTGAACTATGTTCCTTCATTTTCTGCACTTTCCCCACTTTGGCACGTGTTTTGATTGAAGTCCTGGTTGTTTCTAATGTACATGGAGCTTGCTAAGTAGACCGAGGTTCCCCACCAACGACAGCAACTCTCTGTGTTCCATGGATTAGTAGCTGTAAATTCAGTTTCACACTTACGTTAGCTCCTAGACTCCTGTGAAATCAAGATACTTCTGTTTTGGTATAATGATTTTACATTCAATAATCTTTTCTTTACACATTTCCATTTCGTTCATTAAGGAACAATGAATTGGAGGGCTTTTACTAGGTTTATATCTGTACCCTGAGAGATCAGTCCCTTCCTTTTATTCTCTACATGACACGTCTCCATGACTCAGGGCAGAGGGGTGTAATTCAGGGAGGATGTACTTTACTTTTCTCCTGATGATCATGGTGAGTAAATGCTTCCTGTGGCTCAGAAGATTGCCTCTGAAAGCTTTCTTTTAACCTATTCCCCCACCAAAGATAATGGCTTTTATCCCATCTGCTTCTCTGGGATCACAAACCACTCCCTAGAAATATAATTAACTTCTAGTACCCTGAGTCCTGACTATGTCTTAAAAAGTTTGTGGCTTATGTCCTCTACTAAAAATTAATGGCCTTTCTGCTCCATCCATGTTCTGCCTCTACGAGAAGGGAAGTGAAGTCTGGGTTCACCGTCCATCACTGTTCCTCGAGAGGTGGGAAGAGTGAGCTATCTTTTCCTGGATGGTGGTGAGGATAGAGAATAATTCATGCTACTGACATTTTTATCCTAGGTTCTATAAATATCTGTAGTCAAATCCATTTCACCAATTTAAAGATTAGTTTTCTTTGAAAAATTTGTCATCAACTGAAAAATTTAATATTTGAGTCATAAACATACTATTGGTCTTCTATAAAATTCATAACCCTAGCCTTGTGCTAACAGAATTTTTGCTCTCTCTTTGCTCTGAAACATGTTACAAATCTTACATTAACTAACAATGAATGGTACAAACAGAAATTACATTTCTCTCATCATTAGTTTTTTGTGATTTTTTTCACTGACCAGAGGGGAAAATATTTCAGTCTACCTTACCCTAAATGTAATAACATATCAAATAACAAATATTATTACATCATTTTCATCTAATCCCAATTCATTCTCTATTGTTTTGAATAATCTCTGATCTGTGGTGGCCAAATCCTACCCCCACCCCCGCTGGTTCTTTTCTAATATTTGAAGATACTATTCTGTTCTTTCAAGTTTTCTCTTTTAGACTCAACTTTCTGACCCAAGTGTTCCTCAGACGCTCTATCATCCTGGCCATCTTCCTCTTTCTGAATTCCAGTAAGTCAATGACCCTTGTGAATTGTGGCAACAAGACACCACACATGTGTCTAATCAATGGGACTAAAGTCTTCTTTTGTTCTGAACGCTCTTCTTCACTGATGCAAGCTAAGGTAAAGTAGCTTTTTTGGGCAATTATGTCACTCTTTAGACTCACTGAATTTGCATATATTATAAATCATAAGTCATTCCCACATGAACTTCTATTATTAAGTCAGATAACAAATCCTATGCACCTGTAAATTTGAAGTAGATTTAGCAAGCTTACTTTTAGGACCTTACATTGATGCATACGTAGCCTCTTTATTTTAACCTTTCAATGGTTTCACGAATCCTGATTTTGATATGAAGTGTTATAGCAGTAACTCTTGGTTTAGTTTCCTGCAAAAATTGGAATACTATTCTTTTTATATCTTCATTAAAATATTTATTAAAATATAAAAAAATAGCACAGGACTAAGTAGATATTCCTGGGCATGACAATAGGAAAATCCTTTGAGGTTGAAGGGATGCAATTTTAAAGTTCTCTTTAATTATGCATCAACCAGTTGCTCAAACAGATTTGAACACATCTAATTCTGCTAACATCTTAACCAGGGATCACAACTTGTCACTTGAAACCAAAAGATATTTTTGGTGTAGCATGTATAATATTTTTTAAAAAATTATTTAAATGCCCTTAAGTGGGTTGTGCATTCCCCCATTTCATTTTTACTCTTAGACTAGTTTAATAATATATGCTATCTACCTGGATTTATTAGACATTTGAGTTTGCCAGCCCTTTCTGAATTATTCCACTTAGGATGTAGAAACCTTAAGAGAATGTCACCTCCCCCCTAAAAATGAGAAAAAAGCCAGATAATCTACAAAATCATCAATTTTCTAGAATTCGTGACAGAACCAAGATCACATGACAACCAGATCAACTGAATTTCAAAGGGTCACACCCTCTGAGGGGAGATAGGAAACATGAGTTTCTTCATCTTTGTTGAAGTAGACGAGAAAGAGACAGCTGCCACAAAAGTGGGTAAAAAGTAAGCAGCCAAAATTTTAATAAGTTCTTAGAGGTCAAGTGTGGGCTGGCAAGATGGTTTAGAATCTTCTGAGCTCCAGACTCAGGAAGAGGCACTTATTCTCAAGCTATTTTCTAAGCTTCTACTGGATGTTCACGAGAAAGATTGGGGGCAGGACAAGAGACCAGATTCCTCCTTGGTGATAAAAACAGGTGCAAAACTTCTCTCATCTAAAGCAAAAGCCATCTGTCCCTCGGGCCTGGGCAAGGCAATCTGTTTGCTCAGGAGCTTGCAATGGTACAAAGCAGAGGTCTACAACCATTGGGAAGGGGGAGGAAACTCCGCCCATATAAGACCCCTCATAGATACAAGACAGAGTTTGTCTACTATGGTAGAGGGTTGAGAGCGGGAATTAAGGGAGGGGGAGGGAGTGCTGAGATAGCCCCATCCCAGAGGCCAGGCCAAGAGTCCTTCCTAAATTTAAAGCTGTACCAGGAGAACAAAGAACCCCTTCCCCCAACCCACAAGGAGCCTAGTAGCAAGTAGCAAACAACAGTGGACTACTGCAGGTGGAGGAGAAGGATAGTTGAGGGAAATGAATCCCTACTCCTGGTAATGCAGGCATACAGGAACTGCTGAAAACAGAGTAGAATAGAAACACTGAGAAAATCCGTCAGGCACTGCAGACCCCATGCTAGGCACAAGCTGATAGTAGCCCACCACTGGAGGAATTTGCAGTCTGTGGGCACTGAAGGCAACTAGAGCAAAATAAAACCCAAATCCAGCTCAACCACTGACTAGGTTGACTTAACTCCCAACACTAATAGCTTGACAGAAGAAGATGTGTGTCTATTCAGGGCATGAATACAACTGACCTTTACTGTTTTACTACACACAGCGTCTAGCATTCAACCACAAATTATGACACACACACACAAAACCAAGGAAAAGAATCCATAGTCAAGAGATAAAGCCATCCACAGAACCAAACATAGAGATGATCCAGATGTTGGAGCTGTTAGATAGGGACTTTAAAATAGCTGTGATTAGTAGTTTAGAGACATAATGAAAGTTTGTCAAATGCTTTCCTAAAATCTAGATATAACATCTTCCAACCCTCTTAATTCAGCTGCCATTTTAAGAGTCTCTACCTGTAGTTGTGCCCATTTTCTCTTTGAACTTCCAGAAACCTACTTCATTTGAACTGCATCTATAATGTTTATTAACTTATATTTCTTCATGCTAATCATCTTGTTCATTTTGCTTAATTTTCTAATTTTCCTCACCATTTGGTAGAGGTACTCCCCAAATATTCTATACATATCTTTAAAAAATTTGTTGATTTGATTTGGTTGCCATCACTTCTGCCTTTTCTTCTCTCTACTTTCCAAGTCACTTGACATATTGAGTATGTCATGGTTTCCATATTCATCGGCTTCTTATGCCACATGTTTGATTATCTCTCTCTCAGGTCTTCCTGAAACTTTACTAGGCTCTTAAACTTTGCTATAATTTTCCTCCAGTTCCTATTACTATCATTTATGTATTTGGGAACTATCTCTATGGATTGTATCAATGTAACAGTTATAGTTCTATCATTTTAATATACTTAATTTGATCTAGAATTTGATATCATTTTATTGTTAAAACGGGTTCCATGAGGCTGAATAGACAGAGGAACTTTTGTTTTAGATGAGCCTTTTGAACTTCCCAAGTAAGCCCAAGAGATCCCTAAGTTTCCCTTATATTTAGCAGCTAATTGTGTCAGGATCTAATTATAACTTTGTTTAAATGGATATGCTCTGGAAGAAATAGGTAGTGTTTTAAGGGTTTGCTATCTGTCATCTCCTCTCAGTGGATTTCTATTCAGTGTGTTGTTAATGTTGTTCTTAAAGGCTTTTTTTTTCACTTACAAATATGATTCTGCTGATCTACTGCCTATTGATAAGTTGTGTACTTTGTGTTTCTAATGGCTAGGATGACTCTGTGCTGACTTCTCTGTCCTGAACAGTGATGAACCATTTTGTTTTCTCATCCATTTTACTTTCATTTTTAGTCTGGTCTACCTACTTGTTTCTACTAAGTCAAAGCTTGTGGGGCTAGCATCCTTAGGAAATAGTATTACCAGCCTGATTCAATATGTAGTCCAGATCAAACAAATACTTAAGTAGCATTTTCAGAGTGTAAGCCTCATGAGGGCAGAAACATATCTTTCGCTCCCTGCTCTGTCACCTATTCTTATAATAGTTCCTGTCACCTGCATAGGCCCTCAATAAATTTTTGTTGAATATATTTTTTTGTATGTGTGAATGAATCTATGCTTGCCAATACCATGCTAAGCGTTTTCTGATATATTCTTACTTAATCTTCCCAATAATCTGTGAGTAGGTATTATAGTCCATTTTTTGCAGTTGAGCGCATTGAGACTCAGATGGGCAGTGTGCCTTGCCCAACATTTCTCGGTTTGTACAAAGCCAACAAAAGTTTCAAACCAGATCTTCTGACTCCCCGTCAAGGAGTATTTGCACTCCACTGCACTAGATTAGAAAGCTGCAGGCGACCCTCTAAAACAACAAAACCACCAATGACATGTATTGAGTACAATGCTAGGTATTGTGCTAAGTACTGCATATGTTTAATCCCAACCACCCTTTTTGGTAATAGTATTACCATTACTCCAAGTTTATTGATGAACTGAGGTTTTAAGTAACTAAAGTAACTTTCCACCTCCTTCCTAGTTTCTGTTATCTCTTGTTCTCCAGATCCTTTGCTGGGGTGAGAGGAGTGGAGAGGTGTGTGATCCTTTTGTCCTCACTCTCCTGACTTGTGTTTGTGACATACCCTTGCACTCTGAATCTTACGTTCCTGAAGTGCTGGTACAAGCCTGTCTTTTTTTTCTTATCTAGCAGATTTTTCTATATCTGTTTCTTGTCCATATGAAACTATAGACCTAGTGGCTCCTTTTTGACTCAGCTTACTTCTCTAAACTTGACAGGGTTTGTCAAGTTCACAAACCCCAATGTGCAGGGGTTGGGATTCTCTAATCCAGTCTGGATGAATTCTAGACACAATTTTACAACTCTTGACCAGACTTATAGTCTTGATGTGTAAGTTCTCAACAGCATTATCTCTTTGAAGTCCCTGCGTGATCAAAGGACTCAGTGTTTAAGAGACCAGCAGATGTGGGCTTCAATCCTGATTCTACTTTTTCTGATGTGATGACACTGAGTATACTACTTACCCTCGCTGAGTCTCAGCTTACACTTTTGGAAAATGGGGTTAATGCCAACCACTTCAGGTGGTCATTATTAGGACCAAATGAAGAAAGTTTTTAAAGTGTTTAGGACAGTGTCTGCTACATACATGGTGCTCAATGAATGGCAATTACTGCTATAGTTTTTATTACTATGGCTATTATTGTTTAGAATGAAGTTGGTTACACCCAAATTGATATGTTTATTGTTCTTAGCACTATATGCTAATCATCAGAGCAAACCAGTCAAAATCGTCTATCTGGGCAATAGTTTCCTGATAAGTGGACCTCATTTTTCATCTACCTATATTTTCAGTTGTATTCAATCAGTTGACTGTTTAGCAAAGACCTTGGGGAGATGAGTGGAAGGAAAAGGGATTTAACTATCAGATGAGGGGACTATAGGGTTCTGTTTAATTTTAAATTATGCAATTCCTTTAAGTTGAAACTACTCGACATTTTTTTTTTTTTTTTGTGAGGAAGATCAACCCTGAGCTAACCCCCACGCCAATCCTCCTCTTTTTGCTGAGGAAGACTGGCCCTGGGCTAACATCTGTGCCCATCTTCCTCCACTTTATATGGGACACTGCCACAGCATGGCCTGACAAGCAGTGCATCCGAACCCCGGCCACCAGTAACGGAGCACACGCACTTAACCTCTATGCCGCAGGGCTGGTCCGTCTGACCATTTTATTATGGCTCACTTTTCCTTCTTTTTTTTTTTTTAAGGAAGATTGGCACTTTGCTAACATCTGTTGCCAGTCCTCCTCATTTTCTTTTTTTTCTCCCCAAAACCCCAGTACATAGTTGTGTATCATGGTTGTAGAGTTGTAGCTCTTCTATGTGGGACGCTGCCTCAGTATGGCTTGACAGGTGGTGAGTAGGTCCACGCCCAGAATCCAAACCGGCGAACCCTGGGCCATTGAAATGGAACACGCGATCTTAACTGCTATGCCATTGGGCCAGTCACTCACTTTTCCTTTTTTCAATCAGTCATAAATACTGTAAAGATTATTATTTTTTTCTTATAGAAGAAAATATCTGTATATTTTGCAAATAGATGCTTTGTAATTTCAATGTATATTTAATTGTAAAACTGTTAATTGATAGACAAGATGTTATCATTCAAATGTAGAGAGTAATAAGAATATTTTCACTAAAATATTATATAGATTTTCTGGACCTGGCATACAGTTTCATTGCTTAATTAATAGTATTTTTTCCCTTAATTTTAAAAATATGCCTTTAAATGTTGTTTTAGGCTGGAAGATCTTTGGGTAAAACCCTAATTACTGTCAAGGAAAACATAACTTTCTGGCCAGCTTAATATAACCACACAGTTCTACATTCATGTAAGTTGCATACAAAAGCAGAACTGTACTGTAATACTGAGAAGGAAAGTTTTGGTCAAGCTGGTGCCTCTGGATTTTGACTGTAGTTACATAAACATTGACATTTTGTGACTAATTGCCAGGAAAACAGCCACTCACACCAAAAGTTCAGCGTTAGCATTGTTCACTTACCGGCCTAGCAGAACAGCTTACTGTAAATCTCTCAGTGATTTGAATTGTGAGGTTCCAGAGCCAGCTGGGGCAGAAGAGGTGGGCACTAAGCACATGCTCTTCTCTACATGCTCACTTGCGACTGATTGTCCCTAAGTTAAATAGGGGCTAGGCTCTCAGGCTATAGCTAGGGGTAAATCTGAAAAGGCAATTGACTACAGAAAGGATGATACATTGACTTTCATGTATCAGGGTACACATGACTGACTGCAGATTATTTCCCAAGGGGAAATTCTTGATTGGGGTGTGGTTAAAGGGGCTGACACAGGGTTACTCTTTACCTAGAAGTAAGATGTGGTGGTACAGGGAAGGGCAAACAAAAGGGAAACGAGAGACATTGAAGAAAAACAAACCTATTTTAGGATTTCACCCTGAGTTGGTCCTTTGTATGATGAAGCATCTTCCATTTTCAGATTTAGGTTAGAAGTATTGAATTATTAGAAAATGCAGAGATACATAAATTACTATATTTTCATATTTCTGTGTAGCATATAGGAAACTCTTATTTTAAAGACTGGCATTAGAAATTTTTTTAAAAAAGGAAGTGATTTATAGTCTGCTAAAAAGTGGTTAACTAGTGTATATTTTTATAAGTTCTATATCTAGAAGTATGTAATAATGTGGATAAAAATATCTAACTTAGGTCAAGAATTCTTTTTATGCATGTTTTTCCCCCTCATATACTAAATATGCACTCAGCTGTTAAAAAATTAGCATTATCCAATTTAATCCTAATAATAGGACATAAAGTAGGTAGAACAGACATTATTAGCCTTATTTTCCAGGTGAGAAAACTGTGGGTCACATAGGCTAAGTGACTTTGTTAAGTAACACATAACTAGAATGTGTTAGACTAGGCATAAGCCCTACATCTACTGTCTACTGTGTTTATCCCAGGTTCATTTCTATTACATCACATGGATCATAGCAAAATAAAATGTGTAATACATGTTTATATTAGTTTAATTACATTTAAGATTATGAGACACGAATTGCTTAAAGAGTATCTTAGAAATTCTTTCTTTCCTTCCTTGTCGAACTCTTATTTGTTAACTGTATTTGATCACATTTAATTCACAATCCAAGACTATGGTTACAATGAGACCTAAAGAATTAAATCAATTATCCAAAAAATAAAATCCAAGCTCCAAATATGCCTACCTCAAATGTATGTTATCTGTGCTATTAACAAAGAATCAAAGTGTGGGCCTAAAATGATAAATAGCTACTTCATTTTATTTCTGTGACCATTCACCCACCTAACAGATCAATTATAATCATCTCCTTATTTGCCTATCCTCACGTGCTTATTCTATTTCTACTGGGGCACCTCACTTCCTTCAGCCTGTTTTTTGCATCTTATACTGTATAACTCTCTCCCGATTCTGAACAGAATGGGGCTAACTGCTGGTTTTGTGGATGTAAGTATTGGCTTCATCTCTCTCTCCCCTTTGAGCATAGATAGAAATCATAGAATATTAAGGTTTGGAGGTTCATCTGCTCTAACTGACAATCTACTCCATGGATCCCCATTTCTTTGTCCCTGTCAAGTGGTGATATCCCCATGTTTAAACATATCCTGTGATGAGCAACTTACTCCATAGCCCTTTTCAAATTTAAATTTGACTCTTATATTTTGCATTCATTGAAAAAAATTTCTCCCTGTCTTTTTTACCCTTTGTTTACAGCCCTACCCTTAGGATAACATATAAGTTCCCACATGTTACACCTTTGCATTTTTGTACCTAGATGTTATACATGCTTTCCCTGCTTCAAAGCAAACAGTACTCGTCTCTTTGACCACTGATCATATAGCTTAGTTTTAAGTCCTTTTCTTCTTCATGTTTATTCTCCTCTAGACATAGTGCTCCTGATCTCCAGAGCCCGTCTCTGGGCTATAAAATAGAGCCATAAAATGATCCAGGATAAAGACAGCCATTCTGATTTAAGGGACATATACATCTGAGCTTTCTAAAGGTTAGGAGTGGGTTACGTGAGATTTTGGCGTAAGGACAGGTCAAACAAAGGAAGAGGTCTACATGTCTAATTTTCACCCTCTTTGGTTATGGTGACTGGCAAACAAAAAGACACAGATACTGAAAATAAGCCCCAATTAAGCTTAGAAGGGTACAGGTGGGGTGAAGGTGATTTACATTTCATGCCCTCTCAGGAAGGAGTGAGCGTTTCAACCTATCCTTCCCAAAGAGTCACATGTCCAGTAAAACATCAGCCAATGATGAGTTGTGGAAACAAAGCAGCGTCACCACCAAATGGGAACATCCAGAAGACTTTGTTTTACTGCATCCACCCATCTCTTGACTTATTTTGCATTTCATTTGGTAGTTAAAGCCAGAAAGAAGACATTTTGTCAATTTTCTTTGAAAGCCCAGATTTATGTGTACCAGAATTAGCAGAGCCAAGAAAGCCTCTTTGGTAGATAAACTACCTATACTATGAAGTGGTCTCTCAAAAACGAGGTTGGAAACCTAGGGGCATATAAATATGGATACTGGAAAAACTTTGTAGTATATGTAAGGCTAATTCTAGAACTTGAATGTCTAAATACCTAGTTTATCCTGTCAAGATCTTATTTAGCCTCTGCAAGTGATATATGTTTGTTTTTTAATATGAAGGAAATAAATCATGCCATTGTTTAAAACTGTAAGGTATGCGTACACCAGGCGGGCACAGACCTGAATCATGACTTTAAAGTTTTCTAACTGCAACATTTAGAAACCCAGTTCAGCTTGTGTAAAGCCATAGACATATTTTGGTTTGGCTCAGAGCCTTCTTTTCATCTTCCAGGTCACTGAGTGCAAAGAAAAAAAAAAAAAAACACTAAATATTTTTGAAGCACAGGTTTATTTTCCCCCCTTGCAAAACTAGAATTGAATTATTTGATTTTGTCCAAGAGATCTAGTTTGTTCCAAGATAGGAGACTATCACTGAAAAATGCTTTTTAGTCTGATTTCAAACATGTGACTTTGTGATTCCCGAGGAAGTCTTATCAGAAACTGAAAGACACAAAGGAGTTTTTTATTCTTAACACTTTTTCTAGCATTAGAGTTGGGTTTTCTCTCTTGTATGTTGTTGAAATTCTGGTCAGTTTGCAAAGATTGTCCATCTCTACTTTTGCCTTTGCAAAAATACTCCCAAGCTTTTTCCCTGTAGTGGATAAGGGGATATTCAGGTATTGAAAACTGAGTTCCAGTGCTGGTTTTACTTTGATCTTACTTGTGGCTTTAATCTAGCTGTCTTTCAGTTTTCACACCTCTTGGTTAGGAAAGTAATGCTTGCTTTGCCTACAACCCATAGATACTGTTAGTACCAGTGGAAATAGGGTATGTATGAGAAAGCATTTAAAATAAATTCATTTATAAAAATGGAAAACTAATACCGTACATCCAGGGAAGAAGTAAGGGCCGAGCTTGTGTGGAGAAGATCTTGAATTGGTTTTGCACAAAGCTGGATCAGAGGAGGATTATCTGCACTGAGATTGCTTCTCTTCTTTCTTTCATTACACACACACACACACGCACGTACGCGCCAGTGAACACACATACATCCTCTATTCTAGGTCTACATCCACAGGTGACATTCTAGAGGTTAGGTCTAGCCTGCATCTCCTTCAAACAAACCCTGATTTCTTATAGATACTGGGAAAATGCGGGGCCTCTAGAAACTAGTAATTCCCAGGAGTTCAGATAAGCTTCAGGTTCCCCCTCATTTATGGAATGCCTCAGAGACCAGGTTGGCCTTGGCCTCTTTTCCTCTTACACTTGGGAAAACCCTTCACAGCTGGAGAAACCTGCCTAGCTGTTCAGCTGGCAAAAAAGAGCCTCTTTAGAAGTACTCTGGGAGCCATGACCCCAAAAATCTTGTTCAGGAGCTTGTCTTGCTACCTTTAAGGTCGCTATTTGAGACCAATTTTTTTGTGTGTCAACATAGTCCTCTCCAATTTTATTTTTAAAATGCAGACATTTTCTTGAAAAGACACAAACAAACTTGTTTTGGCCAGTAGTGGAGAGGGAGTAGATAGAAAAAGAGAAACTGGAAAGGAAAAGCGTGGATACTTAAGACAATATTTTCCTTCTTTGTCATAGTTCTGTCTCAGACTGACCTGGTCTCAGGTCTTCCTATGCCAAAGCACATGTTAGTACCTGCCTAACATGGACTCAAAGCTCTGGGGTGAGGAGGAATGAGTAAGGCCTAGCCTGGGGAATCCGCTAAATAACACCTCATCCAGGAGACTTCATCTGATTCATTGTAAACTTTTGGTGAACTTTCTTTGCCTTCTGTCTTCTTGGTCCAGTTAGTTGGGTTTATATTGGATTATATATTAGTTAATCATTATGTAGCACCTGATAACTCAGTTAGACATTTTGAATAATAAGGGAATAAAGCAAGCAGGGCCAAGTGACTGACCACAGATAGCACATGTAATGAGCTTATTGACTCCCTGAATCTGCTTTGGGATCTCCAATACAGCAGACTAGAGTAATAGGAATTCATGTGCCACAGTGGGTGATATGATTAGCTTTGAAGTGGATTTTAATACCAAGCACTCCTCCCTAGTGTTGCCTTCTCAGACCTTCTCTCACTCTTCCCCTTTTCACCTCTTTCCTTCTGATGAATCTGTTGCTAATCTTCATTGATCAAAATAATATTTTATTCAAAGACATAGATGAAGACAGTCTTATACAATTTTCAGGTGAATCAAATTTCAAGAAAGAGCTAAAAAAATAAATGACAAAATTATCTCAACTGTTGACAGATTGATATCAACAAGACATCAACAAGAAGACATTTAAAAAGGCATAAAATATACTTTGCCTTGAGATTATAAAATATGCTCACAAGGACAGGATCAGGGAAGATGTGATGCCAGCAGTTTATGTTAAAAACACCTGAAAGGTTTTAACAGGCCATGAGAAGCAACCATGAGAGAAACAACTACAGGCTGAGACTCCCCATAGATGCAATAAGATTTGGGTCATGAGTAGTCAGAAGTAAGTGCACTCAGACCATCCAACAATGTGTTGTGCTTCACACTGGGTCCTACAGAACAGATGCTGACAAACTGGAATGTATTCAGAATAAGATCCATGGGGGAAAGGGTGACAAAAGCAAGATGGTAGAGTAGTAATCCCTGGATCCTCCTTCTCCCCACAAACACACCAATTCAGCAAGAATTCACAGACAAATTCCCTGTGTGAGAAATCTAGAAACTAATCGCAGGTCTTCTGAATTCCAAGCAAACACAAAACCAGACTTAATGAAGCTGTTAAGGAGTCCCTGACCCCAGCACAGCCATACAATCTGGAAGAGACACTTTAGCTCTCAGCTTCTCCCAGGGGAGGGAAGGGGTTGGTTTGCACATCCAGCATCCCAAGTTTTCTGAGGAGACTATCCAAAAGCTGGCTCTGTCTTGCCAATCTTGGAACTCTGATGGGTCTGGCACAGTCTAGCCACCTGAGGGAGAATGGAGATGGCAGCCTGGGCTGGTAAATGCCAGAGATCCTCTTCCCTGCTCAGCACAGAGTGATTAGGTTGAAAAATCCCAGCTCTCAGCTACCTTCTGGGGGAGGGAAAGAATTGATCCATGTATCTAGTGCTTCAACTTTTCCAGGACTGCCCAAAGAACTAACATCTGTCTTGCCAGTCTTGGAGTCTGATGGGTCTAGCACAGTCTAACTATCTGGGGGAGAAAAAAGATGGTGGCTTGGGCTGGTAGATACCATAGATTCTTTCCCCAGCCTAGCACAGAGTAAGCAGATGAAAAATCCCAGCTCCTAGCTTCCCCCAGGAGAAGGAAAGAGTTGATCCATGCATCCAGTACCTCAACTTCTCTGGGGCTACCCAGAGAATTGGCATCCTATCCTGCCAGTCTTGGAGCTCTGATGAGTCCAGCACAATCTAGCAACTGAAGAAGAATGGAGATGGTGGTTTGGACTGGTACACACCATGGTCCCTTACCATCACCCCCTGCTCCCTGGCTCAGCACAGAGTGAGTTGGCAAAACCCACAGCTTCATGCTGCTCCTTAGGGAGGGAAAGAGTTGGTAGAGGCCTCCAGAGATTCTACTTAGGCTGATAGATGGGAGTATTCTCCTGTACGAGGTCAGTGCCTGAAGACTGGGAGAAGTGCCTGCTTTGTCTAGTGTGTAGACAGCACTACAAAGAGTTAAGGAAAATGAAGACTCAGCCAAAGATGTTCCAAACAAAGGAAGAAGATAAGTCTCAAGAAACCGACTCTAATGAAATAGAGTTACATGATTTACCTGAGATATAATTCAAAATAACTGTCAAAAATATGCTCACTGAGGTCAAGAGAACAATGCATGAACAACATGAGAATTTCCACAAAGACACACACACAAAAATAAAAAAGTACCAAAAAGAAATCATGAAGCTGAAGAACATAATAATTGAACTTAAAAATTTACTAGAGAGGCTCAACAGCAAACTAGATCAAGTAGAAGAAAGAATCAGTAAACTTGAAGGCAAGACATTGGAAATAGTTCAGCTAGAGGATCAAAAAGAATGAAAAAGAGTAAAGAAAGCTTAAGAGACTTATAGGACACTAACAAAAGGAGCAATATACTCATTATGGGAATCCCAGAAGAAGAGAGAGGGAGAAAGGACCAGAAAGCTGATCAAAGAAATAATGGCTGAAAACTTCCCAAATCTGGGGAGGGAAATGGACATTCAGATTCAAGAAGCCCAATGAAATCCCAAATAAGATGAACCCAAAGAAATCTACACTGAGATACATTACAATCGAACTGTCAAAAGACAAAGATAAGGAAAGAATTTTGAAAACAGCAAGAGAAAAATGAATTGTCATATACAATGGAATCTCCATAAGACTATGAGTGGATTTTTCAGCAGAAACCTTGAAAGCCAGAAAGGAGTGGGAAGATATAGTCAAAGCGCTAAAAAAAAAAAAAAAAAAAAAAAAAAAAAAAAATCTGCCAACTAAGAATACTATATTTGACAATATTATCCCTCAAAAATGAAGGAGAGAAAAAGACTTTTCTAGATAAAAGAAAAGCTGAAGGATTTTATCACCTAGACCTGCTTTACAAGAAACAATAAAGGGAGTTCTTCACGTTGAAATGAAAGGATGCTAAATAGCAATATGGTGACATAAGAAAGTATGACATTCATTCGTAAAGGTAAATATATGGATAAATACAGAATAACATATTACTGTAATAATAGTGGTGAGTAAATCACTTTTAATTCTCCTATAAAAGTAAAAAGAGAAAAGTATTAAATATAACTGTAATGAAAAACTTGTTAAAAGATACATAATATGATTACATACAAATTGTGACAACAATAACACAAAATGTGTGGGAGAAGAGAAGTTAAAGTATAGAATTTTTGTATGTGATTGAATTTAAGTTGTTATCAGCTTAAAATAGGATGTTATAACTATGAGATATTTTATGTAAGCCTCAAGGTAATAAAAAAATCTATAAAAGTTGTACAAAAGAAAAAGAGAAAGAAATAAAATAAATGAGCAAAACACAAAAGAATACAGCAAGAGAGGAAAAGACAGAAAAAAAACCTAAAAAACTAACGGAAAATAACTTAATAAATGACAATAGTAAATCCTTCCCTATCAATAATTACTTTAAATGTAAATAGATTAAACTCCCTGTCTTAGTCTATTCTGGCTGCTATAACAAAATACCTCAGACTTGGTAGCTTATGAACAACAGAAATTTATTTCTCACAGTTCTGGACGCTGGGAAGTCAAGATTAAGTCACCAGCATAATCACATTCTCATGAAGGTCCTCTTTCTCGTTCTTAGCTTGCATCATCTTGCAGTGTCCTCACATGGTAGAAGGGGCTAGGGATCTCTCTATAGCATCTTTAACAAGGCACAAATCCCATTCATGAAGATCTACCCTCATGACTTAAGCACCTCTGGAAGGCTGCACCCACTAATACTATCACCTTTGGGAGTTAGGATGTCAACATATAATTTGTGGATGGGCATTTTAGATCATAGCAATCCTCAATCAAAAGACACAGAGTGGCTGCATGGATTAAAAAAAGAAAAGACCCAACTATATCCCGTCTACAAGAAACTTACTTTAGATTTAAGGACACAGATAGGCTGAAAGTGAAGGAATGGAAAATGATATTCTATGAACACAGTAAATGAAGATAACAGGACTGACTATAATTATATCAGACAAAATAGACTTTAGGTCAAAAACTGTCAAAAGAGGCAAAGAAGGTCATTCCATAACGATAAAGGGGTCAACTCAAAAGGAAGATATAACAATTATAAATATATATGCACCCCACATCAGAGCACCTAAATATATAAAGCAAACATTGACAGAACTGAAGGGAGAAATAGACAGTAATGCAATAATAGTAGGGGATTTTAATACCCTGCTTTCAATAATGGATAGAACATCCAGATGGATGAACAATAAGGAAACAGAGGTCTCAAATAGCACTGTAGACCAAATGGACCTAAGACACATATACACAACATTCTACCTAACAGTAGAATACACATTCTTCTCAAGCACACACAAATATTTCTCTAGGCTAGATCACATGTTAGGTCATAAAACAAGTCTTAAAAAATTTAAGAAGATTGAAATCATACCAACTATCTATTCTGGCCACAATGGAATGAAACTAGAAATCAATAACAGGAGGAAAGCTAGAAAATTTACAAATATGTGGAAATTAAACAACACATTTTTGAACAATCATTGAGTCAAAGAAGAAATAAAAAAAGAAATCAGAAAATACCTCAAGACAAATGAAAATGAAAGCACAATATAGTAAAATTTATGGCAGCAAAAAGAGTCGTAAGATGGAAGTTCATAGTGACAAACACCTTCATTGAAAAAGAAGAAAGATCTTAAATAAACAACCTAACTTTATATCTCAAGAAGCTAGAAAAAGAATAAAAAACTAAGCCAAAAGTTAGCAGAAGGAAGGACATAACAAAGATTAGAATGGAAATATATGCAATAGAAAAAACAAAAGGAAGAAATCAACAAGACTAGGAGTTGGTATTTTGAAAACACAATATAGACAAAGTCTTTGCTGGACTAACTAAGACAAAAAGAGAAAATATACAAATAAATAAAACCAGAAATGAAAGAAGAGACATTAAAACCAATGCCACAGAGAGAAAAAGGATCATAAGAAACTACTGTCAACACTTGAACACCAACAAACTGGATAACCTAGAAAAATGGATAAATCCTGGAAATATACAACCTACTAAGACTAAATCATGAAGAAATAGAAAGTATGAACAGATCTATAACTAGTATGGATATTGAATCAGTAATCAAAATCCTCCCAACAAAGAAATGCCCAAGATCAAATGGCTTCACTGGTGAATTCCTGTAAACATTTAAAGAAGAATTAATACCAATCTTTCTCAAACTCTTCCAAAATATTGAAGAGAAGGGAACACTTCCAAACTCATTTTATGAGGCCAGCATAACCTTGATGTCAGAGCCAGACAAAGGCACCACAAGGAAAGAGAACTATAGGCCAATATCCCTGATGAATATAGATGCAAACAATCAACTCACAATGGGTTTAAGACTTAAACTTAAGAATTAAAAATATAAAACTCCAAGATGAAAACATAGGTGAAAAGCTTCATGACATTGGTCTTGGCAATGATTTCATGGATATGACACCAAAAACACAGGCACTCAAAACAAAAATATGGACAATTGGGACTACATCAAACTTAAAAGATTCTGTTTAGCAAAGGAAACAATCAACAGAGTGAAAAGGCAACCTATGGAGTGAGACAAAATATTCACAAATTATATGTCTGATAAGAGGTTAACCTTCAAAATATGTAAGGAACTCCTACAACTCAATAGCAAAAAAAAAAAAAAAAAAAAAAAAAAAAAAGAAAGAAAAAACCAAACATATGAACCAATAACAAAATAGGCAAAGGACTTGAATAGATATTTCTTCAAAGAAGACATAAAAATGGCTAACAAATATATGAAAAGATACTTAATGTCATTAATCATCAGGGAAATGCAAATCAAAACCACACTGAGATATCACCTCGCAACTGTCAGGATGGCAATTATCACAAAAGAGCAAAGTGTTGACAAGGTTGTGGAAAAACTGGAATCCTTGCACATAGTTGATGGGAATGCAAAATGGTGCAGCCAATATGAAAAAAAACTATGCATGTTCTTCAAAAAATTGAAAATAGAACTACCATGTGATCTAGCAATCCTACTTCTGGGTATGTATTCAAAAGAATTGAAATCAGGATCTTGAAGAGATAATTGGACTCCCATGTTCACTGAGGCACTATACACAATATCAAGACGTAGAAGCAACCTAAATGTCCACTGACAGATGAATGGATAAATAAAATGTGATATATACATACAATTGAATACCATTCAACCTTAAAAAAAGAAGGAAATTCTGGTATGTGAGACAACATGGATAAATCTTGCAACATGATGCTAAATGAAATAAGCCAGTCACAGAAAGACAAGTACTTCATTATTCCACTTATACAAAGTATCTAAAGTAGTCAAATTTATAGAATCAAAGAGTGGATGGTGGTTGCCACGGTTAGGGAGGGTGATGATGGCTTACTAATCAAGGGGCATAAAGTTTCCCTTAAGTAAGATGAATAAGCGCTAGAGATCTTCTGTACAATATTTTACATATGGTCAGCAATATTGTATTGTACGCTTAGAAAACTTGTTAACAGGATAGACTTTATCTTGTCTTCTTACAATAATAAAATAATAAAAAAAGAAATTGTATAACATTGCTGTCTTACTATCATGGCAAATAGAACATATGACATTTGGTCATGTTTTGCATTGATATGAAAAGAAACTTGCCTTTAGAAAGTAAAATAGACCCCATTCCCGAGAATTGTGAGCTCCTGGTCACCATGTCCTTCTCAGGTTACCATGCTCATAAAAACAAAATGAGTTTATTTTACAAATAAATGGAGTTTGTGTTTCTGTTTGCTAAAAAAGAGAAAAGATGCACGGGAATGTGAAGACGTCTGAGCAGCATATCAAATGTAGAAGTTCGAAAAGAATGAAAGAGAAATGAGGCAGTAGAATAGATTCATTTTGTTTTGTTCTAGAGAGGAGAATTAAGACCAAAATGTTTAAATTGATTCAATATAAGAAAAATTTCTATCCTAACAGTTAGTTATCCAAAAGTGAACTAGGGCATCATGTGACCCAGAGAACTCCATAACACTAGAGTTTTTTTTTATTACAGTAACATTGGTTTGTAACATTATATAACTTTCAGGTGTATGTCATTATATTTCAATTTCTATGCAGAATACATCACGTTCACCAACTGTGATGTCACGTTCACCAACCGAAGACTGACTACAATCCATCACCATACACATGTGCCTAATCACCTTTTTCACCCTCCTCCCTCCCCACTTCCCCTGTGGTAACCACTAATCCAATCTCTGTCTCTATGTGATTGTTTGTTGTTGTTTTTATTTTCTATTTATGAGTGACATCATACCGTATTCGACTTTCTCCCTCTATCTTATTTCGCTTAGCATAATACCCCCAATGTCCATCCATGTTGTCACAAATGGCCAGATTTCATGGTTTTTTTATGGCTGAGTAGTATTCCATTGTGTATATATACACCACATCTTTGTTATCCATTCATCCCTTGATGGACACCTATGTTGCTTCCAAGTCTTGGCTATTGTGAATAATGCTGCACTGAACACAGGAGTGCATATATCTTTACACATTCATGTTTTCACGTTCTTTAGATAAGTACTCAGCAGTGGAATAGCTGGATCATATGGTAGTTCTAGTCTTAATTTTTTGAAGAATCTTCATACTGTTTTCCATAGTGGCTGCACGAGTTTGCACTCTCACCAGCAATGTATGAGGGTTCCCTTTTCTGCACATCCTCTCCAACACTTATTATTTCCTGTCTTGTTAATTATAGCCATTCTGATGGGCATGAGGTGATATCTCATTGTAGTTTTGATTTGCATTTCCCTGATAATTAGTGATGTTGAACATCTTTTCATTTGCCTGTTGGTCATCTGTATATTTTTGGAAAAATGTCTGTTCAGATCTTTTGCCCATTTTTTTTATTGGGTTGTTAGTCTTTTTCTTCTTGAGATGTATGAGTTCTTTATATATTTTGGATATTAACCCCTTAGCAGATATATGGTTTGCAAATATCTTCTCCCAATTGTTAGATTGTCTTTTCATTTTGTTGATGGTTTCCTTTGCTGTGCAAAAGCTTTTTAGTTTGATGTAGTCCAATTTGTTTATTTTTTCTATTGTTTCCCTTGCCTGGTCAGACATGGTACTTGAAAATATGCTGCTAAGACTGATGTCAAAGAGTCTACTGCCTATATTTTCTTCTAGAATTTTTATGGTTTCAGGTATTACAGTCAAGTCTTTAATCCATTTTGAGTTAATTCTTGTGTATGGTGTAAGATAATGGTCTACTTTCTCTCTTTTGCATGTGGCTGTCCAGTTTTCCTAGCACCATTTTTTGAAGAGACTTTCCTTTCTCCATTGTATATTCTTGGGTACCTTGTCAAAAATTAGCTGTCCATAGATGTGTGGGTTTATTTCTAGGCTCTCAATTCTGTTCCATTGATCTGTGTGTCTGTTTTTGTGCCAGTACCATGCTGTTTTGATTACCATAGCTTTGTAGTATATTTTGAAATCAGGGAGTGTGATTCCTTCAGCTATGTTCTTTTTTCTCAGGATTACTTTGGCTATTTGGGGTCTTTTGTTGTTCCATGTAAATTTTAGGATTCTTTGTTCTATTTCTGTGAAAAATGTTGTTGGAATTTTGATAGGGATGACATTGAATCTGTAGATTGCTTTACGAAGTATGGACATCTTAACTATGTTAATTCTTCCAATCCAAGAGCTCTGAATATCTTTCCATTTCTTTGTGTCTTCTTCAATTTCTTTCAACAATGTTTTATAGTTTTCAGTGTACAGATCTTTCACCTCTGTGGTTAAGTTTATTCCTATGTATTTTATTCTTTTTGTTGCAGTTGTAAATGGGATTGTATTCTTAATTTCTCTTTCTGCTACATTGTTGTTAGTGTATAGAAATGCAGCTGATTTTTGTATGTTGATTTTGTATCCTGCAACTTTACCATATTCATTTATTATTTCTAAAAGTTTTTTGGTGGATTCCCTAGGGTTTTATACATATAAACTCACTTCATCTGCAAATAGTGACAGTTTCACTTCTTCCTTTCCAATTTGGATGCCTTTTATTTCTTTTTCTTGCCTGATTGCTCTGGCTAGGACTTCCAATACTATGTTAAATAAGAGTGGTGAAAGTGGGCATCTTTGTCTGGTTCTTGTTCTTAGGGGGATAGCTTTCAGTTTTTCACCATTGAGGATGATATTAGCTGTGGGTTTGTCATATATAGCCTTTATTATGTCGAGGTACTTTCCTTCTATACTCATTTTATTCATAGTTTTTATCATAAATGGATGCTGTATCTTGTCAAATGCTTTCTCTGCATCTATTGAGATGAGCATGTGGTTTTCATTCTTCATTTTGTTAATGTGGTGTATCATGTTGATTGACTGGTGGATGTTGAACCATCCCTGCACCCCTGGAATAAATCCCACTTGATCATGGTGTATAATCTTTTTAATGTATTGTTGCATTCGATTTTCTAGTATTTTGTTGAGGATTTTGTATCGATGTTCATCAGCAATACTGGCCTGTAATTTTCTTTTTTTGTGTTGTCCTTGTCTAGTTTTGGTATCAGGGTAATGTTGGCTTTGTAGAATGAGTTAGGAATCTTCCCCTTCTCTTCAATTTTTTGGAAGAGTTTGAGAAGGATAGATATTAAGTCTTCTTTGAATGTTTGGTAGAATTCACCAGGGAAGCTGTCAAGACCTCTTATAAGGAGGAACATTCTCTCTCTGAATTTTCAAAAATGTGTATCCAAATGTATGTAGATTATTTTTCTACTTTATTATAGGTATGTGGTCAAAAGGAGTGGTAATTATCCTTAGATGAAAAGGGTAGAGGCAAATTTTGTGTATTGCTCTCTTGAAAGTAAAGAAGTCAGAGTGTTTCTAGGCAAACACCATAAAAATCTCCTGCATTAATTGAGAAAAGAGCACATTTCTTGAGCAGTATTTTTCAAAGCTTAACCTCATGTTTTAACAACCCCAGATGACTTATGTTCCTGGCTTTCTTGTTTGTTGGTTAGCTTTCAATGCCTGAATTCAGAGAAATGAAAGATGGAAAAAAAGAAAAACCCAAAAGGTCACCCAATTCATTTTTCTAAAGAAATTTATAAACGAATCTCATAATGTAGTCCCTGGAATCAAGTTACTCGAGGATAGTTGGGAGGTTACATTTTTACATTAGAAAAATTGGGGCCAATTTCTATCCTAGGATGAATTTAGAGACCACCAAGAGATTCCCATATCCTACCTCTGCTTTATATGTGTGTGTGTGTGTGTGTGTGTGTGTGTGTGTGTGTGTGTATTTATACATATATTCACAAACTGAGCAATTAAGCTATGACCCATTCTGGATTTTTAACATTGAACTGGCAGGGGAAGGGAAGATAAGAAAGAAGCAATTACAAGACTGAAAAATGCCCGTGTTAGGGAAGGGGGCTAGGTCTTTAAACCCCTGCATTGACTAGCTTTTGGATGTGGGTTGTTTCTGGAAAGAGATGTGACTGGGCAAGTTGTTCTCTTCAGCTAAGGGCAATTTTAGGAGAAGGACTCAGCCAGGTGAAAGCCATCAGTTTCCAGCATCTGAGGGAATGAGTTCCTCAGTCCTGAAGAAAGGATCTGGGAAAAGCACCACAGCATCAATTACAGTTCACATTTGCACTGTTACATCCACTTGCTTCATACACTATGTTCCAGGAACAGCTTCTCCAGGATTCTGGTTGGTCTCTTTTCCAGGAAAAAATTACAGTAGGTTCTAGTCACACTTTCCTGGATGCTGTGGCTGTCTTATAGATATGTATTTCCCAGTTTTAGTGTAACAACTATCTCCCCTTTCCCACCTCTATAATTTCTCCTTTGCTATATTTTCATGTTTGAAGTCTAGTTTGCTCCTGGGGACAAGTAAGAATATTTGTGAAGATTAGTGGGACAAACTACCACCCCTGCTGCTGCAGCTGGTTGCAAGGCCGCTATTAATACTCATTGTCTCCTTCTTCAACTACCCGCGCACTAAGATTCCCTCACTCTCGGCACATCTGGTGGTCTAGGTGTCTAACTTAGTAAGTGAAATTGACCCCCATTCCTGAGAGTTGTTAAGCTGGGCACCATTCCCTTCTCAGATCATAGCTGACACACTTGTCCATTTACTATCACGACTGGGCAGAGAAATATCAAGAGATATTCCAATGGATTAACTGGGGATCAAATGCATTTTTCCCTTCTTAGATGCAGAAGCCCTACTTTCTCTTGATGAACACGCTCAATTACCTCTGTTAGGAAAGATGACTCCTTTACTTACTAGTTAGTCTCTTAGCATGAAGAGCCTGAAGGGGCAGGGTGGCATTTAGAGCTTAAATGGGACTCTTTCAATATCCCATGGTGAAAGTGTTCTCTCTATATGAACCAGGATCTCCAGACCCACGGATATTAGAATTGTAGAGATAGAAAATGTAAATTCCTCACATGGCTTAATAATGATAAATAGAGCCCCTCCTGCTTCCATGCTTGAATGCTCAGACCAATGTATTCCACCTGCTGGGGACATGGCACTACATAACGCTTGGTGGTTTCGGGTGTATAACATCCTGGATAAAGGTGCCCTATTCTTGCAGGGAAAGCAGAGTGGATTAATATGTTCTATTCTGAATTAACATTAATTGCCAGGGATTCTTACTGGTGGTGGGGGCATGGCTGAAGCTATACCTGGCAATAGTCAGACAGGTAGCAATGTTTGGGTGCAGAGGAGGGCCATCTGGCATGAAATAGAACCCTAATTCATGAATAGAAAAATGGAGGCAATCTAGGTAAAGTTTCAGGGTTCCAAATCAAAATGAGTTTAGGATAGAATTCACTCTCATAAGAGTTCTGTATTACGACAAGGAACTGGGTCAGAGGCATTGGGATTGAGGAATTGAAGGGAAGGCTACTGATCATGGATAATCAAAGTACCCAAGAATTCGGACATAGAACAACAGATTACTTGCAGATTTCCTTTGGAAAGGTAGAGGTAGGGATGAAAATAGTGCTTGATTATACTACTACTATATAAGTATATAACTTGAGCTCCATTTTAATATGGATACTTTTATGACTGCATAAAAATATGGCTGTGTAAATTCCAATCCAGTTGACCATGAAAGTTAAGATCAAGAATTTTCCTTAAACCAAAATAAAGTCTTCTGAAACTGCATGCTTCATCAGCATAGGTAGACACGGCATGGTAGAGAAGAAAGGAAGAGTGGAGTAGGTACAAGCTGGCCAATGCTATCAATAGCTTTTGGCTATAAGTCCTGCTGGTTGCTTTAGAAGTATAAGTGGGCATCCCCAAAGAGGAATTGTCTTGCCATTTCTTAATATCCAGAGTATAATATATTACAATAATTATAATGGTACAATAGAAAATAATAGTAGAAACAGTTAACATTTATTAAGCACTTAATCCAGGCCAGGCAGTGTTTTGTGCACTTTACATATGTTCATTTATTTAATGTTTACAACAACTCTAAGGTAGGTACTAGAATCGTCTTATTTTATAGATAAAGAAACTGAGGCCCAGCGAGATTAATTACCTCATCTAACAATGACACAGTTCTAAGTGGTGGAGCTGGGAGGCCTGGTTCCGAAGTCCTTATTTTCAAACACTACGCTAAAATGCTAAATTTCTTGTACGGGGTGGGAGCAGAGCATTCTGCCTGTGTTGAAACACTCTTTGGTTCCCGGAATGTACTACTCCATGAAAGATCTTACCAAGATGATGAAAGGAGAGGAAAATGAGACCTGTAACCTATCGCTTCGCATGTCTTAACTCTGAAAAGCCAGAATATATCAAAAAAGAAATAGAACTGAGAAGATGGATAGATAAAATTTTGACTGAGGTGGAAACTACATTAAAAAATAGCTTCATCAGATTGGAAAGTGTGACTATTCACAATGGGAGGTTGGTACAAATATATGGACCATTTGTACATAACCATTTTAAAAAATTGGCTTAAGGAACTAGATTTTATGAAGTCAGTACAAGTGGATTTTTCAAGAGAATAGAATTACCTGCCCTTGGAACAGTTATTTAGTCTCTAAGCTCTCAAATTCCTCAATGTAAAACGAGGGGCTTGAATTTGATTATTGCTGGACTCCTTGCCAGCTCAGAAACTGTGAATCTGGTGTTGTATGATGGATAAAACAAGAGGTCTGGAGCTAGAAGACCCTGGTCCCACTATTTACCACCTGAATGACTGTCACAGATCTGGTTCCCTGGGAAACATACCCTAAGACTCAGAAATTTGTGGGGAGGTGGTTCATTGGGGAATACTCTTGGGTACAACTTATGAGAGGGGTGATGGAAGTAGGACTAGGCAGACTGAGCACTTGAACAGTTATGCAATTGCAATAAATGCCTCAGCCAATTCTAAGGGGGAACTCTGAGGCTGGGATGATCATTCAGAGTAGTCATGCCCAATTTAATGGGCTTTTAGTCATTATGGAGTCTCAGGGATGGGATTTATCCTCTCTTTGGAAACCACTATAGAAACAGACAATATATGTGAAACAATGATTTTCAAGACACTGGACATCAAACAATGCAAGATGGTGAGCCCTAAGAGATGAGAAACAAATAAAGTGAGTCCTGTGATTGCTCCAGCTTATTGCCTTAAGAGAGTTTTCAGGACGTGGCTCAGGGAGAGGGAACCAAGAGGGAGTCCAGTGGACATTTTGAGTTGAGATGGGATTGAGGGTCCTGGGAGGATATGGTGATTATGGTTCACGTGGCAAAATACTGGAGAGAAGAGAGCTACAGAGAGAGGGATCTCTGGATACCTGTGGAGGACACCCCTTATGTATATAGCAGAGAACTGCTTGGCACATGTATGTGGGGGAAATGACAATCCAAATGGAATAGAGGGAACGGTGGCTGGCATGAACTCAGGGCTGGAATTTGCCTATTCCTACCATGCAGTCATGGGATATTGGGTGCAGTTCTCATAAAGTCTTGCCTCAGTGTGGGGGAAATAATTGGCCCTAGATTAAATACTGAGTTTGTTTCATTTTAAAAGCAAGACTTAAAATGATCAAACTTTTTCCAAGTGACTTAACTGCAGCCCAGAACAAAGCTCAAGAATACTTACAGAAATACAGGAATATCCAGCACACAAAAAGGTAGAATTTGCAATGTCTGGTGTCAAATAAAAGATTACCAGGAATTCAAAGAAGTAGGAAATTATGATCCATAACACATAGAATAATCAGCCAATAAAACCAACTTGGAAGTGACACAGATATTGGAATTAGCATATAAAGACATTAAAATAGTTATCATAACTCTAAGATGTTATGAAAAATGAGACATGGAAAATATGAAAACACCCAAATCAAACTTCTAGAGATAAAAACTATAATGTCTGAAATGAAAAATACACTGAATAGGATTAATAGTAAATTAGATACTGCTGAAGATGAAGTTAGTAAACTTGTAGACACATTAAAAGTAAGCATCAAAAATGAAACACACAAAGAAAAAACAACTTATAAAAATAAAAATAGTATCAAGGAGCTGTGGGACAACTTAGGTGACCTAACATGCGTGTCATTGCTGTCTCCAAAGGAGAAGAGGAGTGAGGGAGGGGAAATATTTGAAGAAATAATGACTTGAAAAATTTCTAAATTTAACACAATCTGAGAATATCAATAAACTCCAAGAATAAGAAAAATAAGGAAAACAACACCAAGGTACATCATAGTCAATTTGATCAAAACCAGTGATAAAGAGAAAAACCTGAGAAGTAGCCGGAGACAAAAGACACAGTATATACAGAGGAATAAAGATAAAAATGTCAACAGATTTTATATCAGAATTAATGCAAGCTAGAAGACAATGGAACAACATCTTAAAAGAATTAAAAGAAAAAACTGGCAACATAGAATTTGATAGAGTGAAAATATCTTTCAAATATGAAAGCAAACTTTCAAAACTTAAAGAATGCAGCAAACCTTTACTGCGAGAAATGTTAAAGGAAGTCCTTCAGGCAGAAGGAAAATGACACCAGATGGAAATCTGGATGTACACAAAAGAATGAAGAACACTGGAAATAGAAACTACATGGGTAAACATATGAGATATTTTTTGTATTATCTAAATCTTTTAAAAAGTAATTGTTTAATGCAAAAATAATGAAAATATACTGTAGGATCTATAATGTGTAGAAATAAAAAAATAATTGGACTGTTTATACTATTTCCATTTAATGAAATTATTGAGACAGGTTTAAGTCTATCATCTTGCCATTTTTTTCATTTATCCCTTCTTGTTTTTTTTCCTCTTTTTCTCTTCTTTTGGATTACTTGACATTGATGCATAAGAGATGGGAGACAAATGAAGTGAGCCCTATGATTGTCCCAACTTACTTCCCGGGGGTTTTCAAGCCATAGGACAGAAAACAGAACCCAGGCAGAGGCTTATGGCCCTCCTAAATTGAAGAGACAGAGCTGGGAGTCCAGAGAAGTGGCTAGTGATCACAGGAAAGAGTACCAGAGAGGAGAGAGATGCACACACAGAGTGCTCTAGAGATCTGTAAAGAGTTGCACTCAACTCCTTAGGTGGAAACCATCAGCTGCCAATACCCTGGTGGCCAGAGGAATAATTTCTTAGTCTGAGTGGCACACCCCTACATCTACTACAACGTCTTCACAAAGTTACCTCTCTGAGTCTCAATTTTACCATCTACATATAACCCATCTTCTGGGTTGTTGTAATATCTAATGAGTTACTGCATGCAAAAGAGCTCAGAAAATTATAAAACTCTCATCATTATATTAATATGCTGATGTTTTAAACTATACAACACATTTTATGATGAATCTAACAGTTTCAGAATTGTAACTGAACGGATGTAAAATGTGGGCATGAACAAGTTTACATGGCAGAAAAGAACAAGGTCTGAATTGAGATTGAGAAGTCCTGGCTTCTGTTCCTAACTACAAGGCATGGAGACTCTAGAGTTTCATTTCCTCATCAGCAAATCAGGCCTAGAGGAGCTCTAGCATTTCATCTGGCTCCAAAATTCCACAATTGTATCATTTTAAAATCTCTGGTGATTATGAAAGCAAACATATTTTCTCTGCCCAAGTAGGAGTAGAAACTGTGGCATCTTAGGAAATGATAATGTTCAGGTGAAGGTGATGAGCCAGGATGTAGAGCCACACACAGAAGGAATTTAGGAGCCATTTAAAATTTGGGAGCAGGAAAATCAGATGATTAATTGTCTATGCTGTTTGGAAATCCTGGAAAACACATAATAGAAAGCAATCGTTCACTGATCCCAAGGCAGAGAGAGTCTAGACGAATTACGGCTGGGTGAATGTCTTCTAAGATTCATTCTTCCTCTGCAGTTATGCTTCTAATCAGTGCTAGAACATGATTGACAGAATCTTCTACTCTGGGTTAGAAGGACTGTGATTTAAATATCTCAGCATTTTCCCAGAAGAAATCAGACTCACAAAAGGAAAGTATCCAACCAGAAGTTTATTATGTAATAATCACAGATTTTAACTCCCCTTCGACCTTCACTACACTGCTCTTTCATTACTATCAATGGGGGCAGGAAGGAGAGGCGCAGCCAGACGGGAACATTTGAGAAACAAGCAATTCAGATGTGTCTATATAGTTCAGTGATGCTTCTGCAAGGGAATACGAAACCAGGCACCAGGCTCAGCAAAGAAAGTGACTTTTTCCAATCTCATTTTTCCCCTCGGCGCTGCCGGAAATAGCGATTGTAGGCAGCATCGTATCCATAAACCATAGCATAGCGTTCGCAAAGTCCGAAGTCTTCACAGGCTTCCCGGTTGCGCTCATAGGCAGGCTTGGTGCTTTCTCGGACCCTAGAAAGTGGGAAAAAAGAGACACAAATTGAGAAGCGTAAAGAGTGGGAAATAAGAAAAAGGAAAAGGAAAAAAAAAAGAATAAGAAAATGGCGAATTATCCCATTCACGGCAAATATTAAGAAATATTTGAAGAACAGGGAGGAAAGGTGGAAAGGGGAATTTTTTTTTAAGTAAAAGTAGAAATTTTGTTCTATCCTCCTTTCCCTCTTCCCTCTCTCTTTTCTGAGTCTTTCATTAAATAATCTTCTAGAAATTCAGTTGTTTTCTGTATATTGTTGTTAAATTCTTTGATTTGGGGATACAATTAGAAATAATACACATGATGAAAAATCTGTTTCTCATTCCACTCACATCTGGGATGCTACACTGAGAAAAATTACCTCTCCCCATCAAGTTTTGTTACCCACCTCTCTTGGGCTCTAGCTCTCCATCTCTGCTGCGGGCTCATAAAGGTATTAGCATTCCTCCTGTTAAGGAAGGGATCTTAAAACAGAAAATAAATAATTGTAGTTTTACGGAAACGGTAGTTGAAAACATTTCCATAAATATTCCCTAACACATGTATGTTTGAAAGCTAGTTAATCCATGCATTTCATGTAACTAGGGATCTACAAAAATCAAAGAGGGAGATAAAGCAGATTTCATAAACTGTCTGAGGAAAAGAAATCGATAACCCACGTATGTGTCGTGGAGACTTGTTGCATAAGCCGTGGCAATTTTTGCTTGTTTGTTTTGTCTTTGGGCAATCACTTTGCCTTTTTCAATTTTGGCATTCCGACTCAGTGTGTTTTTAATTCCTTTAAGGAGAAATTCTCTCTGTCCTGAGGACTTGTGAAGCGAAACTTTAGATTACCAGTAAATAAACAGTGGAAACATTATAAAAGAAGTGAAAAAATCAAAAATGAGAGTGATACGTTATTTCCTCCAATACCTGGTCTTTATAAATCCAGATATTCAATAGCATCCAACATAATGCTGATGTCCGTGGTCTCCCAGCTGACTTGACCTCTGATTCCAAACTTTGCCTTTGTCATTCCTCCTTGTTTTCCATCTGTGTGGTTGATGTGGTGCCAACTTAAAATTTCCAAATGAAATTTTATGGTCCTAAGTGTGTTGAATGCAGTTTAAATGCCATATTACACTCCTTCGACCTTAAAAGAATTGCTCATTTGGCAATTTTTATAGTCACTGGATTTTTAAATTTAATTTTCCAAAAGAGGCCCTCTTTTTCCTCCCTGTTATATATTATTACCATTTTGTCTGTTTAAGAATAGAGAGAGATTCTTTAATAAATGAAATTTAAATAAAGAAGTCGAGTATTTACTTACAAAGTTCATAGGATTCCATGCTTTCATGAGATTCTGAAATTAACAAAAAAGATTCATTTTATTGTTATTTATCACACACTGCAATAGTCTAAATATAAGGAAGGAAGGGGAGGGAAGAGTCAAAAAGATGTGAGGAATATGTTTAGCAATGTGGTTATTAAAAATTTCAGGCATTTAGGGTTTGTGGATTGTTTCTCTAGCTCTGTCTTTGCTGTGAATATCTGTATGCTTTAGTTTTTCTGATGTTGAAGGATCTAGTGAACAGTCTTGGCTAAAATTTCCCAAGGGCTATGAGGGCTTTGGCCTAGTGAAATCAGACAATTTAAGTGCTGCACATAAATCTCCAGAGAGCCTTCTTCTCTGATTAATTTGGGACCTGTGTGAGAGCAGTGTTGATGAGGCGACAGGATAGTCTGGAAAACAGCTAGATTTCTCCAGGCAGGCTGGGCAGATGCTCAGCTCGGCTTTACCAAGGTTTCTTAGAGCTTCTGAAAGCCTCTTAAGAACCTATGTTAAGTTGGCAGCCACAGAAACCACTGGTTCCAGCTGACAACTCAAACTAGGCACAATGCCAGTTCAGAGAAAGAACTGAGATGATGCCAAAGCAAATTTTTCTCTTTCTGCCGCTCTCCTGAGCACAGCAGGTAAATTTGACAATAAGAGGCTTACATTTATAAGCAAGTGAATTTGCTTGAAAAGTTAGAAAGGGGTTGAAGAAACCAAATCTCAGATACAGAAACCTTGTGACTAATTTCAAGAGTAATAAGCAAAATACATATGATTTTTAATATAATTTAGGCTTAAGAACAGCTAAAATATCAGATAATTGAAACATAAAACTGAATAATCTAAATAATTTTGCTTCAGATTTCCTTTCATTAGCTTTGAACAGAGATATATTTAAAAACATCCAGAAACCAGGCAAAATTTATCTTTTGACAATAGAAATTATAAAATCTATTTTTCTCTGAGGTTCTTTAAATGTAAAACTTTTTTTTTTAAATTAAATTCACTGAACAAATGTAGTACGTCCATGAGATTGTTCTGTCCCTAGAGAGGGCTATACTTAACACTTCATGAAAAAACTGATTTTCTTAAAGCTGAGTGATTCAACCAATACTCTTAACCAATTTTTACCAAAGTTTAAATAAGCATCCTTACAAATGAGAACTCAGGGGCTGGGAATTTGATATCTTCTTTCTGAAATAGTGAAGTTTCCAGGGGTGTAGTGACTTACCATAGAAAGAACTTGCCTGTTAAGTTGCATACAAGAGTCTGGATATTTAATATAAAAAAACTTTATGGAACAGATCAATGTCCATGAGGCTTGAGAAATGTTAAATTGACGGTACTTTAAGATTATAATAGAGAAAGAGAGAAGAAAAGGAGGAGGGGGAGGAAAAATCAAAGTGGACTAAAGTCAGAGGCAGAAAAGAAAAACCAGAGAAATGTCAGGATAAAGTGTTCTCACCATAACACAAAGCTGCCACGGCCAAGGCCGCCAGAATGGAGAGAAGGAGCAGGCTCTTCATGGTCTCTGTGGTCCTGTGGGTCGGTCTCACTGTCTTGTGCAGCAGCAGCTGGGAGAGAGGCTCCTTCGGGCTGTGAGTGAAAGGCTGTGGAGTTTTTATACGAGCTACAGCAGCTGGAAGGGGAGGAACCAGTGGGAGGAGGCCAGAGAAAGTGGGGACTGCTTGGCACTAAACTAGCTCTGGGACTTTTCCCAAATATTCATTCCTTCCAGATATTATCTACTCTGGGGGGGCAGCTTTCCCTCATTCCAGGATGTGCCTGTGCTGTGGCCGGATGCTGCCCTGGTACAGAAGTTGTGGTCGCCCTCTGTTTGGGGCCAGACCTGGTCAAAGATCCATGGAGAAGGGAGTTGCCACAAACACGTGTTTGCCTTTCTAATTCCTCCTCTGATCTGCCCTCCTGGCCCTGACTGCGGGCCTTTCAGGTTTAGTCCACAGACAGAGCCATAGTGTTCTGCTCGCTCCCCTGATGGATCGACGAGAGGTTCTGAGGGCGAAAGGACTTCACTTCTTATACTGGTTCTGATTTAGACTTTTCTTTCTTTTTTTTTTTTTTTTGTGAGGAAGATCAGCCCTGAGCTAACATCCATGCCAATCCTCCTCTTTTTGCTGAGGAAGACCGGCTCTGAGCTAACATCTATTGCCAATCCTCCTCCCTTTTTTTTTTTCTCCAAAGCGCCAGGAGATAATTGTATGTCATAGTTGCACATCCTTCTAGTTGCTGTATGTGGGACGCGGCCTCAGCATGGCCGGAGAAGCGGTGCGTCGGTGCGCGCCCGGGATCCGAACCGGGGACACCAATAGCGGAGCGCGTGCACTTAACTGCTAAGCCACGGGGCCGGTCTATAGACTTATTTTTCAAGTAGGTCTGAACTGTCAATCCTGGACCAACCAGGCGTTCACCTGGTCATACATACCTTTTGAAATTTTCCAAATGCTCAGTAAGGTAGAGATGTCCAGTGACCCCATGAGTTCTGTTTCCTCAATTGCCTCCTTCATAACTTGCTCATCCAGTTTTGTGACTTGAATCCAAACCTGTGCCCTAATGCTCTCTTAGGTGGATATCACTGATCTAAAGTGCAGCAAGGAGAAGAGGGTACCTCTCTCTCATTTTCTGAAGGCATTGTCTTGATAATTAACTAATTCAATATACTTTTAGTGAGTGGCAGATGAGATGCAAGGTACTGTGCTAGATGCTGTGGGGGATCTAGAGACAAACAAGTAGCTGTTACTTACCCCCTTAGGGACATGGGGGTAAGTAGCAGCTACTTACTATTCAATTTGCTCTTTAGCCATCATGTATCCTCAAACACACATTTTCACAAACACACACTTCCACTATACCCTTAGGACCAAAAGTGCTATTTCTTTTTTTATAGGAGGATTGCCATTGGCTGCCTCTGGTTGTTTTTTTTTTTTTTTTTTTGCTTTTGGACAATAAGAAAACCTTTTCTATCAGATGTGTTTCTGTTGCCTGGGTACCCGAGAGCCCCAGACAAATAGACTTGAGTCACAAAGCAGCAGACTGCAGAAGAGCTAAGGCTGCAGGACCTCTGACTCTTGGGCTGGAACAGCGGCAAAAGTGGCTGCACTTCTCAATAATTATTTATTTCAGGGGGCAGTGATGAACAGCTAGGTGGAGGCTCATGCCTCACTCTTTCTGTCTTATTGGGAGGGACTTTCTCTCCCAACACCCACCCTGTGAAGACCTTTCATAAATACTAAAAGATTGTCTGTTAAAGGAAATTGCTCAGTTGTAATCTGAGGATTAGTGACTTCTGAGGGACCAATACAATTCAGATTTTCCCTCCAGATTTTTTCATATTAAGAGATATTCTTTGTGATAAAATCTTAAAGAAGATCTCAAAAAGAAGACAATGTACGTTCATCTCTGATAAATTCAACCATCACAATTTCTACTCACAAGATTGGTGGTCGTTCCCGTCTTTAAATCACAAACTTGCCCTCAGTGTTGGCTTCTGTGCCCTTTTTCCAAGACAAATCATCCAGATCATTATATTTGCAAAAGTCAGTTTATTACAGTGCATGGTTTTAGGGGAACAAGCTAGCCGTGGCCTGTTCGTATAGCATTTTATATGTACTCAACTTAGTCACTAACCCCCAATTAAAATGATATGAAACAAATTTAGTTCCAACGTTTTACTCCTAAAGTGAGTAGGTTACTCACCTCGCCACCCCATCTCCAGAATTCAAGAGAATTCGCTCTTTCCCAGCTATAATCATATGCTTTGTAATATACATTAACTTGGTCTTTTCTAGCCAGATTCCAAATGTCTCCTCTTCTCCCAAGTTCAAATGGCAACTGTGCTGTTAGCCTTCTGACATTACAATTTTTGTTTTTACATTCTTTGAATCCAAACTTGAAAATCTTACACTTCTCTTTCCAATTTAAGCTGTCTCTTTTTTTCACAAGTCTTTATCATCACTGCTTCCATTGGATTTCCTAAGTTGTTAAGCATTTCTCTGTATCATCTTGCTTTTTGTAAGGCTAACACTATCTGCTGGGAACTGTCGCTCACCAGTCATTCATCATTTCTTTCCACTGTTTTCCATCTATTCCTGGGTTCTTCTGTGCTAAATCCCATTTATGTATGATTCATAAAAATTATTAACATGTGTGAGAATTCAGAGCTCTTCTTTTTATGTTCTCCCATATTACTCCCTGTCTCAAAGACGATTTTGTATGTGCCAACTCCAGTCATGTTTTTTTTTTGTGACGAGGATTTGGACTAACTTGATAGGGGCTTTGTATTGAAAAGGGCCAAGACTGACTCATCAGAGAGAAGAGAAAAAAAATGAAAGTAGAAAAAAGTGAAGGAGGAGAAATGAGAATAGCTTTGTAGATTTGGTGTGCTGCGTGGGAGTTTTAGGTAGAGATTAAGTTGTAGGGAGAAAAGCTTTGAGGCAGCTGCAGGATGTGAGACATATTAAAACTGAGACATGAGAAAAAGCAAATAAGAGTTGCTTTGGTTATGAATAAGATTGTTTGAGGTTGTAAAGTATTTTTTGAGAATTGCCAGAAAGTATTGAAATTGTTTTTAATTAATGTTGGCTGCTAGCTTTATGTTCTTAATTGGGATATCTTGTAAAAACTAGACCACATAAAGCTCCAAGTTATATTTGGGTTTAAGATAATTATGAAAGTCATTTATGTAGATGTTTCTCCCTAACTAGAGAGGAGTATTTTTCAGTGGGGAGAATATTTGAAGATACTCCCAGAAGTAACGACAAAGGTATGAAGAGACAGTGAGATGATTGCTAGTTTGTTTGGATTGTACACGAATCTCCTCACGTGAGATTGGCAGTGTGGTATAACCCAGGAAACAGAAGCCTCAGAGCAATACAAGATCTTCTATTCCACCTGCTGTCAGGAAGAAAAGAGAAGCATGACCATGTCCTCTGGTACCAAAAGTAGCCTCATGGTTTTAGTCATTCGTCCATCTATCCATCCACCCATCTACCCACCCGTCCATCCATCCATCCATCCATCCTCCATCCATCATCTATCCAACCATCAATCTATCTAACAAATGTATTGAGCATCTACTCTGTGCCAACTCTAAGCTGGAAATATAGTGGAGAAAAATACAGATATGGACCCTTCCCTCATGAATCAAGTGTGCTCTTAGATCACAAATTTAATTAGTGGCTCTTCTTTAAAAATTTGTTTAGGCCACCAATTGGCCCTAGAGAAGACCATATGATATGCTTTCTCATTGGACTGAACTTTTTTTTTTTTTTTTTTTTTTTTTTATGAGGAGATCAGCCCTGAGCTAACATCCGCCAATCCTCCCCTTTTTTTTGCTGAGGAAGACGGCCCTGGGCTAACATCGGTGCCTATCTTCCTCCACTTTATATGGGACGCCGCCACAGCATGGCTTACCAAGCAGTGCGTCGGTGCGCGCCCGGGATCCGAACCAGCGAACCCCGGGCCGCCGCAGCGGAGCGCGCGCACTTAACCGCTTGCGCCACCGGGCCGGCCCCTGGACTGAACTTTTTATGGGCCCTCAGGAGCATTTTTGTTTGCAGAACATTGCAAAAAGCGCTGATGACAAGCTCAGATAATTCTGAATTCAGGAAGAGAATGGAGGAGAGGGAAGGTTCGCAGAGCTGCCTGGAATTACTGTGGGGAGAAGTTTCTCAGAAAAATATTTGCTAGAGGATATACCAAAAGAGTTATCCTTTTTCTATTGTATTTCTGTGACTAAAATAAAGGCACAGTAATAATAAGGTTAATGTATTTCTACACCAAGTCTACCTCCTCCTCTCTCTGTTTTTGCTTATCCTTTTCCTAACTCTTTTTCAGACTGCTAGGCATTTCATCTCTTTAAGGAATTTTCTTGGCTCCGGGGAAGATTTTTTTTTTTTGGTTGCTGTTCCATGAGATTCAGCTTTATTTACAGAATGTTGGTTTTATGAGTTCATATTATTATTTTACTGGCAGCACTAAAACCCTTACTCTTGCCAGTAAAGGAAAAAGGCAAAGGAGAGAAGAGTTAGGAAGCAGCAGCCCTAAAAATAAAAACAGAAATCACTTTCTAGGACATCAAAGGGCAAGGAAATGAGAGACAGAAATCTAGCCAATGTCACGGGACAGTGCTGACCACTTCATTCTGTTCTTTTAAGGGAAGCCCCTTGAATGGGTTCTACATCTCAGATTTCTTAATTGACATAGCTTCCCAAGCTTCAAATCCCTCAGTCCTTTTCTTAATTTGTCTTAGCTAAACTAAGTGAAAATAAATGTTTGTCAGATTCAGGTATGGCGGGAGCATCTGGGGAATTGTGGGCAGAAACTTCTGAGGAAAGGTGGAGAAGCCTGGATATTAAATAAACTGAGTTCCCAGTTGGGAACAGCTGTAATTTTTCTTTTCTTCCCATATAGATCATTTCCTCTACCCTCTTCCTTTCCATTAAAAGCTTCAATTTTTAAATAAGATATCAAATAATAATTATACAACTATCCAAGTAATATCATCATATATCAAGTGCTTACTATAAGTTAGGTACTATGATAATCACTTTTTATTCATTGCATTATTTACTTCTTGTAATAATCCTACAAACTGAGTATAATTACCCACAAGTTGTATATGAGAAAATTAGGCCTCAGAGAGGTTATATATTTTATCCAAGGTCACACAGCAACTAAATGGCAAAGGCAGGATTCAAACATGGGGCTGTTCGATTTCAAAGAATGTGATTTTAACCACTGATACAATCAGGCAATATACCCCAAGGTTCTGACACCTGCTTAAATAGTTCTGTGATTGTGTCTACAGGGATCCTTGAGTCTGCAGTTTCAGAGCTAAAGATAAAATTATACAAAGATATACATATTTAAAATGCTAATGTATTCAATCCTTTAAAATAGGACAATAGGAATTAAAGATTTGCATATTGCCACTTAAACCCAGATAGTTAAATGACTTATAAAATCAGAGAAAGGGATGTATTTGGTATTGGAGCCCAAGTCTCCCACTTTTCTATCCAGTACTCTGCATGCTAAATTGTCCAGACAAGCTCCAACTCAAATATGTTGCTTTCCCAAACCTTTCAGTTTACTTCGGGAATCACCGAGTCTCATCCCAGTCTATGAACGCTGATGTTTGCTGACTGTCATCTGACACTACCCCTGGTTTAGTATAAGAATATAGGCTCTGCAGTGTCTACAAAGTCAATTTCCACAGTTACTTAGACCCCAAGCAAAACTGGAAATCTAGGCTCAATTTACAACATGCTCCTTCAACTCAAAGTAAAATAGAGAACAGGTTCTCTGTCGCCTGTCTTCGCTGGAGATGAAGTTAGGAAAGGCTGGTCATTTACTCATCAGACTCCGGCTGTGTCTTCTGGGTGAGGTGTGAAATTAAAGTCTGGGGAATTTCTCCCATAGAAGCATGGCTTTCGCCGGAGGGGAAGGAGCACTTTTAGATCTATTCTGTCATCCCACACTCTGCCACTCTCTGCCACACATCCTTGTATTGTCCTTTCATAATTCCAACTCACCAACATAAAAACACCCCTTCCTATATTCAAGAAATTTATAACAGCGAGAAATGGACCCAAGTTACTTGTAGGAGTTGAAGGAGATATCGATGACTGGCAGAAACAGGAGACTTGAAGACAGGACTGGTGAGATGGGATTGAAAAGGATGAAATGGTGTCTCTGCGAGGGAGATGGAAGCGGGGGGGGGGGTATGTTTAACATTTGTCAAAACATTAGAAGGAGAGAGGGAAGAGAGAGGGTGATATAGTTTTGCTGGCCAAATCATGGTACACAAGAACTTGAGAGCACAGTTATAAGTTGTAAGAAATAGTTTTAGGGAAGATAGTACAACAGCTTTAAACAAGAGCGAGTGATTTAAGAGAAATTTAAGTAAACATCATAACAATAACATTAGTTATTAAGAGAAGTAAAAAGTAGTTGGCAACTTTTATTTATTAATTTATTTTCTTGTGAGGATCAGCCCTGAGCTAACGTCCATGCCCATCTTCCTCTTTTTGCTGAGGAAGACTGGCCCTGGGCTAACATCTGTGCCCATCTTCCTCCACTTTATATGGGATGCCACCACAACGTGGCCTGACAAGCTGTGCGTCAGTGCGCCCCCGGGATCCGAACCCCGGCCGCCAGCAGCTGAGCGCGTGCACTTAACCGCTACGCCACGGGGCCGGCCCCAGTAGTTGGCAACTTTTAAAGGTGACATGAGAAATGAAAATATGCTCTTTGAAACCTTTCAGTCAGAGGTAGATGTCTGGATGGACCTTGTGTCTAATCCAAAGGTACCTCATTTAAATGGAAATTTAAATCGTTCTTAAAGTGATTTTAACTTTAGGTAATAGATTGACTAGAAGAAAATCTGGTAGCTCCATGAATTAAATCTGCCAAATTCCTCTGTATTCCAGCCTCTATCCTTTTCACCTGCTTTGCTATTGCTCTCTCAAACAAAGCAAACAAACAAAAAAATTGGAGGGAGTGAGCATCCTCATCTTCACTCCATCTTGGTATTCCCTCTATATTTTTGGTATCTCATCAGACAATCAACACATAAGCTAGACTGGACACTGAAGAAAGGTTCTGTAGAAGGTAAACAACTCTTCTGGCTGAAGGATGTGGTTTTTGGAATAAAGCCTATGGAAACAACCTAAGCGTCTGCTGACAAATGAATGGATAAAGAAAACGTGGTATAAATACAATTGAATATTATTCAGCTATGAAAACCATTTGTGACAACATGAATGAATATAGAGGAGCTTATGCTAAGTGAAATAAGCCAGACACAAAAAGACAAATACTGTATGGTCTCCCTAATATGTGGAATCTAAAAAAGTTGAACTCATAGAAGCAGAGAGTAGAATGGTGGTTGCCGGGGGCTGGGGTTGGGAAAAATGGGTAGAGGTTGGTTAAAGGGTACAAACTTTCAGCTATGAGAAAGTTTTGGGAATCTAATGTACAGCGTGGTGACTATGGTTAATAATACTGTATCATATACTTGAAATGTGCTGAGAGTAGATCTTAAGTGTTCTTACCATGCCAAGAAAAAGGTAACCATGTGCAGTGATGGATATGTTAATTAACTTGATTTTGGTAATCATTTTACAATGTATATGTATACCAAATCATCACATTGGACATCTTAAATATATACAATTTTTATTTGTCAATTATACCTCAATAAAATTGAAAAAAATAAAAGAAGAAAGCCTGGATTTGATTTCTGGCTCTGCCACTTACTCCTTGTGTGACATTTGACATGTCATTTAAATTCCTGAGCCTCGTATTTCTCAGTGACACAATTAGGGCTTATAAAATCTAACTCATGGCTGATTGGATGGATTAAATAAAATGATAAATGTAGATCTTCTCAATTAATGGCTGGCATACAATGCCGTGGAGTACACACAACAAATATTATTTTAAAAAGTTTGGTTTAACTCCATTGGTTTAGTGTTACTTCTGTTTTCCCCCAATAGTTGAGGAATAGATTGCTGAGGACGACAAAAGCAGAGAGAATGCAAAAAGTGGGAATGATTGAATCAGCAAGGTCTTGTCCAGTGGGAACCAACGTGGGATCTGGAAGAGCTCAGTTGAGTTCTGACATTGCCATGCGATGCCTATGTGACTTTTGAACATTTAATTCTCCTTCTAAACATGAATTGGAATAGACTTCTATAAAATTGTGTGTCTAGATTATTTCATCCTTGAAATATATAAACAAGATAGAGAAATTATTATATAATCCAGTGTTTGAAGGAACATTCTGTTCTTAATGCCATTTTGCAAGTGGTGCTTCCAGGGCTGGCTGGTGTTTGGATGTCCACCCTGAGCCTGAAAACCACTAGCAAGATCCCTTGTAAAAGCTCCATTCAAATCGCTGCCTGCCAGTAGGCCCTGTCTGCTGTTATTTCTCAGTGTAGTCAAATAACCTTATCCATTCGAGTTGGACATTGATATGCTTTGAAATTCTTGGACAAAAAAGGCAATGATTTCAGCCGGGGTTTGGTCAGTAAGAGAAAAATCTCTTGGAAGAGATCTGAAACTTTGCAATTCCTCTCCTTTGTTTCATCTTCTAGTCATTGCAAACCTTGGAAATAGGATGATATTCAGAAAAAGAAAGTTCAGAGAGGACACAAAGGAAAAATTTCCAAGTTAATATCAGGGAGAGTATAGTGCAGACCATGCCCTTGCTGATCAAAATAAGAAGTGATCAGGCTGTGAAATGAGATTGTTTCCTCATCCAATTTCTCCCTGATAGAAAGGTGATGGAAAATAATGCAGTGAAATGTGGGTTGGGATGACCTGTGGAGATTTAATTCAGCCTTGCCCGCTGGCATTCGCTGAAGCAGTCCGATAACCAGTGCTTGTCTGAATCTCGGTGGCATCTCCCTGCCTCTGACTCTTCCAATTTACCATTCTCTGTGTTTTCTGTCCTTCTTCTCATCTTAGATTATTTCCTTCCTTCCACTATGGAATTTTGAAAGAGATTTTTATTTTGTTGAGGGAATGAAAGGATTTTTCATTGAAGTTCTTTCTTTGGCTTTTGGTAGGAGGTAAAAGAGTGGGAATGAACATGGGATCAAAAGGAAGGGAAGATAAACTGAAGGGAACAAGATGTAATTTTTTGTTTTGTTTTGAGACAGCAATAGAAGGGCAGGTGAAATGGATATGAGCTGGCCTGTGGGATTACCAAGGATGAGATTCCCACATGAACACTTGTTTGTCTTGCTCGTCCACCAGACTGCAAGGCGGAAGAGGTTTTTGAGGTTAAGATCCTCTGGATCTTTTTCATCTTTAAAACATACAACAGCTGCCATTGCTTGAATTAAGCCAATATCCCTCTTAAATGCATCCTTAATACTCTGGTGACATGACAGATGGTGGAAAAGAGCGTGGGCTTTGGAGTTGGTAGGACTGAATATGAATTCTGCTCTGTCACGTAGTGATCTCTGCCACTTCCCTAATTCTCATTTTCTTTATCTAAAAAAAATAGGGGTGAAAATGGCAAGTAGCTTATAGAGTTGTAGAGAGGATTAAGTGAGATAGTGCATGTGAGCATCTAGATGGCACAGTGCTGGCATAGAGTAAATATTCCATGAAAGGAGCTATTATTATTATTATTTCTAACTAGCTATGTGACCTTGGATAAGTCATTTCCTCACTGTAGCATGTGAGGGATGACAATTGTTACATAAATTGTTGTAAAGATGTAATGAGATCATCCTTGTAAAATACCCAGGAAGCGTCTGCGATGTAGTGGTTGCTCATTTAAATGTTAGTTCCCTTCCCTCTATTCCCAGCTGTCTTTTCCATCCTTTTCTTTCACTATTTCCCTGCATGTGACCAATACTCTAGCCAAACTGAGCAATGTGTTCCTAAGATGTCCCTGAGTGTTTGCCATCACATCTTTGCTCATTTCATTGTGTATTCTCTTTTTCTGCTTTCCTGTCTCTGTCTTTAGCAAACTTGGGCATCTTTTAAGGCTTATCTCAAATGCCATTTACTTTATGATGTCTCCCTGAAGTCAGCTTTCCAACTGGGTTGTTTCTTCTTCCTTTAAACACTAGCAGTCTGTTTTATTTTTTTTACTAGTACATATCTCCTTCCTTTTTGAATTACAGGCATTTCTGTTCTCCATCTTGCCACACATCCTCTCCCTGGCTGTTGGTGATGCAATCACTGGTCTCCCCCTCTTCCTCGACGGCAGACACATTTATCCACCAGACTCCAACTCATTATCTAGGAAAGAGTCATCTCTAGAAAGACCAAGTCATAGAATACTAAAATTGTCTGTTTACATGACTGTGTCCTACACTGAATTTTAAACTCCTCTAGGGAAGTCAGGGATTGTATTCCATTCCTCTTTGCAGCCCCCGTCCCATACACGTTGTCTTATCTGCAACCCAGTGCGGTGCTTGAAGACCACAAGAGCTCAATGAAGTTGCCCTTAACCATCCACTCCAGCAGGCTCCTAACACATACTCAAAATACCCCTACCCTTTAATTGAAGTATAAATTTAATTCCTTGTGAAGATAGGCAATTATGATTTGAAACACTAAATAACTATACAGTATGCTCAAAGAAAGGAAAAAATGCTGTTTCACTCATGTTTTTCTACCTTTGTCTTAGGTAGCAATCCAACTATTAAATTAGATGTTTATCCTCTTTATAAAATAGCAATATTCCTGAAAAGTTGCCAGATAATTACATTGTAAAATTAAGTTATAGGGTAAATATATGAAAAAATATACTCTCTCTTCAAGGAAAATCAGTTGAATAGCAAGAATTCCTCTGGAAGAGTAAAATAAGAAATGTTCCCTTACTGTGTATGGGATGTAAATTCTCCCCTTATGTGCTTTTCTTTACATCTAGATTTTTGCACATTGACCCACTGGAGTGGACCTGCACCTGCAACATGAGGGCTTATAAAGAAACTGACTCCATGCACAGCACCAAACTTTTAAGGATTACAGTTATAAGAAGTTCAATGGAAACAAAACGAGAATATATGAAAGATTGCTAAAGGGCAGAATTAATTAATTAATTTAATTGCTTTTCATTAAATTAAAAATGAATAATTAGCATTGATTAATTAAACAGTATCTCATTTCGCTCATTTTTCCGAGTTTTTTCTTGTGCACCAAAACAAGCCTCTCATCTATGCCTTAAAACAGAGCACAATTTTTAGTCTGAAAAAGAAAAATATTGCCATCTTATCTATAAGTAATAATCAAAAAGTTAACTCATGAAAAAAGAGAGTATGGCTATCCAAAAGCATCTCTTCTCTCTACATATGCACATTTTTGCATTCACTGAACTTTTGCTGAGTAGCTGAAAGGAAGAAAATTTTGTATCGTATTCTCCTTTCCCAGAAGCTTGATTTATTTGTTGGAATGAGTTTCAGTGCTTTCTTCCCGTCTTCAGATGACGATAACATGAACTTTCTCACAAGGTCAGCAGCCAGCGCTGGAGGATATGTGGGGATACACGTTTTGAAGCCAAAGATTGTTGGGAATGAGAAGGAACTCAGATACAGATATTAGCTGTTCTCTATATTGTGGGCTCTTGAGAAAAGCAGAGTTTAAATACTTAATATTTTGGAGCCAGAAATAAATCAAATGGACAATGGTGCAAAACTAAAAATGTTCTTGGAACAACTGGAGGTTAATTTTGACCTTAGCCAGTCTGGCAACCTTCACTTGGATTTCTCAGCCCCCATGTTTGGTCGTCATATTGTGCTTTGTATTCTCACCCCTTCTAGAGCACAGTTCATCCGGCTGGGAGTTTTCCTGTGTATGCTTGAAGATAAGTAAAAGAACTGACTCACTGCTCTTCTCGCCAGCATGTTTTTCTGTTGCACAAAAAGAAAGCAACAACACTGGCTGCCATGAATAGGTTTGGCAAGGCTGACTTGTAGGAATGATTTCCATATGGTGTAAGATTAAAATCAATTATTCAAACGCAGGGCAGTTAAAGAACCCTAAGACATTTTGAGTGTTCTGAAAGAAAAGATCAAGAAAGGAAAAGATACTGAAACATTTCAGTGATGATCTAGATAAATTTATACAGGCACTGGCATATAGTCTATTATTTAAACTATCTAGGGCTTAAATGATACTTTAAGGAAAGAATTCCCACTAATGGCATGCATCAAAATAAAAAAAAAAAAAGAGTATATGTATTAAAAAGAGGCAATTCTTAGTAGTCTTCAAAGAAGACCAGGAACAAAAGGTATGCAAACAACTAAACAAATCTATGATAAAAAGTCACATATGCATATGAATACAAAATATAGTCTAACATATTATCTCGATACAGAGAATATAATTTATTTTTATAAAGTTCTTGTAGGGAAATGGTGACTCAGAGCTGTCAACTGACTTGTCCAAAGGGATACACCGGGCTTGCATTCCTTGGGCTTAACCTGACTTAGAACAGTTCTCTGTGTGCATATTTAAATGTTTGTGCATATATCATTTGTACTACATTACATATCATTTATGCTAGATTATAGATATCTGAGTGAAGATTATGTATTCCAGTATACCTGATATCTGTATTCTAATGTATCACATGGCACATTGCCTAGCAAATAGTAAGCACTTAATAATTATTTGCTAAATAGAATTTATAAAAACAAGTTAACATAGTATCAATCAGGGTAATTTCTAAGCACAATAATAATAATTTATTTGTTTGATCATTTATTCTACAAACACTCATAAACTACCTACTCTATTCCAGATGTTGTATTAACTAGAATTCATATCTGTCCTCAAGAAAATAATAGTCTATAGGGATAGGAAGATATACAAACAAATAATTATAAACACTGTGAGAAAGTCTTTAATCAGTTATGTATAGAGCATTATACTGTAGAAAGTGATCTTAATATAGCGGTAATTCTAGTTAATATAAATAGGCCCAACTCACCAATTAAAATACAGTCTATTAGATTAGATTTTTAAAAAGAAAACACAAAATAATGTGTTTTCTAAGAGATATATTTAAGACAAAAGATACAAAAGGTTTAAAATAAAGGAACGGAAAAATTATTTCAAGCAAATGTAGACCAAAAGGAAGTTGGAGTATTAATCTTAATGTCTGACAAAATAGAAGTCACGGAAAAATGTCATAAAGGACAATGGATTATGTTTCATACTGGAAAAAACACCGATAGAACAAAAGTAGAATCATCATGAACATGCGTGCACCTAACATTTCAACACTTGTGCACCCAATCTTGCAAGCTGAGAATAGATCAAACAATAAATTATCGAAGTTCAGGGATAAACCAATAAATTCCACAACTGGATTTTTAATGTACTTTTCTTTGAAACTCAGAAACTGTTTACCAAACAAAGAGTACTCACTGTTTTTCTACCATATTTACAAAAATATTCTATAGCATGTTGCAAAGGAAGCTTCAATAATTCCAAAGTATCAGTATCATATACGCCATAATTTCTGATCATAATTAGAAATTAATCTCAGAAGGATAGCTAAAAAATGCCAAACATTGGAATTTAAAAATATACTACCAAATAATTTGTAAGGTAAAATGAAATATAGGATTAAAGGAAACAAAGGAATGCCTAGATCTGAATAATAATGAGAGCACTACATATCAAAATTTGTGAGATTAAATCAAATTAGTGCTGAGTGGGAAATGTGTAGTTTTACATACATTAATCAGAAAGTAAAAGAGGTTGAAAACAAGTGAGCTAAGCATGTAACTCAAGAAGTTGGAAAAAGAACAACAGAACCACCCAGAAAAGAAGGAATGAAATAATAAAGATACGGTAAGAAATCAATGAAATGGAGAACAAAATGTAACATGGAAGACGTTTATAGAAACTTATTGTTTGAAAGGTAAGTGACAGAGGTATTTCGGCAAACACCAAAGTATTACACCCAAAACTGGCACAAGAAGTAGAAAACTTGAACAGATAATAAACATTAAAGAAACTTTAAAATGGCAGCCAAATACCTCTCCTCCAAAATTCTCCTGGCCCAGATGGCTTTCCAGTTCAGACCTACAAATCTTCTGAGAAATAGTTTCTATCTTATACAACTTGTTCCAACAAAATTAAAAAAGTTAAAGATGTTTTGCTCTTTTTATGAGACTAGCGAGCTCTTGATTTTAAAACTAGATGAAAACGAACAAAGAAGAAAACAAAATTATAGGCCTATTTCAATTATGAATGTGGATACTAGAATCCTAAATAAAATATTAGCTAAATTAATGTGAAAAAATATTAAAAATTATACATACTGGGGCTGGCCCCGTGGCATAGCGGTTAAGTGCGCGCGGCCCGGGTTAAGTGCGGGCGGCCCGGGGTTCGGATCCCAGGTACCCGCAGATGCACCGCTTGTCAAGCCATGCTGTGGCGGTGTCCCATATAAAGTGGAGGAAGATAGGCACAGATGCTGGCCCAAGGCCAGTCTTCCTCAGCAAAAAGAAGAAGATTGGCACGGATGTTAGCTCAGGGCTGATCTTCCTCACACACACACACAAAAATTATACATACTGATCAGGTAGGTTTATACCAGGAATGCAAGCATTTTTAAGAAAATATTTTCAGACAATATATCGATGTTATTTACCACAATAGATCAAAAGATAAAAATTGTATAATGATCTCAATTGATGCAGAAAAAGCATGATGACGTATATCTTTTGATTTTATATATATTATATATAATGATTTTATATTCATATATTTAAAATTTATATATTTATATAACAATATATTTATGTAATGTAGATATATTTATAATATTTATATTAACTATTTATAGTGTTGTATTGTTATATATTTATTTATTTATATACATTTATATATTTATATTAAATATCTATTTATAGTGTTATACTGTTATATATTATAAATTTATATATTATATATTTATGTTTATAAATATGTCTATAATATATGCAATCTTATCAAATTAGAGATAGATGGTAAATTCCTTAAATTGATAAAGGTTATACGCCAAAAACTACAGCAAGTGTTCTGTTTCATGGAGAAAGTTAAAATGCATTTTCTTTAAAACTAGAGATAAGAAAAAGATGCTCACTGTTATCGTTATTAGTTGTCATAGGACTGGAAGGCCAGGCCAATGTTATATAGAGAGAAACGAAATAAAACCTAAGGACTGGAAGGGAAGAGAAAGATAGACAACATTTTTTGAGGGATAGTATTATCTAAATACCATAAAAAATAATCATCCAGTCTAACAAACTGTTAGAATCAGCGAGAGTTTAGCAAACTTGCCTGTACAAGATCAATTGACAAAACGGTACCATTGCTCTAATCAGTGATAACTGGAAAATATAATGAAAATAGAATAAATTTCACAATACCAACAAAAACTATCAAGTGTCTTTGAATTAATTTAATCAAGAATACATAGAATCTCTATGAAGAAATCTCTAAGACTCCAACAATAGTGATGGAAGATAATCTGAGTGAATGGAAATATCTTCCATACTCATGGATAGGATGATTTCATATTTTAAAGATATCAATTTTCCTGAACTTAATCTATAAACTCAATGCAATCTCAATAAAAATTCCAGTTGTAAATTTTGAGAAGGCACAGTCTCTTAAAAGTTTTACTTTTCATTTTTCACATTTATGTCTTTAATCCATCTGAAAATATTTTCATAGGGTGTGAAGTAGGGACTAATTTTATCTTTCTCTGTATGAATGGCTAATTGTTCTGGCACCTTGTATGTAATAGTTCATTCTTTCCTCACTGATTTGCAATGTCCCCAAATTCCTGTAGAAGAGAATCTGTTTCTAGTTTCTGTATTCTGTTACATTGGTGGTGTCCCTGTGCCAATAACATATTTTCTAATTTCCCAAGACATCTAGTAATTTAGCTATCTAGAAGAGCAAGTTTCCCCCTTTCCTTAAGATTATATTGGCTATTCTTGCCTTTTTGACTTTTCATACAATTTTTTGATTAATTTGTCAAATTTTATTTAAAATCTTTTTGGGATTTTTCTTGGCATTTCATTTGGATTTATTGATAAATTTGAGGGGAAATGACATATTTAGAATTCTGAATCTCTTCATGCATAGCCATGGTATATTTTAACATTTCTTTAGTTACTTTATATTTTTTACAAAAATTTATAATTTTTTCAGCAAAGATCTTGCATAGCTTTTGTTGATCTATTATGTTCAGTGTTCTTGTGAATGGCATTTAAAAAGTTACATTTAAAGATAATTTTTAATTATAGTTTATTTAGAAACACTGTAGATTAAAAAAAATACTATATTTATAACATGGCAATCTTATTGAGCTCTCATATTAGTTTAAAAAATGTGTCTATAGATTCCTTGGATTTTCAGTGTAGGCAATTATGCAATCTGTAAATATTAGCAGTGCTGTTTTGCATATTCCTTTCAAAAGCATATATGTTATTTTTCTTGTTTTATTGCCCTAGTAGGAATATGGTAGATAGTAGGTATGCTTACCTTGTTCCTAACTTGAAAGGAAATGCTCCCTGTGTTCCCTCTGATTATAACGGGATATATTTATAGGTTTTTTGATGAATATTCTTTATCAGGAGAAGAATGTTCTCTTCTATTATTAGTTTGCTAAGAGTTATTATTTTTAAAACAAAAGGGTGTTAAATTATACCTAATGTTTTTTTCTTCATCTATTGAGATATCATAGACTTTTTTCCCCATTGATCTCTCAATATGGTGAGTTACAATAATAGATTTTCTAGTGTTAAACTATCATTGCACAAGTAGAATGTCTTTCTTCTTATATATATCAATTTTTGCTAATATTTTGCAAAAAAATTGCTAATAGTTTTGATAAAATTTTATTTTGGATTTTTATATCTGAGTTCATGAGTGAGATAGGCCTACGAATTTCCTTTATTATACTATTCTTGTTCTGTTTTGATAGAAAAGTTTTACAATGAGTTGTAGAGATTTTCTTCTTTTTCTATTCTCTGGTACAGTTTATATAAGATAGGAATTTTTAAATTTTTAAAATATTTAAAATACTTATAACCTAGTAGTGTTTAAATTTTGCTTAATACGTGGTTTTAAAAATCTTTTGCTATTGATTTCGAGTTTTATTGCATGTTGATCAATGGAGAATGTGATATTTATTCTTTATTATTTTTCAAGACTCTTTTTTAGCTTAATGGTCAATTTTTATAAATGTTCCATAGTTTCATAAAAATTTATTTTTTAATTATTGGATTGCAGAGCTATATATATATGCTTATTTTATTAAGCTTAATAATTATGTTTTTTAAAACTTTCTTGGCTTTATTAAATTATTTTTGTCTGCTTGATTAACCTATTAATAATTAAAACTCCAGTCCTAATTTTGGATTTCTTAAATCTCGCAATTTTCACAATTTTGCTTTGTATATTTTAAAGATATATTGTTAGGTGCATGTAAGTTGAGAATTTTCATAGCTTCCCAGTGAATTTTTCTGTCAATTGTCATTCAGTGTGCCTCTTTGTCTATAGCAATGCTTTCCCTCTTCAAGTTTATGTTAACTTATGTTAATTAAATTTAGCTATGACAGCTTTGTTTAGCTAAGTATTTTGTTGGTATTTTTTTCAATCTCTTTCCTTTATACGTTTATAAATTCTTATATCTTATGTGGCTGTCTTGTTAATGCATACAGATAGAATTTAAGTCTAATTAATTTATATTTATTATCATTCCTGATTTATTCAGATTTTTTTCTAAGATATTTTATGATTTGTTTGCCATGCATTTTATACTTATATTTTAAAAAATTTCTTTCTTATTTCTGTTAGCTTATTTAAGATTTCCTTATTTCATCTTTATTCCTTAATTAATTTCTAAATTTTACATATTGTATCAAATCTTTGATAGAGTTTTCTTGAATTTTGAACAGTTATATATAACTTAACACAAACCAAAATTAATAAATATCTCTATATATCTCCTAAACAATACAAGGACATTAAAAGATTTTAATGCCAATTAAATTATTTCCATTATTAGTCACTGTTACCATGAATGTTTGTTTTGATTTACATGATTTATATATATGTTTACCAATCTCTTTGTTTTCAATTTCTTCTCTTTTTGTACAATTTTCTGAAGTAAATCCTTTACCAATGAGGATTTTTGAATAATGAACAATTACAGAATTTGTCTAAACATATATTTATTCTGTTCTTCCTCTGACATGATATTTTACCTCGGAATAAAATTTTAGTGTGAAAGTTGCTTTCCCTCATACTTTCAAGATGTTTTTCTATCATCTTCTGGCTTCTTCTGATACTGTTGCGAAATATGAGGACAGTCTAATGGCTGTCTTTTCTCATCAGTGATTTTAAGATTTTTCTCTAATTCTTTGGTATTCTATATTTCACTATGATGTGGGTAGGTGTGGCTATGTTTCTATTTACATGACTCATGTTTCTATTTACATGTGTTTGTCTAATCTGATGAATTCATGTCTTTATTCAATTCAGGCATTTTCTAAAACATTATTTCTTCAAATATTGCCTCTGCCACATTTTCTTTAGTGCCTCCATCTTCAAACTTTTACTAGTTTGCTTTGGACCTTCTCATTTTATCTTCCATGTATCTTAACGTCTCTTTCATGCTAACCATTTCTCTCTTTACTGAATTTTGAATAGTTTGCTAAAATCTTTCCTTTTATTCACTAATTTTCTGTTCTTGATTTTTATGTTTCTTGATTCATACTCTTGATGAGTTTCCTCATGTATTTTGTAATTCTGGATAATAAGTTTATCTTATTTGGGCTGTTATTTGTGGGAATCCTAAGCAACCAAGTCGTTAGATTATTTTTTCATAATTGTCTTACTTTTTATGCAAGTGCCCAAGGGGGCAGAATTTTGTGCTAATTTATCAACTTGAGACTTCTTGGACATGAAGGTAGTGCTTATTTTGATTCCAAACCCATTGGCAGAGTAGGCCTAACTTTTTGATTTCTCATGGGAGACATTTTTTTACTTCCAAATATCAACAAGCTTCCAGGCAATCTCTCTATGCTTCTGGGTGAATTTTTTTCTGGTCATTTATTCAACACCATTTATTACACATTAATTGTGTGCTACACACTGTGCTAGGTGCTAGCTGCTTTCAATACAAAGATGTACCTGTGAGATAACAGAAAATATATACTTTGGTCTCTGCCCCCAGTCCCTGTCAGAGCTCCTAAAACCCTTGTAATTTCCTAAGTGATAAGAGCAATATGAGATCTCTTGTTCTAATACTTGTCTTTGATCTCATCCCTGACACAGGACTCCTAAAACTCCTATAAATTCCTAAGTGATAAGAACACTGGGAGCATCTTTTCTTCTATTGAGGTGACTCTAGGTGGGCTCCTGGATGGGGGCTGGTAACCAGAAAAACCAGGCCATGATTAGAAGCTTGGGATTTTCAGCCCCACCCCTTATCCTCTAGAGAGGGAAGAAGGGCTGGAAATGGGGTTAATAATTGTCTTGCCTACATGAGGAAGCCTGCATAAAATCCCAACAGTACGGTGTTCAGAGAGCTTTCAGGTTGGCAATATATTTACACTGGGAGGGTGACACACCCCAACTTCACAGGGACAGAAGTTCCTGTGCTTGAGACCCTCCCAGACCTCGCCCTCTGTGTCTCTTCATCTGGCTGTTCATCTGTATCCTTTATCACATCCTTTAATAAACTGGTAAATGTAAGTGTTTCCCCGAGTTCTGTAAGCCACTCTACCAAATTAATCGAACTTGAAAAGGGGGTTGTGGGAACCTCCAATTTGTAGCCAAATTGAACAGAAGTTGTGGGTAACCTGTGGACCTAGTACTTGGACTGGCATCTAAAGAAGGGTGGGAGCAGTCTTGTGGGACCAAGCCCTTAACCTGTGGGATCTGACACTATCTCTAGGTAGATAGCATTAGAATTGAGTTAAACTGTAGGACACCCAGCTGATGTTGCAGAGAATGGCTTGGTGTGTGGAAACCCTCCTCCCCCACATTGGAATTCGGTTTAGAATCCTTATAGTACCTGACACAGACCTCAAAAAACCAGAATGTACAATGGCTCAGTTAGTCACTCAAATGTCACAGTAGAAAAATGTAGACACCTCTGCATCTCAAGACAGTAGAACCTCCTCAGAAGTTAGCCCGGTAGACTGTGTCAGGGCATACGGACTACACTTCCTTCTTCAGATTCCAGAACAAGGAAGTTTTGTTTGCTTGTTTTTAACTCTTCTCAATGGAAAAAATGAAGTATTGGCAAGAATAACCCTGGTCAGTCTGTGCTGCTCATTTCTCCAACCTCTGAAAAGTTTCACAGCTCAACCAAGCCTAGAATAATGACCTCAACACTTTCTCCTAATTCATAGGTCTGCCATAACGGGGTTTCAAAACTTACACTACTTACAATATATAAAAAGGGTGGAGCAGATATTAGAAGTTCACTCTTTGCTGAAGTGGTTAAATTGGGGTGAGTACAACGAAAGATTAATTAATCAGCTCCTCTCTCCATCTACTAGTTGTTAGTTTTACTTAACCTTATTAATATAATGATAATAATCATAGAAGAGACTTACAAAGATGCATTCAACAACTGTAATAATGTAACTACGTATCTCACAGCTACTTCCTATACCTAGTGGTCTCTCTGTAGCTACCTTTCTAGGTGCTCTTTCCCACTCTTCATTCATGTATATTATTCTTAGGCACTGACCAACTTCAAAAATTTATACTGATTTCTAATTACAGACACAATTCCCTTCTTCCTTGGGGCACAAATTCACTTTTTGGTGTAAGGGTCATTTCTCTTGAATTGGTTCATTCAAATTTTTTTTCATTTTAATGTGACATTCACTTTCATTAATTTTTCAAGCCATTTATTTATCAAAGCCCTAATCTGTGCAGGTACTGTTCTAGGCACTGAGAATATAGCACTGAACAAAGCAGGTAGAAACCCTGCTCTCCTAGAGATTGATTCTAGTAGAGGAGACAAACAATAAACTAACAAAAATAAGTAAATAATTTTGTATGAGATAGTAGTAAATGCTAAGAGGAAATGGAAATATTATAGGCATGGCTTTGAAGGTCTGCACCTATTCTACGTGATCGGCAGATCACTTCCTCATATCCGGGTGTTCCTGTGGATCAGCCCACCCTCATCTACTCCCTACACATGTTCATCAATGTTGTGCTACACTAATGAACCAGAGGGATAGATGTCCGCCCTTGTGGAACACATAGTTTTGTGGAATGAGATAATCATGAAAATGCACGATTATAAACTTTGATAAATGTTATGAAGGAAAAGTACTGCAAGTTAAGGAAGTACGTGACAGAGGATCCAGACTTAGTTTAGGGAGTTAGAAAAAATTTTCTTGAAGAAGAATGTTTGATCTGCAATTTGAGGTATAAATAAGAATTAAGTGTATAAAGGGGGCAGTAAGAACAGGAAAAGAAGGAGTCTTACAGGCTGAAGGAACAGTATATATAAGTTGTAGGGTGGAATGAGGTTTTGTGTATTAAAAGGTACAAGATCTTAAGTGTTCTCACCACACACACACACACACACACACACACACACACACAAAGGTAGGTATGTGAGATGATGAATGAGTTAATTAACTTGACTCTGGCAATCATTTCACTATGTATATTAAATCATCACATTGTACACTTTAAGAAAACATGTTGTACAACATAAATATATACTATTTTTATTTGTCTGTCATACCTCAATAAAACTGGAAAAAGAAGACACAAGACAAAGCTGGGAAATTAGGCAGGACCAGGTGAAAATGCCAAAGATCTAACTTTTTTTAATCTTAAAGGTAATCGGAAATCACTGAAGAACTTTAAAAAGGAGACACATAAACAGATTATGTTTTTAAAAAATGAGTCTGGCTGCAGTGTAGAGAATAGATTGGAAAGGGGCAAAATTTAATGCAGGGAGATAGTTTGGGGGGCCATTGTGGTAGCCCAGTGCTAGGTGATGGTAGCTTAAACTAAGATGATGTTGAAAATGAAGAAAGGAAGAGGGGTAGGAAAGTTATTTAGAAGGTAATGTTGAACCAACGAATGTAGCCGTAAAGCTGTGGTGTCCAAGGTGGCTCCTTTGCTTCTGGATTGCACAACTGGTGCTAATCCAGAGAAGTTCACAGTTTGCAGGAAGAAATGAAAATGGGTATAATGAGTTGATATGTTTTTGTGATATCTAGATATAAATATAAAGTAAGGGGTTAAGTGGTTGGTGTTCAGTGTCTGATCTGAGCTAAAAGTACAAATTTGGGAGTCATCAGCCCATAGAAATAAAACACATCTATTTTTCAAAATAAATGAAAATAAACCTTTCTCTAAGTGGGTTCCCACGTGTCTTCCTCCACAGAACAAACTGTTTATACTAAGGGATGAACGAAGGGGAGGAGTCCTGAGGAGTAAGTGACTGTCATTTCCTTTTGCTTACTATTTTTTAACTCCTCATGAGTAATAATAATAAAACCAAACAATATATTGCACAGTCTCAATAAAATTGAATTATATGGAGAAAGTATAAACCACAAAAATCCATTCGGATGATTTGCTCAGAGTAGGCAATCAATACATATTTGTTGTTTGACCAAGTCACGCTAAAAATATTGCTAAATCATTTTATAATGATGGCTTATAACTGAGTTTGTTGTAAAAAACATGACTGTGACCATAAATACTTTTATACTCCCCTTTAAGAAGACAAGAGAAAGCCCTTCCCACTCTGGAGAGGCTGACTTTGGCTACATAGTTCAGTGACCTGGCATAACCTCAGACCCAAAGTTTCAGTCTGTCACTTAGCCTTTGGTGGGACACAGGCCTTCTCAGCTATTATAATTTGGCAAACACAAAGTGTTTTATGAGAGAGGCGGTGTGGAAAGAACTCGGTAATTTTGTAAAAAATTTCGCAATGTTTTTAACCACTCACCTTCCCAAATACTCTGCCTGAGTCAAATTCATTTACAAATATCTTGTATTTTCCATGTCTTTTTCAATGCCCTCTCTAGGGACCAAGGACTTGGCATAACCCCTAGCTCTAACAGCCTCATGAGATCAGGGTGAGTAATCATCTAGAGGGACACAAAAAAGATACTATTTAAGGAGCAATTTCAAATTATTGTCAAGAAAAGGGAGTCAAGGAATAGAAGCAGAGGAACAATATTATATGTTGGATCCTAAGTAGAATTCAGGGCCTTAGACAAGAAATGCGGCAAGAAGGCAAGAGATCAGCAATAGGTCTCTGAGCCTAGTGCAAGGATACAAGAACATGGAAAAAGGTCAGGAATGTATCTCTGAATAAAGCTAGAGTGTCAAGAGTTTCTTCTAATGGGGCTGGGAGGGTGGGGGAGTTTAAAGTCTCAGCATCTTCTCAGACACCTGTGTCCCTTTGCTTCATGCCACTCCCTTCTTTTGGAATGCCTTTGCCTCTCTTTACCTATCCAAATCCTTTCTGTATTCTGCGGACCAGTTCGAGTCCTATGTATTGTGTGACCACTGATATAATATTTAATTAGCCTGAGAACAATTGGGCAAAAATTTATTTCCTCATAAAAATGCCAAGTCATTGTAGTATGTTTGTTTTATTTAAAAAAAAATTTTATAACTTGATCTTTCTTTATTCTTTTTTTTATTGTGGTAAAGGTTTATAACATTGTATAAATTTCAGGTGTACATCATTATACTTCTATTTCTGCATAGATTACGTCGTGTTCACCACCCAAATACTGTTTGTTTTAAGAGGAAAATTTTGCAAACTTTTATGTGTCTTTAAGCATTTGGCCCCATTTTCCCTAGAACTTTCAGAGAGTTTTTCTCTTCTTTTGCTTTAAAAAATTTCTATTTTCAGGAAATAATTACTGAAGATGTTTTAGTCATATTTTTAAATTTAATGACTCATATGCTTATAACCCACTTGAGGTTAGGAATCATGTTTTACTTACATTGCTTTATATATTTTGTAATAATCATTATAATAATAACGCCTATTATTTAAGTGCCAATTATATTCCAGATGCTTCACCTATACTATTTCTAATTTTCATAAAAACCCTCCCAAGTATGCATGTTACCCCCATTTTTGGCTTAGAAAGGTTAATTTGCTCAAAGGTTGAACCAGTAAACGCTGGAGTAGAGATCAGAACTCAGATTGGAGCTCTCTCCTCTACTCCAGGCTGCCTTGGAATATCTGTTGATTTGATTAATCTGAATCATTGGTTACATAGTTTATATCTCCCCTCTCCTAGAGCTTCTGTGACCGTCTCCACAGCTAGACTACACAGGAGCCAACACGCGCGCGCACGCAACAGGGAGATGGAGAGAGGCCCACGTTTTGTGCCTCCTCATTTCGTATGAGAAAAGCTCCAGTTTTTTTCTTCTTTTTGCCTTCACTATTTTTTGCCCTTTTCCTTGTTCGTAAACACTCATTAAAAAAATGAGTTTTCTTATATCATACTTCAACCATTCCACCCACCACCCTGATATAATTATCCATCAGTAAATGCCTGGTCAAATCCACACTTACAATTTTCCAAAGGCTCTTTAGGTAACTAGCTACATTCCAAAAAGTTAATTTGCCCAGCAGGGGCTAATTTGTGTGGTCTTCCTAGGGGGGAAAAACATATAAACAGTTTCTTAGAGGAGAAAACCAATAATTCCAGCAAATTCGTTCTTGGAGGCAACCAAGCCAATTTTCTAAATCAAAAAGATAAACTCTGTGGAGTCGCTTGAATTGTCCAGACCTGGTCCTGAGGCTTGAGGCCCTACTTGCCCTCCTCCAATTCTGTGCTCGAAAGCCTTCTCTATGCCCCAGGCAGCTCTGTGTCTCTGACCAGTCACTGCCACGTGCTCACACGTTTTCAGATCAGCACAGACACGGTGGTAGAAAGAAACTAGTGAAATCAGGCTTTTGGATGTATCCCAGAGATATTTAAACTATGTGTTGAGTTCTCAGTATGTGATATATGCTTTTTAAAGAAAGTTAGACGCATATATATATAAATTAATAGTGGCAATAAGATGGCATCAATGCTGTATCAGTCGAAGCCTGTACCAAATGTGAGTTGAGTCTAGTGACTGATTTACTGATATGCTGGGGAGCCCAGAGGCCTGAGGAAGGCTCCAGAGAGATCCGTTTGAGGGGGTCTCTTGATGGCTGATGAAGGGCTGCCAAGGAGGGAAGGTGGGGTGGATATTCTAGGTAGAATGAACAGCTAATACTTGAGCACAAACTAGGGAAAAAAAGGAAAAACAAAGAAAGCCTGTGAAGTGTGATGTCTGCTCACTTTGGGACATTCCTCAAGTATAATAATTGACACTTGTTCTGTGCCAAGTGATGTTCCAAATCCTTAATTTGGGCATTTCATTTAATCCTCACAATAAGCCTAGGAAGTTAGTTATTATTCCCATGTTACATTGTAGAAACTGAGGCACAGAGAAATTAGGAAACTTGTGAAAGTTCACACAATTAGTAAGAGTAGAATCAGGTTGTGTGACCCCAGAGCCTATGTGCTTAACCACCATGTCCTACTGCCTTCTTCTACGCTCTTCCAAGTGTTTGTTGAAAGACTAGAAATAAGCATTAGTGCGGTTCATTTTGCAAGTCACTTGTGTATTTCACAAACCAAAAAAACATATATTTTAGGAGTACTTCACAAAATCCCCCGAGGAGAAAAGGAAGAGGCAGACCCAAAAGGAGAGAAAACCCTAAAAGGTGGAAGAGAGAGAGTTGAAAACATATTTGATCCTGGATTTACTTATAGATCTGAACACCCTATTGGAACAGGAAGTGATAAAGGCCACCATTTTTTTTTTTTTTTTTTGCTAAAGAAGATTCGCCCTGACCTAACATCTGTGCTAATCTTTCCTTACTTTGTTTGTGAGTCACTGCCACAGCGTGGCTGCCAATGAGTGGTATAGGTCCATGCCCAGGAACTGAACCTGGGCTGCCAAAGTGGAGCACGCCAAACTTAACCACTAGGCCACTGGGCTGGTCCAAAAGGCCACCATTTTTAATTAAAGCTAGAAGGAGATTGAGTGCCAAAAAGCGTGGATTGCAAGATTCAGACAAAATTGTGTCTCATTCACTGGGATTAATGTGCCAACTTTTATCAAAGAAAGATAAAAGATCCTACCAGGGTTCAGGTAATTAATTTTTGTCATGTTCGACTTACATTACGGTTAGCTGCCTTTCAGGACTTCTTGTATTCTCGGCTTTATTATTCATGAAGGGTCACGTGTTCTACATGGGGCTGGGGCAATAATCACATATTGAAGCCCCAGATTCCGCCGGCTTTTGGGAGCAGATTTGTGAGAAAACTGGGAAAAGGAAGCAAGAAGGAGGATGTTTATTTTCAATAAAGAGACCCTGCCCTAACTTCCTGAACTCAAAACAGTCTAGACTTGTTCTTTCAATTTTACACAATGTCCGCAACAACAGAATAAATTTATTAAAACCAAACAAACTGGGGGTTGAGTTTTGGCACAGAAAGCCAGACAGAAATAGTATCAGCTGCTTTTGAGCTGAGTCTAATGACTGATTTACAAACCAGTGTTAGATCACGGCTGCATTGGCCTTAACTGAACCGAAGTTATTTTCATTATGAGGAGACAATGGGGAGGCAAGATGTCTGGCCTGGTGCCCAGGACATGAACTAGTCAGTCCGTCTGTTCTGGCCTCTTCTTCCTTCAATTTTCAAAACTCAAATTGTTAGAGTTAGAAAGAATCCTTACGGTGATTTTTCCCAACATCTTATTTTGTGTGGAGGGAACTGAGACTCAGAGAAGTTAGATGTCCTTCCCTTCCCATAATAGCATTAGATTAGAACAACATATCCCTAAATTACCAGACAGTACCTACAAATGGGGAGATTCAGTTCTGGCTCTTCTGGGTTGGGAAAATAAACGTAGGAACAATTCCATTTGGGTACACTTGAGCATAAATTCACAGAGTCAACTCTTCATGAATTGATCGAGTCTGTGTTTGAGGATTATGCAGTTTTCTCCCCTCTCCTTAGCCATTTTAGGCTGCCTTTAGTAGTGCTTCAGCATCTAGACACAGGGGAGTGTGTATTTGTAGAGGGCTTGTTCATAGGAGTTTCTGAGGCTAGGCCAAAGTCAACGTGTATTTTTACATTTCACAATGCTTTCCATTCCTCATCTCGTTTTATCCCAACTATATACTTATGAAGAGATAGAAAGTTAAAATTAACTCCACGTCGCATGTAGAGAAAATGAGACACAGTGATATTCCCAAGATGACATGCTGAATTTAATGGAGAAGTCAGGATTCAAACCCAAATATCCTCTCTCCTGTTTCAGCTTTCCTATCAGCGGCCACTCTCAGCCACTCCTCTCCGTTAGTATGAATTAGAGAAGCAGCATAACAAGGGAATGCTGGAAGGTGCCGATGCCCCTGTGATCATTTTTACAAAAGGAGCTTCTAGTTAAATTGCTTCAACACATTGGGCTGATTTGAAGACGTGTACAGAATTTGGAACCTTAAGAGCCACTTATTTCTGGACCCCATTGTTTAAAAATATAACTCTCCATGCCTAGATTAAAGAGACAGATCCTTTTATTTATTTTATTATTTTTTGTGTGAGGAAGATCAGCCCTGAGCTAACATCCATGCTAATCCTCCTCTTTTTGCTGAGGAAGATTGGCTCTGAGCTAACATCTATTGCCAATCCTCCTCCTTCCCCCGCCCCGCAAAGCCCCAGTAGATAGTTGTATGTCATAGTTGCACATCCTTCTAGTTGCTGTATGTGGAACAGGGCCCCAGCATGGCCGGAGAAGCGGTGCGTCGGTGCGCGCCCAGGATCCGAACCCGGGCCGCCAGTAGTGGAGCACGCGCACTTAACCGCTAAGCCACGGGGCCGCCCCCGAGACAGATCCTTTTAAAGACTTTCTTTGCGATGAGCAGTACTCTGTGCCTGACTCTTCTAATAGACAATTGTTTTACTATGGCAAATTATAAAAGACTAGATGTCTTAAATAAATAAAACCTTATGACAGTCTGTGAAGTTCTGAGCAGAGAAATAACTCTGATGGGAGGGATAGCTGCTTGGAGAACTGACTTTTTCCTTAGGAGATTTCCCACGCTCTTGAAGTTTCTTCCCTTTCATACACAGTTGTATGAAAGATCTTAGAGGCTCATACACAGATCTTAGAGGCTCAATCTCTCTCTAGAAAAAATAAAACCCTTTATCTTGATGGATTTTTGAGTATCTGTTTATTTAAGGGTGTGTCACTTACAGAAACATGGTCAAGAATTTGTAGAGGCGCATGAGAAATTAATATTAGCTTCACAAACAGCACAGCCTTTGCTTTGGTTTGGGTTCTTTTTTGTTTTCATGACTAAGAACTGTAATGTATGACCTCTTCCAAATGTGTTCCTTTTAAGATCTTGCTTGATAGTTATCACAGCTTTCCTCATTCATTCATTAGTTATCTAGCAACAAAGTCCTTTGAAGTTTATCTTAAAATTTCTATCTCTTCTTGGAACTTGAAAACATTGTGCTTAAAACCAGGCATTTTGAGAACTATGTTGAAATTGTTATTTTGTAGCTTGAGTTTTCAGAAATGGCTATGCTAAGATACTAAGATGTAATTAGAATCACACAGATTGGAAGCTGGTGACTTTCTCCTTGAGGAAACCCTGATGAACTTGAATATTCTGCAATTTAGCAAATTGGAAAATGAGAAGGTGGAGGGAGAACTAGGGGGTCATAAGCTTATGACAGTTCTAAAACTGTAGCCCTTATAAATTGCCATTTTAACACTTGGTCTGCCTTCCATAATTATATCCAGCCTTAACCTCACTGGCCACCATTCTTTTCCAAACACCAGCTGGCCCCAACAGAGCAATGTTTCTCCAACCTTTACCCCTCACCTTACAAATCGACATCACATTATTGGCCACTACCATTCTTGCATTTCACAATGATGTAAATACCCTACTATAAACCACCTGCCTGCCCATGAACACTTAACATTTCCACTTGCTGACTGACCTAGCCTCTTCCCTTCTCCAGCCCTGACATATCATTAGTGGTGTGAAGGGAAAAGTGCATGTGGAGTGAACAGAATGAGTCAATCCAAGAGAGGCTGCAGGTTTAAGGAGTTAGATCACAAGTAATTATTTCCCATTTTCACTCTGTGGCATGTGTTGCCAAAGTGTGGTGGAGGGAGCATGACTCATTCTGTGGCATGTTTGCCAAAGTGTGGTGGAGTGCCCTTTGGGACTAGTAAGATTCTCATGGTCATGGTGTAAAGCATAGAGATGGCACGGCAGGGCCAGAACTTTCAATACACCGTTCAGTGTGTTTCGATTCTCCTCCAGATACTTCCTTCTCTGACCATTCCCCTTTGTGCCCAGCCCTCACACTGTAACTCAACCTGCCTCAACCTCTTCCCTATGTAATCACTTGGGGAAACATCCTAGGAAGAGGTGAAGATGGAGGAAGAAGTAGAGACGGAGGCCATGAGTTTGTAGGAAAGTAATAAAGGATGGACCAGAGGGTGGGTAATTATTAGCAAGAAGGTGGACATGCCAGAAGGAGTGAGAAGCAAGAAGTAGAGGCAGGAAGGTAAGGCACCATCGATTCTGGACATAAAGAGAAAAGATATTTAATGAGACATAGGGTCCATGAAATGTACCTGGTATGAATAAGCATTATGGTCAGAATTTAGAGTTAAATCTAACATCAGTTTTTGCTCACTCTCCAATTACTGTTCAAGACTTTTCTTTCTCTTTATTGAGTATACATTATCATCATCATCATCATTAAAATATTTGAGTATCTGCTAAGTACATTAGAAATTCAGACCATGTTGGAAGAGGTCATCAAGAGGACCTGACCACAAGTTGACCTGTGAGCTGGACCCAGGCAATCAAAGGCTCCTCCTGCCCTCCCCTGTCCTTGGAATGTACATTATGCCCACCATTCCCATAGTTGGAGCCATTTCAAGGACACAGCCTTGAGAAAGTAATGTGTTGTTGAGACCATTTGGACTGAATAAGTGACTGAGCCCAGTTAAGCTTCTATATAAAATTTTTAAAGATTCTGGTGGGTGGGTGTGGAGATCTATTTGTCTTGCAGCCCCCCAAGACAAGCCTAGTATAAGTTCCCTTGCTTATGAATACTCCCACCTACCAATCAGGAGTGGTCTGCCTCTTTCTTCAGTCTCTCCTTGCCCTGAGTGTACAATGTTCAAATTTCACCTGGAGAACTCCCAAAGTTTCGAACCAACAGACCATTCCTCAAGTTCCTGGTGAACTTCATATTTGTCCTATACTGGGGAACCAGATGGCTAGGGGTAGGGTGGGATGAAGTTAACACAATGCTTTCTGGAATCTGCTTAGTTTCCTGAAACATCTTCATTTCATGGTAGAGGTACTCAATAAATGAATGATGAAGGGATGAATGAGTGAATGACTGTGAGAGGTGCACACTCTTATATGCCCCTGGAAGCCTGTTCTAATCCTTTTTGTGAGGATATAGGCATGTTCTCCTCCAACACAAATTCAAAGAAGGTACTACATATTTTATTTGATAAAATAAATTCATTCCTTTCTCACTCTTTTGCATAGCATTGGTGCAATGATTATGGTAGCCTGTAAGAACACACTGTTCTTGGCATTTGTGGTGGATGCTGTGGTGAGCTGTGCAGATCACCCCTAACTTTTTTAGATCAGAAGCACTCTTCTCCCATGTCTTAGTCCATTCAGGCTGCTGTAACAAAATACCATGACTGAGCGGCTTATAAACAACAGAAGTTTATTTCTCATAGGTCTGTAGACTGGAAGTCTGAGATGGGGTGCCAGCATGGTTGGGTGAGGGCCCTCTTCTGGGTTACAGACTTCTAATAGTATCCTCATATGCTAGAAGGAGAAGGAAACTCGCTGGGAAATGGAAAGAAAAGAATGACACACTGGTCTATCTTAAAAATGATTTCAATGAGGTATGATTTTAAAATTCATTTGTTTTTTTGATTTCTAGAGTACCTTTTCTCCGAAGATGCAAAACACAAAAGAAGGTTTTTTTCTTTCCTCCTTTTTCTGTTCTCTAGGTCCCTCCATGTAAAAAGTACTGCCATTAGGAGTGTGGATCAGATACATTTCTCTGCTTGAAAACCAGATACTTTCAGAAAGGTGAAATAGATAGGGCTGGTTCCTGACTCAATTATGAAATAAAATTTGTTCACGATGAGCCTCTTTCCTTTTATGGTAGACTCTTTCCTTTGTGGCTTCTCTTCTCCCAGTTCTGGGGCCTCCTCAGCCCACTAACAGCCTCTCTTTTATAAAAACACGAATCCCATTCATGAGGGCTTCACTCTCCTGACCTAATTACCTCCCAGAGACCCCATTTTCTAATACCATGATATTGGGCATTAGGATTTAATATATGAATTTTGAGGATACAAAAACATTCAGACCTTAGCACCCCATCTGCTGAATGTGTTGACAGATGACAGTTTGCTGAATTTCACTCACCAAACCCAAACCCAGAGATTGCTGTCTGCTAAGATGAGCCATTTTGCCCATATCACACACCTTTCCTGTGTGGAGCCCACATCAAAGGATCAATGTGAGGGTATAAAGCTTGGCCCTCATTCTCCAATTTGGGACAACTCTGCAAGGTCTTCTCAGCACCAAACATCCCTATGGGATAATCTGAGCCTTTGTTGTGACTACATCACAGCGCAACTTCCTTCTGCCCAATCCTACTTTCTTCATTTCCCCTCAGGTCCCAAGAGCACTCCTCAATAAACTTCCTGCAAGGAAATCTGGTCTCAGAGTATCCTTCATGGGAAACATGACCTATAATAGAACATGTTTGTTAATTTTAAAATTCTTACTTCACCACAGCTAGAATTATGCCAGATCTCATCTATTTTTTCTTCCTCAAGCCTAGGCTAACACCTTGTTACCATAATAAGACCAGTGAGTCTAATGTAGAAAGTGAATCCTGCTATTAAGTCTTAGTGCAACTGTTTGGACAATGAAACATTAAAGTCTGGATTCCACACAACTTTTCATAACCTATACATATAGCTTAATCCCCTAGTCCTTCACTCTCCCTTACCTTCCACTTCTAGTGTCACTCAGATATTTCATGGCCAAACCCACAGGACCAATGACCTCTGCTTGCAGAATGGAAAGAAAAGAATGACACACTGGCCTATCTTAAAGATGATTTCAATGAGGTATGATTTTAAAATTCATTTGGTTTTTTTATTTCTAGAGTACCTTTTCTCCAAAGATTCAAAACTCAAAAGGAGTTTTTTTCTTTCCTCCTTTTTCTGTTCTCTAGGTCTCTCCGTGTAAAAAGTACCACCATTAGGAGTGTGGATCAGATACATCCCGCTTCCTGTTTTATTTTTCTCTGCTTAGAAAGCCAGATACTTTCAGAAAGGTGAAATAAATAGGGCTGGTTCCTAAATCAATTATGAAATAAAATTTGTTCACAATGAGCCTCTTCCCTTTTATGGTAGACTCTTTCCTTTGTGGCTTCTCTTCCCCCAGCTCTGGGGCCTCCTGAGCCCACTAACAGCCTCCTGTTCGTCCCTCTCCCAGCATCCCTCTTCCCCTTTATCCAGCTTTCCTCATTCTGCTGTTCTCTGCCCATGACCCAGAATCAATCTGATGGCTTCCATGCTGCCTGTTGTCACTACAACTGAAACTTCCCTTTTCTATAGCTTATTACCCAAGGCCAACTTTGCTCTCTTAGAAGGCAATTTTACCTGGCACACTTGTAGTTGATTAGTAAGTATTGAAATGAATAAGTATATGAATAAATAAACTGCTCTCTCTTAATACACCACTTAGCACACATGTTATCCCCACCCACCCAAGGTTTATGTGTATAAACAGGGGCCTGGTAAAGACACCATGCCTTCCTTTGTAGCATCCCAACTAGGTGAGTTGGGAGAGAAATACCATGATAGGTGGGTGTTAGAGGATTGTATTAACCAAGAGCTTTTGATGCTTTGACATCTGGGACCTTGCTGATCCTGGAGAGATTGTTCCTCGCAGGGCTAGCCAATTCCTAGAGATAGTAAACAACTCACCTGCTAGAGTGTCTTTCATATGCAAACCAACCAATCCAGGGCCCATACCCAACCACTTCTTTTACCGAGCTCTCACAGGGCTCTCACACTCTGGCCCACCATCCACCTGCCCTAATCACCCCAGGGCCAGGTTCCAGACAACTAGGGACAGCTCTTGTGCCCCCAGCTTGCTGAAATTATTCAGCCCCAGCCACTCCTAAGACTGTTTACCCTGCCATGCTTGTTCCTTCCCATGGAAACCACGATAAAGGCTCTTGCCCACATTTTCTCCTTGCTCCCTATTCCTCCTGACCAACTCTGGTGCTTCCCCATGTGGTCCTGCATGGCATGACGTGTTCTCTCCTCTTGGGAACTGTGAGCAACAAACTGTCTTTTCATTGGCAATTGTCTCCTGATCTGTTGGCCTAATCACACCCTAATAATAATAAAACCTACATTTTAACAGTTATCTCAAATACTTCTCTAATCTCAAGTGTGAGGCCTCCCATTCTAATTCTTTTAAGACCCTGAAAGGAGCCTCTCCTTTTCCATAAGTTCTGACAATTGGAGAAATGACTGCTATCCAAAGAAGGCACTGTAGTAGTAAATAAAAAATAAATAAATAGAAGTGAAGACAGGCTTTACTTAATATGTATAATCAGTCTGATTTCCCAAAAAATCATATAAATTATTGTATTATCCTCAATGAACTGAAGTTCAAAGACGGAAAGTGGTTTTTCCCCCAAAGTCACAGCCACATACACAGAAGAGGTGAGACTCAAACACAAAATTTACAGGCGTTCCTCTGACTTATCCTCTGCTCCCCCTCCTCCTGTCATAATCTTCCAAATCTTCTAGTATCTTTTACAAAGTTCTACTGCATAACGTCACTGCTTCCTTCACAATTTAAAGAAAAAGTAAGGTCAACTTGTCAGCTAGGGCCAATGAATTATTTCACAATGAAAAATAGCTAAGATACATCTAGATATTTCAACAATGATATAGCCTTGGAGAAATGAATATATTGTCTAAGGAAAATTTTACCCAAAGACAGAGGAGATCTAGAAATTACAGAAGTTTATAATACTAAGGCTGATATTTAGTGAATGAATGAGAAATTTTAAAAATCTCTTCTTTCTGAAGAAGTTCCATTCTTTGGTCATGAGTCCCCAGAGCTACAAAGAACAGGATTGGCTGTGAAGAAGATAGGCAAACATATCTTGCAATTTTGAAGAGCCATAAACTGAAAGGAAATACTTAAATTCAATTCTATAAAGATAAAAATAAGTATACAAAAGACAATGTGTAACAGAATTGCTATTGAATGTTGTCTGACAGCAAAAGGCCATAAAGATGTTAAGACCTAATTGGTCAGTGTTGACCCTAGTTATTGGGGGGAACACTTAATTGAAAAATTAACACAATATTGAACAAAATACAGCTCATAGGAATGTATCCTTTAGCATTTACCAAATTCCTACAACAGTTTTGAATCCCACTATTTTAAGCAAGAAAGAGGGAAAGTTGAGGGCCAGCCTGGGTGGCCTAGTGGTTAAGTTCAGTGTACTCCACTTTGGCAGCCTGGGTTTGGTTCCAGGGCGCGGACCTACACCACTCATCTGTCAGTGGCCACGCTGTGGTAGTGGCTCACATACAAAAAGAGGAAGATTGGCAACAGATTTTAGCTCAGGGTTAATCTTCCTCAGCAAAAAAAAAAAAAAAAAAAAAAGAGGGAAATTGAGAAAAAGGAAGAGAGAAAAATAATAAAGTGAATCAAGTGACTTGGAAATAAAAAAATTTAGTGAAAGAGTTGGATTGTAAGTATGGCGAAAAGAAGACTGGATAAGGGGGCTTAAGAGCAACCAGCAAGAGAGGAAGGCAGCATTTGGAGACTGTGATTGGCAGCTGTTAAGAATTTCCCTGGAGTGTAGATAAGAAGAAACAAGCTTGCGTGGCTAGAGGACCTCAGCTGGATATCAGAAGAATTTCCTGACTATAACTGTCAAGAGTTCTGTTTTACAGGATCAAAGGGAGGCTCCTGGGATGTGCCTATCTTAGGAATAGTTTTCAGCCTCAAGCAAGAGACTGGGTGGTTTTCTGCAGCCCTGTGGTTGCACTGGATGGCCTTCTCAGAATCCCTCAGTCTCACGTTGCTGAGAGGCGTGCCGTACACAGCTGCTTTCACAGTGTCCTTGCCAGCTGCTGACTCCCAGCTCAGAGGCTGTGGAGTTTTCCCCACAGAAAGGAACAACCAAGCCTTTCATCCTGTTCCTCGCTTGGACCAGCCCTTAGGTATACACTGTGGTTTTTCAGCTCTTCAGCACTTAGGCACTTTCCTTCTGAACCAGGGGCTTTCTGGGAACAATGTAGCATCTGTGTGTTGACAGTAACAGCCTGTGGGCCAGACACTCTCAGCCAAACTCTCTCCCCTTCCCACACGGGCTGGATGGCACACCTCACCTGCAATATAATCCTAGTCAGCCCCAACCTGCCCTCTTGCCAAGTCCCGCCTTCTCCTATCCATTCCCCAACCTCTTACCTAATTCGGTTCCTAGCCCCTTTGCCAGGTTTATACCAATCCTCATGCAGGTTGGTCTCTCCTCACCTCCCATCCCACTCACAGAGTGAACAATAACACGTGAGTGGCTCACGGCCTGACACTAAACAGTGGGCATTGAAAGGTGAGGTGCACACTCCTTGGTTGGGCAGCTGGATATTTATAAAGGGTTTGGCAAAGAGATGCCAGTCTTTTCCCATAACATCGTTGCCTTTTATTTATTATGAGGTTGTTGATTTACATGGGGAGTTAGAAACTCTAAATAAGCATAGAGTTTTTAAATTGTCTGTTTCTGCCGAGTTCAGAAACTTGGAAATATCATTTAACTTCTGGCAAAAAGGCAATTCCAGAAAGGTGTTTAAAATCATCCTTTTGTCCTTGGCCCTGACTAAGAGAGGAACGTGTGCTTATGAGGAAAGTAGAGTTTCAATCCTTAGATAACCCTAAAAGAGCAGAAACTATGTTGTGTGTAAGGCATGTGCAGTGTACAAATTTAGTCTTAAATGACAAATCAGAACAATCTCCCTCTAGGAATGTCTCTCTTTCATAGCGGTATCACAGTGTTTCTCCTAAGTCCTCCATCCATGGTGTTATAGTGGTACTATAGTGTATGGGCCTATGCAGTATGAATGCATAACAGAAAATTGGATGGGTACTGAGAGAACATAGGAAATTTAACAGAGAGGACAGGAGATCAACTGAGATTTTAAGGAACAAAATGGAGCTCTCTGCGTATGTCTGTAGGGCCCGATGATCCTGTTGTTTAGCGTCTCTGAGGGTTGAGTCGCATCTTTTTGTGCAGCATAAAGTAGATACTTGGTAATATGCAGAACTGTTAGGGAGAAATCAGAGTTCCACCTTTGGAGTCTTTTCTTCTGATTCAGGATTTTCTTTCTGAAAAACATGATGACACTGATATTTAGATTTGGAGCCCACTCTTGTTTTTGAGCTCTGAGATTAGCAAACTGAGCTATTTAACTACCCCTGGAAGTCCTAAATCCATCTGAAATTTTTATCACATGAACTCTTTATATGCAATTTGTTTTGTTTCCCATTGATACCATAGACAGAATATTGAAATTCAAAATTCAACTCCTTTGATTATGTAAGACCTTTCCAAAAATGCTTTTGTAGTTCTTTTCCCATGACTGTAATCTAATCAGCATCCTGACTCTGACCACCATATCCTCATATACCTTTGCTCATGATCAAATCCAGTAGAGCCCAAAGAATTTTTACTCAACGGGAAATAAAAGCGACATAAAGAGGAAGAAACTCAATTTGTTTTACCTGTGGTCTCACACTTACCAGCCGTTTCCCTTTCAGGAATCCATCACAAAAGTTTCGCACGTGCTCTACTATAACTTCTGTTATGGGCAGGGTATCCCACTCATCGTCTAGCGTGTGGTAAATGGCAAACGCGGGCAGTTGAGACTCCTTTAGTTTGAAAAATGATATCACCTTCCCATTTTTCTTCACACCGCTGTCCACCAGGATAAATAGTACCTGTAGTTGGAGAAGTTTGAAAGAGAAAGATCTATCTGAGGTCCTGGGGAGAAAGAGATACCCTGTAATTGTTGCAGTTTACACTGATTGAATTTAAGGTCTGTGCCACACAATTTAAATCTCAATTTAGGTGAATTTCTCCTTATTTTGCATTGCTTTGGTATTTTATCCCTTTGATCCGGTTTATTTAATTTTAAGAACATAGAATTGGAAAAGAGTTTAGTGATTAGCTAAGGGAGAAAGCATAGCCTAATGGTTAAAAGTGGAGACTTAGTCTTAAATTTTGTCTCTAGTACTTTCCAGTTGCGTGACTTTGGGCAAATTATTCAGCCTTTCTGAGACTCAGTGTTCTTATTGGAAAAGTGGGCTTCTGTTGGGGCAGATTAAACGAGAGGATGCATTCAATATCTCTAGTACAGTTTTTAGCACACAGCAAGTGCTTGATGAATGTTAAGTATTTTATGTTATTAAATCAAACCTTTTACCCAAAGTAGAAATCTTCTTTATGATATTCTTGTTAGGCAATCATCTACATTCAGTAACACAGACAACTTCTAGTGTTAGGGAAACAACTACTGGAAAGTCAACTTATTTATTCCCACACAGTTCTCATCATTGAACAGATCTCTAGTTCAGTGCAGTAGCTTTAAAGTGCTGGAAGTTTTACTATTTCAGTGATATCAAGCAGAACTGTGCAAAGTAGGGAAGGGAAAGAAAGAAATATTTATTGAACGCTCATTGGGCACCATGACAGGTGTTTTATATAAGAAATAAGCCCTGAGGTCTACAACTTTAAGAGATGATAGCAAGGAGTAAACAAATTGCGACTAATGGGTGATTTTTATTTTCAGTATCTTTGGGTCTCTATTTTCTCTCCACCTATAAATGCAAAAAAGAAAGCAACAGACTTACCACTAAGGGAAGATATCATTATATAGGCATTTAATAGTACAAAATACAACATCTTTAATTTTAAATCAGAATAATGTGATTTATTATGTCCCAGTTCTTACTTTGTTACCACATAACCATATTTGTGGTTTCTCTTACTAATCTGCCTTCCCTGGCTCCATCTCCCTTTTTCTAGTGTCCTGGGGCTGAATGTTCAAAATGGTGTCTTTCTTTTCAGACTTACCTTCCCCTGGAAGAGCTTAGCTGCCTCCTGGTATCTATGCATGCTTTCTTTATACTCTGAAGAGGCCTTGTTTATCATCAGTAGAAGATGAATCTCAATTATGCTATTAAATAGGCCAACCACAGTCTGGCAAATAGAAAGGTATTATGGTAGAATGAAAGAGAGAGGGAGAAAAAAAATCCATTAGCGGCAATCCAGTGAATAGGTAGACTGAAACATAAATGAGAGCTGTCCATCCATAACGCAAATGGTAACTAGCTTCCAAGATGGCTCTCAATAAGTCTCATCTTCTGGTTTTCATGCAGCTGTGTAGATGCCTCCTCTCCAAGCTGAATAGCGCTGGGCTGAGTGGCCAATGGGATATTGCGGAAATGATGGAGCATGACTTCCAAGGTTAAATCGTAAAAGACATCATGGCTTCTGCCTTGCTCTCTCTTTTATCACTCACTCTGTGGAAAACCAGCTCCAATGTTGGGCACTCAAGCAGCCCTAGGGAGAGATTCACACAGCAAGGAACTAAGGCCTCCTACAAACAGCCAGCACCGACTTGCCAGCCATGTGAATGAGCCATCTTGGAAGCAGATCCCCCAGCCCCAGTCAAACTTTCAGACTGCAACCTCACGAGAGATCCCAGATCAGAAGCACCACTCCCAAATTGTTGACCCACAGAAACTGGGTGAGATAATCAATGTTTATGGTTTTAAGTTGCTAAGCTTTGGGGTAATCCGTTATGCATCAATAGACAACAAATACAACATATAACACATTAGTCACTTTTTTCATCCCTCTTTGTGTAGCAAGAGTGGTCAGATACTCTTAAAATGTGGCCTTCAACCACATGTGAGTAGTGCATACTTACTGAGTGCTTTCTATGTGTCAGGCACTGTTTTGAGGTCTTTACATGTAATAACTAATTTAATCCTCAAAGTCCCAGCTTTATAAATGCATAAATTGAGGCACAGATAATTAAGCAACTCCCCAGAGTCACAAAGTGGTGGTCTGGGATTTACTCCAGGCAGTTTGGATCCAGAGTCTGTGCTCTTAACCATCAGGATGTACTGCGTCATACACAGCTGATTGCAAAACTCCATCTGAACCAATTCAACACTAAGCATAGTTGAACCAGTCTACTTGGGGTCAGTAATAAGGTAAGCTCTTGTGGAGACAAGAAGCATTGGCCCTTTTTTGCTGATTAGAGACAGTGATTCCCCACGAAGTTGCGAATGACCGAGGGGAGTGGGACAGTCAGGAGCCAGAGTGAGGAGAGGAGAAAGAGGGTGAAACTATGGCACTGGCTCCCTTCATTTCACTTTCCCGAATAGTGTTGACAGTGTCTCTAGTTTAAACAAATCCCATTCCTTTTCACCTCTCCCTTCTTAATACAGAAAGCATTGCTATAAAACTAGCATGTGCACAGGAAGAGAGAGTATGGTGGATTACCGAACCATCGGACAGAGTCCTGGGATGGTAGGAAGAGGAACAACTAGGTAGGATCCTTCTGGAAGCTACACACTGCTCTGTAGAGCTTCTTCAGCTCCACTGGCCAACATGTAGACAAGGAGAGCCCGGTGGGTTCTTTCTCAAAACTTTCTCCCTGGAGTTTAAAACCAGTTCTTAGATTTTAAATTTGGGAGATTGGATGTAAATAATTGTCTCTTGTTTTACTAGATCCTGCTACTTAAATTTAGAGCACGCACCTACCCTCCTAGAGCAGAGATGAAGGGTGATTCTTAGGAAGAATCAAGAAATAAAAGCTAAGAAGTCAAAAAGTACAGTTGTCCTAGCAGAAAGGATTGGACATAGCAGAAGTGATTAGTGTAATCCGAATAGCCACAGCCTAGATTACCTTGAAGCCATATATTGTGTGTGCATTAATAGTGCATGGCAGCCCAAGTAGATGGCTGTGAGTTTCCGCCTAGTTGCTACTGGTGCAAACCTGCGCACTGGCCACAGGTGAGAAATAATTATAACAGTGTGGGCAGGTCTTCAAATGAGAAAAATACTGCTTTTGGGAAATGAAAAAGTCACAATAAAAGTTGAAATTGCTTCTCTAAAGAAATTCTTACCTAATTTCTTCTCGATGTGATTTGCCTTCACTACTAATGTGGAACTTAAATATGTCATTATTCTGTAAGATAAGAGAGGGACCTGGCGTAAGAACTCAGGAAGGCCAGTCCTTGCCCCTGCCTTAGCCTACAGAACTCCAGGACACTGAAGCCATAAACCCAAGGACCATAAGATTATCTTTTCTGGTCACACATGCACTCCTGGCAGCTCAACAGACATAAGGAGCAGAATGATCATGCTCTAAGAGAAAAATGCCTTTTTGATTATTGCTGCCAGCACCCCTGGGGTGCATGTGTTTGGATTCTTAGCAAAAGTGGAAATGGAGTCACTGCACCAGAGAGACAAACAAGGTGTGAGAGGTGGACAGGAATTCAGTCAACAGGAAAAGGGGTGTTTTCTACTGAAGGCCGTTGTGGCGCAATGGAAAAACCACAGGACTGTCAGACAGACCATTCATGAAAAAGGCAGGGACAAGTGGATAGGGCTGTCTCTGCAGCTCGAATTACCAGTCATATGGCCTTGTGGAAGTTACTTCACTTTTCTGAACTTCCATTTCCTTTCCTGTGAAATGGAAATAGATAATACGAGCTAATGCATCATCAGTTAAATTTTCCTCCTTAACTGATGCCTTTTCTACATACTCATTGCATGGTCTTGTATAAGTCACTTGGATCTTGAATCTTCTCTTCTGTAAAATGGGTATAATAATTTCCTCTCTTCTATCTCAAAAAAATTAATGTGAGGATTAAATGAGAAAATGATATGAAAGGGCTTTGTAACTTCTAAAAATCATGATATGAGTGTAAAGTACTGTTATTAGAGAATTCACAGCATTTCTGAGCTGATGTAGATCACTGGAAATTAATACTCCATCACTCTATGATCTACGTCAGGGAAAATAAAAGGCAGGACATAGAAGGTGAGTCTATAAGCTGTACAGTGTTAGAAGACCAAAAGATTATCAGGACAAGTGGACCAACGCCTTCACCCAGGTTGCATGCAGCATGCATGCAAAGGAAGACAAACCTAGAGAGGAAGGTTAGGCAGCATGAGGGTCTAGGCACGTGCAGGTGGTGCCAGACCAGGAAATGTTAGTTACTAGTCCACAAGGAGATAGGCACAGAAAATGGGAATAGGTGTTCAAAAACTTTTATAGAAATTTTACATCGCTGTGGCATCCAAATACGTGATCACCAATATTTGTCACCAACGCTTTAGGAAAAAATGGCCCTTTGGCATAGACTGCTGTCTCGTTTGAGCAGCACGGTCTAGAGTGTTGCTTGGATCAGAGTTGCCTTCACGGAACACTCTCAGGCAGCAAAACTCAGAAGATTTTGAATCAGTCACCTTAACTTGGCATTCTGGCTCTCTTTCTTACTAGTCGTGCAGCATGCCATTTAACTTTCCTCTGTTTCTTTATTGGGTAGGGACAAGTTTATCAATATTAGAGGGTTGTAGTAAGGATGGCAACATACACAACTAGGTGTTCAGTTAAAGGTGGTTACTGTTATTATTGGTCAAAGGATCAGAACTCCTGGAGGAAAGGGTCTCTGCTATGAAGACAAGTACCCTCCCCGGGATAGGGACATAAGGGGCTGAAGACAGGGGCTGTGATTTACCACAGGGTTGTACTCTGTCACCAAGTGGAGGTTGTTCGTCCCAATGAAAATGCTTAATTTGGTGGCATCAATGTTTTCAAGGTCTTCGCTCTTTAAATCCAGTTGTTTATCGACCTGGGTAACACAAAAAGGATAAAATTGTCACTGTTCTGACTTAATTCATTCATTGATAAATGTTTCTGGCCCATTTACCACGTCAGGCACTATCTAAAGCTCCAAAGACAGAGAGGTAAACAGGAAATGTTCCCTGCCCTTGAGGAACACACTATCGTGAGGGATACAGACAAGTGAACATAAATGTCCCACAGAGTGTGGCAAGTATCATCACAGGGGAGTCACAATCCTATATGTCACCTAAGGAGGAACAGAAAAGCTTCCAGAAAGAGGTAGCTCCTGAAAAATGCCTAAGATTTGGTCAGATGAATGAGGATGGGGAGGGAATTTTAAATAAAGAACAGAGTTTGCAAAAGGCCAAAAGATGTGAGATGCATGTTCTGGAAGCTGCAGTTAGTTTACTGTGACGATAGCAGTAGATGTTGAGTCTAGGCGGGAGAGAGATGGCTCAGAGAGGTAGGCAGAGGCAAACTTCTGAAGGGTCTTGAAGCCAGAGTAAGAAGATGAAACTCTAATATGAAGGCAAGGGAAGCCATTTCTGTGATCAGATTTATGTTTTATTTAGGTACCCTTTTAATGTGAAATAAAACATACATACAGAGAAAAGCACAAAACAGAAAACGTAAAACTCAGGAAATTATTACACAGCAAACAGCTGTGGAACTACCACTCAGGTGAAGAAATAGAATTTTGCCAGAACCCCTGAGGCCCTCTGTGCTCCCTTCTAATCAATAGCCCATCCATTTTTACCAAAAGTAACCATTATCCTGACTTTTATAGTTACAGTTTTCCTCCTTTCCTTTATAGCTTTATCACTGAAAGATGCATTTCTTAATGCTATGGTTTACTTTTTTAAAAACATTATGTAAATGGAAACAAACTATGTTTTTTGGTATGTGCATCTCATTTCTTTTGCTTCACATTTTGTTTATGTGTCATGCACGTTATTGTACATATCTGTAGTTTGTTCATTTTCCTTGCTGTATAATATTCCATTGTAGAAATGTGCAGAGTTTATTTAGTCATTTTACTGTTGATGGATATTTAGGTTGTTTCCTGTTTCTGGTTATTAAAGTAATACTGCAATAAACACTCTGGTTCATATCTCTTGATACACATATGCCACTGTATCTCTTGAGCATATTATATATCTAGGACTGGGATTTTTGATTGTAGGGTATGTGTATTCTCCACTAGCAGAAAATGCCAAGCTATTTTCCAAAATGGGTAATAACTTACACTTGCACTTGAATTGTTTCGAAAGGTCCTACTGCTCCACGGTCTTGCCAATGCTTAGTATTATCAGCTTTTCTGATTTTACTCATTTTGGTGAACTTGTGGTAGTATCGTATTGTGGTTTTAATTGCATTTCCTTGATTAACCACTTGTATATCCTCTTTTGGGAAGGGTCTATTCAAGTCACTTGCGTACTTTTCTATTGAGTTGTCTTTTTCTTGTTGATTTGAAGATGTTTTTATATATTCTGGATACGAGCACTTTGTTGGTTCTATATTGCATACCTTCTCTCTCACTGGGGTCTTCACTTGTAATGGGCACCGCTCATGAACAGAAGGTAATTTCAATGTAGTCGAGGTTATCAATCTTTTCCTTCACAGGTAGTGTTTGTTTTTGTTTTGTTTTGTTTAAAAATCTTTGACAACGCCAAGGTCATGAAGATGTTGTCTTATATTATTTCCTAGAAACATTATTATTTTGTCTTTCACAAATAGATCTAAAATCCACCTAAAACTCATTTTTCTTACTTCTTAAATGGATGCTTAGATCCTTGATTTTTAGCATTGCTCTTTTCTAAAATATACATTAAAAACTACACATTTCCCCCTTATAAGGTTATAAACATCCATACATTTTATATGTAGATTTTATTATCATTCAGTTCAAAATGTCTTCTAATTTCTGTTCTTATTTCTTACCCAACCTATTAGTTATTTAGAAGTGTATTTCTTAGCTTTCAAATGTAGGATTTCCTGGTTATATTCTTGTTATTGATTTCTAGCTTAATTTCTACGTTTTATTTATATCATTTGTCAATGTTATATATGGTAGTCCCCCTTATCTGTGGGGATATGTTCCAAGACTCCCAATGGATGCCTGAAATGGTGGAGAGTAGCAAACTCTATATATCCTATGTTTTTTCCTATACATACGTACCTATGATAAAGTGTAATTTATAAATTAGGCATAGTAAGAGATTAAAAACAATAACTAACAATAAAATAGAACAATTATAACAATATACTGTAATAAAAATTACTGTAGATCATAGCAATCTCAGCATATGATTTTTTTTCTTTCCTTATTAAGTTGAAAACTTTCACCTTTTCATTTAAAGGAAGCGCTTTACGGCTCCTTGTTGGCATATCCAAATTGCCAGCGTCACTACTCTTGTGCTTCGGGGCCATTATTAAGTAAAATAAGGGTTACTTGAACTCAAGCACTGTGATACCATGACAGTTGATCTGATAACCCGCACGGCTACTAAGTGACTAATGGGTGGGTAGTGTATACAGCGTGAAGACCCTGGACAAAGGAATGATTTATGTCCCTGGCGGGCCGGGTCTGGGTGGTAGGAGATTTCATCATGCTACTCAGAATGGTAAGCAATTTAAAACTTATGAATTATTTATTTCTGGTATTTTCCATTTGATGTTTTCAGACTGTGGTTGACCACAGGTAACTGAAACTGTGGAAAGCAAAACCACAGATAAGGACGGACTACTGTATATTACATGTGTCCTTAAAATTATGTATATTCCATAGTTTTTGAATACAGTATTCTGTACATGCCAATCAGGTCATTTTGTTAATTTTATAGTTCAAATTTTCTATATTCTTAGTGATTTTTTTTAAATGAGTTATTCTATCAAGAGAGGAGTATTTAAAATCTCCCACTATGATTGTGGATTTAGCCCTTTTTTCTTACAATTCTGTCAGTTTCTGCTTATATATTCTTTCGCCATGTATTAGATAAACACAAACTTGGAATTGTTAAATCTTCTGGGAATATTGAAATTTTTATCATTATAAAGTATCATTCTTAATCTCTAGGGATGCTTGTTGCCTAAAATTCTACTTTGTCTAATATTAATATGCTTATATCAGTTTTCTTTTGGAAGTGTTTTCTTGGTCTATCTCCATCCTTTTACTTGTAACCTATCTTTATATTTTACATGTGTCCCTATGTTTTAAAATGATGTGTCCCTTGTAAAAAACACATAGCTGTATTTTTTAATCCAGTCTGATAATCTTTGTCTTTCAACTGGATTATTTTTATATAATTGTTATTAATAATATATTTAATTAAATATGCATTTTTCAATTGATTCTGCCTGTTCCAAATCCCATTTTCCTTGATTTCTGGCCTACTTTGAATTGATTGAGCAATTTATATTATTCCCTCTCTCCCTTTATTGGCTTGGAAGTGGCACAGGCTATAATTATTCTCTTAAGGATTACCAGCATGAATTATACAACATGCCTTCTTTACTTATCAGAATCTAATATTAATTGGCAATTTCACCCTATTCTTGGACAATACAGACATTAGAACATTCTAGTACAGTTTACTTCCTTCCAATTCCATTCCCTGACCCCACACTCAAGACTTAAAGGCAATTATTGTTGTGTGTCTTAATTCTAAACCTCACAAGACATTATTATTATTATCATATAATCAATATACATTTCTATTTGTGCACATATTTACAGTTTAGGTTTTCTTCATTTCTTCCTGCATTTTTGAGCTTCTATCTGGGATGGTTTTCCCTCTGCCTAGAGAACACCTTTTAGTAATTCCTTTAGTATGAGTTAGATCTGTTGGGTGACATATTCTCTCAGTTTGGTTGTTTAAAATATCTTTATTTCACTTTTTTTTTTTGAAGGCTATTTTTGTTGGGGATAGCATTCTAAGTTGACAGCTATTTTCTTTCTGCTTTTGAAAGATATAATTCTTTATATTCTGCATTCCACTCTCCTATTGAGAAGTCATCTCTGAACCTTTAATATTACCCCTTTGAGATTATTTTGAGGGTAATCTTTTTTCTCTGATTTAAGATTTTTCTCTTTTTCTTGAGTTTTAGCTATTATACTGTGGCATGGCTAAGGGTAGATTATAGATGACACATAGATATATAATTACATACAGGGGCAGGTGTATGCGTGTGTATATATATGTATGTGTGTATGTATGTGTATTTATATATTCGTATGTGAGTATCCTAATCCAATTTCAAGAATTGAGATGACTTGAATCTGTGCTGCAGCCCTTGGGAGGGCTGATCTACTTATGGTTCATTCTTATTTTTAGGGTCCTACGTGAGGCAAAGAGCATTTTACTAGATCCAACTCCTGCTTCCTCTTGTGGTCCCCGGACTCCAACATTTACTTTTCTGGCTCTTTGAGGGTCTCAAAAATGCTAATAAACCTCTCAAATCTCTTGCCTGCTTCTTCTAGAACTGGCTAAGTCCCCCCAGAAGAAAAGCAGGCCCAATACCGGGTTCATCTTTTTGGGTTTCCATCTTCTTCTAGATCTTAGTCTAGACATTTCCCCCTCTCTTGCTAGTTCTCCAACGCCTTCTTATTTATTTATTTATTTTGCACAGCCTTCAAAAAAAATGCCTTTGGGGGCTGGCCCGGTGGCGCAAGCGGTTAAGTGCGCGTGCTCCGCTGCGGCGGCCCGGGGTTCGCTGGTTCGGATCCCCTATAAAGTGGAGGAAGATAGGCACCGATGTTAGCCCAGGGCCCTCTTCCTCAACAAAAAAAGAGGAGGATTGGCAGATGTTAGCTCAGGGCTGATCTCCTCACAAAAAAAAAAAAAAAAAAAAAATGCCTTTGGTGGAAGGGATTGTCTAGTTACCTGGTCTGTTATCCCATATTTGCATTTAAAAACAACCTTTCCCTACCATATTTAGATATATTAAAATATAGAACTTCATACTGCTAATCATTGATACCAGAATTCCCCATTCCCCTCCTCCAATCTACTTAGGCCCGTAAAGACACAAGATAACGCTTCCATCACCTATAGCAGCTATGCCTACAGATAAAATTATCAGGGATAGCTCTTGAGCAATTTTGTCTGTTTCCTAAAATAGTTTGGGTCATTTTTGAGATCTTTGGGCCACCAACTCTTGGACATCTCCTTAACCTCTTAACCTCCCTTACATCTGCTATTTCATATAGATCCTACCTAATCAGATCTTGCTCTGGATCACAACCATCCTTTTACCTCTAAGATACTGTCTCCCCGTCTACCCAGCAAAGTCAGAGGTAAGTCTCATTTTAGTTTATGTAGGAGGGAATTCAGACAAAGGTAAACTAAATCCACTGAACAGTAAGAATCCAAAATTGTTCATTCTTGTCAACCCCATGATGACTCCCATTATCTATTTTTCACTTCTTTTGTTCAAGATGGCCCCCATTGGGTTAATTAAAAGCAATATGAACCTCCAAGAAGCCCAATGCACTCGTTATGGTTAACTTTATTAATTCTGGATATATGTAGTCATTCTGTGTTAATCTATTTATTTACAAATTATTTGTTGAGTGCCTGCTATACGTTAGGCACTGAGGCACAGAAGTGCTAACATTCACTCAGATACCAATTTAATCTCTTTATTTTATGACTGTTTTTCACAACTCAAATTTATGAAATAAATAAATACTGAAATACAGAAAATGTTTGTATTTCCCAAAAAGAATTTTGAAAAAAAATTCATCAAAACCATGGGGTATTTTAAAATGTGAACTCCCTTTGTATATTTAATTCTTTTAAAATTCACAAAGTTCTGAGTAGAAAGCTTGGGGCAGAAATATAAAAGCAAGAGAAAATATCTTCTTAGGTGGAGTCTTTGCCCACCCGTCTACCATCCTCTTCTCCGAGTCAGGAAGAGTGAGGAGAGAAAGAAAATGAGCTACACAGGATCTTTACAGCTGCTGAAGTCTTGCTTTCCATCTGGCATGCCTCCTTCACACTTAAGGCCTTGCTAATTGCAACATCAAAATCATTGTTTTTATAATCACAATCAGGGCCCTTTTAATATTTAATATGTCTAAATACTTCCCGATGATTTTTCTAGGAACTCCCAGGCCTGGCACTGTTCCTCAGCCCACATAGCTGTGCTCTAGGCCAGGAGCCTCCTCCCTCTCTATTCTCTATTCCAGGCAGTCCCTCACATTTCCCAGAACAGGGAGAACAGGAAACACCCCTGACTCCAGGTGTTTCTGGACTTAAGGAATGCAGTATATTGGAGGCACAGCATGTTAAGTGGTGATAACATTCTCTAAGAAGCAAAGAGCTTTCATAAAAACCACCCTCCTAAAGTCTCTCCAGTTTGTGGTGCATCTTTTAACAAAACATGCCTGATTATTTCACTATTTCTTAAACTAATAAACTCTGGAACCATCATGTGTGGGATTCATGGAAACAACATGTGAAAAGGATCTCTCTCTTCTGTAAAAGGAATTATTTGCATAACGCACTGGAAAGAAAATCTGACCCTGGAACCAAGAGTTGGGGAAAAAAATTTTTCTATATTTTTCCAATTTCGGTGAAGAATTTTACTTGAGATATCATATTATTTCTTTCCCCAAGAAAAGAAGTGCCAGAAGAAAAACAGAAACAGTAAACCGGAAGAGATGCCACTTTAAAACATACTTTTGAGTTTCCCCAAGAGTATCAAAAGTGGCTTATTTTATGTTTTAGACACTATACCATCTCGAGAGATTTAATCACTCCTTTTCTGTTCATTAGCATTTCAGCAATATTCCGTGGAACTTCTATGGATTTCTCTAATTAACCACCCCGCTTTTCATAACATATGTTAAAATTGTCTTAGTGGATGCTATAGTTATAGTATTAAATATCTTGGATAGCACTGAGAAATCATTTGTTAAGCAAATACCCTCATGTCCCTGGGTTTGTTTTCATAAGCTGCTTAGCTTACCATATAAAAAACTATTTGATAATTTGACATATCTTACTTCTTGCATTTCTTTTTTTTTTTTTAATTTTTTGTTTATTGCAGTAACATTGGTTTATAACATTAAGTAATAGATAATAACAACAATAAACTTCTTGCATTTCTTATCAGTTTATTTTTATGCACTGGTTCCATCTGTTTGTCTTTGTTTGGCAAGGTGCATTTCTTATAATAGGTACCCAACAAAGAACTGTAAAAGGAATGAAAGAATGCCTCCACTGTGTTTCCATTACTATCCTACTGGGTCAAAGTTAGGATACTTATGTCTCTTAAAATAGAAGTGATTGAGAATACCCAAAGCAGGATAAACATTCAAATCATATCTGAAATTCCATTTTAGGACAGGCTCATGGTTTATTCAACCCGGGACTACATCTCTCTTAGGGCAACAATAATGTCCCATTGGAGAGTGTGGAGGGTCTTCCTGCCATCACGCTCACAAAAGATAAGCTGTGTCCTCAAACAGACAGGTTGTCATATACAACTTATTATTGTTCCATTTTACTTAAATTCTTCCTGATAACATTTCTGTAGTTGGCCTGCGCTACTATTGGAGAGTGATGTGTTCCATGAGTACACCATTTGCTGGCCTCTTACTGCTCCAACATTTCAAGCGTCCAGTAATGTCAATTCATTATAGTCTTATTATTTTTTCACTTATCATTTATTTAAGCTTATCTCTAAATATGTTCTTAAAATTGAAAATTCTATACATCTAAATTCTGAAATTTCTTTGCCAAGTTATATAATGTTTACATTAAGTCTTGGGAAATAATCCTGGAATTTGATTAAATAGTGCCAGAGGGATAGAGAAATGGTTTAGGAGATAGTGATTTAGAAAAAAAAAGGCTTTGGATTGAAGGGCATTAGAGTAGATAGAATCTAGGAGTAAAACAAAGGTTTTCTTCAGGGTTAAGCATTTTAGGAAGTCACTATAGTATGGTAGGAAACTATGCTTTGAATCAGCAATGCTGGGGATGAATCAGATCTCTGTTACTTTATAGTTGTGAGACTTTGGACAACTGAATCAATCTCATGGAACGTTAGCTTTCTTATTGATGCTGCAGGGATAATAATAATAATTTCATCAGATTCTTGTGAGAATTAAATGATAGAACATTGGAAAACACCTAGCATAGTGCCTATCCTAAATTAGACACTAAAACAAACAAAGAGAAGAAACTATAGATCTAAGATGAAAGTAGATACCAGAAAATTTGCAAAAGGCTCAAGTTTCCCAATGTAAAAAAGAATCATCTTGGTTGATGTTCTCTTTAAAAAAAAAGTTATCCCAAACTCCTGAATAATAATCTTATTAAAATATGGACTCAACTTTTGGAAATGTAAACTGAGAAAAAAATGTTTATCTAAAAGCTGGCACGGCATAGGGTGAGCCTATCCCACACTGGGCAATGGAGTAGGGCAGGAACCAGTGTGTTTGTTTTCAGTAAGGCACGTAAATAATTTTCTCCAAAGAGATCCCAAGAGTTCATTCAGAGTGGGTCTGTCTTTTAGTGGTAAACCAAAAACAGATGCTAAAGAAGAGTGAATAGCTCTGGGAAGTCATCAACAGGGCTTTATAAAGAATAAATTGTAAGCACATCTAGTGAGCCCATTAGAGGTTGTAAAGCCTTGTAGAGACATTGGAAGCAACAGTACTTGTTTTTCTTCCCCACATGTGTATCTTGGTTGTACTAAGACTTTTAAATCATGCCTTTGTAAGATCTATAAACAACAAACTGGGACAAAAGTACTTGTGGAGCTGTAGCTGATTAGAAGTTGTGTATTGAAGGGTTACTACCAATGGTTCAACGGCAACATGAAAGGCCTTAGCCTAACCTTCCATGTCTTTCTTACCAAAGCTTTTCACAGAAAAGCTTGATTTATTCCTATCTCACAATGGTGAAAATGCAAACCTGCAACTGCTGTCCAGGTAGGGGAAAGATTGCTGAAGGGACTTATGCACCCTCAGACATACTCTTGGAGGTGAGTCAATTCCTCAAACACTTTCTGAGTGTCTTCTAGGTACTGGAGGCGTATTGCAGACCTTTTGAATACAAAGATGAATAAGTCATGGTTCCTGGCTTGAATAGCTCATGGTCTAACCGGGTAAAAGGTGAGACAGACACAGAAATACATTACACGCACTATAAAGTGGTAAACGAAAATAGAGACAAGGAAGTCTAGAGGAATAATTGGGCCAATTTGGAGATTCCGGGGAGGCTTTCTGAGGGATATGATGCCTGAACTGATTCACTGGAATATGAGGAGTTAGCTGGGTGAGGCTAAGTGAAAGGGGGCACCAAGGGGTGATGGCATTCTAGGCAGAGGAATAGCCTCTGTGAAATCGTGGAATTGTATCATCGTACTATGTATAGCTGGGTAGTAGAGGGTAAAGCCCAGAGTGGGAAATGTGCTGGAAAAGGGAATAGAGAAGCAGGTAGTTGCCAGGTCATAAAACACTGTATGTTTAAATATCACCATTTTGATCTTGTAAGAAATGGGGAATACTGAAGAGTTTTTAAGAAGGGAGTGCCATGGTCAAATTTCCATTTTAAATCTATCATTTTGATACCAATCTAGAAATCGATATGAAGTAGTAAAAGGAGATCAATTAAGAAGCTATTGAAATTGTTTATACCAAAGATGCTGAAAGTCTAAATGAGAAATGAAATAGAAAGAATGGAGGAGAATATAGGTTCAATAAGATAGGAGGTACAACTGGCAAAACTTAAGATACTGACTGAACGTAGCCATTCGACAAAATAGTGTTTTAGAGGAAAGAACATGATTCAGCAGGTGCAGACGATATATTCAGTTTTGAATATGTTAAGATTGTAGTGTTTATGAGAGTATCCAAATAGTTATATCCAGAAAGCATTTGAATCATGAGAGCGGTCCAGGCTAGAGATAAAACATTCCAAATCCTCAGAAAACACATGATAGTCAAACATGAGAAAGAATTATATTACCTAAGGATTATACATTCATTCCTTCATTAATTCATTCACATATTCATTTAATGAGCATCTGCTACGTAGCAGGCACTTTTTTTAGGCTCTGTGGTTGAAGTAGTGAACAAAACAGTCTCTGCATCCATGGAGTATAGATTCTGTAATATACATTGGCAAGAGCATTGCGTCTGGCAGCAGTGTAGGTGGAGAAAGAGAAAGTCTCAAGGAGACTAAGAACAGAAGAGGAGAGCCAGGAGAAGGAGGTTCCTAGAAGTCAAGGAAAGAGAGAATATTAAAGAGAAAAGAGTGGTCAACAATGTCAAATATGGCAGAGATGTTCCATAAAATAAGACCTAAACGTGTTCATTGGATTTGGAAATATGAAAACCATGCCGACCTGGATGAAAGCAGTTTTAATGGAGTGATGGGGCATAAACGAGATAGCAGTGCATTTAAGAGCTTAAAGAGAGTTGGAGACATTGAATATAAAACACATTTAAAAGAGGTTTGGATGAGAAGTAAAAGACACAGATAGGATGAAGGCTATTCAGTCCAGAAATCTCGAAAACTTTATCCTTTGCTCAATTTCTCATATCCAGTGGACTCTGGTCATCTTTGCCTTGATATTCTACCAACAATACAAACTCAACAACAAACTAAAGCATTAGAAATCCCTATTTCTGTATATGCCCTCACTATTCCCAGGTACCCAGTCTTTAAACTTTGCCTCCATTCCATAAATTTGATATCTAATCCTTGCAGGACCTGCTTATCCTTCACTTTATGTTGCTACCTTTCTACTACAGACCCTTAGTACATGATCTGTTTTCTGAGCCTAACAAATTTCTCTCTACTCTTATCTTTTTGCCTAACAATCCGTCTTACCCATCACTGCCAAAATAATCTTGCTAAAACACATTCCTGTTCATATTACTCCCCAGATCTAAAGGCTCTAGGGGCTTTCCTGTGCCAGCTAAATTAACTGCAAACCCATTAAGCTCATATTCAAATTTCTCCACAATGTGGTTCCAATCAAGCTTTTCTGATTTATATTCATTTCCCCAAAACATGTACCCTGAGATCCAGTCAGGTTGGCCTGATCACTGTATCTTAAGTTTATTTGTTTTTCCCACGGTAGCCATGAATTCTCCTCCACATTGCCCAAATTTTATCTATCCTTTAAATCCCAGTTCAGTTGTCTCCTTCATCAATTTTTGGTCAGAATTCCTATACTGTCTTTATCCTTTGAACTCTCATAATAAATTATCCATAATGATGCTTTTGTAGATTATGTTTACAATCTCTGCTACATTTTAAGATCTATGAGAGGGGAGAATACACTTAACATGTTTTGATTATCAATATCTTGCATTGGCAGACAGTAGTTGTTTAATCTGTGTTTGACAAATGTAAGTGAACTCCCAAAGATATAAAAATATAAAATTTTAGAGCTCAGAATGACCTTCAAGATGATATGGTCAAAACCTTTTTTTTATAGGTGAAAGAATTGAAGCTAAAAAATGTTAAGTGACCTGCCCAAGCCACATGGCTGGTCAGTGACAAGGCAGGGCTACAAATCTCGTCTCCTGACTCCCAGTCCAGTCCTCTGTCCATTTCCTGACAGCGTCTGTTTGGAAAGCTTGAGTTGAGCCATCATCCTTGTCATCATTGTCCCTGACTCTGGCATCATCATTTGTGTTAAAGACATAGACCCCTTTCTAGTCTCACAAGATTGTGAATCCACAACCTAAGGAGAAACTGGGAGAAGGCTCAAGCTGCCCTCCCAACTCACCAGACGGAAGAGGGAGATGGCGTTCCCAGTGACGTTGTAGTGGGCCAGGACCTCAGAATCAGTGCTCATTCCAAATGACACGTCTTGGAAGTTTTGCACCACACTACGGAATATGGACACTGCTGGTATTTCTAAATCCTAAAATCAAGAGGAAAAAAAAACCCACAGGGGTTATTTTGGAGAAGAGAGACATAGAAACAGAATAGGGAATAGAAATGTGCTCACTCAGATCAGAAATCATAGACTTGATTTACTGTCCAGTGAAACAACATTTACCTCTGAGAATGCAGGCTAAATTTGCAGTGGCATTGTTGAATTTTCCAGGCTGGCTGGGTTAATAGGTAACTACAAAGTTGTGGCTAAGCCTGGGACTCCTGTCTGGTCTTACCATAGAACTTCAAGTTTATTAGTAGCTGAGAGGGGCCTCAAAATCATAGAGGCCTGCAGAGTTGGGCTGCACTGTTGTTGATATACCTGAGGAGGCAAATATTTTGGGAACAACTTGTGGAGGAAAGACATAATGCAAAAATAAAATATAGGTGCTATCAAAAGCACCAAAAATAAAGAAAAAAAGAATAAAAAATTTAAAATGGAAGCTTAGAAGTTTTATTAACAAAGGTTTGTGCAGGATGTGGAAGAATAGTCCTCCTCCTTCCACTATAAATAAGCCTGAGGCATTGCCCATGAAGATACTGTTCACGCATTGCTCTAACTGTAGAACACAGGTGGGAGGTGGGAGCAGGGAAGCCACTTCTGAGTGATGATTCCAGTCCTTCTATAGCAAGCTGGCATCATTTTCCCTGCTGTCACAGGACCTTTGCCCACAGCAGCTCTAGGCAATAAGTGGGAGTGTACATATTCTTCCCTGACGTCTCTCTGGGCTAAAGGAGGAGATGTATAAAAAGAAAAGAAGCTGGCTAGCCTTGCATCTGGGGTCAAGCAGAGGGAGTGTGTGTGAAAGGGTGTGTGGAGTTCATTTGAGGCTATGAACATCTGTCAATCTAGGCTTCCTCCTTTTTTATTCTGCTCCCTAGAATGGAATTGCTCGTGGATCAAGTGACGGCATCTGGTGGCTGTTTAAGGTATTGCACACTCCTCTAGTTCCACTTTCTTGCCACTCCTTGCCTTTCCGAGGGTGGCTGTTTTTGTCTACAGCTCAGATCTCTCATCACTGAAAAATGTGCTCCTCTGTCTTCCTCCCCCAATTCCATCTCATTGCAGCTATTTCCAGCTGTGTACACAGAATTGGCAGGGTGATGGTAAGTTGGAATTAATGAATGGAAACAGACAAGGAGGTCTGCAAGGAGAGAGTCGGGGCTTGATCAGCTGTGAGAATTCCCAGATGTTACCTCCAGAGAAAGATAAAAATGCTGGAAGGATGCCCTCTCATTTATGGCTCCTTTCATTAGCCAGGCAGCCATTCTGGAAGACAGAGACTAACACCTTCAATATGCAAAATGTCATCCTTTTTCAACATATCAGAACAAACAAAGAGAAAGAAGAGGAGGGACTACCTATTTGGCAAGGCTTTAGACAGAGATAACTATTGACTAATGTGTGCCTGGAAGACAGAAGTTGGGCTTATTTGGCCCCTGCCTCAGCAATTCAGATATTGACTTAAGCTTCAAAGCAACCGTAGATGAGGAGACCCAGTTAGCAGCCTCAGAACTCTTGAAGCAAGTATGAGAAAGACATAATTCAGAGACTGGGAATGTCTAGAAACTGAGGGATCTCAACTGACCAGCTGAAAGCAGACTCTGTGCCCTTTGGCTTCTAATGCATTACCATCTGGCCAACAGGTGACTGATGGCTCCCTTGAGGTAGAACATTTCTGGTTCTTTGGGGAAATAGAAAGTGGAGTGTCTGGACAAACCTGGAAGAAGCCTATGACAGCCACCTCAGCAGCAGTGATGAATTCCATGGCAGCTGGGACGTCTGTGAGCCACACAGGTTCCTGGGAGTCACTGGGACCATCTAGACAGAGAATGGGAGTGAGAGAGAGGCAGAAGGTGTTGGGGTACTGAGTAGAGAGGAGGCAGCTCTAAATAACGAGAGCATCTCTACTTTTACTCTTTATACCAAAACCAAGGAGATCCAGGGGTGCAGTTATCACCCCAAGGCTTTATTTTTTCGCTAACTTACAGAGGATGACCTCCCCTTGTGGCCTCTCTCTGAAGGATAATGACAGATTTCCCTCTTCTCCACTAGGCAACACAGGTCTTTATCCAGCATTTCCTGGAAAATTTTCCAGGTTTGAAGGAAAGTACCCAGAGGACTCCCATGTTCCCTTCCCTTCACACTTTCACCCTATGGTCACCCAAGTGCTTTATTCTTTTACCTGTGGATTCCTGAACTTCTGTAGCAACTTCTGGGGACAGCTTGCAGGTGACGAGCAATAATAGAAACAGGCATCCGGACTGGGTGGCTTCCATTGTTCTGCTGCTGCTCCTGCTCGGAGCCCTGGTCTTTGTGTTTTGGGATGCTGATTCAGGGCAGCCTGCTCTGTAGTTAATTGGCTGTGGTGTTGTTAGTGCTCTGGGAACTTTGCAGCTGGCTCTAGGGAGACTTTCAACTTCTGAGATAAAAGACCAAGATCAGGGATAGGGCCTCAGAACAAAACCAACCAGAAGAAAGTCAGGTCAGTTTATTTAAATAAAAAAAATATTCTATGCCAGGTATTGACCTAAGCACTAGGGATACAAAGATAACTATGATCTGATCCAGCTTTTCTCAGCTTAGATTGTTAATATGAGAGATGGACAAATAGATCATTTAAATACAAAATGGAAAGTGATAAAAAATTGATAAACTCATAGAGTGCCATGAGAGTACAGACTAAGGGCATTTAGGACAATGGTGGGGTTCAGCGAAGGCTTGCTTCCTGCAGGGAATGCCTAAGGAGAGTCCTGGGTAAATAAAATTTCACCAGGCAACAAAGGCGGAAAGAGAGTTTCATGTAAAGAGCCAAAGTTCAGAGATGCAAATATGATGTGTGAGAGAATTATTAGTAATTGAGTATTATTACAAAAGGAAGAGAATGATAAATATGGGCAGAAAAGCAAGCTGGGGCCAGATCGCAGGGGGCCTTATACACTAAACGTAGGGGCTTCAATTTTATTTTGTAGGTGATGGGAATCCATTGAAAGATCTTAAGCAGGAGAGAAACAAAGTCTACTTTGGCCCACAGATGCTTGCAGAAATCCAAGAGATCCCCACAGGCAGTGGGATATACAGATCTCAAGCTTAGGAGAAACTTCCATATGATAACACTATAAAATAAAAGAAGTTAAGATTTTTCTACCATTCATATTCTGAATGTTCATTGTCCATCACACTGGAACAGGGGACAAAACTGTTCCCAGCGATGTAGTTACCTCCTCTACTGTGCCCGGCCCCACCCCCTCTGAGGAAACTCATGAATGTGAACCATCCAGTTACCATATTTATCAGAAGGAAGAAAGCAGGGAAACGAGGGTCTTAGTCAGATCGTACAACTGTTTTATTTACTCTCTTGTGCTGTTTACAGTGTCTCCCAGAAAAGAAGAACCCCAACTGGCAGGGAATACGATTAGGGACCTTCATTGAGCCAGCAGCAACCACAGAAGAATCCAGGGATGCGAATGAACTACTGGAACCCAAGGCAAAAGGACTGTTAGTGATAATTTGCCCATTTCCTGGCCTCTAGCTGCTCAAATGGGAATAAGAGAAGAAAATATTCAATGATTGTGGATTGAGATGGTGAACTTCAAAGATGTGGCCATGATGGGGGATCAGAAGGAGTGGGCAGGATGAAAGCCTGGGTTTCAAGCATCTTGTGCTAGGGCCTACTTTGAGAGACAGTGTGGGATAAGATGCATCAATAAGAGACTGAGAGGAGCATTGGAGAAGGGACCCAGCTATGAACAGGGAGGAAGGACGGGGTGGTGAACCCACTGGGAGGGTTCTTCCAGGTGGCAGGGGTAGGGAAAGGGATGGGCAGGTGGACTCATTCTGTCCACTCCTTCTTAATGGATAGGTTCCACTCCCAGGTAAGGTGGTCGTGCTTGTCATCGTCGGTGAAGAAAGACTTGTTGTGGTAAGTGCCTCGGGCCAGCATGCCCTTGGGAGCCTCCTCAGTTGGGGTCAGGAACTCATACTCCTCTGGCCGAGGCCCGTAGCTGCCAACCATAAATGTTGCCTTATCCACTAGGGAGAAAGAAAAGTTCATTCGGGTAAGAATCTGATACAGGAAAAACAAACACTACAAACTGGAGAATGTGGAGCACAGCTTATGTGAATGAAGACAAGAGAAATAGTGTCTCTGACTAAACCTCAGATTTACCTGAGGCATCTTTTTTCTTTAAAAAATTTATTATTGGAGTACCTTTTAAAAATACAGTTTCCTTTGACCCAGTCTCAGAGACTATGGTTCAGTAATCTGCTGTGGGTCTCAAGAATCAGCGTTTTTAAAAAGCATCACAACTGATTCTGAGCATCAGGAAAGTCAGAGAATCAGTGCCCTAAATCAATGAGTATCAAGACTCTTTTTATGGAGATGTAGCAGACTGTACCATAAAGAAATCCCAAAGTAGTTGAGACCTGAGTTCTGGTCTCAGCTCTGTGACTAAGTCACATGACATTTTGGGGCCTCTGTTTCTTTCTCTATATAATGAACTTCAAGGGTCTTCTATCTACAAACTATCATTCTATAAACATATCAATTGAGGGAGATAAGGTAACAGCTGGCAATCAGAATGAACAGAATTCATGTGTGGAATAATTGGATGGGAGAAGAAAATTAATAATTTGGTAAAAAAAAAAAAAGTAGGGCCGGCCCTGTGGCTTAGCGGTTGGGTGCGTGCGCTCTGCTGCTGGCGGCCCGGGTTCGGATCCTGGGCGCGCACCGACGCGCGCGCTTGTCTGGCCATGCTGAGGCCGTGTCCCACATGCAGCAACTGGTAGGATGTGCAGCTGTGACATGCAGCTATCTGCTGGGGCTTTGGGGGAAAAATAAATAAATAAAATTATTAAAAAAAAAAAAAGTAAAGAACTGGGACAAAGGGTGATTGTAGCCAAGCAAAGTTATTAATAGGTGAATAACTGGAGTATATTAAGAATAGTAGGGGACTAGAAAGTACAAGTAATGTAGATAGGTAGACAGGCAGGCAAGATGTAGTTTGTTGTTAACTGTGAATAACTTTAGGAACAGCTACACATACGTCATCATCCTTTTGCCTAAGTGAGGCAACATAGTCTCTAGGCCCAAAGGAAAATAGGAAACGGAACTATTTTTTCATGACACTAGGTATTGGAAAGACCAATTAAGCTCCTTCAGGTCAACAATCATCTGCGGGATTTGCGCAATTGAGTGGTTCTCTATGTCATGCAAACTTATTGGACAATTTCTCCCCATCCCTTGTTTATCGATTTGGTGGAACTGACATGTATTACTGTTTCACACCTTTGGGGTAAGAGAGCCCCTGAGGTAAAAAGGGATTGTGAAAGTGCTCTCATCAGCCTTCTGCCTTTCACTTCTCCCTGCTCATATTAACGGAAGGAAACTGAAGACAGGTTCCCAAGGCATGTAGTGTTTGGGTACAACTTATCAAGAACAACTGCAGTAATGTTATATTAAGTAATGTTATATTATTTGTTTCAATTCAACAGCTTTTCTCAGTTCTAGAAAGAGTATTTTTCTTGTTTCTTTGTTTAAGAAATTGAGTGCTGCCCCACCTCCATCTGCCCCCACATGATACTACCAACTCCCATTCCCAAGAAACACATGTGCCATTGGATAGGTCTTTCCTGTCCTGGATTTCTCTGACACTCAGGTTTTATACCTGTGAACCACCTTTTTTTTTTTTTTTTTTTCCACGTTTGACAGTACTTTTAGGTACTTTTTTTATTCAAACTTATTTCGGTTACTCTTCCCCTTTATGAGTAAAAAAGTTGAATTCCAGAAGCTGAATGCTGAAGGTTAGTGGCTGACTCAGTCTAAACTAGGTCTCGCGAATGTAGGCCTTGCTGTTATTATCTAGGTCAGAGGTATATGTGTGCCCTTTCCCAGGGTTAGCGTCCACAGCTTTTAGCAGCTTCTTAAATGAGTCTATGACTAACAATTGGGAATAACCAGAAGGTTAAGGATCAGTGAGAAGCAGAGTTTGGGACAGTGTAAGGTGTGGGTCCCTTACCTTTCACCCCAGTCCGGTAGGTGTGCTGCACATATTTCAGGCCTGACACAATATCCCTGTTCACCTGTAGGTGGGAAGAATCCAAACAATTCAGATTAAAGAGGGTCTTTCATTTTTCCTCATCTTTCATGCTGATCCTACCTAGCTGAGTCTTCTCTGAAGATGAAAGCACTGAAGATTTAGTTCAAAATAAGTATTAGTATTATCCTTTAGTGTGGCGGTGAGGCGGAGATTGGAAAGAGGAGATCACAAGACTCAACGTTGCCAATCTGGTTTTAATCATCGAATACTGTGATTTTTGGTTTAGAGAAGGGAGGTGTTTAAGTAAACACTGTCTCAATATTTTTCATTACATTTCTCCTTTCTCAGTGGTCCAAAGAACGGTCTTGAGCAATCCCTCCCTGATACTACTGGCCAGAAGTCTGTCCTTGTCTTAGGAAAGGTTAAAAAGGTACGAATGGAAAATATTATGTAAATATCTGAAAATCCTAACCTCAGAAATGATCCACCTACCGTATGAAAAACAAGCAGCAAGGAGAAAAGCCGTAATGGAAAATCAGGTCTAGAAGATGGTCGTGCCTGTAATGTAACTGTGACTGGAGTCTAGGATGAGGAGATGGGCCCCACGAAAACATCCTCCACATATATAAATAATGGGTGAAATCTACTCGTGTCTGAGAGATATTTTGGATGTCTGTCACTTTCAGATGTTATCTGAGATCTTGCTACTTTCCCAAGCCTTTCAAAGAAAATTTGCTAAAACAGAATGAAAATATAGACAGCCCAAGCACTTTGTTTTTCTATGATTCATTTTACCTAGGACTGAACTGGGTTGTCTGTTAATTTTATACAGTGTTCATGTTTATATAAACAAATTAAAGTGGACATTGTGTCATTAGCTGTAAGGCGTGGTTAATCGTTCACCGGTTTGAAGAATTAAAGCATCTTCAGATAATTTCTCCCCAGCAATAATTATGGCTCCCTTTTTGTTTTGGACAGAATAAATAAACCAGTCTCTCAGTGCTACATTTTGTTTTGTTAGCAATGAGGTAGCACAGCACTGAATACTGCCAGCTTAAGTTCTAGGCTGTCACTCAGTAAAAGCTGTGGTATAAACCTATCAAAAGTGGACAGAATGAAAACAGCTTCATCGAAGAAATTGTGAAAAAGTGAAAGCCAAACTTTCTAGTTACTCTGACTCCCACATGTGGCTCATAGGAATAAGGAAATGAATGCATCTTTCTAGAAGTCTCTAAGCTGGTCCCTCGGGCCTATTAGGACATGTGGTCTGGTGGGAAAATGACCTAAAAACAGGGAAGCTGGTGGAGTAGTAATAAGGACTTCAAAACAAAGAATCTCCTGTTTTTCTACTGTTCCACAGAAGGTCCATTTAATACAAATATGTTTGAGATGGGTAAAAGAAAAGTATGAATGTTCCTAGTATTCTCTTCCCCTGCTTGCATGCCCTTCCCCATCGTCTCTCCTACCCCAGAAGGAAGAAGCTTGGTGACGTGAATAAAAGGGAGATCTATGGAAATCAGATTACTACATTCCCTTGAGAGGCAGAAGGAAAAGGGGGAGAAACTAGAAGAACCATCTCAGGCCAAGTTTTTGGAGAATGTTATGAAGTGTGGGGAGAGAAAGAGAACACTTAGAGCAACCAAGATAAGGAGAGAGGATTTTAGGGTGTGTTGCTGGTATTATAGATGTGAACTTTCTTGGACATTTTTTAAATTTAAATTTTGAACTGGTGTTTCTTCTAACTATAGCTTTATCCTGGGACAGGCCACAGGGTGGTTCAACTTTACGTGGGTTACACGTAGAGAGTGAAAAGAGAGATCTTTCTCCTGTTAGAGACAAGGCCAAATCTCTTAAGTGGATAGTACTTGAAAACCCCTTTCTGTGCCCTCCGTCACCCTAATGTGTAACCATGACTACTGAGGACCCACACCATCGCATTCCTCCCCGGCCTTCCCACACACAGCAGAAGCCCATGCTCCAGACCTCATCTTATTCACATCAAAATTTACCTGTCTTGTTTCATTTCATAAAACTCTCTGGCTAAATTGACAAATTAAGGCAGTAGCATTAAGGATTAAAAATTGGGCTGGTGTGTACCCGCTTCTAGGCATACTTGGATATAATGCCTCACCAAAATCTTAGGTACTTTAGTAACAAACAGTTCAACAGGAAACGAGTAAGTGAACCATAGCTCAGTGCCTATTATAGAGTAGACATCAACAAATATTTTCAGAATGAAATTATTTTGAGGCGTATTTGTATGTAGGGGAGAATGATTGTCCATGAACCCTGAATCACCCCCTGCACCCAGAGGAAAGAATGGCCTGGTGAGCAAATAGAGAGGGCAGATGGAGTCTTCTTTGGTGGAGCTCAGGCCCTGGAGGATATGACTGAATGGGAACGAGGGGCAACCAAGGCAAATATAAGCAATTAAGAGCAAACAGTGAATTTCTGACTTATTTGTTTTCAAAGTCAAAGTTATTTTTCTCCTTGAATTTGGCTGCTCGCTGGAGTATGTGCCTATTCATTATATGTCAGTTTATCTATTTAGTTTTGTTCTTACCATTTCACCTGCTCCACAACTAATTGTAATTCTCAGTTATTTACCAATGACCACACTCTCTGGATTGATGTAATCATTGAGCAAATACAGCTGAGGCTCTATCTGTCCTATTTTATTTACCTATTAATGGATTCATTCATTTATCTATTTCTTTCTTTTTTTTTTAATCTATTTCTCAATAAATATTCACTAAATACCATTTACAACATTTTGTGTGACATATTGGAAAGAAGGGATATACAATTTCTCCCCATCTCAAGGTGCTTAGGCCGAGTAGGGGAGAAATGACACAAATGGAACAATACAGAGTAGTATATGCCTTGTGGATGGGAGTATTTGGAGTTCATAGACAGAGGGATCCCATTGGCTTAAGTGATAACAGGAGAGTTCAAGGAGAGAGTCCTGGCTGGGAAAAGGCATGAAGAAAGGGTAGGTCTCAACAGGTAGAGCTCAGAGGTGGGGAGAGGACCATCCAGATCCAGGGAAAAAAAGAAACAAACGAAAGGAATGCCAACATGATAACGTAAGAAATTCGATTTTCCCCCCCTAATGATAGGAAGGATTTAAATTTTATAAAAACATACAGGGCAAGATACTTACTTTGAAGTGAATTTTGACTCTATATTCAACACCTTCCTTTAGCACAAAAGTTTCTTTTTTGAGGGCTTCAAGATCCCCTGTGGAAGTGGATTTAGAAAGAGTTTATTCTCTTCAGAAGGAGATACACAAAGAGATGAATGAAGTTTAAGCTCCAGAGCCATTTGCTGGGCCCATCAGAGCAACATGGTCCATACGGCCCTTAATTCAGAATATTCGAGATGAGCCACTGCACACACACTTGAAATGCCTGAAATCTTACAGCTAGATATGAAAGAAATGTAACAGAGCTTTTTCCCCCAAGTTTGATGACAACTCCAAGAATATGCATGACATTACCAGTAATGAGTTATGTATGAAAATGTCTTTTCTAATTGTCAATAATAAAAGCAAGTTTTAATCAATTATCCCAGAGGAAAGTCTAAACTATCTTTCTATTCTCTCTATTCAAAATGATTCTAGAAAAATAAGTTCAAATGAAAAGATGATTAAAGAATATGTACTTACTGGTCAAACAAAGAAATATAAGAAAAATATTACATGAGTACCAACTATTTCTTTTGTGGATTTGGTAATGTTTGTGGAATTTTCTAGCTTTTAAAAATTTACTTGTTTTGGTTCCTTTTTATGATTCTAAGTAAATATTCACTTTTGTACTGAATTTTGCATTTACAGTTTCATATTATTTTTTTAAGGAAAGTCATAAGTTATAAAGGCTTCAGGCTCCAGGAAACTGGGATCTGCCCCTAATTCCTATATCTTGATTAGAGAGGTTGTCATTCTCTGTTCTTCTCCTGACGTGATCCTGTATACTTTGCCATTCAGGAGTGAGTGTGTGTGTGTGTGTTTTGCACAGCTCTGGCGTGTGCTTCATGCAGAGAGCTGATATCAGCATACTATATATACACATATATCTGAGAATTACCTCATCAGCTTCTTTGTGACAGAAAACCAAATCTGGGATTCCTGCTGCTGGGGAAAGGGACAGAGACCAAGTTTTTCCTGCAATATCATCAAACCATTCCGAACAGAACAGATTTCCTGAGTGCTAATTCAGACCTTCTCTTGCAAAATGACAGTTGCACCTGGTACATTACACAATTTCGCACAGGAAGAGGTCTGAGTCCTGGTGAGAAACAGAGAGAGAGTTTCTCTCCTGGAGAGATGCTAGAATGTGGGGGTAGCTGAATTTTTGTGTCTGCTCTAATGATTTCAGTTGAACAGGAAGTGTGTCTTCTCAGCCTCTGATTTCCTCCCTCTGACAAAAAAAGCCCATATAAGGTAAAGAGTGGATATGTCCTGTGGGAGGGGAACTACCTTGCTGTTAGGCATACTGTTCTAGAATCATGCTTTGCTCTGTCTCATGAGTACACTTTTTGAATCTGGTAATAAACTTTTTTTTTAGTTAAGACCTGCCTTTGATGCCCCCAACTTCCTAGCTCCATGGCCCTTTCCTCGTTTCTCTCAGATCACCATTTTCCCCATAATACCCGCCTTCCCTACCTCTCCTTATCTCCTCAAGACCTGTCTCAGGAAAGGACTTGACTCTTGTCACAATAAAGTGAAAGATAACAACAAAATCTTAATTTGTACATCGTTAGTGGGGGAAGTTGCTTGTTTAAAAGAATCAAAGCTTTAAGCTATTAATAAGTATTTACAGTGGAATTCTGTCTTAGATTTCTTCTTGCCTCCAGGTAAGTTCTGTAGCTGGTATAAGATCGAAACTTTCTCTGATGTTTCGCAATCTTTTTTTTTTTTCTGGGGAAGATAGGCCCTGAGCTAACATCCGTTGCCAATCTTCCTCTTTTTGCTGAGGAAGATGAGCCCTGAGGTAACATCTGTGCCCATCTTCCTCCATTTTGTATATGGGATGCTGCCACAGTGTGGCTTGATGTGCCGTGCGCAGGTCCACGCCCAGGATCTGAACCTGCGAACCCGGGCCACGGAAGTGGAGCACGTGAACTTAACCACTACGCCACCAGGCTGCCCCAGTTTAGCAATCTTTTTACGTGAAAAGTAATTCTTCTGCTATCATGTGGAGATAAAAATCTGAAGTAAATATGATACAAATAAATATATCCAGTGTTTATACCTGCACCCTCTTCCATTAAATAGAGACAGAGGTTGAGCTTTTCTTTAAGCATGGTAAATACTGTGTACTCTGAGAGCAATGATTTGTGAACTGGTCCCAGCATATGTATCTCTGGGATTAACCTTACTAGGGTTTCCTTTTGCTGGGAAAGGGGACAAAAACCAAGTTTTCCCATTGATAATGTTAGGCCCTTCTGAACAGAACGGATGTGTCTGCTTACCAGTGAGGTCCATGGTGATTGGTCCTGGGGCACTCTCACAAACCAGGGTAAGGCGAGTAACGGTGACATTGGGCGCTGTTGGGTCTGCAGGATTTAAAAGGAAATGTAAGCGCAGGGAAGAGACGTATACACAGTATGTATTTCAAGTAGAAGAGAGAGAACATAAAAAGAAAAGTGATATCTGTATCTGGAGTAAAAATAGAAATGGAAGGCTGATTCACCATGCTTGATCTTAATGGCCTTATAAATTGCAGCGATGCTGTTTGTGCTTCAGGCACTTGTAGATCCTTCTTAATTATCAACAGCAAACTTTTCCCAAGTGGCTATGCTTAAGGCACCCTGCTAGCTGGGCATTTCCTGTCTATATCTTTGGGCCATGTCTTAGCCTGCCATTGTGTATGTGGAAGAGATAAATGGTTAGGTAAGGAGTGAGAAGGAGAAAGAGAAGAAAAAAAGAAAATGTGAAGGATGATGAAGAGAATAGAATTCTAAGTGGTAGTCTAGAATTCTTTCTAAGTTCTGCCTATGTGTTATTTTTGCCTGTCTCAGTGCTGATTTGCACCTTGTCTCCAAAGAAGAAAGACTTAATTGTACAGTCCATAACTTTAGGCAGCATATATTGATTGTGCCTCACTCACTTAACCCTAGAAGCACTTGGTTCTTTCCTTTGCACCTGCTCCCAAGTAGCTAACATGTATGCCTTCACTGGGACCCTCCACCTGCTCCCCTCCCCATACACACACACCTGCTACCACAGGGCCATCCCCCAGGAGCGTTTTCTTGTACTTAATTAGACTTTCATCATCTTTGTCCATCTCCTGCAGCTCTTTCAGGGACTTCTGAGGGGGAGGCTTGTAATTGAGCTTGCCGTCCAGCTCATCGTCATCCTCCTCCAGGTGTGGTTCTGGGGCCTTTTCAGTCATTTTGATCTATTTCAGAGAGAGAGTGGGATAGTCCATTAGCTAAGAGTCAGCGGATATGAAACACGTTTGTAGGGCTGCTGTTAGCACCACCTTTGCCCTAGTGGACTTCTGTAATTGTCAGTGATTTTTCAGGAGATTTTCTCCTAATTCAACCTCATTGTATTTCATGGAATAAGAATATAATGCATTCCAGTCTTTTCTCTGACATGCCTGAATTTTTCCACACTGTGATGAGTACCTCCTATTCACTAAATAAAACCAACAAAAAAGAAATAACTCATTTGTGAATTATGTACTACAAATGAAGCAGCACAGCACAAGCAGTTCTGAATAATGAGCAAATAGCCCCAGTTCAAATAGTTATAGAAATTATCACAGTCCTTAAAATCCAGCCAGCCTTGCTCGTATCAAAGCTCTCCGCATGTACAGTCCTGGTTATGGCGGTGTCAAGAGACAGGGGGAGTACTTGCCAAAGAAAGTTGACTTCTTCCCGTTAATTGAATCTTACCCTGAACTCCTACAATACCTCAGTTGTAACTCTTGAGAAGTTGTAGGCCCCTATGATACCTGCCTGAGGTGTCTGAATTGTTTCCACCCATCACTGCTAATAATTCCTTGAGGGCAGGTACTAGGTTCTTTGTTTCTTCTGAATCTCCCATAACGCTTGAATAGTTCAGGCATTTTATAAACATTCATTGATTTATTAGGTTCTATATCTAATGATCTTCTGTTCTTTTGAAATGACACAAGATAGCAAAGACTCTTTAAATTCCTCTAGACAAAATTGTAACTATGTCTTTAGTACCCTTCCAACGATCTCCCCTTTCTGTACCTACTTCCCTTATATTACCTCCCTCTCTGCCCCAGATTTCCAATGACCTTATGCTCTTAGACCTCACCTGGGCATACCTGGAGTCTGTCTTTTTTCCATCATCATCTACATTTACTTGTTTTGTGCTAAAACATTGAGGGGAGACCTAATAAAATTATTCACACTTAAGTGTTAATGCCTGAATAATAGATTTAAAAATTATTTCTCTTAGCACATGCATAGTCAGAGCCTTTCAGAGCAGAAATAAACCTTAGAGGTGATATTTTCCAATCCTTCAATTGATCATTGAGAAAAAATTGAAACCCGGAGGTTTAGAGCATTGACCAAATCCACATAGGTGGATGCGATACAGTGTCCTAATAAAAAGGAAGAAATCTCTACCGGAAGAATTTCAGGCCCCACGGCTGGCAGCAATGGAGCTATTTGGGGAAACAAGGGAGATATTTGGACAAGGAGATGATTTCCTGATTTCCTTCAGTTCTACCCTGAGGGTAACTCTCTTCCCTGCCTGTGAGTAAAGGCTTCATTGCTCCTAAGAAGCACAACTATAAGACAGTACCTATCACAGCTCATCCTGAGTGACTCTGCAAGCCTCTATAAAGCCCCCTGAGAGGGAAGCTATCTCTGGCCAGAATCAGTAGTGGTTTTGAGTTTCAAGTCATTATCATAGGCAACAGGAAAAAAAAAATTTGGAAGTAAAGTCAAACAAAAGCAATTTTAACAGAAAGAAAAGAAAAGAAAAGAAAAAGAAATGATATCTCTTGGCTCATCAGTCGTCCTCCAGCAAAGTAACAAGCCAAACACTATGAACCTTGATCAATCTGAAAACGGCATTGCAACGCCCAGGCCCACTTCCTGTGCAGGAAGGAAACTGGTAGGCCCGTTCCTGTGGCGACTCTTGCCTCAGCTCAAGAACCAGCACCACGCAAAGCTGAGCCTCTAGAGACGAGTACAATAATCATAGTGACAAACTCAACCCGTATTCCAAACAGCCCTCAGGGAAAGCGAATGAACTAGCTGGAAAAACAATGAAAGGTGCCGTGGGTGGAGGCTGTAGTTTGTGTGTAGTTTAAGGACAATCATTAAGAGGCAGATGAAGAGCAACCCAGATAAGACTAATCAGATGAGACAGGCTCTCCTCTGGTGACATCCAGGAGCCTGACCAGACACTCAGGGTGAAGGTCACATAAGAAGCCTGTGGACAGAGCATCAGGAAGGCTGTCTACAGAGGAAGACATCTCAACTCCCGTGGACAGACCTTTCTGGAATATATCAGTTGATTCTAACAAGTCATCTGCTTGAAGTCTGACCATCAGATGGTAACATCACACCCAGCCACTAACTAGCTCAAGGTGATTTCAATAACCTACAGAGAATTGTAATTCTGTACTCAAATCTCAATTTTGAAAGGAGAATGAGAGAGAGAGAGAGAGGATGAGAGAGAGAGAGAGAAAGAGCGATTCAGAGAAACAGAGAAAGATCTGGTCTAGGACAGGATTTGCTAACCTCTAACAGTGTGATCATTGGCAAGTTAATTTATCTATCATCTAGATTTTGATCTTGTCATTAGAAAATCTGAGACACGTCAGTTCTAAATTTCCTTGGTTCATTGCAACAGGTACAATAATTGCTCCATAAAAATGAGACACAAATTTATTTAAAGAAATTAAAGAGTAGGGGATAATGTGGGATTACTATATGAAATTGTTGCAATCAAGAGGAGGAAATTCAGGGCCACATTAAAATAATTTGGTCTAACTAGATAGCGTAAGAAAAAGAGATATGAGGCCAGATGACCCAAAACCAGCTTACTGTGGAAAGCTGATTAGCAAAAGATGAAAGTGTCATAATACAGAAAATAAAGGACTGAAAAAGCAGTTCTCAGGGAAAGCTCTTTTAAAGCAAAATTAAGGTCACAAATATTTGGTGAGCACCTACTGTTTATAAGACACTGTGCTTTAGCACAGTGGAGATGAGGATGGAGGATGGGCAATCTAACCACACTAAAAATGCCGAGCTGGTTTGATTGATGGTTCTCAATCTTTTTGAGGATTACAGTTCTCTTTAAAAATCTGATAAAAGTTATGGTCCTTACAAAAGGAAAAAAAGAATAAGCCCATGAAGTTTTGCATGCAGTCAAGGGATTTATGAACCCCTGAAGTCCTTTATAGAATTTACTGGAGTCCAAGATTAGGGACATGACCTTGAAACTGTAACTTTTGGAAACACAGAACAGAGTTGAGTGTTAAAGGGAAAGCTTGCTTCCCTTGGAGGCCTGGCCAGACGGATGACACAAGTTAACCTCAAGCTAAGGACCATGTCTATGAACACAAAACGTTGGCTATATAGAAGCAGGAGGAGATATCAGTCAACATCTATATCTGAGGGAGCATGACCACAAAGCCTGGTGGAGGAGCAGAGGTGCACGGGGAGTGGCTCCTTAGAAGAAGAGTTCTGTGGTCAATCTACTTGATTTTGGATAATGATCTCTTGACTGAACTAGGCCTCATCTTGCATAGGTTTGGGTTCTGGCTTTGCTGCTAACTGGCAGTGACCCCCTGAGCAAATGTTTCCACCATCATGGATCTTACTTTCCTCATCTTGGGAAGTGAGGGGTTAGAGCAGACCATCTCTATCTGCCTGTTTCTCCTGACCTGCAGTCATGGGTCAGTTAAGTTGTCCTTCAGATACCTTATTTCACCTGTGTATATAAGAGACTATCTCTGTTTTAATTATTTCAAATGTATGTGAATTCCCAAAAGATGCTGCATTTTTAATTTCACAATTCCTCTCGGAGTAACCTCAGATTCTTCCAAAGCCCCAGCCATAAATGGTTTAGATAGTTTGACAGTGATTTCCCAATTTATATTAAGCCACACATGTCAGTTTTCTCTTTTAATCCTCCCATTTTATGGGTGCTTGATGCAGTGAGAATAGGAATTTTATGGAAATTCTACAGACTATTTTCTAATCTCATCATCTAAAGAACAACTGGTTTTATCATTGATGATGATAATTATAATTGTTGTCGTATATGGTGCTAAATGCTTTCACGAGGATTATCTCATTTAGTCCTCACTACAACATTAAGGGTGGGCATTCTCATCATTCTCTTCTACAGATCAGGAAACTAAAGCTCAAGTAAGTAACTTGCCCAAGAAGACAAATTGTGTAAGGAGCAGAATTAAGGTCCGAGCCCAGGTTGTCTGACTTCTAGGCACTGCTCTCTGTTGCTTCAACTGAATTTATTACGTTTTTATTAAGAAGTAATAATGAAATTATAGAGCTCGTTTGTCATTTTGGGAATCTATCCAGGGAGGCACAGGCAGAGGTAAATGCTCCTTTGCAACACTCTGCAGGGACGGCTTTAGCAAAACAGGGAAGTGTCACATGAAGAGAGCGTCAGTGCAACTCTGCCCCTGTGTCACCTTGCGCAAGTCCTAAATTGCTGAATGTCTCTGTGCTCCAGTTTCGTCCTCTGCAAAATGAAATCATTGGAGTTAGAAGATCTCAGAGGCCCCTTCTTAATTCAATGACTCTAATGCTCCTTAATGTAAAGAAGGCTGTGAAATGAGAAAGGAAAAGAGGAAGTGGGGTTGGGTTGGGGGAACCCAGCATGTCAGCATAGAACATTCTGGTTGGTCTTTTCTCACCTTCCTCTGCAGTTTGCCCTCTGTTCCACAAACAGCAGGGTTATTTTGTTTGTTTGTTTGTATGTTATTTTTGACTTTGGCTCTTTACACAGGAAAAGTGAAATGGAGAATTAGCAATTATATACTTAACGAGGTTAGCGTGGACTCTGTCAGGCCCCAAAACACATTCGCTTTTTTTCGTGTGCTTACTACTCCAATTATCTCTATTTTCTGTTTCACAGATGCCTACACAGATGAATTTTCACAGTGGAACCCTCATACCCCCCTGTTTGTTATTCAGTGAAACAATGCCAAGGATTAGACGTGCTGAGGTGGAGATTTAATCTTCTCCGTCTCAATTAAAACGCCAGATTAAATTAAGATGGTTACTCGTGGCATGAGTATGACATAGCACAAATCAATGTTTTCACTTGCAAATTCAGTGAAATTTCCAAGACACTGAAAGTGAAATATGTTTAAGAATTTACACCAGTCTCAGGATAGAGCACACATGTCTGGTTCTTGCGTGCAGGTTCCAATAGGTTGAAGGCAAGAAAAGGTGAACCTCCTGAGTTTAGATGAAATGAATCACCTGGTTAATTCAGAGAAAGGTGACCTTGGTGTCTACTGGAACATGGACTTTGAGTCTGATAGACTAGAGATTCAAAATGTGGCTCTGCAATTGACTTATTCCAGAACTTAAGCAAGTTATTAACCTCATATTTTCCACCACTAGTGTGGGAACAATAATCTTTCTTTATAGTGTTGAAGAGTTGGAGAGAATGTATGAATAGTTCTAGGACTATAATGGCCAATAGTAGATGTTCAATAACTGTCCTGTCCCTGCCTCTCCTCCCTTCGCTGTGATGCTGTTTTGTTGTGTAGCTTCAGTGAAGCAAATTAACTGACTCCCTAGGCACCAAGTGCTTTCCCTTGGATCTTCAGTGTTGACAATGTCCACTCCTTCCTCCTTAAAAATAGATTTTGTTTCTTTGAAGAGTATGGAAGAGACAAGGAGTTCTGGGAATTGCAAGGATTGTTTACTAACTGAATCAATCTTAAAATGGAACTGTCACTAATATTTCTTTAAAAAAATTTCCTCATGAAAAATTTAATTTTAGATTCTATTTATTGCTCCCTTTCATAATTGAAGCCAGAGGTCACTCTGTGAATGACGAGAAATGATAGACGACACAGGAACAGCAAATGGAGAGAATTCTCTCTGGCTGTGGAGCAAAATACTGTGGGGACTTAACTCATGTTCCAAAGTTGCCAGATCACGCAGCTAGATGCACAAGCCGTGAATATTAGATAGAGGAGGTAAAGATGAGGGAGGGAGATAGAGAAATGTGGAAATACCAGAAGTAGGGGATTTCCATCAGAGAAGTACCTATGAAAGCATCAGCATTCTCTGTCACTCCCAGCATCTCCACACCCTGTTGACCAGGATATGTCCTACTTTTCCCAAATCTGGGGCTGCAGCTCTATGGCTGGTCATGGAGAGTTGGGCCATCTCTGAAGGACTGCTGACATTTCAGTGCTACTCAAGGATTTGGGTCTGCTTTGCTGTCTGCCTTGTGATTTGGCCCATTTAGGGAATCCACGTCTATCCCACGGGACATCAGAAGCTGTCTTGGTTCTAGAGTCCCCCCTGGTGTCTCAGTATTCCCTAGAAACATGGAGGAATTGGTCCTTCCTGGGCTCCTGCTTTCTAACACCTTGGCCCCATGAAGAACATCTGACACTGCAAAGCTGAGTGAGAAGAATCAACCCAGGGCCTGGGAGGACAGTGTTTTCTAGATACAATAAACATTAAAATCAGTCCAGAGGAGGGTACAAATTACTAGGAGCAGAATTCTTTAGCATTTCCCTTGGTGAGAGAAATGATACATTATTTCTTGCCTGTACCTTCATGGTATACTCTTCTAACCCAGGTTCATATGCATAAGGAGAGAGAACTCAGAGGATTCATTGAACTTTTCTGAGTGTCTACCGTGTGAAGTCATTGTGCTAGGTACTTTCACAAATATTTGTTTTAAACAGTCCTCAAAGAAAAGTGCATGAAGGAAGCCATTATTAGGCAAAAGACGACACCACAATAACTGAATACATTCACAGAGGTTTTAAATTAAGCATGAAAAATTAGACAGAAGTAAAGACAATTTTTATGACTGCTTGTGCTTAGAATATCAGCCCGATTAAGAAAATTCAATGAGGTTTTTTTTACCACCTCTGGCTGTGGAAACAGCACAGATCAACACAGTAATTGTTTATTGAATGGATAAATCTTGTTGAAGTTTCAGGAGCAACTTGAGACTCATCTCTGGGTGTGCCAGTGTGGACTCTAATCCAGGATCCCTGGTGGCGATAACAGTGACCCAGGAACAAGGATGCTCAGAATGTGGGATTAAAGAAAATTTCATTCATGGGACATTTCCTAAAATGTCGTTCTGCGGCATTGTAGCTATGGGTTCTTTTTCGCACCAGTATGTGACTTTAGTCAAGTCATTTAACATTTCCGAGCCTTACTGTCCTCCCTGTGTCTGCTCAGGATGCAAGTTTGAAAGTTTCTAACACCAGGCCTGACATATAGAAGGCTCTCCACATACTTTGGTTCTCTTTCTCTATCTGCTTAATTTTTATTCCCCAGGGCTTCTCTCTTCCTGCTAGCTGAAGTTTGTAATGTATTGTGCTCCCATGAATTGGCCCAGGCCCTCATCTTTCCATCAGAATGACTTTGCTGTGTTGAGCTTCCACTGAAAACAGAAACTTGATGTTGCTCAGAGCACACTTCCCTAGGGACCAACTCATGTTTTCCCAAGCAAGGGACGACCAAATTCCAGTGCCTGGGAGATGCCAACCAGTTTTTGTTCAGCTGTAACATGGTTATTCCACACGTGCTGGCTCTGTGCAGCACAGATGGAGAATGAACTGTTCTCTCAGAGTTCCGCACACCTCACAAAAGAGTAAGATGATCTTGTTACTATGCTTGCGTCATATCTGAATTTGGGAGGGATTTTTCTTTTAAATTTAATGAAACAAAGAAATAGCAAAGATGTATGATGCCTGCCTGTGACTGAACCCCGGGGCGAACCGAGACCTCTTGATTTCCCCGGCTTGATCGTTCCTGCCGTGAGAACGCAACATGCTAATCCTGATTTCAGTGATTCTTGGTCTCTATGTGAAGGGGTAAATATGGAACCTCCATGTGCAAGTGGTCTGCCTTCCTCCACCTTGAATAGAAGAAGAGCTCAGGGTTTATCAGACCCATGGCACAAGTTACCCTAGGTCTAATGTTTAATTACAATGTCTCTAAAACATGCTGACTGGGACATCCTCTGAAAAGGAAGAAAGTATTTCAGGTCATGCTTAAAGCGCTTCTAATGGCGGCCAATGACCTTGATATTTTGAAGGCCCACTGCCAGGTGTCCTAGCTGGGCCCACTTGGGTTTTTCTAGAACCTATCTCTTAAAAAATTATTTGGTGTCTTTCACGCTGTGCTTGCATTTAGTTCTCTCAGATGTCAAAAGCTATTCTTTGGCAGCAACAGCAATTATCTCTCTGCCCATCTCACTATGGGAATTTAATACAGTTTTTGTCAGTGGTAGAAATTCTATCTCTGTATGACTGATGAGTAAAGAACAATGCATTCTACCGTACTTCCCCCTTGATGGTTAAATCCTATTGTACTCAAAGGGAGGCTTTCATTATGCATTTCTCTTATATCACTAGAAAATTCTTTAGTTTAAAACAGTTTAATGTTTGACACTAAACATTAGTCTCAAACCATTTTTTGAACCATTCTTTTTTCTTTTCAACCAGTCTCTTTAAGTCTACTTAAAAACAGGAAACCACACATCTCCACCCCAGCACCAACCCACCATCCACCAACACGTTCCGTATCAGTTTGGATCTACAGTCTTTTTGCTTCTGAGCTTGGCCAGATGCCTGCTCCTACCTGGTAGGAAACCCCTCCAGGCACTCCTCAGTAGTAATACTCAGCCCTTTTCCAGGACGTTCAAGATTTCATCTCCTGGGCTGCAATGCATACCCTCCCCTGACTCATTGCTTCCATTCCCTGCTCTGACTTCCCCTTCTATGCAGAACTGCTCCAGCAGCCTGCTTAGTACTTTCTTATCATGAAGTTTGTTTTAAAGAGGAACTGCCCTTCTAAAAAAAAAATGAGCTTTGAGGGCTGTAGCCCAGTTCAGAGATTTCCTACAATTCTCTGTGCCCACCCGTAGCCTCCCTCACCCCGTTGTATTTCTACTTACCTACAGTGGTTCACGTCTCTGTCTTGGGTGCCTCTGTCTCTCAACTCTGACTTCTGAGTAGTCAGGCAGTTAGAACAGGAAGGAAGTTAGTGAGAAAAAAAAATGTTTTAAACCTACTAGAAGAGGAAACCCTGGGCTGTCTCAAATCCTGTTCCTCTGCACTGATCTGCGTATCTCGATCAGCCAACGCTGAGCAGCATTCTTGTCAATTAATTGCACATGCGGGAGCATGATTGCCCATGTGAACATGGATATGCATGAGTGTTCATGCAAGGGTATGGCACCTATAGCCATGAGCGATATGAATAATTGTGTGGATATGTCTAAAACTCAAGTCATTTCAGTGCATAATCTTACTGAGGCAAGTAGTCTAAAACCGGTAGCAATAAATTCGCGTAGACTTTACTTTATATCGGTAACTTCTGTTCCTTCAGGGACTCTGCCAGCTTCTTTATCAGCCAAATATGTTGAAAGTTTGCTGGCAGCAAATGCAGGGTGCTAAGAAATTACAAATGTTAACTGCATATATTTGGTCTTAAATTTAAAAATTTGTCCTCACACAAGTTTTTAGAGTTTTCTTGGTTGTAATTTCAAGATGTAGCTTTGTATGGCAGCACAAACGATCAAATGTTATTTGTTGTAGTTTTCATTAATTTTTCTTTTAAACTAAAAAAAAAAGAAAACCAAAGCATTGCTTTTGATTAAACCTAGGAATGCAGATTACAAAATAAAGTAAAACTTGATTAATTCATAGTCTTCTAACTCAGAATTTGTGATTTTAACAAGTGCTAAAATTGACTTTCTATCATATTTGAGGAAATGGTTTGTGAAGTAATTTAAATGGGAACAAGTCGCAGAGGCCATATTTAAACCATTTGAGGGAACAAACAGTTTTTAAAGTACCCAAGCCACAGTTATTCTACACATTTCCGTAGCTGCTGCCAGTAATAAATGCTTATTTATACTAAATATTTCAATATTCAGTATTTACATTGTTTCAATGTTTAGAGCTGACTAATTAAGCAAATATATTTGGAGAAACTGACATTTATTTTGTTGTTATTTAAATGTACTGCATTTTGTTCACTTAATTTTATAAATTGATGCTGCCAGATATATCTTATCCTTAGACAATGGAACTGAAGGAATCAAGGAGTTAGTGGTCATTTGGTGGGAGAAAAGAGATTAGAAAAATATAAAAAGGAAAACAATATATAATTAAAATTAGTAAAAGTACTGAAAACCAAATACAGATTTAATCTATAAGTTTCAAAATGATATAGCTAGAAGACAGCTCTTGAAACAAAGAATCTGACAATATTTTAAATAAAAGAATTATTAATTTACATGGAAGAGAGTAAATTTTTGTAGCTCAGTGCTCTCAAGAAGGGACGTATTTCTTCTTTCAATAACATTAGTTGAGCATCTCTTTTCTTCCAGGTACTGTTTTAGGCACTGGTGATACAGCATTAGTCAACAGACAAAATCACTCCTCTCGTGTGTAACTTATGTTCTAAGGGAGACAGATGATTAAAAAATAATATAGGTAGAATAAATTAATTGGAACAAGAAGGATTTAAAAATTGGGAATGGTAGATTCATGGTTTACATGACACCAACGAATTCTCAACGTCTCACTAGAGACGACATCACTAGTGAAACAAGACATTTTTTTCCTGCTAAACTCAATGTGTCCTCACAATTTTTGTTAATGCAGTGATTTAGGCACAGACATAGGAAGGTTTGGAAGCCCCTATAAAGTGTCTGTAAAATCAGTATGCATGCGTGCAATGTGTAGGCATTTACTGGGGCAGGAGAGAGAATTCATAACTTTCATTTAATTTTCAAAGGGGTGCACAACCTCAAAAGGATTAAGAATTGCTAATTTAGAGCCTCTTCTTCAGGATTTAACAATGGACTTGCAGTAAGCTGGAGGGTCACTGCCACGTTCTCCTAAAATATTTTCCAGCATCACACTCAGGGCAGGAATCTATTCGAAATTTCCATTTTTCACTTTCTTCTGTTGCAGTTCATTGTTCATAGGTATTTATCAGATGAGAAAATTGAGATTAAGAGACTCCCTGAAGAGGATTAAAATGGAGATGGTCCCCTTCTAGCCCTTGCTGACAAAGATATGTTATGCACCGAGGCTCCCTTCCCCATGTCTATGCTTCTGCAAATGTAAGAAAATGCCTACCATGATAATAAGAATGCTCTTACTCTAAGGACCTTAGCCCTGTTATGCCAAGTGAAATCAACAGAACTTGGAAACATGCATAAGAATTTCCAGAAAAATTATCAAACCTTTGAAATATTTTCTGACTTTTCTTTGCTGTTACAAGGATACAACTGAAAGGTAATTCTAGACAAAACTTCCTGGGGGCGATACCTTTGCCATGAGCCTGGGAAAGTGACAAATGACTGCAGACTGAGAAGAGTTCCACTTTTTGCACAGATACGTTTCTTGGAGGCTACAAGTTAAGACAGTAAACTCAGAGAAGGCTTTCTGCCGTGAAAGCTGTCCATTCTGAAATGTGTCCTCGAGGCACAAACAGCAGCTGGCGGGAAGGGGAGAGTTGCAGTTCAGGCAGATGTCCTGAGTCTGTCTCTTCCTGTCAGTGTGTCCTTGGGCCAACGGTTTCATCTCTCTGCCTTGGTTTTCTCATCTGTAAAAGAGGGATAATATCAACTTTCAGCATTGCTTGAAGGGTTGGAAATAACGTGTGATAAAGCATCTAGCAGAATTCCTACCTCAGAATAAGCACTCAATTAATGGTCAAGGCTAAGAAAATCATCCCCATTATCATCGTTTCCATACTACATTTTGATCCTTATTATCACAGAGCACATATTAGAATGACTAGAAGAGAGTCATTTTCATTTAAGTGCTCACAATCAGCCCACATATATCTCAAATATTACCTCCTCCTCCTTCGAAGGTTTCCACCACTGAGTCAGGACAAGTATGTTATTTTTTTTTCTGAACTCTTAGAATATGCATTGTTTATACAATATAATTCAGTACTTTAGTAAACACTGCCTGGTATTCTTAAGTGATTATTTTCTGAATATTAGGCTTATTTCTCCACCAAAATATACAATGCTTGAGGAAAGAGCTGTGTCCTACACACCTTGCATTCCTTGGAGTACCTAGCATAATACTTGACTGAATCATGCAAGAATATGAGTAAAATTCTTCAGTAGAAATGTGTCCATCTAAATTAGACAGAAATGCCTACATCTCTTTCCTCCATCTCTTTCCTCCGGTAAGAGTGCTGCCTTGGGGAAGAATGAGTACGGGTACGGTCATGTTTCCGTAGGGGTCACTGAGACCAACTTTTCTTTTTCTTCTATTCTTTTATATATATGACACAGTGAACTACATTATGCAGAATTTTATAGCCTTGGCATAAAGTTCATTTCTTTTTTTTTTTTTTTTGCTGGGAAAGATTCATCCTGAGCTAACACCTGTTTCCAATCTTCCTCTCTTTTTTTTCCTCCCAAAAGCTCCAGCACATAGTTGTACATTCTAGTTGTAAGTCCTTCTATGTGAGTCACCGCTACAGCATGGCTACTGACAGACGAGTGGTGTGGTTGGTTCCGTGCCCGGGAACTGAACCCAGGCCACCAAAGTGGAGTGTGCTGATAAAGCTCATTTCTTCATTCGACAAACCCATAATAATTCCCAGTTATATGCTAGGACCTGTGCACTGGTACAGAGATAAACAAGACACAGTCCTAGACCTCAAGTTGCTAATGATACAATGCAGGCAGACAGAAATAAACACATTTAAAAATTTGGAAGAGCTTAGGAAAAGAAATATACACGGGCTATTATGAAAGCACTAAGTAAGGATATCAAGGAAGGCTTCTTGGAGGAAGTGACTACAGTACTCAGTATGGAAGGATACTAAATGTGGGTAGTTGATATGAGGAGGGTTGGAAGTGGAGGAGAGGGCATTTGAGGTAAAGGGGAAGCATGAGCAAAGGCATGAAGTCCTAGAATGGTGTGATATGTGCAGGGAATTATAAGGAAGCAGCTCAAGGTTGCTAGCCTGCAAAGTACATATTACACAGGGATGAGAAATGTGCCTGGAGGGGGTGGGCAGAGGGTCCAGATCACAGTGGACCTCTAATGTTATGTAAATAAGGAAATTGGCCTTGATTCTGTGAGTGATGGAGAGCCACCGAAAGTAAAGGAGGGATATGATCAGTTTTTGTTCTACTCTGGTAGCTGTGTGGATAGATTTGATGGAAACAAAACCAGTTTGGAAATTGTTTAGGCCTGCACTAGAGCATCCCTAATAGCAATAGACAAATGTGGTCAGATTCAAGAAATATTTAGGTGAAAGCAGCATGATGTGGTGATTGATAGGATGTGAAGGATGAGGGTGAGGAGGAGTGAGGAATCACAGATGACTTATGGGTTCCTTGTTAGAATGACTATGTGCGTGGTGGTACCACCAACCGAGATAGAGACTACAAAAGAAGAAGGAGATGTACTGGGAGAGATAATGACGAGTTTGAACATATTGAGCTCTGAGTTTCAAAAAAACTGTCATTTCTAGGAGGTGATTTCTGAAAGACAGTAAGATATATAAGCCTGGATTTCAACCCTAAACTAAAGATTTGTACTACGTCAGGCTATGGATAGTAGTTTAAACCAGGTTACCTAAAGTGTGGTCTGTGGACCAGCAGATTGGCATCATTCAGGAATTTGTTAGAAATGCAAATTCTTAGGCTCAACTCCAGACCTACTATATCAGAATCTCTAGGGTTGGAGTCATGAATCTATGTTTTAAAAAACTCTGCAGGTAAGTTGTGAAGTTTGAGAAACACTGGTTTAAACCTTATAAATGGATGAGATCACTCAGAGAGAGAATAGAAAGAGAAGTTGGCCAAGCATGGGAAAATCCTGTATTATGAAAGCTCCACTTTCGATATATAACCTGCTGACTACTTCTCTTCTCCTCCTCTCCTAGCACTCTAGTCCCAACACCATCATGCCTTCACTGGACTTTTACGACACCCTCCTTGTATGTTTTCCACTTCCAGCCTCTCTAATACTTTATTCTCCTCACAGTAGTCAGAGTAAAAAGCCTACTTACTCATGACCTCATCATTCCTTCCATCTCAAACTTTTAGAGACCTTTCATCAATTTACAACAAAATTGAAGTATTTACCACGGCCTGCAAGTTTGCTCATGGTGGTAACCAGTCTCCAAGACAGTTGCTAGTGATCCTGGTATTCAGCCCTATCACATTGTATCAGGTTTGGTCTGTGTGACCCTAGCAAATGGCAGAAGTAATGTCACGTCACTTCTGAGGCTATGTTATTAAAGACATTGTGCCTTCTCTCTTGATCTTTCTTAGGTCACTCTTTCTTGGGAAGCTAGGTGCCGTGTCATGAGGATACTCAAGCTTCCTATGGAGAAGTCTACATGGGGAGAAACTGAGGCTTTCTGCTAACAGCCATGTGGGTGAGCTGTGTTGGAAGCGAGTCCTTCAGTTCTAGATGACTGCAGTCCCTGCTGACAGCTTGACTGCAACTTCATGAAAGACTCTGGGCAGGAACCACCCAGCTAAGCTGCTCATGGATGGGCCCTCAGAAACCGTGCGAGATAGCAAATGTTTATTGTTATAAATGGCCAAATTTGGGGCAGTTATGCTCCTCTTTTTCTTCTAAAAGTTTATAGTCTTACATTTTACATTTAAATCTGTGATACACTTTGAGTTAGATTTTATACAAAGTGTGAGGTTTAAGTGTGGAGTTTTAGATACTTAAGGTGTGAGGTTTACATGAAGATTCACTTTTTTGTTTATGGATGTCCACGGACAAAGTTTCCATGTTCTGCACCATTTGTCTGTGCTCCATTTGTTCATTTTCCAGCACCATTTGTTGAACAAGCTCTCATGCCTCTATTGAATTTATTTTGCACCTTTGTTTAAAATTAATCGGGCATATTTGTATGAGTCTATGACTGGATTCTCTACCCTGTTTCATTGACCTGGGTACCTATCTGTCTGTCAATACCACACAGTCTTGACTACTATAGCTATATAGTAAGCCTTCACATTAAGAAGAGTGATTTTCCATAGAGACAGAGGTTGGATTGGTGGTTACCAGAGGGAAAGGGGGGAGGGAAGAGAGCAAAAGGGATGATTAGGCTCATGTGTGTGGTGATGGATTGTAACTAGTATTTGGGCGGTGAACAAGATGTAATCTATGCAGAAATAGAAGTATAATGAAGGACACCTGAAATTTATACAACATTATAAACCAATGTTACCACGATAAAAAAGATAAATAAAAAATAAATAAATAAAATAAAATACAAACTAAAAAAAAAAAAAGAAGAGTGATTCCCTCCAACCCTACTTTATTCCTCTTTTTCAAAATTGTTTTGGCTATCTATGGTCGGTCTGCTTCCATATAAATTTTATAATAAACTTATTTACATCTACAGAAAACCTTGGTGGAATTTTGATAGGAATGCAATAAACATAATTGATTTATGGAGAATTGACATCTTTACTATGCTGAGTTTTCCAATCTATAAACATAGTATGCTTCTCCAACTATTTAGGTCTTCTTTGATTTCTTTAATCAGCATTTTACAGTATTTATCATACAAATCCTGTGCATATTTTGTTAGATTTACTCCTAAGTATTTCATTTTCTTTAGAGCAATTAAAAATGACGTTACTTTTTTTATTTCAGGTTTCACTTAATTTCTGCAATGCAATTGATTTTTGTGTATTGATCTAGTATCCTTCAACGTTGCTGAACTCACTTATTAGTTATAGGAAGGTTTTTAAATGTAGATTCCTTAGAATTTTCTACCTAGACAATCATATCTTCTGTAAATAGAAACAGTTTTATTTCTTCATTTCCACCTGGATGCTTCCTATTTTTTTCATGCCTGATTGAATTGACCAGAACGAGTAACACCACGTTGAATAAGAGTAATGAAAGCAGACATCCTGGACTTGTTCCCGATCCTAGAGAGAAATATTTCAGTCTTTCATAGTTAAGTATGATGTTAACTGTAGGGTTTTTTATAGGTGCTCTTTGTGAGCTCCCCTCTATTTCTAGTTTGCTGAGAGTTTTAATCACAAATAGGTGCTGAATTTTGTCAAATGCATTTTCTGCATTAATTGATATCATATAATTTTTCTTGATATAGTGCATTACGTTGATTCAGTTTTGACTATTGAACAAGCCTTGCATATACGGAATAAATCCCACTTGGTCATGATATATTATTATTTTTATACATTGCTATATTTGATTTGCTAATATTTTATTAAGAATTTTTACATCTAAATTCGTGAAAGACGGTCAGTATTTTTCCTTTTTTACTGTCTCTGGTGTTAAAAAATTTCACAACGGTAAAACTGGCCTCATGAAATGAGTTGGGAAGTGTTCCTACCTCTCTATTTTCCGAAAAAGAATATTGTGTTTTTAATTAATAAGCTATTTTTTCAAGATTCACAACGTTGTTCTGGAGAATCCATAAATATTGTAGGACATTAAGGGAAAGAAGGACCAGCTTTGTACATTCCTCCTTCACAATTAGTATGTTTCCTTCTAGAGTCCACTGTGTCTTAGCTGGAGTGGGAAGCTCAGTCTACAAGATTTCCAGTGTGGAGGGATGTGACTTTGCTGTGTGTCTTCCTGCTCACTGGTATTTTAGGAAACACAAAATCAAGATTAGAGATTAGCTCTTGTGTAAGCAGCTTATGGGACAGCTAAAATTTTAATTACTTTCTAATTACTTAATATCTACCCTTTAACTCCTTTTCTGTATATAATTAATAATACTTTCCTATCTGTCTGAAGGGATCAAGAACCAAGGACTATAGAGCTATAGAATATAGATTTTTAAAAAGCACTGTATGATAGTTTTAAAATTTTTGTACACTAAAACTCACTCTGTAATATAGAGTTCTCCAAGTTTTGACAAATGCATAGAGTTAATATCCACCACTACAATAAAGATATCAAATAGTTCCATCACCCTTCAAAAATTCCTTCACATTCTCTTTATAGTCAACTCCCCTCAATCCCTGGCAACCACTAATCTGTTCTCCAGCTCTATAGTTTTGCCTTTTCCAGAATGTCATACAGAAAATCAGACAGTACAGAGACTTTTGACTCTAGATTCTTTCATAGCATAAAATGTGCTTAATAGTCATCTATGTCAATTACATATCATTATCAATTTCTCTCCTAGTAAGTTTCCTGCTGGCTTTATTTCTTGTGTCTCTGAAATCTTAGAGTGTTCAGCACACCCAAAGTTCTTCCAGAGGAATTCCTTTGGTCATCGATCACTTTGTTTAGAGCCATGTGACCCCATTACCTGGTTGTTAAGATCGTAAATAGACAACTGAACAAACGTCAGCCGTCACTAGGCTAGCCAATGACCAATGAAGTGACCTGGTAGAAGAACTCATTCAGGCAGTGTGTATTGACTGCTAATTGGCCAACCTACTCAAATCCTCTAAGACTCAGTGGCAGCAGGAGTAGTAGAGGCAGAGTCAGAAAGAGCAGCCACTTGCAACAGGGAAAGATGTCTTCTCCCTGAAGACACAAGATGATCAGAGTTTAGAACTTCACAGTTTCTGGAACAATGTTTCATTCTCCACAAAGCCTTGCTGAGGGTAGTTGAGTTCCCTGTCTTCCCCTTGTATCACATATTTTTGCTCTTTTCATTGTTCTTTCTTTCTAGAGGTTCAAGAATTTATTCTTTTATTTGTTTCAAGAACTTCCTTTATCATTCTTTTAGGGTAGGTCTTCTGGTGAGAGAGTCTCTTAGTTTTCCTTTGTCTGAGCATGTCTTTCTTTCTCCTTCATTCCTGAAGGATAAATTCACTTGCTATGGAATTCAGAATTGACAATTCTTTCCTTCCAGGACTTGAAAAATTTTGTGCCACTTCCCCCATTGTTTCTGATGAGAAATTCTCTGTCATTCAAGTTATTTTCCCCCTATAGGTAAGGTGGTATTTCCCTTTAACTACTTTCAAATTTTTTCTTTGTCTTTGTTTTTCTGGTTTGGTTATGATGTATTTTGGCATAGATTTTCTTGGGTTTATGCCATTGGGGTTTGCTAGCTTCATGACACCATAGGCTTATGTCTTTCACCAAATATGGTAAATTTTAAGCTGTTATTTCTTCAAGTAATTTTTCAGCCTCACTCCTTCTCCTCTCCTTCTGGAACTCTCATGACATGAATGTTAGATCTCTGAGGTTCTATTAATTTTTTGGTCTATTTTCTCTCTTTTGTTCAGATAGAGTAATTTGTATTATTCTGTCTTTAAGTTCATTATTTTTTTCCTCTGTCCTGTCCATTCTGTTGTTGAGCACATACATTGAGTTTTTTATCTTGATTATTATATTTTTCAGTTCTAAAATTTTCATTTCATTCTTCTTAGGATACTTGTTATTGCCGAATGGTGGTGAAAATTCAGATTGCTTACTTGGCTTCCTCTGACACCACTCTGGTAGGGAGGAGGGGGGGTGAATACTATCACTGGTTGGAGATGAAAGTCTAAGATTCCCATGTGGCCTTCTCTGCTACTACTCAGCTGGGGGTAGGGTTACCTCATTGTAGCTGGGCCAAGATGAAAGTCTCACTACTCAGCCTTTGCTGAGGGGGATGATGTTGAGCATATTTTTTCCATGGTGTTTGACTGGAGTAGGGTGGTTTTTTGGTTAAATGTTTTCTGCCTTATAAGATTGCACTTTCCTGGTTACTTGTCTAGAGAGAGCAGGCTTTTTAAGAGGATTTTTTGCATGCTTCTGTTAGTGTTTCTGAGTTGCTGCTTCCTGCATGCAATTCAGGATATAGAAAGCAAAAAGAAAACCAGGAAACTTATTGCCATGTCGTTTCTTGAGTCCTAAGTTCCCTATTTGGTCTGCTCTCTTCTCTTGACCTCCTAAAATATTCTTATGCTTGTTTCATGTATAATATCCAGGGTTTTTAGCTGTGCTTAGCAAGAAGAATAGGCAGAAATATGTCTACTCCATGTTGGTCCAGAACCAGATAGAACATGAATTTTTAAGTCTGTAAAGCAATTTAAGAATTTTCTAATCCTAAACCTTTGAGAGCTATATTAGAATCACTTTGGGGGAGTTTTTTCAAACTATACACTAGGCCTTTCCCCACCCCCCTCACCCCTCACTCTCCATTCTCCTGGGTCTCCCATAGAGGGACAAGAGTCGTGGCATAGCAAACCCCCGCTCCCCCTCAACATTGAGAATCACTGGGTTACAAATCCTGTTGCTGATGAGTGAGATTTATCTCTCTCAAGTTATTGGGATGGAAAACAATTGAGAATCCTGGCATGCTAAATCATTCATTCTGCGTATGAGGAAACTGAGACTCAAAGAGGTGGCAATCTTCTCACATAGCAGAGATGTGGTAAAACCAAGCCTGCATGTGGGTCTAGAATAGTACTTCTCAGACGTTACTGTGCAAACAAATCACCGTGGTACCTTGTTAAAATGCAGCTTCTGATTCAGTAAGTCTGGAGCAGGGCCTGAGATCGTGCATTTCTAACAAGTGCCCAGGTGGTGCTGATACTGTTTCACTTTGAGTAGCAACATTCTAGAACACTCAGCTTGTTGCTCTTTCCACTGCCCTTATGATTTGTAGTCCTTCACCAAAGAAATGGAGAATATGTGAGGGTTTGACAGATAAGCATCTAAATATCCATGAGCTGGTGTGTAGATGTAGAGAAAGATGTGAATGGTATGGAGACACAGAGAGGGGAGTGGAAAGATCTATCCAGAGACCAAACACTCTGCTGGCTCTGCAAGGTGTTTGTTGCCTTCAAAGCTCCTCCAATTTTGGTAAAGATCACGGGAAAGCTTACTTAAAAACCCTTAAGCTGTTTAGCTGCCCATGTGATCTGCTTGGGGCTGTAGGTTAAGCATCTTTCCCTGCCCGGGAAGGATAAATTGACCTCCTTTCTCTATAATCCTATGGAGTACAATTCTCTAACAAGTAACAATTTAGAGAAGGCACACTGCAATTCACTGGCAGGGCATTGGAGTAACTAGCAACACATGCATCTTGGCCCATGTATGCTTTGCTGTACAATAGCAGAGAGACGGCTGAACATGCAAGGTTTTCTCAGGCTTGGGCCTTGATCGTGGCTCCACTACTAACTTTATATGCAGTCTTAAATAAATCACTTACTTTCTCTATGAAAAATTTGTCAAAAAAGCTTAATGATATTGGCATATGGGCTAAGGTCTATTTAAAACTGCATAAAGTGATGTACAAATTAATGCTAGTGGCTCAGTGCAATTGGAAGTTTGAAGCCAAGTGTCCCACTGAATTGGATTGTAGCCTGGGCCCTACACCCTGAAGCCTTTGTGTATGGAAGATCCAACAATCAATTCTCAAATAAATGTCATCAGTTAAGATTTCCCAGCTATCATTTGGGCTCTTTCTCTGTCAAGTATCACTGAATTTTATGTCAGTCCTGATGTGTGATTCCACCTCTCTGAGAAAACACATACAATACCAGCTAGGGAGAGATATTATAAACTTCTCAATGTCACTGCTCACATGATCAGTGTCCCCACTGTGGCCAGGGCCACTGCAGTTCACTCTCTTCTTTATAGTTACCTAGAGTCCTATCAAAATTATGTCATGGTGTGTATGTGTGTGTGTGTGAGAAGGAGAGAAAGAGAGAGTGAGATTGATTGTATGCATGAGGGGCAGTGTCAAGGAAAAGGAAGGAATGGAGATAGCAAGGACTAAAACTGGAAATGAAGAAAGACAAAAGATATGAATCACAAACTGCAAATCTACCCTTGGATAGCAACACTTTGTGTGTGTTTATGAATTCAGTACCTGTTTATTGACTGGAGAGAGCCCAAGTCAGTTTTGTAAGAGTATCCAATTATCAGAAAACTCCTAAACCTGTCCCAGTCTCACCCCATGTTCTTTCAACTTCTTTGCACCTGGGTTGGTGCTCTAAGCTTATGACGGGGGGATTAGATAGCATGAGGGTATTACAGAGAGATAAATCAGGATGCAAAGATCTTTTATTCTTCTACTGTGAAGAAGGCAGCTGGAGAGCTTACAGGAGCAACATTCAGCTCTGTGAGTATTTCTCAATTTCTGATGAGTTTAAGCAGGTTATAATCAAGGGCTTTTGTGGCGGGTTAGTGATCTGGCTCTAAAACAAAGAAAGAGAAGAATAGGACACACTGAACTTGTGGGCCTTGACAAGGGCTGGGGATGGAAATGGAGAAAACATGAAGCAAACACACCCAAATTTCCTTATAATGCCATATGACAAGCTAATAACTGAAATTTGATTATTATATGGTCACTGCAAACCTTGATTACTAAATTCATTTAGAAGGAACCCAAAACTGAACCTCCCTTTTTGTGGCTCCATAGCAAACAGTTTTCTGGGAAATGAGGGATTGAGGCACTAAATGACCATAGAGCAAACAGTTGTTTACTCCCAGGATGTGCCTGAAAACTTGGCCCAGGCACAAAGAGGCTGACAGAGAGTGTGAGGATAAGGAGAAAGCCAGCATGGGAACGACCACAGGGCAGTGTGGTTGGCTTAGCCTTCTCCTTCTGAGGTTAAAGTGTTTGTTTATTCCAATCTGAATCAAGGTACTTGCTGGATTTTTGTTTTTGCTTTTTCATGGCCTTGGTTTGGGTCTTCCTTGGCTCTGCAAATTATTTGATTCTCTCTGCCTTGGCAGGACCCTGGGTGACATTTATGGGCCCAATCTCATCCACAGAGGAAACAGTACTCCTCCACCTATATCCTCCCCATCGCCTCTTTTAGTCCGTCAACAAACGAATTGTGTATCTGCTCATGTCTTTGCTGAGAAAGATAGAACTGGAAGTCTAGAGTGATAATAGCAGCATCAGAGATCGTGACTCAAGAACCTTCTGAAACTGCCGTGTTTTAGCTGGCATTTATGGAGGATCATACTCTGCAGCTTCCTACAGCTTAGCTCTGCTGCCTTGGGTCTCAGGCAACACTAACCCCGGTTCCCTACAAAGCTATGCCTTGAAACGTTACAATCCTGCAACCACTTCTTTCTGCAGAAGAACAGTTTATCATCTTCAAAAGGGAAAGGGCTAACATTGCTTTAAAAACAGGAAAACGTTCTGCTTCACAAACAAATGAATTACTTGACACTTTTGGGGGCAAAAATGTGAAACCTCCTCTTACAGTTAAAATCAAGTCCGATGCTGGCTTCAGGATTATTTGGCTCCAGGGACACCCTTGGAATTCCTAGGAAAGCAGAGGCAAGATAAGGGTAGCCTTTGGTGACATCTGTGGCTGACAGGACTGACTTCCAAGGCAGGAAAGTGTCACATTTGCTCTGCTCCTTTTAAAGGACTACAGGGAGAACCCGAGGGTAAATCTATGCCAGAAACACTCTAGGGATTGGGTTGACTCTCCTGGGTACTCAAAAATGAGATATGGTACATGAAACGTACAATAACCATCATAACAATCATTATCCATAGTGCAAACCCTGAGGGCCATGAGGATACGGGGATCAACCCGACAGCTGTTACATAACTCTTTCTCAGGAAAATTCTTTTACATAATGCATCACAGTTAGAATTAGACATGAACTCTGTCCAAGCCTAGATGTGCAACTTCAAAATTAAATAAACTTGCAAAAGAAACTTGCAAGAAAAAAGGGAAGTGTAACCAGGGGAAGATGGAAGCCAAGTGTGATTTTTAAGTTCTTTGGAGTCACTGTTAGGGACGTCAAAGGAATCCAAGAAAGGCTTCTTAAGACAGAATTTTGAGACCAGGAACAAGTTAACAGTTGGGGGGTTTGAGGGATACAGAGGATTATCCAGCAAGTGCTGATGACAACTGTCTCTCAGGTGCATGACAAGCAGCAGATGGCCCAGGAGGAGGGGCGTGGGGTCCAGGTGAACCTGTGTCGTAACCATAGATTTGTTTGCGTGGTTTCCTTGACTCCCAGAAGGTCTAGTACATAGTTACTCTTTTTTGAGCACTTTTCATAAAACACTTTATTTATAATATCCCCTCTAATGTTCCCCATAACCCTAAAAAGAAGGTATTATTTGATTCATTTTATAGATGGAATGAGACCCAGAGAGCCTCATTATGCAACTTGTGCAACTTACCCAAGGTCACATAGCCAGTTTTGTGGAGCAGGAATTTGAAACTATGTCTATTTGATTCTAAAACACATAGTCTTTACACTATATTGTCTCCCAAGGGATAATTTGACTGATTAAAATTATTAAATCTTCACATTATAGACTCTGGATCTAGCCCAGTAGGATGCTAGTTAGAGTTGCCAGATAGAATAGAATATGCCCAGTTAAATTTGAATTTCAAGTAAGCAACAAATGATATTTGTTTAGTGTAAGTATGCACCATGCAATATTTGGGATATACTTATACTAAAAAAATTATTTGTTGTTTATGTGAAATTTAAATTTAACTGGGTGTCCTGTATTTTTATTTGCTAAATCTGGCAATCCTAATCCTAGTAGGCTCTCCAGATGAAAGAAAGGAAAGTCTGTGGTTTCTTACTATTTTGAAAGAATTGAGAAGTCTAAAAAACTTGATCTGAGAGAAATTCTCAAGTTTTCCTCTGCAGTTTGGCAGAGCTGGGATATGGTAGTTACTGGTGGCACGCTCTGAGAAGAATGCCCCTGTCCACCAGCAATTCCCAGGGTCCCAACTACACTTGGGAGAGTCACAAACCTTGCCTGTTTACCAGGAAAGGAGAAGGCCCACAGCATAAGAATTGGATTCAGTGAGCAGAGCAGCTGGTAGTGCGTTTCCTAAAGCCACTTAGGGCTTTGTGAGGTGAAGATTAGCAGATGCCTTCTCTATGGTTCGATGGAGAAGATCACAGGGTCAGGATCTCAAGATCCAAGGTTTAAGGCATTAGCTAGATTTCTTCATTTATTTAGTCACTCATATGACAAACATATATGCACATCTCCTATATACAGGCACTGTTGCAGGTTTTGAGACTATAGAAATGACCAAAAACTGGAAAAGCAGCCTCCTGGAGCATATTCCAGTGGGGGATTAAGAAAGATCTATAGCATGAGAAGGTAACCAAGGGCCCTGACCAGGTTCACTGTCCCTGGTACCAGCTCACAGATTAGTCAATGTGTTTCTATGGAAGAAGTTGAGGACTGGCAGGAGAGAATGAAAATAGTTATTGGGGAGAAGAAAATAAGGATATTGGGGAAAAGAAAATAAGGATTATTGCCTCTAAGAATATCTTAGAGGCAAAGATAATAATTTAACCTGATTTCGAAAGTAATAAGAAAAAGTCGATGAACTTGAAGTTATATAATATAAGATTTGAGGGATGTGCAGTGTGTTGGAAAGAGAGAGAGATGGTTAGCATGGGCCAAAGATTGTCAGGGAGAATTGAAGCTAAGAATGTTAGCAAAAATCTGTGAGTTACATAAGGAATCTTAGAAAACCAAGCTCCCAGGCGGTAGATTATGGAAGGAATTGGTTTAGGGTAAGAGATTAAGGCTACTTGGAAGTTCTTTGGAGATTTTCAGAATCTTCCTTCCCAGGACAAGTAATATCAACTTTTGTGAGAGAAAAGGAGAAAGAAGAAAAAATGTCATCCTCTAGCTTAGCATGTTTATTTTTTAAATTTATCTTTTTAATTATGTTCGTTTATTTGTGCTTGAAGAATGACAATGTACACTTCTGTAGTTAAAATAAAAGTCTGTGAAAACCATATTGGATAGGTCCATGATTTGGATAGGAGAAAATGCTGAAGATTTCTGGGAAATGTGTAGATATGGATGTCTGGACATGGAGTTAAAGTACCAACTTACTACTTAATCACTCTGTTTTGACTTCCCTATTTGTGTGTGTGTGTGTGTGTGTGTGCGTGTGTGTGTGTGCATCTATGTCTGTATGTATTAAGATGTGTTGAATACTACATGGATGCTGGTATCCCTGGTTCAGACCTCCCCCTGTCCAGATGACTACACTGTCATCTCCCAGAACTAAGAAAGAAATCTTTGTATCACATGAGGATAAAACAAAATAAAGACTATAAAGAACAAAGCCCATAAAAGTGAGTCAATAAATGTTGTCAGGTTATTTTGCAGCTGGATGGAAAAATGTGTAAAGCTTAAATAACGTATCAGTGTTGTAAAGAATGTAGATATCATTAGTCCATTTCTCTCTCTTTACTGATGGAACTCGTGATCACAGAGGGGATGTACACCATTATAATAAATTCACATAAAAAGATAATGGTGGATTTGGTGGGATAACATGTCTACCTAGATTTTTGAGTTTTTAAATCTATCATTTGTTGGTTTACATCTCACTATCTTGAGTGCCTCTGTTGATTAATACCATGTTTTCTTTAAAATCCCTTTAGAAGATGATAACTTCTCCCCTTTTGTGTTGACACAAAATACTAAGCCTCTTTATCAAGGTGCTTTTCTTCCCGAGCTTACAGTGAATGTCTAACAAGCAATGGTCCCTGTACCTTGAAGGGTCTTCTTTTCTTCTCTCACTGTCTAAGGAGCCCAAAAGAGAACCATCAGCCACCCAAGGACCACCAGAATGAGTGACAGCACTTCTTTGGCTCCTTCACCTTCAAACCAGGGTCCCACCACCCCACGCAAAGGGCCCCCCAAGTTCAAGCAGAGGCAGACTCGCCAATTCAAGAGCAAACCTCCTAAGAAAGGTGTGAAAGGGTAAGACCAAGATGAAAAAGAACTTTCTATTGTTTTTTTTCCCCCACAAAAGTGCTTTGGTTTTGAGAAATTAATGCTCACAATATTAAGCAGTTTGGAATTTACAAAAAGTTCCATCCTATCCTCTATTTTCCTCTCTAACACAATCTTTGCTGAATCATTTCTACAGCCCTGGAAACTTTTCTCTCTCAGCTCCCAGATCTATGGCAAACATTAACATGGCAAATGGAGCTTGTCATAATAACCTTTGAGTTGACCTCCCAGACTCTTCTTGACCGATCCTCTTTGCCAACATATACGCTTTAATCTGGAATACTGAAACACTATCCATTTCAGAACACCGAGTTTATTTTTATGGCTTCAAATGTTATGGCTTCCTTTCTTTGTTTTTCTCTTTCTCTTTTTGGCAAAATCCTATTTATTTTTCAACACACACTCATATGTTAATTTCTTTCTGAAGCCATTATTGTCTCTCTTAGACAAACATCATTATATCCGTGTTTGCATTCTGTACATTCTGCTATCATAACTTGTATTATTTTGTGTTACATTTATTTATTTACGTCTGTTCCCTGATACTGAAAACCTTCAGAGAAAATTTGTTTGTTTTTTCCTTGGCTTCCTGAGCCTAACACAATGCCTGATACATAATAGATGCATAATAAATGCTTTTGGATAACTAAACAAATGGATGAATGAATCATGTTAATGCCTCTCATATTGCCTTCTCATTCCAATTTCTATTTTAAAAAGTAAAGCTTGACTAAATTGTCCCACTGATAATTCTTTCTGGCTCCCAGTTGTCGTAGGCTAAATATTTACAGGGGAAAAAATATCTCCCCACTGGGACATACTGTCTAAAACCCGCCTGAGTGACATTTTCTTTGCTCCCATTCAATGCAAACAAAGGGAATTTCTCACACACAAGACTTAAACCTCTTCTTCTTCCCCCTGAGTCAGGAAGCTCTTCATGTGAGTCATTCCGGATCCTTTTGCTCTGATCACAGATCTTTTAATTTTTTCCTATAGGTTTGGAGATGACATTCCAGGCATGGAGGGGCTAGGAACAGGTGAGCCACCCAAGGATTTCTGTGACGACTTTACACTAGAAGTTTCACCTTTTAATCTACTTCAGGCCTCACGGGGCAGTTGAAAGTTACCAGAAATGCCTAAGACAGCAGATCCTTTGAAAACCTAGAAATGTCGGGTTTTAACTTAACTTCCTAAGTATGTGTGTCCCCAGATACAAAAACTCTAAAGAAAAAAACAAGCTAGATCCAAAGTTTAATGAATCTTCTGGTTTGGTTAAACAACTCTTCAGTGTGTACAATGATGAATTGAAGACTTTCATGGTAGAAAGATTCTCAGAGTTAGTCTAGCCCAACTTTATTTTTCAGAAGAGAAATCTGAGACTAGAGGAATTAAGTGAGTGACAATCTGAGGCCACTGAGTGAGGTATTGGAAACAAGGGTGGGGCCTGGAGAACTTTCCACTCTAACAGGCAGACCACCTTCTTACCAACTTCCTCTTGTTACACATCCCCTGGCACCTGGAACAGGGCCCTACACACTGAAAGTGTTCAATACAATATTTTTTAATTTGCTAGAACATTGTGTTCATTGGATAATGAATGCAAGTTACTGCATATTCCTTTTTAAAAAAAGTAATAGACTTTAAATAGAGCAGTTTTAGGTTTATAGAGAAATTAAGCAGAAAGCAAAGAGTTCCTACATACTCCTTCTGCCACCTTCCTCCCCCCGTACAGTACATAGTTTCTCTTATCATTAACATCTTGCGTTACTGCGGTACATTTGTTGTAACTGATGAACCAATATTGATACATCGTTATTAACTAAAGCCCATAGCTTACATTAGAGTTCATTCTTTGTGTTGTCCTGTTCTATAGTTTTTGACAAATGTGCAATGTTGTATATCCACCATTACGTTTTCATACAGAATACTTTCACTACCCTAAAAATCCCATGCTCTTCCTGTTCATGCCTCCTTCCCCCCAAACTCCTGATAACCACTAATCTTTTTACTGTCTCTATAGTTTTGCCTTTTCCAGATTGTCACATAGTTGGACTCACACAGGATAGATATATAGATTTTCCAGACTGGCTTCTTTCACTTAGCAATGTTTATTCATTTTAGGTTCCTCCATGTCATTACATGTCTTGAGAGCTCATTTCTTTTGATCACTGACTAATATTTTACTGTATGGTTGTATCACAGTTTGTTTATCCTATTGAAGGACATCTTGGTTGCTTCCAAGTTTTGGCAATTATGAATAAAGCCGCTATAAACATCATTGTGGTGGTTTTTGTATGGATGTAAGTTTTCAACTCATCCAACACACTTTTGACAAGTGGTGGCACTCATAGCAACCAGTGTCCTTACTAGGCAATTCTCAGTGTATTTACTTTTTGCAATCAAATGGCACCGGGATCTCAGATAAATTTTTTAGCCACTTTATAAGGCTCATTTGCTATTCTTCTAAATTAACTGCTTCTGTGTTTTGGCCATGTATATATAAGACCAGCCAATTCACTTTGGACTCTGGAAGATATGCTTAACACTGCCAATATATTTGGAATAGTGGAAAGATCCTTATATTGAGGGAAAGTCTGAGGTCTTTGATCTGGTTCTAGTCCCATCTCTACAACTGTGTGATTTCTTGCTAGGTATTTAATCTCTCTGGGTATCAGCCATCTTCTCTGTGACTCAGGGCTAATATCTTGTTGCCTGATGCAAGGGACTGGATTAGATGAGACCTGGAGATCACTTCTCAATATGTGATTGGATATAGGCATTTCAAAATGTAAAGGAACTGGGGCTGGCCAGGTGGCGTAGTGGTTAAGTTCGCGCTCTCTGCTTTGGCAGCCAGAGTTCACAGGTTCGGATCCCGGGCGCGCACCAATGCACCGCTTGTCAAGCCATGCTGTGGTGGCGTCCCATATAAAGCAGGGGAAGATGGGCACAGATGTTAGCCCAGGGCCAGTCTTCCTCAGCAAAAAGAGGAGGATTGGCATGGATGTTAGCTCAGGGCTGATCTTCCTCAGACATACACACACACAAAATGTAAAGGAACTGAAGCGCGAGTCACAGAAGCCCATGGAACCCATCTGGATCGGGAGTGGGATAAGGAGGCTGTGCATCTCCAGAGCATGAGAATTTAAGTGCTCCTGTTTCTCATTTTATCTCTTGGCTTGAATTCCACTTCTCTTCTCCCCTTAGTGACTGAACTTCGGGGAGACCCTGTACTATCAGTGAGCTACACCCCCACAAGGTAGCCTCAGTCAAAAGCCTTGGGTCACCTCCCCAAAGAGGATGAAGAAAAAAACCAACACAGATGACTGGGGAGAGCTCCTGTTCTAGGGGCATCAGAAATCTGCAGAGGATTAATTAAGCCAAATTGATCTGATCCCTGCTGGGCTGCAGGGCCATTCTAGATAACTTCCCAATTGCAAGGACAATGAATAGGAGAGAAGAGTGAAGTTTCTGCCTGCAACATGTCTTTTTGAGCAGAAGAGGCTTTCCTGAGCGTGAGGCAGGCTTACAAGTTTTTCTTCCCTCTCTCGCAGATATCACGGTGATTTGTCCCTGGGAAGCGTTCAGCCACCTGGAATTGCATGAGCTTGCTCAGTTTGGGATCATCTGAGGCACCAGAGGTTCCGCCACTCTCAACAGCATCTATGTTAACTCTGATCACTTTTGCCCCATTGATCTGCCAGAGTCTTGAAATTCAGCTGTTCGGAAGTGGTTTCTTTGGGTTACACAGTCATGTCCTATAAGTTCCTACTAAGAGTTCACTTAGTGTTAGACTCTTTCTTGCAGTATAGCTCAGCTCAGAATAGTGGATGAAAATCGACTTTTGTTAAAACATTTCAAACTTTACCACCTTTTGCTATCGGCTAGTTAGAAGTCATCAATATTTCTCTAAATTTGGTTTATTTATTAAGTCATTCAAATCTATTTTTGTTAGGCATTTTTGATGAGTAGTAGACTTTTAAGATAACATTTATGTCACTCCCCTCCCCTTCTCATTCAATAAAGGAGATATTTACCTTGAATCTTATGATGAAGTTGTATTAAGTGCTATATGCAAATACCTGATGCCCTGTTCTGAGAACCAATTTAACAAAGAAGGCACAGGCATACAGGAAATAAGCATAGTGCATGCAAAAGAGCATAGGATCGAGTCAAGTCCTGATTTTGCTTTGTAACTTGGTAAATCTCACAATTTCTGGGTCTAAATTTTATTGAACTAGGTTATTCCTGAGGTCTTATGCAGCTTTAAATTGCACAGCTCTAGTTGGTGGAAGACTGGAGATTTAAACTCAGGACTCTGACACTGTGAGCCTTCTTTTCAGTGCCTTGATTCATTGATTGAAAAGATTTATATAAAGTTTAGACTCAGATGCAAAGAACAGGTAGCTGAATGCTTTAAATAAAATGATGGTTTGCTTCACCCCCGAGGTTGTGTCAAATGTAATGTGCACATAACTATATTTCCCCAAGACTTTCAAAGCAATTATGTAACACAAATGCTGCCTCTGACTTGAACGCTTTAGGTACCAGCAGTATAAATTTCTTCATTTCAGTTTTGTAATCCGTGGTAAAAGATTGGAGTAAATTAACTGAAAAGAGGCAGGATGATAGAGAGGAAAGAGACTTGGGTTCTAATCCTGGCCCTACTGGTAAATTGCTCCGTAATTTTAGGCAAAGATCTCACACTTTGATCCTCCAGTTTGTCTGAATTAGATAATCTAAGGTTCGTGGTAGCAACAAATTCTATGACATTGAGGTCCTCAGAGTTTGATCATGAGAATTAAAGGAGATCAGCAATCAAGAAATTTCTTCTGCTGCAGGCTCTGCGTGAACTATTTTGCACAAACGACCTAGTTACCTTCTGGATTGCTAGGGGGTTAGGGAGCCTGTGGATTTCCAGACAACGGGAGTTTAAAGTGCTCCTCTTCCTCATTTTAACTCTTGACCTGACTAGAATTCTGCTTGTCTTGCCTCCTTAGTGGAAAAGAAAAATTACAAAAGAAAAAGTAAGGTATAAATTCAAAAGTGGAACCATGACATGCAAGGACTCTGGTGGCAATGTGTGCTTCCTCCTCCAGCAGAAGCCCCCGCCTCCACCCGTGCACCTGTTTTCCAGCGAGCTGTTCCACTGGACAGCCAGAGCCTTCGGTCTGTGCTTGTTCATCCCAGTGTGTCTTTCAGTGAGGGAGGTCTGGGTTCTTCTCCAGCTGAGTGAGACTCTGGTCCACATTCAGCTGACTTTGCAAATGTTTCGCTAAACCTGAAGCAATAGCGTTGACAAAACAGAATGCACCCAATGGCCATAATGGAGAAGGATCTAGAAACCATGCAAATAAAGAACTGTTAAAGGAATGAATAATATTTAGCTTAGAGGAGAAGATGATAATTGCCAGCAATTGCCTGTAATGAACACGAAGAAGCAGACCTATGTCATGCAGTATTCTAGCATTTAGTGGTAAACTGGAATAGATGCAATTTAAAGCCCATTCAAACTGCAGAATCCTATTCTTTCTATTCCTAAATTATGACTCTATGATTTTTGTTATTTCTAATAAGAAACAAACAAACAAACAAACAAAAAACCCTGTTACGTAAACAGCACATATGAAAGAGATAAAGGTAAATCGTTGTTCCTGTCAGAGTCCTAGCAGCAGAGATGCCATACTCAAACAGAGTAACTGGGGAAGCTCTAACAAAGAGACTATTTTCAAAGGCTTAGCAAGGGTTAAGGAGAATCTACAAAAGATAGTACAGTAACTTTGAGCTAGCTACAGTATTGGGGCTACATTTCCAATACTAGGCCTAAAGGAACCCCAAGAGATCTGCTCTAACTGTAAGAAAGGACCCCCTCAGAGGGCTTGTGGCCTTCAGTAGAGGGATACAGCCAACCCACAGTGATCCCGTGGGCAATCAGGAGGAGGTGGGAGTGGGACAATAAATACCCCAATGTTGTTCTTCCCCCAATCTCTACTCTCCTGTCGATGCCTCCCATTGGATAAACCCAACCAGAAGGCAGAGGGCAAAGGAGCCCATTGACGTGTCAGTAAAGTTCACCTCCAACCGCAAAGTTCAGGTGGAGGAGGCTGGAGAGCAGATGTGAAGGGGCAAATGGGAAAGATTCAGCATAGCAACAGTATCAAAGAACAGATACAATGTGTCAGCCAGTGATTAGTAGTTAGAGTTGGAAAACATCATGGATATGTTTAAAACTGCCAAAGGTGATTCTCATGCAAAAACCACTGAAATGAAGGAAGGGCAGCATTAAATAGGAAGAACAAATAGAAAGAATACAGTAGACAAAAGGGAACAACTGCAGAAGGAAATTATCACAGAATTTAAGGGTTTAGAGGATTTTTTGAAATATTCTGATACTTTCCTGATAATAAGAACTGCTGAGAATCTCTTGTTAAAAACACAAAATTTGGGCCCCACTCCAGATTTTCTGAATAAAAATCTCCAAGGGAGAGATCTTGGAATCTGTATTTTTTTGTGCGCGTGTGTGTGAGGAAGATTAGCTCGGAGTTAACATCTGTAGCCAATCCTCCTCTTTTTGCTGAGGAAGATTGGCCCTGGGCTAACATCCGTGCCCATCCTCCTCTACTTTACATGGTACGCGGCCACAGCACGGCTTGACAAGTGGTGTGAAGATCCGTGCCTGGGATCCGAATCTGCGGACCCCAGCCACTGAAGCGGAGCGCATGAACTTAACCAGTACGCCACCAGGCCGGCCCCTTGGAATCTGTATTTTTAATAAGGGCCCCAGGTGATTCCTATATTTGTGCCAGTTTGAAAACACTGATGTGGTCCAAGCCTACATTTTAAACATTAGGAATTAACTAATTCTTAACTTGTTACCACTCAGTGACTGATTTAACTAATTCCACTTGTCCCCGATAACATATGTAATACATGTGAGAACACACAGATTCGTGTGTTCTGAATCTCAGACTGTTTTGTTGACTGATACTATAGACATGCCTCACCACTCCACACCTAACCCAGCTAAATGCTTCTTCAACTGCAGACAACGTCAGAGAGTTCAGAATATAAGTGTTGGCCTGAAGCAGTTCCAAAAAGTATAGGGCCAACACGCACCATTATTCCCAGGGCCGACCTCTTGCCATTGCCTCACATGACCACCCTCCTTCCGTGGCCTGTGTCACTCCCTGTCCTCATCTGCATCCTCTGATTGGAGTTGGGGGGGACCAGGGAGGGAGAGAGCTTTGTCTCAGCAGGTGGTGGCAGTGACCATCACTTAGCTTCCTCCTCTTTCCTGTTTGTTCACACCCTTGGGTAGAAATTGAGGTTGATGGTGCTGGTGATATGGGCATCAACTCCCACTCTAGAGCTCAGGAGCATTGCAGCCAGAGCAGAAAACAGTACACAAGGAGAAAATACTCCTCCGGAGTGCCCTATCTTAGGCAAATATACACAATCGTTATTAAATAATTGCCACCCTGCAGCTGACTTCTACTTTTTCTCTTTGCACAATGAGAAAAGCAAGAATCACCAAAAAACTGAAAGGAGGGAGAGTCTTTTCTCATCAACTAAGAAAGTAAAGGGAAAACACACGTAAACAAGAGTAATCAATAAAACCAATATTTAACATGAGGAAAAATGATCACACAAGACCGAACAACATAAAAACTAATATTCCGAGAACTAAGCAAATGTGACACTGAATGTTTTAAAGAGAAAAGAAGAAAAGGACTTGTGTTTCATAAAAGGCTAGAGGGAAAGGCTTATACAGGCCACAAATATTGTGTGTATGTATAAACTAGCATAGTGCATTTTGCAACTCTAAATGAGTTGTTTGACTTTCTTCTTACTTCTTGAGGGCAGAGTCAGATTGATGAAAACTGAAATTTAAAAGCAAGAATCATAAACTGACTGTCCACATCAGCCACACCATCTTTTTGTGGCAAAATAATCAGGAGGCCTAGATTTTGCCTGGCTCTGCTGCACAGCACTGCCAGATAATCAGCAAATTCGCTTATCTTCTTTAGGCCCAATATTTGAGGAAAAAAGCAAGGATATTGGACTAAAGGATCACCAAGACCCCTTTCGGCATAAAAATTCTAAAAACCAAGTAATCTAAACATATTTCAAACATGAACAAACCATTCCCTTTATGTCCGGAAGTTCAAAGGCCCTGAGCCTCAGTTTCCAGTTCCTTTCAGAATGAGTGTTCAGCCACTTTCCTCTCACATTTCTCCTGGGCCTTGTAATCAAATCAAATCATGTCTAGTGCTGCCACCTGCTGTAATGAAGGAACACTTCATGAACATGGAAGATGTAATCGTTTCTAGCAGGAGACTTTTAAATCTATTGAGCTAATTCTGAATTCGTCCCCTCTCTGACCAATTTAAACTGTTGTACTGCTTGGCTGTGGAAAAGTAAGCTATGCACAAGATAGACATTGAAAGGGTGTAAACGTGAACACAGCACAAGGTAAGTCACATTTCCACCGCGTGCCCTGTGTCCCAATCCACTTCTCAGTTGATCCCTGTAAAAGTTGCCGTGAATGCTTTCAGAGACAATCTGCGCATAGGCATGCTCCTGTATATACAATTTTTCTTTGCACAATGATAACATGCTATAGTCACTGTTCTATACCTTGCTTTTCGTTTATTTTGTCTTGGAGATTGCTCCCTGTCTGTACATTTTGGTCTACTTCATAGGTTCCATTTGTATGATTGAAATTTGATTTGTTTATCCAGGCTCATACTGATGAACATTTTGGATGCTTTCAGATTTTTACATCTTTCTTCAAATATCTGCACATGTAGGACACATTTGCACAGATTTATCTCTAGGATAAATTCCTAGTAGTAGAATGGATGGATTTTTGAAGGAGACATATTGCCAAATTAGCCAGCAAAGAATCTGTAATCATTGACACAAAATACGCAGTTAATATATATTTTTCCTAACACTCTCCCCTACACAGAATGTTATTAAATTTTTATTTTACTTGGGATTGAAAGAATTTTCATGTTTAAAAGTCACTTTTATATCTTTGTGAATTGTCTGCTTGTGTCCTTTTCCTGTTTTCCTATGAGATGACTGATCTTTATACTGAATTGTAAGATATAAATCCCTATCTATCTATCATCTGTCTATCATCTATCTGTTTGTGTGTCTGTCTATCTATCTATCTATCTATCTATCTATCTATCTATCTATCTATCATCTACCTACCTACCTACCTTCCTACCTCTGTCTCTGTCTGTCTCTCTCTCAAAGGAAATATCTACCTCTTATCTGTGGTAAAAATATTTTTTCCTATTTCCTATTTTTTACTTTCATTTATTTTATTTTTTACCATGCAGATATTTCAAATTTTATATATTCATACTTATCAATTTTTAAGGACTTCTGTATATTTTATTTTACTTAGGTTTTTCCCATTCCAAATTTTAAAAAATCTTTCATATTTTCCCCCAATGTTTTTTTTTCTTTCACTTTTTACTTTAAATCTTTGATCCATCTGAAAATTATCTTTGCAGAAAGTATTTTCCCCAAGTAAGTAGTGATGTATCCTAACAGAATTTATTTATTGAATAATCCATTTTCCCACTACTTTGTTGAATTGCTATGTTTATCACATGTGGCTCTTTTTCCGTGCTTTCTGTTGTTACATTGATCTATGTATGTTTAAATAGCTACCAACTTCAGAGTATAAGATCTAAGAGAAATTTCGCCATCTCATTATGCTTCTTTTTCATACATTTTCTGCATATTATTGCACTTTTTAAAATTTATAATTTAGAATCAGCTTGCCTAACTCCTTCTACTCCTATCCTGTACACACACTCTCCCCAAAAATTCTCTTGGTGTTCTTTTTTTTTTGAGGAAGATTGGCCCTAAGCTAACATCTGTTGCCAACCTTCCTCCTTTTTTCCTTTTTTTTTCCTCCCCAAAGCCCCAGTAGATAGTTGTATGTCACAGATGTACATCCTTCTAGTTGCTCTATGTGGGACGCCACCTCAGCATAGCTTGATAAGTGTGGTGCATATGTCCACGCCCAGGATCCAAACCGGCGAACCCTGGGCGGAGGAAGCGGAGAGCCGCAAACTTAAGTGCTACGCACCACCGGTGGGCCCTGGTATTCTTTTATTATTGTGGTAAGAAGTGCATAACATGAAATCCACCCTCGTAACATTTTTAAGTGTACAGTGTTGTTAACTTTAAGCACAATGTTGTACAACAGATCTCTAGAACTTTTTCATTTTGCATGACTGAAACTTTATACCCAATAAATAGTAACTCCCTCCCTCCTCCTCCCCCCAGACCCTGGCAAATACTGTTCTACTTTCTGTTAAGAGTTTTGCTGCTTTGGACACCTCATATAAACGGAGTCGTGCATCATTTGTCCTTCCGTGATTGGCTTTTTCACTTGGCACCATATCCTCAAGGTACATTCGGGTTGTAGCACATGATAGCATTTCCTTCTTTTTATGGCTGAATAATACTCTCTTGTATGTATATACAACATTTTCTTTACCCATTCATCTGTCAATGGACGTTTAGCTGGTTTGCACCTCCTGGCAATTGTGAATAATGCTGTAATGATCATGGGAGTACAAATATCTCTTCCAAGATCCTGATTTCAATTATTTTGAACATATACCCAGAAACGGCATTGCTGGATCATATGACAGGTCCATTTTTAATATTTTGAGGCACCTCCACACTGTTTTCCATAGGGGCTGCACCATTTTATATTTCCACCAACAGTGCACAAGAATTCTAATTTCTCCACATCCTCCCTCGCCAATACTTGTTATTTTCTGTTGTTTTTTTTCATAATGGCCATCATAATAGGTGTAAGGTGATATCTCATTTGTGGTTTTGATTTGCATTTCCCTGATGATTAGTGATACTGAGCATCTTTTCATATACTTGTTGGCCATCTGTATGCCTTCTTTGAAGAAATGTCTATTCAAGTCCTTTATTCATTTTTTAACTAAGTTATTTGTATTTTGGTTTTTGCTATTGAGTTGTATGAGTTCATTATATATTTTGTATATTAACCTCTTATCAGGTAAATGGTTAAAAATATTTTCTCCCATTCCTTAGGTTGTCTTTTCATTCTGTTGATTGTTTCCTTTGCTGTGCAGAAGGTTTTTAGTTTAATGTAGTCCCACTTGTCGATTTTTGTTTTTGTTGCCTGTGTTTTTGGTGTCACATTCGTGAAATCATTGCCAAGACCAATGTTATGATAGTTTTAGTTTTATAGCATCAGGTCTTACAGTTAAGTCTTTAATCCATTAGAGCTGATTTTTATGTGTGGTGTAAGATAAAGGTCCAATTTCATTCTTTTGCATGTGGATATCCAGTTTTCCCATTACATTTGTTAAAGAGACTTTCCTTCGCCCATTGTGCAGTCTTGGCACCCTCATTGATGATCATTTGACAGTATATGCATGGGTTTATTTCTGGGCTTTCTATTCTGTTTCATTGGTCTATATGTCTGTCATATTGCCAATACCACACTGTTCTGATTACTGTAGATTTATAATATGTTTGAAATCAAGAAGTCTGAGGCATCCAGTTTTGTTGTTCTTTTTCAAGATCATTTTGGCTATGTCAGTACCTTTGTAATTCCATATGAATTTTACGGTTGCTTTGTCTACTTCTGTAAACAATGCTGTTGGGATTTTGACAGGGATTGCTTTGAATTTGTAGATTGCTTTGGGTATTATGTACATTTTAACAATATTAAGTCTTCTAATCCACAAGTATGGAATATCTTTCCATTTACCTTTGCCTTCTTTAATTTCTTTCAGCAATGTCTTGAGTTTTCAGTGTACAAGTCTTTCATCTATTTGGTTAAATTTATACCTCAATATTTTATTCTTTTTGACACTATTGTATATGGGATTGTTTTATTTAAATTTTTTTAAAGGATTTGTTGTTAGTGTTTAAAAACAAAACTAATACTTGTATACTGATTTGGCATTGTGCAATTTTCTTGAATTTATTTGTTCTAAGAGTTTTTTGTGTGGAATCTTTAGGGTTTTCTGTATAGAAGATCATGTCATCTTCCAACAAAGACAATTTTACTTCTCCCTTTCCAATTTGGATTCTTTTATTTCTTTTTCTTACCTAATTGCTCCGTCTAGGACTTCCAGTTTTATGTTGAATAGAAGCAGTGAGAATGGGCATCTTTGCCTTGTTCCTGATCTTAGAGGAAAAGCTTTCAGTTTTTCACCATTGAGTATGAGGTTACCTATGGGCTTGTCATATATTTTCTTTACTGTGTTGAGGTAATTTCCTTCTATTTCTATTTGTTGAGAGTTTTTATCATAAGAGAATGTTAAATTTTGTCAAATGCTTTTTCTGCATCCATTGAGATGATCATGTGATTTTTATCTTTTATTCTGTTAATGTAATGTATCATATTAATTATTTTTCCTATGTTGAACCATCCTTGCTTAAATCTCACTTGGTCATGGTGTATGATGATGCTTTTAATGTGCTGTCAGATTTGGTTTGCTAGTAGTTTGTTGAAAATTTTGCATCTATATTCTTTGGGGATATTGGTTCTAGTTGTCTTTTCTTGTCATGTCTTTGTCTAGCTTTTGTATCAGGGTAATACTGACCTAATAAAATGAGTTTGAATGTGTTTCTTCCTCTTCACTTTTTTTGGAAGAGCCTGGGAAGGATTGGCATTAATTTTTCTTTAAACGTTTGGTAGAATTCACCAATGAAGCCATTTGGTCATTGGCTTTTCTTTGTTGGGAGGTTTTTGATTACTGATTCAATCTTCATATTAGTTGTAGGTCTCTTCAGACTTTCTATTTCTTCAAAATTCAATCTTGGTAGGTTGTATGTTTCTAAGAATTTATCCATTTTTCTAATTTATCCAGTTTATTGTCATATAACTGTTCATAACAGTGTCTTATAATCTTTTTAATTTCTGTAGCATTTATTGTCTCTTTTTTCATTTCTAATTTTATTTATTATTTAATTTATCTCTCTTTTTTCCTTTTCTTAGTTAATCTAGCTAAAGATTTGTCCATTTTGTTGATCTTTTCAAATAAGCAACTCTTAGTTTTGTTGATTTTTTTCTATTGTTTTTCTATCCCCAATTTCATTTATTTCTGCTCTAATATTAATTATTTCCTTCTGTATGCTAATTTTAGGCTTAGTTTGTTTTTATTTTTCTAGTTCCTTGAAGTGTAAAGACAGGTTGTTTAATTGAGGTGTTTCTTCTTTTTTTAATGTAAGCATTTATCCCCATAAACCTTTCTCTTAGTACTGCTTTTGCTGCATACCATAAGTTTTGGTAGGTTATCTTTTCATTTTCATTTATCTCAAGATATTTTCTAAGCTCTCTCTCGATTTCTTCTTTGACCCACTGGTTGTTCAATAATGTGTTGTTTAATTTCCACATAGTTGTGAAGTTTTCAGTTTTCCTTCTGCTGTTAATTTCTAGTTTCATTCCATTGTGGTGGCAAAATATACATGGTATGATTTCAATCTTCTTAAATTTGTTAACACTTGTTTTGTGACCTAACATGTGATCTATAATAAAGAATATTCTAAGTGCTCTTGAGAAGAATGTGTACTCTGCTGCTGTTGGGTGGAATGGTCTGTATACATCTGTTAGGTCCATTTGGTCTAAACTGTTCAAGTCCTCTGTTTCCTTATCGATCTTCAGTCTGGATGTTCTACCATTATTGAAAGTGAGGTTTTGAAATCCCCTACATTGTTGTGTTGCTATTTTCCCTTCCAATTCTGTTAATTTTTGCCTCATATATTTGGGTGCTTTTACATTGGGTGCATATATATTTATAATTGCTGTATCTTCCTGGTTAATTGACCATTTTATCATTATATAATGTCCTTCTTTGTTTCTTTTGAAAGTTTTTGACTTAGAGTGTTTTGTCTGATGTAAGTATAGCTACTTCTGCTCTCTTTTGGTTTTCATTTTCATAGACTATCTCTTTCCATCCCTTCACTTTCAGCCTATGTGTATCCTTAAAGTGAGTCTCTTGTAGGCAGCATATAGTTGTGTGTTGTTTTATATCCATTCAGCCACTCTATGTTTTTTTATTGGAGAGTTTAATCCATTTTTATTTTGATAGGAAAGGAGTTACTATTGCTATTTCGTTAATTGTATGTCTGTCTTATAGTTTTTTCCCCCTTTCTTCCTCTCTTGATGTCCTCTTTTGTATTTCATTGATATTATGTAGTGGCATGCTTTGATTCCTTTCTCATTTTCTTTTGTGTGTCTTCTAAAGATATTTTCTTTGTGGTTACCATGGGACTTACATAAAACATCATATACTTATAACAACCTATTTTAAGATGATAACAACTTAACTTCAATCGCACACAAATACTCTATGCTTTTACTCACTTCCTCCACTTTATGTTATTGATTCATGAATTTCCTATTTTTATATTGTGTATCCTTGAGCATATTTTTATAGTTATTTGTATACTTTTGTCTTTTAACTTCTAGACTTGTACTTCCATAGAATAAAAATAATTTACACACTACCACTACAGTAGTACAATATTCTTTATTTGTGTATATGTTTACCAGTGAGCTTTATACTTCACATGCTTTTGTGTTGCTGTTAGCATCTTTTTGTTTTAAATTGAAGGACTATCTTTGATATTTCTTGTAAGGGAGATCTACTGATAATGAACTCTCTCAGCTTATGTTTATCGGTGAAAGTCATTATTTCTCCTTTATTTTTGAAGGATAATTTTGCCAGTATGGTGTTCTTGATTGGGAGCTTTTTTTCTTTCAGCTTATTGAATATATCATCCCACTCCCTTCTGGCCTGAAATATCTGCTGATATTATGAGGCTTCTCTTGTACGTGACAAGTCACTTTTCTTTTGCTACTTTCAAAATTCTCTCTGTCTTTGACTTTTGACAATTTGGTTATAAAACATCTCATTGTGGATTTCTTTAGTTCATCCTAGTTGGAGCTGTTGGCCTTCTTAAATCTGTATGCCCATTTACTTTCTGGATTTGGGAAGTTTTCAGTCATTATTTTTTTTTAATGAATTTTCTGCTCCTTTCTCTCTTCTCCTTCTGGGACTCCCGTAATGTGCATATTGGTCTTGTTTATAATGTCCCATAAATCCTTTAGAGTTTCTTGACTCTTTTTTATTCCTTTTTCTTTTTGTTCCTCTGACTTGATAATTTCAAATGACTTGTCATTGAGTTCACTGATTGTTTTGTTTGATAAATTTTGCGGTTGAATGTCTCTTGTAAATTTTTCAGTTCTGTTATTGTATTCTTCAGCTCCAAAATTCTGTTTAAAAACATTTTTTTCTATCTTTGTTGATATTTTCATTTTATTCATGCATTATTTTCTTGAGTTTGCAGAACATCTTTTTGATGGTTATTTTTTATTCTTTGTGAGGTAATCTATATACTTCTGTTTCTTTTGGATCAGTTTCTGAAGACCTATTTTTTCTTCCTTTTTTGGGCTATGTTTCCTTGTTTCTTCATGTGTTTCACAACTTTGTGTTGGATCTTCACATTGGAAAAAACAGCCACTTCTACCAACTTTGTGGACTGGCTTCACAGTTGGGGAAACCCTCACCTATCAGCCTGGCTAGAGACTCTGGGATTTATGACAGCTTTTTGGGGTGGGGGGAAGCAACTTCTCTGGGCCTGTGCATACAATTTCTTAATTAGAGAGGCTTGCCAGTTTCTTTTTCAGGAGCTTGTAATCTCTTGCTCCCTCTGATGTTTGTGGCTCTGCAAATTCTCTGGTTCTGTGGCAGCAATCTGCCCTGCTCTCTCTTGTTCTCAACAGCCACCAGGCATCCAAAGTATGATAGCTCCCCATCAGCACCCTGCATCAGATAAGACAGATGCTAATCTCTTGGGAAGCCCTCCAAAAAGCTGGAAACTTTGGATTAATTAGACTGATTGATTGAAACTTCTACTCCTCTCCCTCCCTCCTAATGGAGAAGGATCAAGTTGTGCACCTTCTCCTGATTGCACTACGCCATGCCAGCTGTAGCAAGCTGCCCCTTTCTCTTTGTTCTCAGCGGCCTCTAAGCATCCGAACTATGCTAGTTTTGTCAGTGTTCCAAGTGAGATGAGACAGAAACCAGCCCTTTGGGCATCTCTCTGAAATGCCAGAATGTTTGGAGCATGATCCACTCTTCTCTTTTCCTCAAAGGGAAAATTTGCAGGCTGAGTAGTTCCCTTCCAGTGTGGAGCTGTGCCAGCTTGAGGAATGGGCTGACATGGGTAAAGTGAAATCACTCATCTTACTCATTTCAATACAACTGTTCTCAGCTTTGTGCTCACCTGGGGTACTGCAACTTCCTAATTTGATTCTGGAAATCTCATAAAAGTATTTGGTTCACATATTCCTGTTAAATAAGTGTTTCTTGGGGAACAAGGGCTAGACTTTCTCTTCCACTATCTTGCTGATGTCATCTCCTCTATTGGTATTCTTATTAGAAATGTATTTAGTATATAATCAAGAAAGAATTGATACCTTTATATTATAAAAGTTTCTTATCTAATAACAGAAAATTATTCAAGTATCATACACTTGAATATATCTAGTTATTCAAGTATTCTTTTAAATACTTTAGTAGTGTTTTAAGGTTTTGGTCATATAGAATTTCTATTTTTCTTATTAATTTCCATTATAAGTAGCACTATATTTCTTAATTGGTTATTGTTTACATAAACAAAAGCTATTGGCATTTATAGATTAACTGCATACTTAACTAATTTAATAAGTTCTTAGATTATTTTAAATCATTTTTCATTTGATAATTTTGGGGTTTCCAGATATATATTAATCATTTCTTTTTCTTTTGCTGTACTGTCACATCATTTGAAGAGAAATTGAGTTGAAAATCAAAAAGGTATCATTTAAGGCTTGATCTAATTATTTTTCATAATATTGATAATATGCTAACATATGAGACTGATGAATTGAAAAATGTAATGTCCATTTCCATTTACAAATATTGAACCAAATAAAGTGCTGACATTAGGCAGAATAAATTTTTTTCCAAAATAAGCTGTTATTTCCAAAAGAAAAATTATATATCTTGTTATTTTTCAATCTTATCAACTTGAGATCATTTCTTTAGCCTGCGTGATGTCATGATGGAAGGGGTGAGACACTGGCAAAAGAGACAATAATCAGAATAGGAAAAAGAAGCAAATAGCATGCTTTGGTTATATTAATTCAATAAACCTTCCACTTGACATTTTTGGAGGCCTATTATGGATAGTTTTATGAGGCTCTGGAACTACAGAGATGAATAAGTTGAGATTTTCCAAATGCATTTTCTCATCCGTAAAGTGGAAGAAATAGCATCTTTTTCATGGGAGTGATTTTTGAAGGTTACGTGAGACAAGAAGGTAATGCCTGACTCATAGAAAATGCTCAAGGATCATACTATGATTGCTATTATTGTTGTTATTATTATTATGAATCTCTTGCTTTCAAGGTGCATATAGCCTAGCACAGAGATGCAGTTTGCTATGAGATCACACTGACGGGAGTCATCAACGACATGATGGCACTAGTAAATGTTGTGGTTGTGTCTAGGGGATGATGAGGAATGAAGTCAGGGGGAGTAATAATGTAGGTGAATCTGTCCCCTGCTCTCCATTTCCATCGCCTCATGGATGAATGTTTACAACCTCTAAATAATCTCCTTGTTCTCAACCCTGCCCCCCAGTACATCCTCCAATTGCAGCCACAGTGTCTGTCTCCCCAGAAGTTAGAGTGGAAACTCTGTGAGAACAGTGACCTTGTAGCATTATTCTTGATTGTGTACTCAGTGTCTGGCATGGAGCCAGGCAGATAGGGAACACTCAACAGATGTTTGTTGAATGAATGAATAAATAATGAATTAAAAAACTCTGGCCCTAGCATTCCTATCGGCCTAAAGGCATCCTCCTTCATATTGGTGTTGTATTCACAAGTGCTCATTTGGCAAAATCGGCAAAACACTACGCCGACCTAGATGTTTGTAGGTTCAGCATTTGTAAGCTCATCTGAAACTTCTGCGTGTACTCTTTCTCCCTAAAAGTCAAGGACATTCATGAGAAATTTCAGTTAAAGACATATCTACCGGAACCCTACTTGGGTTCTTCTTCACTGTTTAGCAGAATTCTTTTGCTCCATGTTTTTTAAGAATCCTCATATAGTAAATAAATCTTCTGTTTTCTATTAGAGGCCTATTAGAGGCCACAAGGATTTAGAGCATATTAGCTCCTGTTTTTAGCTCTATTACATAACATATGCTATCTAGAGGTATAGAGAAGGTCATTGGAGATAATTAATTGTGGGGTTAATTCACAAAGTTTCTAGTTTTGTTCTTTATATTTCTATTGCTGAACATTTCTATTGATACCCTTGAACATGCTTAGGGAAACATTGTGGTGGCCAATTTTGTCTCAAACTTCAGAGTCTGATATAGCTAACTGCCTTGATGCTGTAATCATTCTCATTTTTCATTATGTTTCTACATACCCACCCTTTGAAGTGGGACAGTCTTATTTTACAGATAATGACCAGAAAGAGTGAGTGACATGCTCTAGAATCACAGAGAAAACTAAGGGTGGGACTTGAATGAGACCTGAGAGACGACAAACTCCTGGCTTAAAGCTTCAGCTCCTGTTATGGATTTTCCCATGTTCTTCACACCAAATATGGACATAGAAACCCTTCATATACATATAACAGTATGTATGCATATGTATATAAATATATACATGTATATATAGTATGTGTATATAGTATGCACGAGTATGTATGTGTGTATATGTGTGTGTGTGGTCTCAGATGAAGCAGTAGAAAAATTGTTGTACAAGGGAAAGAAGAAATTAATATTTATTTAACACCTCCCACTTATATGCCTGATGATTTAGATTAATCCAATTTAGTCCTGAGAATAACAATGCAATATATACATTCTTAATACCATTTTACACTATGGGAGAATAAGACTTAGTGAGGTTAAGATAGCAGAACTATGATTAAAATGCTGGTTTCTGAACACCAATTGAAAATTTCTTTTCATTACGTCTAGTATTTGCACAAGATTAAAAAGGACTTAAAGTAGGTTAAATAGTAAAGTATAAATTATCAGTTCCACTGAAATGCAGAAAGTAGTACTGTTTGAAGATATTTTGGGAATAAGATATACAGGGCCTCAGTTAAAACATATTCAATTATATGATGACATGTCTGCTTGAAGTTTTGAGCAATTTATATAGATTTGATAAACATTTTTAGTATCAACTAGTTTTAAGACTCTGTGTGTTATGAGTTGAATTGTATCCTCCCCCAAAAGATATATTGAAGTCCTAACCCCTGGTACCTGTGAATGTGACATTATTTGGAAATAGGGTCTTTGTAGATGTAATCAAGTTAAGATGAGGTCATACTGGAGTGGGGGTCCCATAATCCAATATGACTGTTATCGTCATAAAAAGAGGGAAATTTGGACACAGACATAGACTCACACAGGGAAGATGGACATGTGAAGATGAAGGCAGAGAGTGAAGGTAAGTTGCCATAAACAAAGAAATACCTGGTACTACCAGAAGCTGGATGAAGCAAGGAAAGATCTTTCCCTAGAGGTTTGGAAGGAGCATGGTCCGGCCAATACCTTCATTTCAGATTCTAGCCTTCAAAACTGTGAGAGAACAAATTTCTATTGTAAGTCACCCAATTCATGGTACCGTTACAGCAGCCCTATTTGCCTTTGTTGGCAGTTTATTAGGAAACTAACGCACTGTGTTAGGTCTTGAAAGGGATACAAAGGCTTATTATTTATTCATTCACCAAAGTTTTTGAGCACAAATTTGAGGTAGGTACTCCTGCTAAGTGCGGCAGACATATCAAGGAACAAAAACAGACATGGTTCCTGGCTGTGTAGCATTTATACTGTAGTTGGGGAGAAATATATTAAACAAAAATGACATATAGAAAAATAAAATTTCAGCTGCGTGAAGGTCTATAATTATTTGTGGTACACAAAACTGTAAGTGTATATCATGGAGAAATAACCAGGTAAGATTGTCAGGACAGATATTCTTGAAGAAATGACAATTAAAGTGAGATCTGAAGGAAAAATGTAACTATCTAGATGATGGGGTAGCAAAAGTATGGTGTTGATGGGAACACACCAGGCAGAGGGAGCAGCAATTACAAACACCCGAGGCAGCAGTGGGCCTGGCAAGTTCAAGGTGTTGAACAAAGACCACTGAAGCAGGAGGGTAGGGAGGCAGAGGAAACACGCTGCAAGATGAGACTGGAGAGACAGAGCAGGTCAGACAACGTGTGCCTGGTAGGCCAGGCCAAGAATTAGACCTTTATTTGTCCATTCTAAGAGAATGGAAGAGAAAGTCATGGTATGCAAGTTTGGTCCAAAGAAACCGGCTAGTGGCTGAGGGTGAGTTTGTACATGAGAGTGTACTGGATTCTTCCTACTCAGATTATCCCATGTTCTAAGGCCCAGGGAAGCAAGGCTGTAATCAAAGACCGTGTCGCCAAAGTCTGGGTGAAACGGTAAGTAACTCAGAGGGAGCGTCCCAGAAACCCTGAACATAAACAGCACCAGCAACAGCTGCATTTTTGGGAGCCAACATTGCCCCACAGAGCCTGAGCGAGGGGAAAGGAAAATGATAAATAACTTGTGATGGTCAGTTTTATGTGTCAATTCGGTGAGGTTATGGAATCTAGTTATTCAATCAAACACTAACTAGGTATGGCTGTGAAGGTATTAGTGTAGGCATGATTAACATCTACTGTGAGTTGCCTTAAATAAAGAAAATTATCCTAGATAATCTGGGTGGGCCTTAAGAGCAGAACTGAGGTTTCAATGAAGAAGAAATTCGGCCTGTGTTCTGCAGGATCAGCTCCTACCTGAGAGTTTCAAGCCTGTCCTTCTGACAGCCTGCCCTAAAGATTTCAGACTTGCCTAGCCAGCCCCCATAATCGCATACGTCAATTTCTTGCAGGAAATTTCTTAATGTGTTTATATCCTACTCGGTCTGTGTCTCTGGTGGAATGCTGACTGACACAGAAATGAGAGTGCCAAGAGGTTCGGTTGATGAAGCACCTGCCAGGGATCTCAGAAATAGCTGGAGGGTTTAGGGTAGCGGGCAGCAGACTGAATTACCCACAGTGGTAGTGGAGGTCCTAACCAGAGAAATATGGTTTTGTGATTGTTATGTCAAAAATATGTTAACACTCAGGCTGCTATGACTGGTGGTAATGCGATCCACACGCTGTTGGAGAGGTTTAGTAAATGTTGGAAGGCTGGAGACGGGGAGGTAAGCCTGGTCTCTGGGTGTTGTTAATGGCCTTTTTTAACTGCTCAAAATATTTCTCTTAGTTCTTTATGCTGTGTAGTTTCTACCACGAGCACTAGGAGAATTAAAAAGCCAAAAAAAAAAAAAAAAAAAAAAAGCATAGTCTTTATAGAACTGGAGTTAGACTGCCATCTTGTGGATATTAGCTTCATTTCCGAGTACTGACAAAAGGAGATGCATAAAAAATAAGTCTACACATACATTCTTAAGAAATGTGAAAACTGGAAGAGACTTTAGATTATTCATTGCATGCCTTTATTTTACAGAAGAAAAAACTCGATCCCCAGAGGATGAAATGTCTGGTCACTCATGATATTTTCCTTTGGCCAACCTGATGGGTCATTTTGATCTACCAGCTATGCGCTCCTTCTAAGCTCAGCAGTGGAGTAAGAAGACGTAAGTCACAGGTTGGACAGATATGGGATTTGGGACGAGAATAAAGATAGGGTGAGGTTCAGAAACGAGATGAGGCTGAAGGACGGTTCTTAATACATTATTTTATTACAAAACTAGTGTCATCAAGTCAGTGTAAAAATACAGATTTAATAAAGCTAGAGAGCTTATTGTACATAGTAAAGGCCTGTTATATGCTTTCTGTTCTCCACCTCCTAGAAGCAACTCTTTATCTGCTTCTATTTTTTATCTTCTCATAGTTACCACTGTAACTTTAAATAATAGGCTTATACTTATATTTAGTTAAACAATATTTATAGACTCCTTGCTATAAAAGATATTAAGCTATACTGTTGGCTACTTTCCTTATCCATTCTCTTTCCCTAAATTCAATACTTATTATCTTTAGATCTCCTGTTGATTATCACTATAATTTCATAGTAGAGTTCAGGTGATATTTCTTCTTCCATCAGCTTTAGTCATTATCTTGCATCCTGGCTCATTTAGGATGAGACTACTGGCGCCTTTACCTCTCCCTCTAACTTTCCTGTCTCTTTCCCCCATTCTGTCAGGCACAACTTTTCTTTTTCATTCTCAGGGTTTTTAGCATTAACATTCTGTTCACTAGCCCTACATGAATTTTCTGTATTTTTCCTATAAGTTGATTCTGGACGCAAAACTAATCCACAGAAGTTACATTATTATGACTACATAACTTTTTATTCAAAGTAGGGCCACGTAGTATGCTCAGAAAAGATTTCCTTCTCTATCCATCCAATGTCTACATTTCCAGGCTGCTCACTGGAACATCTTTCTGGCATCAAGGTCAAAAGAAATCTCTTTCCTTACACATCACCAATTACTTAAAATCTTGTAAAGTTTTTGTTTTGTTTACTTGTTTATTTCCATCTTGTTTTTCCAATTGCCTTTTTTTTCTTTTCTGGCAAAAGAATGATATGCCTTTGTCATACCCTCAAGTTTATCTAGCTTCAAGATTATTTTGTCTGTCGCACCAAGTTCTCCGACTGCTTTTGGGGAGACATCCCTATCAGAGCCTCTATCGTCCCGGGCCCCTCTGGACTGGTTGTTTTTCAAGTTCGTAGCGTCTCAGACACTCTTTCTAGATCACATTTGTGTTTTCCTTTCTGGAAATGTTAATGATTATCTTTCATCATCAGTGCTGTAAAATTTACAGAGATTTTTTGGTCATCCTACTCAGCAATCAGGGAACACCTTTCTGTTGAAAACTTTTGTCTTTCTCTGTTTCGAGGATTTTCTTTTTTCTACTGTTTCTTTGATAATATCCTTTCCTCCATTTTCTCGGTTTTCTCTCTCCGGGCTTCTAAGTCAAAAGATGGGTTCTGGGGCCAGCAGGTGGCGCAAGCAGTTAAGTGCAAGCATTCCGCTTGGGCGGCCCAGGGTTCGCGGGTTCGGATCCCCGGGGCGCACCTAGGCACCACTTGTCAAGCCATGCTGTGGCGGCGTCCCATATAAAGTAGAGGAAGATGGGCCCAGATGTCAGCTTGGGGCTGATCTTCCTAACAAAATAAAAGATAGGTTCTGTATTTCTCTTGTATTATATTTCTCTTTATCATTTTGCTTATATTTTTTGATATTTCTGTCTTATTTTTCTATCATTTTATTGATTTTATTTTTTAGTTGTTATCCTATTTTTAGCCTCTTTGCTATTCTCTGCTTACTCTTTTTTCCTTGCATCCTGTTCATGGACGTAAAAATCTTTCTGTATACCTAAGTTCTCTTTATTCTCCTGTGGTTATTTTTTTCTTTTTATCTTCTTTTTATTCTTTGTTCTGCTGATTTTCCTCACATGCCTGGTCATCTTTAGTTTATCTCTTCATATTTAAGAAGGAAGGTTGGGATCTGGTACAGGCATCTCCCCAGCTATATTGGTTTCCAGAAAGGCTGCTCCACTGAGTGGAAATTGTGAGAGGGAGTTCTGTCTACAAAGGCAGAGCTTGTGGAATAGCGAGCTTAGCTTTACAATGAGAAGATGTGGGGTACCCCCAAAAGTCAGAGTGAGGAGACTTACTGTGGTTGCCAACATCCCACTAGAAGCCTTAGTTCCCCAGATAGCTTGCAAATGTCAAGAATGAGAGAGGTGGAGAGAAGAGAATTTAACTGGCATACCTCTCATCTGTTTATATTTTCAATAAATCCATCTGTTTCCAGGCTCCAGACCAATCCCTGCCCCTGAGCCCAGAGCCCCTCGAGATTCTGGTTGGCAGATTGTGGCACCCCCGTCCTCCTACTCAGCCCCCTCATGGAACATTCCAGGCTATGCCTTCCTTTGTTAGGGTCCATCAATATACTCCAATCTGTTTTCTGTCTTCCAGGGATTTATTGAAATCTCTCATCTATTCATTATTCTTCCCTCATCCCTGCTGTTTTCTTGATTTGTATGTGCATGTGTGTGTGCTTCTGAACTATTTCAGTTGTTCTGGGAGGAACAGGACATAAATGCATGTACCCAGTCCAGCATCTTGAACAATTTGATAGATTCTCTTTGATGTTAAAACGTTCTATTTCATTAGTGCTAGGGTGGTTTTCTGATTCTCAGTAAAATATTCTTCTCTCCATTTGTTTTTTATGATGTTAGTTTCATGACACGGAAATTATTTCACATCCATTTTGTAGAGTAGGGATTTACAAAGAAACTTGGAGATAGTTTCTGCTCCTTCTAATTAGTAAATCAACAACTAGCTGAGGACCTTCGTGTGCTCTGGAATGGGATGTGCACTTTGGTGCACAGAAAATGTAGCATATGTTTGCTTAAATGATAGTAGCAGGGACAAAATTATTCTAGAAAAACAAGAATCAACAAAAGATTATATAATTAAATCCTAAATTGTAGAAAATAGGCTGATTGTCCTTGAAAGTCTTTTAGCAGAGTGAGAACCATGAGGACTGCAGACTGCGCGAATGGCTCCCTAGGAGAGATGAACTGAGCTGGCAGCAGATGGGACCACAGATGAAGAGAAGGTGGGCAGATGGGAATGATCAAGGCACATTCAGAGGCCCGTGAGACCCATGAAGACCCTCTGGAGGCCAGCCTATTAGGGTCTAATAAATGAGACAAAATCCAATCAAATGTGTGGAATCACTTCTTTAATCAATAAACATTAATTGAGGTGTTGCATCAGGCACTAGGTGGGCAGGACAGGGAATAGGATGTGTGAAAGCAATCCTTGTCACTTATCAGGTTATGTAAGTAGACACAGTTGATGGAAGTCACGAAAACATATGTAAAGACAGCTTCCATTTTAGGTCTATCAGTTACCTCATTTGTAAAATAAGGAGATTAGATTAGGTGATAGAATCTCTAAGCCTCCTTTCAATGATTACAGCTTATTCAATAATCACAGTTCGAAGTTCTTAAAGTTGCTGGCCTATTCTATTTTGGATCTCGAATCTTTCAAACTGCTGGAAATGAATGGAATGGCAAGGACAGAGTTGAATTTATCTATACTCATTAGTTTTTCAATGATAAATTATTACTGGATAGCAATATAATGATAACCGTTTCACCACTGTAATTGGTTTTGTAACATTGTAACAGGGTATTAAATCGCTTATTACTGAGACAGTCTTATTGTGAAAATACAGAAAGATTTGGACAGGGCTAAACTTACTATTCTTAGCCGATCAAACAGGTGCAAAGGCCCTTGGGGAAATGGGAAAGGGAGGGACATCATATCCAGAAGTTTAGCAACATTCTCTACAGTGAAAAGCTTAATTAGAGGCTTCAGTATCTCACCCCAGAGAAATGGAGAGGTAAATTTCTAAGTCTATCTTTTCACTTTATAGCAGAGTAGGTTAATTCTTAATATGTGTCTAGGAGAGAAATTATCTGAAGACTATAAAGAAAATTCAGAAAACATACCTTGGTTTCTAACAGCCCACTCTTTCAGATCCAAGATGCTCTGATACTCATCTACATTCCCTATGCCCACAATGTACTTATCAGAGAGACAATATTCCAGAATTGTATAACTTTACCATTCAGTATTTATTGATTAGAGATGTGTTAGGTTGCAAGTAACAGGAAATCTGTCTATGTTAGTTTAAACTGTTTCTTTAAAACCTTGTTTTTAATAATAAAAAAGGAGATTGAAGGTATACAGTTGCTCACAACAGTTCAGTGGCTCAGAGATGTCAGGGCTGCTCAAAGATGTCATCGCCTAAATTTTCATATCCTTTCTTTCATGACTGCAAGATGGCTGCTTCAGCACTAGCCATCACATCCATGTTTAGGATAGGATGAAAAAAATAGGAGAAAGAATAGTATCCAAAATAGCCAGAGAATATGACACCTACTCCTATCCCCATGCCTGTAGATTTCTGCTTATGGACAAGAACTATATCACATGGTTACCTCTAAGCAAAGGAGGCCATAAAGATTTCCAGCTGCAATACAAAGAGACCACAAGGATGAAGGGGTTGGGAATGATTTTGGGGTAGCCAATCACTATAAATCAACAGCATACTTTGAACAAATAAATTCTTAATCTCACAGATTTTCCCCACAAGTATCTGCGAAGATAGTTTATTGATTGATATTCATTCACTTATCTATTCAGCAAATATATTAAGGCTGACTCTGAGTCAGGTGCTATGCAGAATGTTAATAAGACCCAGTCTGTTCCCTCAGGGACCTTCCAGATGAGATAGATAAACTGGAACAAAGGGAGAACACCCAAATCAGCTTGAAGTTGGAAGAGAGTGGGAGGCATAATATGTGCCAGATATTGTCTCATGTTTGGAGAATAAAAAGAAAAACAAAACTCTCAGTCCAGTGGAGGGAGACGGATAAGTGGGATAAGGGATCTGATAGAGGTTGCTTTAGTTCTTCCATTATTCAGGCCTGTAGGACCAGGGACCAGGACCAGGGAATAATTGCTTTTATAATCCATTTTAAAACAGGAGTCTCTTAGATGTTTTGTAGATCTACCATCTAATACAGTTCAAACCTTAGGCCCTCACAAACAACATCCTTTCTAATCTCTACAGGTTTTCCTTAGTTAGGTTTTCTGGAAGACACACACACACACACACACACACACACACACACACATTCACACTTTCTTCTACCCTCAAGTTCTATGCTCCTGAAGGCCCCATATCCTCTTTCTTCGCTTCACCTCTTCCTTCCTATCTATATCTTTCCTTCCCTCAATAGTTACCTTAAACTCATGAAGGAGTTTCATGCCTCCTTCACCCAAAGCATGCGCACCTAGATCCGATACTCAGTCGATATGACCCTATGGGTTGTTCAGATATTGATATTTCCATAACGGAAATAAGTAACTGCTGTCCTAGGTCCCCTAAGTGTAACCCGTATGCCTGCACTCTAGCCTCTTCTCCACACAATCAGAAATCCTGGGTTAATGCCTTACAAAGCATGAGACCTCCAGGACCTCGCTCTATTGCCCATACCTTATTGGTTGTTAAATATTTTTAATATCTCTTTTGAGCTACTGAGTAGAATACAGAGTCTGCAAAAGTCAAATGCCTACAGAAGCCAGTAGGTGATGAAGCCAGCAGGTGATGGAACTGGGTGAAGCTGGCTGAACAGAACACACTAGAGAGTGCCGGCTTCACTTCAGAGGACATCTATGAGCCGTGCCACTGGGAGTTGAGGCCCAGTATTACTAGATTCTCAGAAGAGGAGTCAGAATATGGGTTTTAGTGTTAGGTATGAGAAAGAATACATTGAGAAGAGTTTTTGTTTTAAATCCCTCTGAAAATAAAGTTTATATTCATGGCATTTTGAAAAGTTAGTATACCTAATCTGCAGATGTTACATAGAGTTTAAATTAGGTAAGGATAAGTAAATGTACGCTAAAACCTCAGTCACTCTTTCTAACATAGGTTACTACAACACACACACACACACACACACACACACACATACTCACACACACAGATTTGATTAATATTCTCCATATTTCAATAGTCATGGTGCCCAGAAGAAGCAAAACAAATTGGAGTCAAGGCATCTGTAATATATATTTTGCCCAAAGTAAAAAAAAGCAGAATTAGAATAATAATCATCTTATAATATTATTTTATCTAGGCAACTAACCGTACACTAAGCTATAAAGAAGTGATTTGCCACTGAAGCCTTAAAAGAAGGATGGGTCCTTCAAATATCTCCTCTATTTAATTTCTTCTACAAAATCTGCGCCTGCAGCTCATCGTTAAATCTCTTTGAGAAGATCATTTCAGACACCCACAGGATTCGTCTGGGACACAAGAACATCCTCACAGACAGCGTCCTGCAGCCCACCCACCCAGTGTGCTGGGCTTGAGCTGATGGATCTGTACTTTCAGTCTCTGCCAGGTGGCAGTAAATCTTAGGACTTGTTTTATCAGGAACACGATGTCAGCCAGGCTGCTTAATACGAGCCACTGACAGTTGAAATGGTTACGAAAGCTGGGAAGTTAATGTAAAATGTCAATCTAGGTGAACTGGAGCACTTAGTTATTTTTATAAAATTTTCTGCGTTTTCATCACATTAGGAAAAGGAAGTAGATTGAACACCCCTCTTCCCCCATGGACCTAACACTACTGGCCATTGGTCATGTTTTTGTTGTCTGTCTACTCCATTAGAATGTAAGCTTCATGAGGACAGGGAATTTGTCTGTCTTATTGTTTTAACCACCCTATATAACTTATATAGTGCTATAACTAGAAAATGCCTGGAAATAGAAGGATGTCAATAAATTCTTCTTGGGTGAGCAAACAAGTGAATAAATGAATGAGATGATTATTTGTGTGCATGGATAGTTGCAAAGATCAATAAGGCATAAACAGAGGCTTCCCTATTCTAGATACGGCAATGCTGTTCTTAGTCTGCAGACTGCAGGTGACAGTAGAAGCACCTGCTGTGATTGGTGACTCTCCCTCCGTTTACCTGAAGGGATTGCTAAGAAGACACTCTGCTGATTTATGAAGCTACTGTCTCTACTCCAGACTCACATTTCTAGACTTAGCTTTGTGACCCCTGGCTAGGAGGCTAGGAAATGTAGTTTGCTTCCCCGGAGGAGGAGGCAGTGGGGGCACGCTCTGAGGTGGAGGGAGGGAGGGAGAAGTTTCTGTTTCTGTCAGCAGCATCCCCCAGCAACAGCTCTGCTCTCTTGGCAGCAGCTGTTGTTCCGGTTCTCTTCTCCAGTTCTGCCTATGCTCCCCCTACTGGCTGCAGAGGAGTCAGGACCGCCCAGACAGGGCCTTCTCCTCAGAGGTCTGGTGGGGCTCCTCCACCCCCAACTCCTTCCCTCTATTCCACCTTCCTGACGGTTCTTCCTGCTTCTGGAAGTTACTCTGTATTATCTCAATGTCCCCTTTTTGCATTTTCAGCCCTCTGACACCTATTTAGGCAATTTCTTATAATTGCTTATAATTAACTGATAATAAATTCCATCTGTTAAAGTAATTAGTATGCTTTCTGGTTTCCTGAACTAGATTCTGACGGACAAAGATTCTTATCTTGTTCTTTATGCTAAGCTATGTGTGTTTCTACAAATTCTGTATTTCAAAGCTCTAACAATTCACCACAGACTTGCAGGACTTTCAATTTAATTTAATTTTAACTGCAGGATTTTTTTAAATTTAAAAATGTTTTTCTGATGATGGATATTTAAATACATAAAACAAACATAGGTATGTACCGAATATAAATGCCATGATGCAATTTATCAATTTCAACACATTTCAATTGCTCAATATCCTCTCACTTTTAAAAGCACATCTTTTTAAAAATGCAACATAAAAACCCCAACGGTCCATGACTTCTGAGATCAGCCCTTTCTATGATATTGGAGAGGAGAAAAACTTCCTATAGGTTTATAATCCTATCCCCAGACAGGTAAATTTTTTCATATGGAATAATTTGAGTAGTTTTCAGGAGGGCCCAATCTCAACAGACAGCTTGCTTATTCCTGCCAAAGTCTGCTCATGGCAAGAGGGGCTGCAGGTGCATAGAGTTTGAGAACCTTGTTTCAAGAAATTATCCTTTCCTGCTGGGTCAGAGTCAGGGCAGCTTTCAAAAGTTGCTTGTTCATTAGGAACACCTAGGCTGAGACTAGACCACACATAGAAATTGCCATCTAAGATTGCTGAAATTCTTTGTAATTTTGCTGTTATGCCCACAGTAGGATTTCAGCCTCAGAATTGTTGCCCTAAGGTCCAGCAACCAACTTGACTTTGTTAATAACAGCACTTTCTTGTGTTCTGCAAAAGATGAAAAAGTAATGCACAGGGAAAGTTCAAGCCATCAGTATAGTGTGTTGCTTTACCAGTGGAGAGGGAATAAATTCATTTCTCTCCCTATCACAATTATTGTAGCTCACATCATTTGAGTGCCTCTTAGGTGCAAAGCGCTATCCTAGGCCCTTTACACTTATCTCTCTTGATTCTCTTTCTAGTTGCCCCACAACTAGCAAGTGGTGGAACTAGTTCTTGGTCAAATCTAAGTCTAAAGCCTGATGTTCTGCCTTTTCCCCCCTCCTTCCACTATAAAACATGACGTGCACACATGCATAATCTTAAAGGGGAAATTCTCCTGTTTTCCATTGAGGAGAACCACAGAGGATTTACGTCTTTCACTGTTTCTAATCTCCCAGGTATCTCACAGCTTCATTTTATTTGCATTCTTTTTCCATTTTCAAAAACAGATTTCATGCCATTTCTTATATTTTTCAATAAATATTATGGTATCAGTATTGATTCTTAAAGACTTCCCTTAGGGTTTCAGGTCTGAAGCTATTGATCACTCAAAAATTCCTCCTTTATTTAATTTTAATGTCACTTTGTTCCTTGGAACTTCAGGTTTCCCATTTCTTATGTAAGTAACTTTCTGGTGGAGGATGGGGGTTTCCTTTACTGTTTTTCTAAAATTGTGTAATTTGGCGGTGTTTTCTTTAGCCAACATTGATAGAACATTTGTTATATGTTTGATACTAGTGTGTAATTCTTACTGCAATATTACCTAAAATAGATAAAATGAATAGCCCAATTTGTAAATAAAAGAAACCGAGGCTTAGGAGGGAATGGCTTAATGAAACTAACTAGACTGGAAGATGGTGGAGCCATGCGTCATACCCAAGTCTATTCAAAGCCCAAAAGCTATCCCTTGAAATACTAAAATCTGTCTGCCCTTTACGTCCACTGCCTTCTCAGCGTTACCCAAAACTTGTCTCAGAGCGATGGTTTACAAAGCACATGCTTGGTGCCCTGGTGCCACTGTTGGTTCACTCCAGAGCCAATGGCACCATGTTGATGCCTGCAGAGCACTCATCTAACTCTGCTGTAACTAATTCTTTATTTCTGTCACCCCGACTTGACAGGAACGGTCTTTTTCACTGTTTCATTCCAGTACTTGGCGTAGTGAGGAGTGCGTAGTTGGGATTTAACAAATATTTATTGAATAAATGGACGAATGATTCTTGGCTTGCCAAATGTATGCTCAATTTTGCCTTCTGTGCCTATATCTACCTGGAGGAATTTCCATCTGCTTCAATCACCATCAGATCTCTATAAATAAACACAGGGTTTTTTGTCAAGTTGGTAATGGATATTTGTTGTTGATGAAGCTGATAAACTGAAGTGGAGAAATTACTTCTGATTACCTACAGGAGCAATGAGAAATGCTCTTGAGTGGACACTTATAATTATACATTTTACTGAGATTATATTGGCGGCGTCTTTTGTTGCAAGTGGCATAGACCCAACTCACACTAGCTTAGCAAAAAGTATATATAACTGGGAGCTGGAGTGTTGAAGCTGGCTTCAGACTCTGCTGGATCTCAGAGCTGAACAATCTTGTTTACGTTTCTCTTCATGTGCCGCTTTCTCTCCCTTTATTTTGTGTGTCTCATTCTGGCTTCATTCTGCAGAAAGGCTCTCCCTATTTGAACAAAAAGGAAGGCCAGAATAAGAGGACCATAAGTCAACTGTTCTCGTAGAATGTTCCCAGCAGAATCAGCATCACCTGGAAGCTGGTTGGAAATGGAAATTCTCAGGCTCTATCCCAGACCTATTGCATAAGAAACTCATAGTGGGACCAGTAACCTGTGCTTTAACAAGCCCTCCAGATGATTGTGATACACACTAAAATTTGAGAACCATGGATTAAGGATGTGAGTTGAGTCCTGAAATTAACAGACTTCACTTAGTGACCTTTCATATACAGAACTGGGGGAACACGGAGATGGCCTCAAATGAGAAAGGTATGTCTGGAATTCATCTAAGGTACAAGTCACTCATTTGAGAAGAGCCTAATTAATCCACCTTATGTCCTTATCTCTATTTTGAAGAGTGTTCAAAAAGAAAAGCACTTGGGGAAGGTTTAGTAATGGATGATATTTTGGTAAATTCTACCTTTAAGACTGACAGAAGAACTGGAGGACAATGGGGTCTGTGCTCCATCTGAGAAAGGCACTCAGGGTCAAAATCCCAGAGTTCCATGAACTTTGGGAATTCTGTAGCTTCCCAATTTTATTTTTTGCTTAAAAAATTCTTTTACTACCATTCTTTTGCTCTATAGTAATTGGTAATAAAATCCTTGGATGAAAAATTGTTGTTTGTTAATTTGGGGAGACAGCAAGAAGAGGGAAAGGTCTGGGAGAACTGCAGTCCATTCTGAAACCAGTCTTGAGGAAAAAGCAATCCTAGTAGATGAAAACAGAAGCCACAGCTCAGGGGAGGAGGGGAAGAATTCCTAAGTTCCTCGTGCCTCCAGGAATAGAGTGGCCCCTGGGGACCACAAAGGATCCCTGAGGAGGCCTCAGTTCCCTTAGAAGAAAAACAAGTCACTTTGGAATGCTGTGTTGTGTATTATCTTTCTTTTCAGATCGTAATTATTTTTATTCTTGTCTGGTCCTTTAATTAAAAGAGAGAGAGAGAGGTATTTCCTCCTAGGACTAATAATTGTCCTTATTGGGGTCATAGAGAGAAGGATGTCAGAATGCCTCTCAGGACAGTGAAGTTGGTGGCAGCAGCTTGGCAGTTCCTGAGCTAAAATTCAGGTAGCAAGAGCTAAGAGAGAGCTAAATAATAATTCTAAATAATATAAAAATTCAAAATAAAATAATTCTAATATTATTCTAAATAATAATAATTGTAATGTAATAATAGCAAATACTCATCTCTTATGGTGTGCTAGGTCCTTCAGTTGTATTAACTCAGTCTTCATGACTACTGTCCATTTTACACGTGAACAAAACTGACACAGCTTGTTGAACTCAAATAGTTTTTTTATATAAACCCATGAAGTTCTGTCCTCAGAGTTTATGCAGTTTATCATTATATAATGCTACCTCTCGAGAGAAAGTGAATCTCTTCAAAGCATTCAGATGTTTGCTAACATTTGCTACTCCTTAATGGGAAGGCCAATGCATATAGTTTTCCTTAAGTGCCTTTCTGTGTGAAGATGATGTGAGGGATCAGAATTGGCCACCCCAAAATGGGTCTCTTTGGCATGAGGATTATTTTGGGCTGGTTATTTTCAAAAAACTGTAGACATGGGGAAAGCTCTGAAAAGCAAGTAGAAGTTACCCTTTGTAGCAGACATTTTCATTTGTAGGGAAATCTCCATTTGTAAAGGTATCTTCCCCTCTGTACCAGGAAGAGAGGGGGATGACCTTATCTCTAGAAATTCTTATCAATGCGGAAGGCAAGGACTTAAATCTGCATAATAACCTTACTCTTGTTTACCGTGCTTTTCTGGTAATCTCTCATAACTGACTCCCTCCACCCCCAACATCCTCCTTTGTCTTTAGCTGAAGATGGTATTTAAGATGACAACCTCGGCCATTTTGGCGAGTCACCCAGTTTTCCTGGGTTTCTCCCATGCATGCATGTTATAAAGCTTTGTTTGATTTTCTCTTGTTATTCTGTCTCATGTGAATTTAATTCATAGCCCAGCCAGAAGGACCTAAGAGTGGAGGATTTATCTTCCTCCCCTACAATGGGATCCAACCACCATCCTATCCTCGTCATGATGCTGTCATTATAGCTAAGATGTCAGAGTAGACATTAACTTCTTTTTGAGAAGGATTTTCATCTCCTGATCCTATGTAGAGGTCAGGGGAAATACCTGTGATTTATATTCTGTTTTACAGTTCCTTGAACTCTTTGCTGTGAAGGTTAAAGGCTCTTTCTATCTGAACTCTTTTTATGGGAAAAGCTAGCTTGAAGCTAACTTCGGAAAAACCATATGAACCTCTGGAGGCTGAGTAACCTGTAACCTGACTTCTTCACAAAGCAACTGACATTCACATGTTGGGTTTTATTGTTAATTTGTCGTGGTTCTCAAAGACTGCTCAAAATGTTCAACTGTATTTTTAATTTCACTGCTAGCTTAGCTGATGAACTCAGTTGTTCTTATCTGAGCAGTATTAGAGTCTAGCAAGATCTTACATCATTCTACAGGAATCAATTTATAAACTTTGTTTACTTCAAGATTCTAGTTGACACATAAATTTAGCAGCTACAGAATTACAGATAGCATTACCAAAAAGCTATTAGCTATTCTCTTAGAGATAACATTTATAAATGAAATATAATTACTGCCTGAGAGCACACTGTTTCCAGAGCTAAAAGCAATAAAGCTAAAGCAATAAAGAATTTACTGTTAGTTCTCCTGGGAGAAAGAGACCTCCAGCAGAATGGGAAAGAGGCTAGGGTGAGGCATGGGGTGGGAAGGGGAAAGTAGGAAGAAGAGAAGGGGATCAAGAAAGAAACTAGGCTCTTTCAGACAGTGGGTATATTCCAGGCTGTTCTAAGGGAGCAGAGACTGGCGCCTAAAGAGACCAAAATTCTCCTGCCCTCACTGGGGGAAGATTTTTTTAAGTATTTTTCCAACATGATAGAAACTTTCTCATGGGAATGCTTCACTCACAGATGTTTTCCCAAAAGATGCTTTCTTTTATTTTCCCAGATAACTGATTAAAAAAAAAATTTTTAATGAATACAATGCCAATAAGCTAGATAATATATAGCATGTCCTTGAAGTTTCAATTTAGGTCAGCAAATATTTATTGAGCAACTACTATATGCAAGATACTTTTCTAGGTGTTTTGAGAAATACCAAGATGAGTGAGGTATGATCCCTGTCCTCAAGAAACTTAAGATTTAGAAGGGGAGAGAAGACACATAATACTGTAATTACTAATACTAGCTAATCTGTGCCAGGTATTGTTCTCAGTGCTTTAGACATTTTTAACTCATTAATTCTCACAGCAACCCAGGAATATGTCGTCATTAATTTCATAGATGAGGAAACTGAAGTAGAGCATTATTATATAACTTGTCCAATGTTACACAGCAAAAAGTAAGTTGAGGGGCTGGCCTCATGGCGTAGTGGTTAAGTTCAGCATGCTCGACTTGGTCTGCCCGGGTTCATGGGTTCCGATCCCGAGTGTGGACATATACCACTAGTCAGCCATGCTGTGGCAGCAACCCACCTACAAAATGGAAGGATATTGGCACAGATGTTAGCTCAGGGCTAATCTTCCTCAAGCCAGAAAAGAGGAAGATTGGCAGCAGATGTTAGCTCAGGGAGAATCTTCCTCAGCAAAAAAAAAAAAAAAAAAAAAAAATTTGAAACCTGAGACAGCAGGAGATGAAATATTTGCCTTAAAGTCATACAGTAAATCAATGTCAGAGCCTGGGCTATAATTCCGTTGGAGCCCCCTGACTCTGAGCACAAGGCTCCTTTTATTAAACTATGAAGTCTTTTGGTTTTTTTCTTAGTAATGAATGGGACTAGAAGGGATTTCCATACTCCATCCAAGACTCTTGCTTGCTTATTCTGAGAAAGCAACCAACTTTAACTCCAACTTTGTTTTCCTAAAGAGCCTTGAAAAGTATTCACTAGGGGTTTTATGAAAACTTAAGCAAAGAACCGTTTGTACAAATACCGTTTTGAAAGGTTTTTCTGGCTAGAACTAATATAAACGTGCATTTACTGTTGACTTTAGGGAAGCCTTCATATGAATATCCGTTTTTGAAGTTTGTTTATGTTAAAAAAATCACTCATTTATCTAAAAATGTGTGTTTTGGTTTAGCATATCAGAATCAAAGTTTGTTAAATAATGTTTTTTATTGGGAAAATTGGTTTTATTTACATAAAATAACTAAAGCATAACTTAAATATGCTAATTTTAAAAACATCCTCTAAGCAAGTTAATTTTCCTAAATGATGTTTAGGACATTGGCAGAACTGATTGCCACCAACCTGGACCCTTAGAAAAATGTGGTCTCACTTCAATATCATGTTTTTGACCTGTCCTCTTCATCTTATCTGCTTTCTCCTGGATTGTCACATTTGTCCTCCACCCACATGGGATGTCTTGCTCCTGTGCTTTTGGTAGCCACTGAAACTTCACTATTTTCTATTTCATTCTCTCAGACTCTATGCTTTTTCAGTGTTCAAGGAGATAACTACAAGGACAACTCAATTAGTGATAATGGGTGTATTAGTTTCCTAGGGCTGCTGTAACAAAAAACCATAAGATGGTGGCTTGAAACAGCAGAAATTTATTCTCTCACTGTTCAGGAGGCTAGAAGTCCAAAGTCAAGATGTCAGCAGGATTGTACTCCCTCTGAAGACTCTAAGAGAAGAAAACTTCCTTGTTTCTTCCTAGCTTCTGGTGGCTCCTGGCAATCCTCAGTGTTCCGGGGCTCATAGCTACATTACTCCAATCTCTGTTCCCTATGACTCTTGTTTCTTATGTCTCCTCTATGTCTGAATCTCCTTCTCCTTTCTCTTATAAAAACACCAGTCATTGGATTTAGGGCCCACTCTCATCTAGTATGACTCATCTTTACTTACTTCTGCAAAGACCCCATTTCTAAATAAGGGGACATTTTGAGGTTCCAGATGGACATGAATCATGGAGGACACTATTCAATCCAGTACAATGGGTTAATAAGAGAAAGGAGGAGGGAAAGTCTGCTCATCCAAACTAATACTGGTTTAATTAGAGAGGAATTGTAAGGTCTCATCTGCCCAGAATTACTACTTCTACTATTTTGTCATAGTTTTAATCTCCCTTTATGGCTGATTGGAAATGTCCAATGACCTCCTTGGATCTGACACCATCTCAAAAAGCCATGGTGACAAATGCCCACGTTACTCAGGAGAAGAGAGAGCGTTACCTTTGGTCAGATTAATCCATCGACTTCACTGATTATCTTCCTGAAGAGCAAACAGAATTAGGTATATCTTGAAAGGAAATGATTGTTAAAAAGCAGGGAAGGCAACTTGAGCATTGTGAAAAGACTTGAGTCTTCAGTGTCAGACGAAATAGTTCAGTTCTTAGTACTGCCATGTACCAGTTTCCTAATCACGAGCAACTCTCTTAGCAGCGATCCCTGGGGCAATTAAATTTACATCCGGGGTTAGTTATTTTTAGGATTAAAGAAAGACACAGTAGGTATTCAAAAATAATGGCTAGTATGTTTCCTACATTAATAATAATAAGGCTGCAAAAGGGAATAAGTTTGCTATATAAAAAGATGGCATCTAAAATGCATTTTACCTTTCTATATTTTTGAAGAAGTTAATCCTATATTCCACACCCAAGAAGGGGAGAGTAGGCTACCTTAGAATGCTGAAATAAAAGATTCAGCATGTACTGGGGTGGCCAAACCTCCAGACTCCTCATCCTTTGTTCAGTTTACCCACATCTCAGCTTTGGCAGAGTGACAATGTTGTACCTGCTGACTGCCAGGGCGCAGACCCAACCCTTTCCCAGCATGGCACAAATTCCACATGGTGGCCCTCCTTGTCCCACAATAATTTTGGTGTATAGGAAGGGTAACTTTAAAGGATAAAAGAAGGTGAGAAGTTGCCACTTACAAAGAGAAGGTAATGTGTGGAAGCTGGAGTATTTCTGCATAGCCAGCCAGATCTGCCAGGTAGGATTCTGACTGTACACATGAAGCTCAGGTTGGTTGGTTTGTTTTTTACCACCAGCTGGGCCAACCTCTCAGTTATGCATATTAGTCCCTGGTTTCCAAAGTACAGTGTCTAGGTAATCGTTGAAATTCGCCATGCCTAGGCCTGGGCCTGGCTTAATCCACAAAATCTATGAATGCATCAGAGATACTTTTATAAGTAGTCATTCCACACCCAGTTTTGGTCTCCATATTTCAGGTCTCTGGCCTTCTGTCTTAGGATCCTAGGTGAATTTCCTGCCTCTCCTGATCCCCTCCACACATTGCCACCACCATCACCAGCAATCTGGCCCCACAGGCTATGGCCCTGCTGTTGGTTTGTGGTGCAAAGTGTTCAGGCTGAGCTGTCTTTTTAACAAATGCTCACTAGAGAGCAGTACATTGAAAGGTTTAATGACATTGTATACCCTTTCACTGGGTGAATTCACTTAACCTTCTAAACAGTAATTTATTGTAAATATACAATGCGTACTTTCACATGAAGAAGTTCTTATTTGAGTATTTTAATTAGACTTTCAGGACAAAAACAGTCAGATAATAATACTTACCTATACTCACTTGGTGTAGAAGTTTAACTAGGTTCAGTGTGAAGGTAAAATAGATACAGGGTTTGCTTCCTGGGGGTCAAAATATACCTTTTTTTCCTCATCCTAAATGACCCCCACTCTTCCACTTTGAGGAAAAAAAATCAAGAAAAATGTTCTGTCACATAGTTCTCCCCACTTCCTTCATTCTATTGTTATTTGAAATACCTATTACTGCCAATAACAAAGGACTTTCTAAGCAAAACAAAAATTTTCCCTTTCCAAAGGATAAAAAAAAGGGTCAACCATTGGAAGAGACTCTAATGGTGAATCAAAACTAATACAGCCCTAAATCCCTCTTTTCTTAGTGTGATCTTTGAAGCTGGAAATGGAAGAGCCAGGGGAAATTGTCATGTTCCACGTACTTACACTAGCCGATGTCACAGATAGAACCTTATTGAAGAGAAAAGAACTTCTATCACCTTTAAATACCTGAAAATAATTTTCTGCTTTCTCTCTTTTTCTGATCAACACACATTCACATGCGCACACACATACACGCAGACACCGTATGGAGTTCTGCTCAAAATTGATTATGGAAAGGAGAAATGTTAGGAGAACTCAAGCTCAGTAGATGAATTAGGCTATAACTGGGGGGTTACAGTTAATCGGGATGAAAGCTGAAAATAAATGCAGTTTTCCACGTGTAGTGGCAATTAGAACTTATATCCTCATATAGTTCCAATCCTACAGTACAAAGGAAAAGAAGTGATGTCAATACATGTAATGTTATTGTAACATAAAGAGGCAATAAGAGAGGAAAGATAAAAATCCAGTGCCTCTGCAGCTCAAACTAGAAAGTGGTCAGTCAGAGAGAGTACAATAGTGTCAAATGCAAAACAGGGGTCCAGAAGGTAGATAACAAACAGTGGTCCCTGGATTTAGCTAAGTGGTGTTGGGGGCGGGGGGAATGTCTTTGGATTGAGAGAATTGGAGTTAGAAAGTAAGAAGTTTAAGAAAAGTGTTCTTTCAAAAAGCATTTTTAGAATTAAGTGATGATAGCTCGTTCAAAATATTGAAAATGCATGTCATGAACATGAAAATGGAAGGACAATGGGGTGGAAGGACATCTTTGTTCTAAATGAGGGTAGACAGGAGGAACCAAGAAGAACAGAATTGATGATGTCAAAGAAGAAAGGAAGGAAGCTCGTAGCTGAGAACGAACTGTTCTTTGTCCTTGAGATGAAATGCAATTTTGCACTGTTGGTTAGAAATTTACATGGCACGGGTCCCAGAATGAATTTTTAAAAATATTTTATTCTATAGATGGAATGGAATTAGATGGCTCATGGCTCTGATAGATACAGCAAGAGCAGACCATGGAATCCCACATTCAAGTTCTCACCTCTGCAATGTGTTCCTCTCCGTGGGACACTACATCAAACATATTATTTTGTCTTTTAATCCTCAAGGTTGTTGTCCATCACATAATCATCTCGTGTTGTTGCTTGGAACTCATTTGCCCAGAGCTCACCTCTGGGAGCAGGAGGCCCATCATGGGGCACACTTGTTAACAAACCTTCAGTGTCTCTGGGATGGAGAACTCTGTGGTTATATTCACTTTTCTGCATTCCTCTCACAGCAAGTCTCTGCTCTGCTGCCACAAAGCAACCCTGAAAAGTTACTGTGGCTTTGTGGCATCAAGAGTTATCAGTTAACACAATCCAAGTAGGCTATTGCTTCCATGACCTGACTGAAAACCACCCCACCCGACCCCTCTCCCACCCGACCCCTCTGTTGAAACCTATTATCTTCTCTGACCACCATAGTGACAAAAAAGCCTGACATTGGTCTCTCTTTTGTGTAAATGCTTGTAATAAACATTGTGGGATGGGTTATTGCTCTAAGCCAAGGTTTCTCAACCTTGACATTTGGGGCACTATTGACATTTGGGGCTAGGTAATTCTTTGTCTTGGAGGGATGTCCTGTGCATTGTGGGATCTATAGCAGCATCCTTGCTCTCTACCCATTAGATGCCAGTGGCACAAGATGTCTCCAGATACTACCAAGTGTACCCTGGGGGGGCAAAATCACCCTGGTTGAGAGTCACTGCATTAAACTTCTATCTCTCATTAGTTCCTTGAGAATGGGCTCCAATAGTGCAGCAGGGCCTTGAGAGAGTAAAAAGTTTCTGGAGCTCAGGAAAATCAGCAGCTCAGAAAACCTCAGGAAGTGGCTACAAAGGCTACAGTAGATATGAACCGGCTATTATGCAGCAGAGGTAACTTCTAGAAAACCACAAGAAGACTAGATGAGGGGAAGTCAGGTATGAGGGATATAAAGAGAGACAACTGAAAGGACGAAGAAATATTGAGAACAATAGGGCCTTCACCATAGGGCTTACATAGATAAGGAGAAGGAAAAAACCACAATGGACAGTCAGAAAACCAAAGATCTGTTCTCCACTCCACTCACTTCTTGGTCTTTAGATCATGGGCTATTCTTGGTTTCCTTATCTATAAAATGTGTCTATGTTTCCAGACCTGATTATCTCAGATTGTTGTGTTAAGGCAATACAAGAGAACATACTTTATAATTGTGTTCTCTATAAAAGTGTCAAGATTTCCTATTTTTGTACAGCTGTGTCTCATATATAAGTTGGAAGGCTAAGAGGATGTAACTCAAAGCTCTGGAGGGCCTGGGGATAGAGAGAGTCAGCTCCACCCTAGAGCGGAGTCATGTAGTTTGCTAAAAACCTAGGTCATGCTTTGTAATCTAATCCTGAATTCCTGGGCATCAGTAACAGTTATGAAGGGCCTCCAAGAGTGTACAGCTTTATCCGAGTAGATAGGAGAGTAAAATTCTACTGTTAGCATCTTCCATATAAAGGAATTTCTGTTAATCTTAACTTACACTTATGGGTCTTCCCAAAGAAAAAAATCTTAATAAATCTTAGTAACAAGGCTATGGTACTGTCTATACTGCTTGTGTTCTATGGTGGAAAGAATACTTGCATGACAAAGACTTAGAAAGATATTTTAGGTAACTGTACACAGAATAATCACTTTTTTCCCGCCCATAAACTGTATGGAGAGCTGATAAAATCTTTCTGAAAGCTTTTTTGTTTTAAGATTAGGATTGGCTAGTAGACAAGAGGAGAACAAGTGAAAACACCAGGTTGAAAACCTAAGGCAACAAAACCTTTTGGAACTTTCTAAAACGTTATGTTGAGAATCAGTTCAAGTTTTAAGGAAAGATTTAGTGCTTATTTGCTCAACTCTAGTAAAAATAACTAAACACGTTTGCTCTCGAGAGTCTAGACTTTTGTACCTGGCCAAAAGGAGAACCACATCAGCTAAGATTAACCCACTTTTTACTGGACTATATATGTGGCAGAATTGAGAAATGAAGGTATAAACACAATGACTAGGTGGTCCCCATCTTCTGTTTACACAGGAAGTTAGACATCATCCTTTCTCATTTTCTAATTTTCTGGTGACCAAACTACAAATAAGAATGTGTGGAAATCTGCTTTAGCCTTTCTATTTCTGAAATGCTGTTGGAGACTGCAATGATACTAAGTTGGAAACTGAGAGCTTAATTATAGTAAAATCTAATAGTGTAGGAGGTAGCCATCAGCAGCTGAGATACCAGACTGTTGTTTCCTTTGTTTCTGGCCTTTGGGGATGGCTTCTAACCCTCCTCTTTTATACCGCTCCCTCTTTGCATCCCCCAAACCACAGAGCCAAGGTATTTGCAAAACATTGTCACTACAGTCATCTCTTGGGGGATAATTAATAACTAACTGCAGTTGAATGATACAAGGAATAGAATGGCTGGCTGCCAGAAAGTTCAAGACAACTTAAAGAATGTTGTAAGGAAAATAAGTGCTCTAAACTGGCTACAGATATTTGCTTTATTTCTGTCAAACACATCTCCAGAATACTACAGAGAATAGAATAGTGTTAGCTTTTAATGGTGAGGTGTATTGAAAAATGGGATAGGTATCCTCAAAGTTGGTGGGTTCCCTGTCAATGATTGATTTCTAATAAGAAGAATGATTTCTTCCATGTTAAGGAAACCCACAACATAGGTGGGCAAACCTTTATGATTCCTACTTAACTTGAAATTGTTTGATTTATATGTGTTGTTGGATTCTCAGAATTTTTGTGAGAAAAACACTGAAATCTCATGTAAAAAACAGGTCCATTTTATACACTATAACGTGGATGAATTTTGAGGACAATAAGCCAGTCACAAAAAAACAAATCGTGTGTGATTCCCCTCATATGAGGTATCTAAAGTAGTCAAACTCGTAGAAACACAGAGTATAAAGGTGTTTGCCAGGGGCTGGGGAGAGGGAGAAAGAGAATTCAATGGGTACAGTTTCAATTTTGCAAGATGAAGAGTTCTGGAAATCTGTTACACAACAATGTGCATAGATTTAAAACTAGGGAACTGTACCCTTAAAAATGGTTAAGACGGTAAATTTTATGTTATTATTTACCATAATTAAAATTTAAAATGCATTAAAATTTATTTTAAACTATTTGGCAAAGAAAAGGACTTTGTTTTAAAATCCTGGCAAGAATAATTGAGTAGGAGCACAGAATGTAGAGGGTATAGCTAAGTGAGTGATTGTGTTAGTCTCTCAGATAAGCTTTCAGATCAGAGAATGAGAATCGCTAAATTTTGAGTACGCTGAGAGGAAAGAACAACAATTCTGTTGCTCACTGTCTGTTATGTGACCTATAAAAAGATATGTCATGCAATCATTCAATAAATATTTACTGAACAACTAGGAGGGGCCAATCATTGTGCTAGGTGATGGGAATTCAGCAATGAATAAAACTGACTTCCATTTCTTACCACGTCTGTGGTAGATTCCCCCTTGCTGAGGTCGTCAGTGACCTTCTAGTAACTAAATACATTAGAAGCATGTTTTCCAGAGCCTCATGGGTTATTTCCTCCCTCTTAGCTTTCTTCTCTATTGACTTCCAGGACATCACCTTCACCTGGTTCTTTTTCCACTAGAGCTGCTTCCTCTGCCTGCTCCATAAATATTGGTATTTGTCAGGGTTTGATCCTACACTGTCTTTTTTCTCAACACACACTTCTTAGGAAATCTCATCAATTAGCTAATGACCTCAAATCTTATCTCCAGTTCAAACTGCTTTTTCTGGGCTCCAGAATAACTACATCTTATATACTACTAGATAGCTCCACCTGAACGTCCCAAATTCAGCATATTTAAAACTCAATTTATCCTCTTTTCTGACATACTTCTCTTCTTACATGCTATATCTCAGAAAATTATATAATCAGTTTAATTGCTCAAGTCAGAAACTGGCAGTCATTCTATATTTCTTCCTCACCTAGAATGACCCAACATGGTCTATTAATTTCATCTCTTTAACACTTTTTAGATATGACTCATTCTCTCCCTCATCCTACTGCCACTGCTTGAGTTCTCATTTGAATAATCTCATTTGAATTATTCCAATAGATTCATTCGTTTCTACCCACCTAGCTTTGACTTTCCTTAATCCATCTGACACATTGCTCTCAGAATGACCTTAACATACAAATCTGATTATGCTGGTTTCTCTGTGCAAAATTCTTTAGTGGCTCCCCACTACCTATAAGATTAAATATTTACAGTTTTCAATGTCGTTTGAGTTCTCTCTTGGCCCTCATCTGGAGCACTATCTCTTACTTAGATTACCTTTTCATCCTATTCTCAAGCAAAATTGAACCGTTTAGTTTGAGAACACGCTAGTCTTGCTTTCACCTCTGTACCATTGCACGCTATTTCCTTTAACTGGAATACTCTCCTGCAAACTTGTCTGGTGAGCTCTTTTATAAAAGAGAGGCCCTTTTCTAGCCGTATAGAATCTTATTTGTAGGTGGTTCATGACTTTTTTTATTATTATTTTACCGATTTTAAAGTACACGTCATCTAAACAGACACCTCACCAAAAAAGATGTACAGATGGCAAATAAGCATATGAAAAGCTGCTCAATATCGTATCTCATTAGGAAATTGCAAATTAAAACAGCAATGAGATACCTTGGAAGATGTAGAGCTGTTGACTAATACTTTTCCCCAAAGGGATAGCTCTTCATCTTCTAAGGAGAAAATCCTAATGGCCGTAACATTACTTTTGAAAAAATAGTATTAATACTATTGATAATCCTGATAATGATAGCAGCAGTGAACATTTGTTGAAAGCCTACTATGTGCAGGAACTAAGCATTTTTACCCCTGAGGTAGGAATCATCACTATTATCCCCATTTTCCAGATGAAGACTCTCAAAGGATAAACATCTTGCTGAAGGCCACACAGCTATTAAATAAGAGACAATGTAAAAGCTTCTTCAAGATTATAGTTACGACTGCCCCTAAGAGAATGGAGAAACAGAGAATTTGCAAGGGAGAGAAGGCTTTGAAGTCCTAACTTCCTAGTACTTGACGCACCAAACGTCCCTCACTTCTTTACTCCTGAAGTTTTTCCTCATTTCAAGAGATCTGCACCTGTTCAGCCAAGAAGTGTGAGAGAGGCCTTTGTCATAGTTACTGAAAATCCAGATTATGTGACAGCTTTAGCTTCATCCTCTCTACAGTAAGCCACAGCAGGGGGAAAGCTCTATGAAAAATGAATATCTTATAACAAGTATTCTCTGCCTTCGGCAACATCTTCTCTTTCAATTAAAAAGAGAGGAAAAGTACCACATCTCTGTTATGAATGAGGGGAGGGGAAAATTCATAAAACTCAGACTCTTTGTTAGAGATTCACACAAAACAACAAAGTGAACATGAGACTGTTTTTTACAGAACTGAAGTTCCTTTGCTGGCTTAGACTGAACACGAAGTGATGGTGGGGCAGGGTTTGTGAAAAGGGAATTAGATATCTTGATGTTCCTAACAAGATAGAACACAACCAGATTTACGCTGCTTACAAAAGCCCTTTGGCGCTGGTGGAATGCAGAGAAAGCCTTGAAGGGGAAGGTTAAATGGGTGACTCAGAGGCTCTCCCTCTGCTGCAGCCAGTCACACCAGAGAAGGGATTTCAGAGAGAATTTTCCCTGGGAAAAGAAAGGTACAAGTGTTCTGACTTCACATTTCATCATGCTTTTTTCTTTCCCAATCACTTTCACACTTTATCCTCATGACCAATGTGTGATGGCAGCAAGGCTGGTACTGTTACTCCTGTTTATCCAAGAAAAAACCCAGACCTGGTGAGGTTGTTCATCTCTGCTGAATTCAAGGCATTAATAAGGAGAGGCAATTGTACCAGAACCAGGAATGCTTAGACTCTACTCATTGCTCATTAGGTGAAAGCAAATAGAAGAAAAGAATGGGTCCTCACATCCCATACTTCCAAGGTCTAGGTAAGGGTATGTGAAGAGCAGAAACATGCAGAGGAAGAAGAGACCATCCCAAACCCACCAAAATTAACTCCTCAATTTGCAGAGTAAGTGTCTTATTTTGAGTTCTTCAGAAACAGACCCTAATACAAGGATTTCAATGCAAGAAGTTTGATTGGGAGGTGGTGTGTCCAGGAAAAATCAGTTGGAGAGCGAGAAATTGAGAAAGGAAAGGGAATTCAGTCAATTAAGGGTGCATGATCAAGCCCATTACCATTGTTTGTTACTAGAGTTAATTCTGTAGAAGATGCACTTTGTAGTTTGCTTAAGGGGTGAGGATTAAGGGATGCTGCAGAGACTGGTGTCAAGGGGGAGCACTGAGTCCCCAGCACTTATAGCCGGGTTTATGCAGGTTCCAGCTTGCAGAGAAAGCCCTCGGACAGTTGAAAATTGAGTAATTTTCACTGCAATGATAAGATCATATGGAGTGCGGGTGGGTACTGACAGTGTCTACCTCATAGTATCTCCAGCAAAGGTCAGGAGTGGGAGAGAAGGATTGAGAGTAATCATAGAAAATTCTCATTCTTGGATGGAGAAGCATCATAACTGATTGAGTTTTCTCAGCATCAGAGGTAATGTCAGAAGACCTCTTTTTAAAATTTTAAATTAACCTTTGTGGAAAGGTTTGTTGAAATTAACCTCCTTCCTCTCTCTTCCTTAACCCCTGGCAACCACTGATCTCTTCTCCCTTTCTATAATTTTGTTATTTTAAGAGTGTTATGCAAACGTAATCATACAGGTTCAACCTTTTGGGATTGGATTTTTTTAGTCAGCACAATTCTCTGGAAATTAATTCAAGTTGTTGCATGTATCAGTATTTTTATTTTTTTATTGCTGAGTAGTATTCTATGGATGTAACACAGTTTGTCTAGCCATTCAGCTGCTGAAAGACATCTGGGATTTTACTAGTTTCTTGCTGTTATGAGTAAAGCTGCTATGACCATTTGTGTATAGGTTTATGTGTGAACATGAGATTTCATTTCTCTGGGATAAATGCCCAGGAGAACAACTGTTGGGCTATATGGTAGTTTCATATTTACTTTTTACTTAATTGTCAATCTGTCCTCCAGAATGGCTTTATCATTTTACATCTACACAAGCAGCGTATGAGTGATGAGTTTCTTTGCATCCTCATGAGCATTTGGCATTGTCACTGTTTTTTATTTTAGCGATTCTGATAGGTATGTTGTTATATCTCATTATGATTTTAATTTTCATCTCACTAATTGCTAATGATGTTGAACATATTTTCATGTGCTTCTGGATATAAGGCCTTTGTTGGATATGTGATTTACAAATATTTTCTGAGTGTGTAATTTGTCTTTTCCATCTGGTAACAGGATATTTTGCAGATCAAAGTTCTTAATTTTGATTAGATTCAATTTATTAATTTTTTCTCTTATGAATTGTGCTTTTGGTGTCAAGTCTAAGAACCATTTGGCTAGTCCTAAGTCTCAAACATTTTATCCTATATTCTTTTATAGAAATTTTATAATTTTACATTTAAATCCATGACCCGTTTTTGTATAAGTTAAATTTTGTGTAGACTAATTTTTGTATAAAGTGTGAGATATAGGTTGAGGTTCATTTTTTGCCAATGAATACTCAATTGTTCCAGCACCATTTATTGAAAAAGCAATCTTTCCTCTGCTGAATTGCTTTTGCTCATTTGTCAAAAATTAATTAGACATATTCGTGAGGGTCAGTTTCTGTGTTCTCTATTCTATCGTTGATCTTTATGTCTATCCCTTTGTCATTACTATCCTCTCTTGATTATTTCAGCTATGTAGTAAGCCTGAATATTGAGAAGAGTGATTCTTCCCACTTTATCTTTAATTTTCAAAACTAATTTGAAAAATAAAATTCTAGATCCTTTCTCTTTCCACACAAATTTTCGAGTAAGTTTGTCTATGTCTACATGAAAATTTCTAATATTTTGATAGGAGTTTTTATAAACATATAGGTAAATTTAGGGAGAATTGACATATTTACCATGTGAAGTTTTCCAATCCATGAACATGGTATGTTCTCTCCCAGTGTTTAAGTCTTTGATTGTTTTATCAGCATTTTATAATTTTCACATACAGATCCAATACATGTTTTGTTACATTTGTATCTATTTCAATTTATTTTGAGCAATGGTAAATGGTATTGCATTTTATTTCAGTTTCTACTTATTCGTTGTCAATATATAGAAATACAACTGATTTTTTTGTGCTGATCATGGATCCTGTGACTCTATTAAACTCTCCTAGGAGGTTTTGTTTTGTTTTGTAGATTACTTGGAATTTTCTTTTATACATGATGTCATTTGCAAATAGAGGTAGTTTTAGTTCTTTCTTTTCAGGTTGTATACCTTTTGTTTTTTCTCATGCCTTATTATTGCAGTGGCTAAAACTTCCAGTTCTATGTTACATAAAAGTGGTGAGAATGGATATTTTTGCCTTGTTTCTGACCTTAGAGGGAAAGAATTCTATCTTTCATCATTAAATATGATGTTAGCTGTTGGTTATTTGCAGATGCTCTTTATGAGGTTTGAAAAGTCCTCCCTTATTCTTCGTGTACTGAGTTTTTTTTTTACCATGAATAGAAGTTGAACCATGTCAAATATTTTTTCTGTGTTAATTGACATGATCATATGATTTTTCTTCTTTAGCCACTTGTTATGTGAATTAGACTAATTAATTTTTGAATATTGAACCAACCTACATACATAGAATAAATGCAACTTGGTTGTGATGTATTATTCTTTTTATACAATGTTTCATTATATTTGCTAAAATTTTGTTGAGTTCCCAGAATTCTGTTTCTCACTAGGATCTGAGAGTTTTAAATATACGGAATCTATGAGAAACAGATTTTATTTTTTCTTCCAGTCCAGTCTGTCTTACTTGTGTGAAGGAAACATGATTTTACAGATACTGGAAAGGATCCCACCATACATGTTCTCAAGCTTGCTGATGACCGAAAAGTTTTGATAGGACAAACTATTTTATTCTACAGTCAGAAGTAAACAGCTTGAAATGCAAAACATCTATGGGAAAAATATGTCAGCAGGTTTTCACTTTGGGGAAAGTAGTGACACAGACATCTCTAATTTTGCCCACCGTGAACAGAAACATGTAGAAGTGTTGGGCATTGGTGATTCCTCTTGCCACCCTTTACCCCTGCATTCCCCATCTTCCACTCTTTATTAACACATAGTACATTGAAGCCCATTGCCAGACCAATCTTCAAAATGTTTAAATTCAAAGAAATTTGTTTTTTTAGATTTTTAACATGGATACGTAACATAGACAAAATATATAGACCTGAGTTCTTCTGGTAGAAGTGGGATAGCTGGGAATAAATCAAGCCCAACCCATTTTTCTCTGCCAACAGTTTAAAAATCACTGTCCTAACCCATGTTCCTCTGAAAAACATGCAGGACGATTGCTTGAGGGGAGAGAAAATACTTAAGTAAGCCAATCTTTTTTGTTAAAACTACATAGTTTTTAAAGTCTGGATATGGGAAGCTAATCAAAGTCACTGCTAATGTCACTCTTTCTAATTACCTTTAGAACCAAAATAAAGCAGAATGATGTACCGCACTGGAGAAGGAGAATGTCTCTGCAGAGATTATGTTGATATCACTGTGGTCCAAGATATGCTCCAAATCCAAGTTTGACTGCAAACAGGAAGTATTCTCTGTGAGCCTCAAGACTCTCCCTTTCCCTACCAGTGTGAATCCAGTGACTTTCATGTCACCACCATCTGTTTTTGGAGGGAAGATTTTGAGGAATTCTTGGAGTTAAAGCTTTAGTAATTGTCATTATATAAATATGTATAATACATGTAATACAAAACCTAGAAGTAACAATACAAAAATAGAAGTTGTGGTGGGGTGGTGAGGTTGTAGGATTTTGTTTCCCTGTGAATTTTGAAACTAATATTCAAGTTTAGAGTTTGAAGTTAGTAAATTGTATACCTATAGCTTTCATAGGAAAAAAATAGATGTAACTGGGATTTCAGTTAGCCCAATTTACTGTCTTCCAGAGAGAAGGGAACACAAGACTTATGGTGGAAGTGGGTTCTTCTGCCCACCTCCTCACACTCCTCCCCTACCAGCGAGCAATAGGAAATTTTCAATTTCAACTCAATGATTGCAAAAGAAAGAAGGAAAGGACAGTTCTGGCATAGTGGAAAGATCCCTGTACTCTGAGCCAGGATGTTTACGTTCAAACCCTGGTCCTGGAATTACTAACAATGTAATTTTTAAACAAGTCACTTCATATCTCTAGCTACATTTTTTTATTCTATAGAACCGAATATTTATCTCAAAAGGGGACATCATTAGGTCCTTCAAAGTTGCATCTGCATCTCTTGTGTTAGAGGAGAGCAATTCCTGTACATAACTAAACAAATTTGACCAAACATTGGAGATTTTAAAAACAGAGATTTAGACCCACCCCAATTTAAGTGAATCAGAATTTCCACAGGCAAGATGCAAGGCTTAATATTTTTAAAAGATCTACATGGTGATTTTGATGATAGGCCGGATTTGGGGAGACCAGCGGTGCTTTTCAAACTTTAAAGGGTATGTGATTCACCCAGGGCTCTTGTTAACATGGAGATTTCAATTCAGTAGACTTGGGGTGGGGGCTGAGACTCTGCATTTCTAAGGAGCTCCCAAGGGATGCGGATGCTGTGGTTTGGAGCAGGAGCACCAGTCCCTAGGTAGAAGTGTTTAGACCTCCCTTAGATCTTCCTCTCTTTGGGACAGCAGGTCACACACTGTCAAGGAGGTTCTTTCTAGGAAAAGAGAAAGATGGTTTCAGCTCCGAGACCTCTTTGCTTGTATTTCAAATGGCCAAAGAATCATAGACTATTTCTGGCAGGACTAAAATATAAATATTTTATATTTTGAATATAAATTTTGAATGTGTAATTAAAATGTCAACTCCAAGAAGTCATTAAAAGAAAGAAAGCAGTTAATCAAATATCATTTCTTGTTTTTATAAGATATTCTGGGAGGTAGAGGTGGGAGTCATGGTTTATTTTTCATGTCCATGCACAGCGCAACTTGATTATTATCTTATAACACTTTAGAATAATTTCAGACAATGGCACAGAATAATAAAATAATATTAATGGAATAATAAAATTCCTTTTTTATTGGAAGATTTTCTCAACAATAAAAAATTTACTGGGAAATTTCATGTTTAATCATTCAAATTCAGACTTCTTATAAATATTGAAATGGAGCTAGGAAACATCTTTAAAAATCCAAAGAACTTCTAATTTTTTTAAGTAAGTAAATATAAAAAGTAATCTCAGTTTGGTGAATTTATCAGGATCCAGGGTCTCAACTTCAAGTTTGTATGTTCAAGACATTGTACTATAAAAGCTTAACCATAGTATCAATGTTCTTAACTTACACTACAAAATAAAGCTGTCAGGTACAACAGTTGTGTCCTATAGGCAAAATAATAATGATGTTACCTGGAGGCATTGTCTCAGAACAGAAGAATTAATTATATGATCTAAATGCTTAATACCATCAAATTCAGATAATTTGCTGCTTCAGTCTCCACAACAGAGTTGCCTCTACGAAGGGTGAACACATGCTCCAACCCATGTGAACAGATACTGTCACCAGTTAGGACTCTGGCCATAATCTACCAAAATGGTGCATACTTGCTGAACACCAGCCCAAAGCGCAAGGTGGATGGGGCATTTGAGTCAACCTGTCAGGATACTCTAATCGCGAGACAGTGAATGGTAAAATCAGGATTTCTTTTCTTTTTCTTTTTTTTTTTTTTGTGAGGAAGATCAGCCCTGAGCTAACATCCATGCCAATCCTCCTCTTTCTGCTGAGGAAGACTGGCCCTGAGCTAACCTCTGTGCCCATCTTCCTCCACTTTACATGGGAGCGTGGCCTGACAAGCAGCGCATGAGTGCACGCCCTAGATCTGAACCCCTGCCGCCAACAGCAGACCGCGTGCACTTAACCACTACGCCAAGGGGCTGGCATCCAGGGTTTCTTATTTTATACTTCTATTGCTGACCACCACAGTGTCTCTTCCTAAAAACACGCTGAATGTTACTTTTCTCTCTCTTTGGGAGAATAGAACAGACTTGATCCTATTCCTCCGTTATGGCTAATTATGGTCAGCATCCTGTCCAAGACTTCACGTTGATTTTGTGATGTTTATTATCTCTTCCTTTACCAGCCCCCATGACCAATTCCATTTCCTTATCCCCTCAATACGTACCCACTTTAGTATTCGTAATATATGTCCTTCCTATCCACCTTCCATATATGTTTTAATCTTTGAAAAATGTAAGGTGTGATTTTGTCAGTTTAATACATATAAATTTAATGCCATAAAGTAAAAGTTATAATTACATTCTCTTTCATACTATTTTCACACGACATTATATTCTTGAAGACCATCAGTGTTAGGAAGTCTAGTTCATGGCTTCTGACTGCTGCAATAATAGTTCTACACTGTGTATATATCACCTGTTACTTAGCCATTCCACTAGTGATGGTCATGTTAGTTCTGTCCAGCTCTGCTACCACAGGCAATACTGTGTGAACATCCTGGTGGATTTGATTAACCTTTTTGGTGTATACATCTAAGAGTGAAATTGATAGATTAAAAGGTATGTGCACCTTACATTTTCTGTTGGGTTTCCAATATTTTCTTGCTCATTTCAAGAGTTCCTTATATATTCTCAACATTAACCCTTGTCAGTTGTAAATATTACAAGTACTTTTCCCAGTCTGTCTTCTATCCATTTATTTTGTTTAAGGTGTCCTTTATAGAAGAGAAATCTCAATTTTGAGGTAGTCAAACGTGTATATTTATTTTTCCTCTTATGGCTTGTACTTTAGGATGATAGCTAAGAAATTTTCCCCCATAAAGTCACAAAGATATTCTCTTGTGTCTCCTTCTTTACTATTTTACTTTTAGATTTTTACCTATCTAAATTTTATTTTAATAAATAAAAGTAGGTATTTATTTTAATAAATAAATTGTGAGGTAGATATCCAATCTTATTTTTCTCCATAAAATGACCAACTATCTTAAAAGTGAGTTTAAAAGTGAGTTTAAAAACTCACTTCATTCTCTCCCAGATATCATGTACTAAGTCAAATATTTATAGAAGTCTATTATGAATTTTCTACTCGTTATAGTGTTCTATTTATCTGTTCTTGTTCTATGGCACACTATTTTAATTATTTGACTTTGTAATGTTGCTTATGTGAAAACATCTTTGCTCTTCTTTTTTCAAAATGTATTAGCTATGCAGAGATTTTTATTCATTAATATAAATTCTTGAATTAATTTGTCAAGCTCTTTTCAAAACTTTCTGAGATTTTAATTTCATAGAGTGTATAATTTATAAATTATTTTAGAGACAAACTGCTGTTAACCCATACACACATACACACACATAATCTTTTATGTCCTCTAACCAAATTTTAGGATTTTATTTATAAAGGCCTATGCTCTCTTTCTTAGGTTAATTCCTAGCAACTTTATAAATTTTGTGGAATATCTTTTTTTGTAGTTGATTACTGCTGGAATATATGAATAGTATTAATTCTTTTTTTTGAGGGGCGGTGGTGGTGATGAATATCAGCCCTGAGCTAACATCCAATGCCAATCCTTCTCTTTTTGCTGAGGAAGGTTGGCCCTGGGCTAACATCCGTGCCCATCTTCCTCTACTTTATATGGGACGCCCCCACAGCATGGCTTGACAAGCAGTGCATCGGTGCACACCCAGGATCCGAACCTGCGAACCCTGGGCCGCCGAAGCGGGGCACGTACACTTAACTGCTGCCCCACTGGGCCGGCCCCCAGTATTAATTCTTATATATGGCTCTTTTATTAAGTAAAATATTTTTAACTTCTTATAGTTCTAATAGTTTATACCGTAATTTTCTTGGGATTTCATTATAAATGAAATCATTAACAAATAATATCTACTTGTCATTATGGCTTTATTTTTTATTTTTTTGTTTTATTTCATTAACAAGACCTACAATACTTTGTTAAAGAGTCAATGTAATGGCAAAAATTCTTGTCAGGTTCTTAAACTTATACAAAGTTTGTCTAAAATTTTTACATTAAAGATGATTGGAAGAAAGTCCTGAGGTTCAAGAAGTTCTTTTCTATTCATAATTTTCTAATAATTTTTATTATTAATAGATTTTGAACATTATAACAGGCTTTTTCTTCATCTCTTGATATTTTTCTCTTTCATTCTAGTAATGTGGTGAAATACTTTGACAGATTCTCTCATGTTCAACTTCCTCATATTCCTTAGTTATACCCTACATTACCGTCATGCATTAAGAAAGAAAAGAAACATTGAGGCATAAGGGGATTGATTCTAGTTTTACTTCTATTTTTCTATATGTTTGGAAATGTTCGCAATAAAATTTTAAAATTTAAACTTTAAAAATTTAATAATAACCTGTTCAATAATGGAGACAATATTTTAAGACAATATTTTATTCAAGAGTTTTGCATCTATGTGATTTTTCTTTAAATATGTTAATATCATAGTCACTTCTTTTTCAGGGCCCTTCATTCTCTGAAAGGTAATTTTATTTAATCTCTAATATATTATAGGTTTACTTTATTTTTTAAGGCTCAGAGGCCAATCTTATTTCCCTGAGCTCAACATACTATGGTTTCACATGTGCTCTCAAAATCCTATGGAAATCACACTACATGGAGAGTGCTTCCCTCTTTTTGCTTCTGTTAAAGGCAGAAGCTGTGAGATTTGTGGAGGTAAGATAAAGAAAGCAGGGAGGTTTTTTTAAATCTTTCCAAACTTTTTTCTATAAACGGACATCCTAGCTTCTGGTAATGGCAGAATTGCTTGGTCAAGTGAACTCTTCTAAGATACCAATAGCAAAATCTGGACACTACATAAAAAACAACTATTTGAAGGCACTAGAAAGTGACCAAATGCAGGCTGAAGGGAATCTACCTTAAAAGACGGAAAATGCAAGAGATAAGATTTGCAAATTTACAGCCTTTTACCTGAGCACATTTATTTCCCACACAACTTGGGGCAGCAGATAGCCAAAGCTCATTGAGAATATGTGAATCAAATTTCCAACTCAAAAAGTCAGTGAAAGAACACCAAAATTAACTTTACAAAAAGCAGAAGGAAGTAATTAATAAAGATAAAAGAAAAACATCAGTGAGTTAGAAAATAAAAATTATAGAATTAATAAAGAAAATATCAAACATATTTTTGAAATTATCAACAAAATGGAAGGCATTTTCCTAGTCTAGTTAAGAAAGCAGGCACTGATGCACAAATACACAATAAAAAGTTGACAACGGAGAACAAATTGCAAAGCTAAAGAATTTTAAAACGTCATGTGACTGATCTATATATCTTTTGCAAATAAATTGGTAAACCTAAATGAAATGAATAAGTCTCTAGGAAAATATAATTTATTAAAAATGACTGCAGTTGAGACAGCAGATCCAAGCAGACTAATTTCCATTGAAATAATAGAGAAAGTTGTCTAATAGTTTCCCTGCACAAAATCACTGGTCCAGATTACTTCATAGGGAAATTCGACTAAATTTTTAAAGATCTAGATAGCTCCAATACCATTTAGGCTATTCTAGTACATAGAAAAAAGAGCTTTCCAAATTCTTTTATGATGTAGATATAACATTAATACCAATATCGAATAAAAAGGGCACAAAAGAATGACTAATTTTGCTTATAAATACTGATGCAAAATTATCAATTATAAAAATCATCAAGTACACAGAATTCAATATACATTAGCTTTGGATTCAGTGACATTTATTTTAGCAGTGCAGGATGGCTTAATATTATGGGCTCCATTAATCTAAATTGTATATTGATACATTTAAGGAGAAGAATTATATGGTCATCTCCATAGATTCTGAAAAGGCATTTGACAAAAATCAATGCCTACTCTTGGTTAAAATAAAATCAACAATATAAGAATAAAACAATATAACATATATACTCCAATGCCAGCATTTTATTTAACGGAGTGCATAAAACAGCCAACATATTCCTCCTAAAGTCAGGAACAAGACAGAATTTCCTATATCATTGCTACTGTTTAACATTGTACCAGAAGTACTACTGACAAAAGTAGACTGTTAAAAATTATTGAAGATGTAAGACTTGAAAAAGAAAAGGTAAAACTATATTAGCAGATGAGATGATTGTATTTCTAAAAAACCCAAATCAATAGAAAAACTACTACAAAAATAAGGGTGCTTAATAAAGTAGAAGAATATAAAATTAATATCTCTATATCTATCTATCCAAATAATCTTTGCATATACAAACAATAACTAGTTAGAAGACAAAATAGAAGAATCCATTTACAATTGTGATAAGAAAGATAAAATGTGCAATCTTTTTATGAGAGTTTTAAAACAGTCTTGAAAAACATAAAATTTGATTTAAAACAAATGGAAAGATATACCAAGTTCCTGTTTAAGAAGATTTAATATCACTTAGTTGCCAATTCTTTTTAAGTTATATATGTAATGTGGTTCAAATAACCATACCAATAATTTTTTATTTTCTTGAACCACACAAGTTGATTCAAAAATTCGTACGGAAGAGTAAAGAAACAAGAACAACCAGAAAAGCTTGAAAATAGAAAAGAATGAGGGAGATTAGGTTCATTGTATGTTAAAATATAAAGCATCCACAATTAAGGGAGTGTGATATCAATGAATGAATAGGAAAATTAATGGAATAGGATAAAGAAATGAAAAAACAATCCATGATATAGTAATTCTGTATATGAAAAACTTAAAAACTCAAACCATAGATGAAAAGACAGACTTTTTTAAATAAAAAGTATTGGAACAACTGGTTAGCCATCTGGAAAAAGGTGAAATTCTATCCAGATCATAAACTATAAACTAATAAAAATTCCAAAAAGATTAGCACCATAAAAAATTGTACAAAGTCTGGAAGAAATCATGTGTAAATTCTTTTTTTCACCAAATTATAGGAGAAAACTTCCTAATAATGACCTAAAATTTAGAAGCAATAAACGTTGATAACTTTGATCATATGAAAACACGAACAAACATCTGCATGGCAAAAACCAAAAGATAAGTGACACGCTGAGGAATAATTGTTGCACCTTTTATCACAGAAAAGGGCTAATAACCCTAATATGTAACAACTTCCTAAGTATCAATGAGAAAAAGAACAATTTGAATTTAAAAATGGACAAAAATACAGGCAGTTTTCAAAAAAGAATGACAACGACCCTTGATGAATGATGAATATGAAAAAGTGCTGCTCAACCCTACTCATAATAAGAAAAATACAAATTAAACAGTACAAACACATAGGGACAGAGATTGGATTGGTGGTTGCCGGGGGGGAGGAGGGGGGGGGTGAAGGGGATGGTTCGGTACATGTGTGTGGTGATGGGTTGTAGTTGGTGTTTTGGTGGTGAACATGATGTAATCTGTGCAGAAGTGGAGGTGTAGTGATGTACACCTGAAATTTTTACAATGTTGTAAACCAATGTTACTGCAATAAACAAAAAATTAAAAACAAAAAACAAACAACAAAAAAAAACGTACTGGGATACTGTTTCTTGCCACCAGTTTCACAGCATATTCTGTTGGTGTGGCTCTGGGAAGACAGGCACTCTCACACTGTGCTAGTGAGAATGCAAAATGGTGCGTGCAACTCTTGTAGATGAGAACTTGACTGCAGTTAGTAAAATTCCCACTAAAATTTCTCCTTTGATTTAGGAATCTCCCTTTTGGAAATCTATCACAAACATAAATTTGCAAAAATAAAAAATGAAACGTACAAGATTATTCATTGTGGCATTATTTGTAATAGCAAAAGACTCAAAACAACTCACATGGTTATGAATAAGCAAGTGGTTGAATAATCACAGTACAGTCACACAATGGAATACGATGCAGTTGTACAAAGGAGTATAGATATAGGAAGAATCTCTATACATTAAAGTATAATCATCTCCAAAATATATTTTTAAGTGAAAAGAGCAACGTACTGAAGAATGTATATAGAATGCTAACTTTTGTATAAGAAAGGGAGACAGGGGAAAAAAATATATATATACGCAAAATGTATATGTTTACAAAAGGAGCCAATGCAAGTAAATGTAGAGTTGATGCAAGAATTCTTTGAAATACCTCATTGAGTTTTGAATTTGGAATCATGTAAATATTTTACGTAACAAAAAAATTAAATAATGAAGAAAAATAATTCTTTGGTATTGTTGAAAATTGAAAACAGTGGAAGCAAACATTACCATATATTAACTTGGTGGAAAAACCTTACAGAGAAAAGATTTACTCCACCTGAACTTAAAACACAGTACCGTAACTATAAATCCTTAACTATATGTAACTTAAGCGCTGAAAACTGGAAAGGCATCTTAAACTTCATTTAGTAGTTTTATTGTTAATTTAGAAAACTGTGTTATTAATTAGAAAGTGTTGTATGTTTACTGTAGAATAAATCACAGAATTGTGTTAATAACATTAGAAGATATTTAGATATATAGAATAAGAGATACAAGTATAAAAGCAAGGAGGTTAATATTAAATTTGAATTGAAAACATCAGGGAAATTTATATTTTTTCATTTATAAATATGTATTTCTTAACTCTGCTTGATAAAAAGACCTAAAAACAATAACTCAGGAACAAGGAACATACATAATGCCCATCTTGTGGTTTCTAAGTAATATTTCCCACTACCATGGATCAAGGTTCTTTAGAGAAATGCCTGATGCCAGCTCTGGGACAAGAAATAGACAAAAGAAATCTATATATCTTATGCCAGAAAGCAAGAAAGCTAACAAGTCTAAATGAACTTGTATCAAAAGGACACAGAAACCAGCTTCAAGGAGCTCCCACTGGCCAAAATAAAACCATTTCAGCACCACCCTCCCCTAAAACGACTGCATCTGATTCAAACATACTGAATATATAAATATCATGAATTTGTAAGAGGTATGAACCATGAAGACTAAGATGCCAATGAAAAAAAAGGCAGAACAGAAAAGAAAACTCACTAGCCACTATGGGGGTTGTTATAACAGTTCTTAATATTGAAAACCAATAATTAAAGGGAAAGAATAAAGTGTTTATCCTTTCCACTTTGAGATCTGTTTCAGGGTAATCAAATAGCCTAAGTGAATGAGGGAGAGTTCGCAACTGTAGAATTCCAGGTAATAAATGCAGAAGGAATGTTAAGTATGTAAAACACAATTTTGTGATCTCTAATTAAAACAAAACAACTGATTCAGGCAATGGTTATGAATGACATTAGGTGAAAAGAGTGATAAGGAACTTTACCACTTGAACTTAGTGGCCAATCTTAACATTATTAGGAGAAAAAATAATGTGCCTCCTGATATAATGCTATATGAATTACACAGCACCACTTATGAAGTTTTCTTGTCCATCCCCTAAAAAAAGTAAAAAGAAAAATTGAACCTGAATTGAACCTTTACATGTAACTTCTAATCTAGTGGAAATATGGAGAAAGAAGGACACATTAAATATCAGGAAGAAGCTGCCAGCCAAACATGGAGTGTGGGGTATTTTATAAGAAAAATGACCTTGTTAAACAAATCAATGGCATTAAAAAAAGTAATAAGGTTGAGACTGCTCTAAATTACGAGGCTTAAAAGAGACTTTCGAGGTAACAATCAAATACATTGAGTAAGCCTAGTTTGCCTCTGATAAAAACAAAAAATTCTCTATTTATTATTTTGAAACAATTGGACCCATTTGAAAATTGACTAGGTATTAGATAATATTAAGAAATTACTGGTATTTTTGTTAGGTGTAAAAATGGTATTTTTTATAAGAAAATGTCATTCATGTTATCATTACCATTATCATTATTATTCTGAGATTCATTCTAAAGTAGATAAAGATCACATCTCATGAGGTCTCAGATTTACTTAAAAAAAAAAAACCCTCCTAATAAAAGGGGATATATGCGAAAGAGGAAACAATCATGGCAAAGTGTTGATAAGTGTCAAACCTGGATGCTTTGCCTCTCTATTTTTGCTGTACTCTGTATTTTTGTGTTTGAAACTTTCTCTAAAATAGATATCACCCTGTTAGACCTGGCCAGAACTGAGGAGGTATAGGGGAGGCAGGCAGGAAGCTAGGGAGCAGAGGCAGAGCGTGACCACATGTCCAGGATGCTGGCTAGGCAGGGGACTCCACACTGTGCGGGCTACCAATCACAGAGACGGCTGAGCCCTGCCACCTCCAGTGGGGAGAACGTGAAGGGGACCAGCTGCCCACGAGGCAGTGCAGTACAGAGAAATACCAATGTTCCAGGCAGAAGTTATCACTGGAAACCAGCCAAAGATGGTCTCAACAGACCAGATAATTGGAGGCAGGAAGATAATGCCGAGCTTAATATGAGGTTTGGTCCTTGTTTGATTACTTCAGGCTAAAATAAAATCAACAAATAGTTATGCATTCAATTCATAATTCAAGCAAGTTACAATTGTTTCTGGCATTTATTCAACGAGACAAAAAAATTTCTGATTGCTATTCCCTTATAATAATTTCTTATATATTGAAATACATGATGAATTTATTTCTCAACCTTCTACTCAAATTTGAAAATTAGAATCGCAGTAGCCTTTTCTTATGTTTTTTCCCCCTAATCTTTTCATTATTTTTCTTTTCCTCTTCAAGTCTTAAGTTCTAAATTTTAATTACAGAGCACATCAAAATACCATATAAGTATCAATAAGTCTTAAAGGAAAGGTACAGCGACTCAACGAAGAGCAGGAATTCTGCACATTAAATAGAGTCATAGGAGTCGCATGGACTGATAGCCACAAAATTGCCCTCTAACTAAAGATGGTGGCTCAAATTACACTGGCATTTTCAACAAAGCAAAGCTGTCTTTAAAGAGGGTGTAATGCTATGTACTGCACCCAGAGGTGGAGATGATTTTTTTTTTCTTTTTTAAGTTGGAACACAGAAGTCTGAAGAAGAAATTTTTTGCTGTGTGAAGTCCTTGTCAGGCTCCACAGGGTTTGTCACTTGGATTTGCGTATGAGTACTCCTTCCGAATGTGGAGCTGCTGCCTCCATCTCCAAGAAGTGACTTTTTATCCTTCCATTGTCTCAAATCTAGAAACTTCTTCCTCCATAGAGTGTTTACTTACCCATCTTGATCTCTTTTCTTTGCCTGTTTTTAACTTCAAGCCACTATGAAGCCTAAGCAAAGCTTCCTTGAAGTGTTTAGGCTGAGAGACAGGGTTTTCCAGATGGTTTTTATTTCTTTGCTTTATGGAAATGGGAAACTGTATAGCTTTCCTCAGCTTAAGAATGAGAAATTACATATAGCAGAGAAGAAAAAATGGGGGGAAGGAGAACCCAAGTACTCTCTGTCCTTATTTTGTTTAGAATTAAGATACATGCTACGTTGAATATTTGTGGGTGTGTTAGACATTAAACTGCCAGCACTCCATTTCTAGTGCATTTATGCAACCAATGTGATATGGCTTGACAAAAGCAAAAATCAGAAAAATGGATTCCCTCAGTTTGGTTTGTGTAATACTATACATTAATTTTAAATTTGTATTTTAGGGCCAGCCCCGTGGCTTAGCAGTTAAGTGTGCACGCTCCAGTACTGGTGGCCCAGGTTCGGATCCCGGGCGCGCACCGACACACCACTTCACCGGCCATGCTGAGGCCGCGTCCCACATACAGCAACTAGAAGGATGTGCAACTATGACATACAACTATCTACTGGGGCTTTGGGGGGGAAAAAAATAGGAGGAGGATTGGCAATAGATGTTAGCTCAGAGCTGGTCTTCCTCAGCTAAAAGAGGAGGATTAGCATGGATGTTAGCTCAGCGCTGATCTTCCTCACAAAAAATAAATAAATAAATAAATAAATAAATAAATAAATAAATAAATTAATTAATTAATTTGTATTTTAGTACCTGTACATGGTTTAGAAATTTAGATAGCCCCAAAGGCTTGTATTAAACACACCTACACACACAGAGCAGTCACGTTGCCCACCTTCCCATCTCTCAGTCCTGCTTTAAAGAGAAATGTTTTTCAATATTTTTAGCTACTCTTTCTAGTATTTACTTCCTTATTTCAGAGCAGTATGCTTGTGGAATATTTCTTGATTTATTTCAAATGAGGATATTGTCTGATGGCTTCCTACTCTGAAGGATAGAGATTTAATCTTTTTACATTATACTCTGCTCCCACACACTTCCACTTCTCCATCATTCCAATATACATATTTAACAAATTTGGGGTAAATCTGCATTAGCTTTAGACTATTAGGACTATGTATGTGTTGTTCACTGAGGCACTTGGTATACTATGATTACATTTCTTCTTGTACAGCTTTTACTTTCTCTTGGAGTTAACAATTGGCTCTTTTTTCATTTGCTTAGTTTTCTATGTATCTGGAAACTTCAGAAGCTGAGGGGGAGCATTGAACCTCAGTGTGTTCCCGAGGGCATCAACAGCAGCTTCATTTCAGGGATTGGCTGAGAGTAGCTCTCTAGCTGGCATGTAAGTGGGGTTAATGGAGAAACCGCTCCTAAGAGGCAGGATTCATAGGCAGTATGTGGCATAGGACTAAAATGCCTTGGGGTCTTACTGGGATGCAAAAATAGATGAAAAGGCTGCAGAGAAAGAAGGACAACAAATGTTGCCTGGAGAAGTTGCATGTTAAAAATGCGGGTTATGAGAAGTACCAGTGGTCACATGAGAAATGATTTACACTAAATTCATGCCTAGCGTTCTAAGTACATAAAGCTCAAGGGGAAAATGTAAATTAAGACTTTTTAAATTTGTGGGATCAGGGGGCAAAGAGAAGGCTCGTGGAGACTGGAATGTCTCAAATGTCTCTCTGAGAGATAAGGCAATGCATATAGAAAGATGTTTCCCCCAGGACAGGGAAACATAACAACTTACTACTCAGTGGGAAATTTCTTGGAAATGAGTTTCAGTTCACAGATTGTGAGCTTCAGACGATGTTTACAGACTGAACGGCATCCTGGTCCACTGAAGGCACGTCGTGTTTTTCCCTTCATCTCTTATACTTCCTATCTGCCCTTCTTTCCAAGATAATACTGAGCTTTGGCCTTGGTATATTTTTGTAGGTATGGGTAGTATTGAGAACATAAGTTTTTCCACAAGGGCCAAAGATTTGTTGAAAATTTCTACGGGTATGAGGCCAGTGTTGTGATAGCCTATATCCTATTCAGTATGACTGGAAAAGAGGTACTCATGAGTTTTAAAGTTGAAATAACCACAACTTGGGAGGTGCCAGTGGAAGACAGTGCAAGATTTATCAGCTGCTGAGGAAACCCAGCTTTAGCGAGTATCCTGTAACTGAGTTGGGCTAAAGAGAAAATTGATTGATTGTGAACTTGAATGTTTTTAATGCATAAGAAGGATATTTCATCTAGGAATTTAATCCTCTCTGGCAACTTCATATTTGGATACTGTATATGTTATTAATTTTTAGGGCATTGTACCATTTGGAGATGTATATATTGTCACATATAATCTTTGATGAGTTATAGTGGATAAAGCTACTAGGCATAATCTGAAATGAGAAAGAGGATAAAGTGATTTTTTCTATAGACAGCATAATTTTGAATTAGTTAACATGCTGTTCTGATCTACATCAAAGTATTTTGGGGGCAACCACTGAAGTGGCCATTTCATGAATTTCAGGAGGACGTATCAGGACATTGGAGGTAGTGAGCACGGCATCATGAAGGACAACCATGAGGACCATTCACACTCCTGGTTGACCAGAGGCTTGGCTGTGAAGTCTACTGGCTATGATAGAACCAAAATTTTGTGGAATCTTGATGACATCGCATGACCCAGGATTGCTGTTTTGGCCCAGAGACAAGGATATTTCTATTTTCCACTGCACTTGGGAAATAGAAGAGAGTGTTAATCTCCTACTTCACATCTTTACTTGCTCCTCCCTTCAGATGGAGGGTAAATAATCAGTCTGTGCATTCACTGGGTCACAGCTTTTTACTAGTGGCTGGGGCATTTTGCTTTAAAACTAGGAAAATGGCACCACTCAGTCAAAAAGGCAGTTGACTTACCTTGTTCTTCCAGTCCCCTTGAGGAGAAAGATAGGAGCTTTTCCTGGGAGGCCCAGCTAAGTCGCTGCTCTCTCTAATTCAGCTTGCTCGCCTGCACTTGGGTGAATAAATCAGATCAGCTCTGTCTATTTTTTATGTCCTCAGATTGCAGTTGGAGAAACAAATGGCACATCATGTTGTTAAAGTCAGTCTTGCCAAAGAATGCCATACTTTAGGAGAGAAATGAGCACTTGACTGACCATAAATAAAGCTGACAGTTTGAGTCTCATTAGCTATAATCTCCTTGTACCTGTTCCCTTTTACTTACAGGAAGGTGAGTCTTACCCTTCCTTCCTTTGCTAAGCTTCCCAGTCTGTTGAGTGATTGTGAGGTAACTTGAGCTATCACATCTGTAGCTGCCAACGACACGACCACATCTGTAGGCATTTCAATAGGCCAACCCAATGAGCCTATGGCAAAGTGGGTCTCAATCTGAATTACAATCATCTGGGGCATTTAAAAACTTATAATACCTGGCCCTACTCTCCAGAGATTTGATTTAACTGGACTGAATTGGGGGCCCAGCATCAATTTTTATAAAGCTCTAAGAGTCTCTAAAATGCAGTCAGAGCTGAGACCTACATAAAATTAGAAGCTGAGCAACAAATATTTTTATATTTGTTGCTGAAACAGGCAAGAAACAAGGCTTTCAGTGATAAGAAAGCTACTTCAATTGAAGCTTCTTTTTTCTTCTCCCATTCCTTTACCCTAGTGTCCTCAGGGAAGAGGGGAAGAACTATCATTAATAATTTATAGACTTGATATGTTCCAAGAGCTGTACAGGGTATAGTCTCAGGTGTTTAATCCTCACCACAGTAGTTGTATTTTCATCTAATTGAAGAATCAAAAGCTAGAGGGTAGAATCATTTTCCCAAGGCCGCACTGGTAAGTAGAAAAATAGGATTACAACACTGGTCAGTTTGAATTACTCCATTATTTTGTTTCAAATGTATTTGGGAAATAGTTTTTAGAGTTAATATTTTAGGGTTGTTGTATCTTTATTTAAATTCTTCTTATTTGCAGCTGTTTTAAGAGAGAAGGATAGAGTAAAAATGCCTTTACTCAACTATCTTTAGTTATAAGTCAGGGATGCGATGACACCTTGATTATTACCTCTAGTTTCCCAAATGCCAGAGGCAGTATAGCTTAGTAGTTAAAATGTTTTGGAGCCAGACTGCATTGGTTCAAATCTCAGCCCTGCTATCTGTGTGACCTGAGCAGTTTACTGAATGCCTCTATGACTCAATTTCCCCATCTGAAAAGTGGGGTTGATATTTTTTGTTCTATTTTGAGGATTAAATACAGGCATACCTCAGAGACATTCCAGACCACCACAATAAAGCGAATATTGCAATAAAGCAAGTCACACGAATTTTTTGGTTTCCCAGTGCATATAAAAGTTATGTTTACACTATACTGTAGTCTATTAAATGTGCAATAGCATTATGTCTAATAAAACAATGTACATACCTTAAGTAAAAAATATTTTATTGCTAAAAAATGCTAAGCATCATCTGAACCTTCAGCGAATTGAGTCGTAGTCTTTTTGCTGGTGGAAGGTCCTGTAAAAAACACAAGATCTGAGAAGTGTGATAAAGAGAAGTGCAATAAAAAAAGGTATGTCTTATGTTAATATAAATTAAGTGTTGAGAACAGCATCATAATTAATCAAAAGTCAGCTATTATCTTGGTGTTGATGAGTATTATCTAAACTAGTGGATGTACTGTGTTGCTGCAATGGCGTTTCACTAACATACTTTTCACCAGAATAAAAGATGCTATAAGACAGATTGATTCTAGACCCTCATTAAAAGGATTTGTTCATTGAAAGACATAAGGAATTTTAGCTTTCTTGAGTTTGCTATATGTCTGGCTCTGTATTAAGTGCTAATATAATTTTGTTTTTTCCTCTCAACTCTAAGTGGTATTATTTCCCAATTGTGTAGTTGAGGATATGTTCTTGTACACTATAATATTTAAAAGGTTTTAGAGAAGGATCACTTATATAGTTTCTTTTTCACATTTGTTTAAGTGTTAATGTTATTAATTAGGACTAGATGATTGGTTCCAGGTTTTGCATACCAAGATTTTCCAACTGATCTATCTATGCGCCCATCATTTGCCGTATCTTCATTTTTATCCCCTCAGGCAACAGCTGTTACAGCCTAGTAGCCTGAATACAGTGTGCTAGGATTAATGTATTTCGAGCTACTCAAATATTTTTACTTTATGCTAAAACACAAACCAGATCTAGCTTGATTGCAGGTGTTAAAACTCATGGGCCTTGGCCGAATTAACAAAGTCTTGCTGTGTATGGAATAAGCTGAATGTTTGTGACTCTGCCCCTTGGGTAGGATTGTGGTTTAGGAAACTTGAAACCTGTAAAGATGGCCACATGCCAATCCTTTGAGGTAGTCTTTGAAAGTCTCTACAGAACCTCTGTTGGCCAGCTCCATGACTCCAATGGCTGACTGCAAAATAAGTGGCTAATATGCTGTGCTGGTTACAAGTACTGTAGCTTGCTTGTTGTGCTGGTTTAAAAAATAAATGTATGAGTTTGAAACTTTTCACATAGAATCCTGTGAATTCCCTTTGAACCTGGACCATTGTGAGAGAGAATATTTTAAATTTATCTTGGCAAGAGTACCAGTGTGTACCTGAGATTTGGAAAATTATTCATTTTATCTGCTTTGATGAAGCAATGTCATTACCTGGGTTCCTAGCTATTAATTTACAATCAACTTTATATCTTCTGTCACCCTGTTAAAGATTACATGGTAATTATAGAAATATAAAATCACTCAAGTATGCTGAGTATCTCTTATGTATAAATTTAGATCAGTGTTTGAGTAGATAAAACTATCTGGCCAATGCGAGAGTTTATACTTTAGATAACAAGATAACAACAAATATGGACAACATACAGGGCAGTATAAGTATTCTACCATATGATCAGATAGGCTTCAAGGAAAAGGAATGGCTTGACCTGGAAGAAGGTTTTATGGGTTTGGCGCGATTACTGTCATATGGGAATGACCCCAACAAAGGTATTGCCACAGGAATAAGTTAGCCGTGATCACAAACAGTAGGTAGATATGTCAGCTGGAGGAAGGGTTCGTGTTCAATTTCGGACCCCTTTTTAGAAAAACACATTTATAAATTTCCTTGCCCTTCCGATGAAATCTTATCCACTAACTAACTCAAAAGTCATTTTGAAACTGCTTCTCTAATGTACTTCAAGAGCATATCTATTATTCTAACTTTTGTCACTGAATATTTATAGTACTAGTTAGTATGATCTCTGGGATCATCCTTTTCTGTAATGGTAGAAGGCCGAGCACTACATTTTCACAAGTCACTATTTGTTTACCGTTAACCTACTTTTGTGTGTTTGTCACATTAATGATGCTGGAGAGCTCATTCTTTATTCCACATGGGGCTACTCATTTCCCTTTGCTGATAAACTGTGGTTCTCTTGTAGGAAGTCGTGTGTGGCATCTTGTGGCTTTTGTTTTGTTTTTGTTTTTGTTTTTTTAGCTCTTTCTACTTCTAATAGCTGGGGAGGTGGATGGATAGATGGGTATAAGAAGAATTTAAAACAATCCTTAGATTTCCGAAGATGGGCCCTACTTCCTGCCCTCTCAAAGTAATAGTAACAGAGACTTGATCAGTTCAGCCCTTCTTCCAGCCCAAAGCATCACTGTGACATTATGGCTAAAGGTATGAATTCTGGACCCAAATTGCCTTAGTTTGATGGCTGGCTCCACCATTTTCTAGCACTGTTGGCCAAAATATTTAGTTTCTCAGTGCATCTATACTTTTATCTATAAAATGGAGATAATAATAAATATATCTTTTCTTGGATTGTTCTGAGAGATTCAGTGAATTTACATGTGCCATTTAAAAAGTGGTGGACACAAAATAAGACCACAAATGGTTACATAATTATAAAGTTACATATTTTAGTTTTCTAATATTTTTTCTACCACTGAAAACTTGCTGTTACACAGGCTAAATATTGTTGCCAAAACTTTAAATGAACTTTGATAGGCTTTTACGTATTTGCCCATTAAAAAAAAATCCACGCTATTATATTCACCCCTTTATGGAATCGTAATAGTTTTACATTACTCTGGATAAACTGTGCCATTATCTTCAGCTCCCATCTAAAATGTATATTCTATGGGTCAGAAAGACTTGCTTTTCAGCAAGGCTTTCAGTGTTCTACCTTGCCTCCCCATTTGCTAAGGAAGGAGAAGGAAAACCAAAAAAGGATTTTCTCGCCTCCAACTATCCTTCATCCCCCCACCCCTCACCCCGCCACACACACAGATATATTGGCACTGATTTATCTTCAGGAGAATAGAATAAGAAAATATGAATAAGGACTTTTAGTCTTCCACATTTGAACTTTTGGACACAACTTGAAACAAATTTGGCATATGTTAGCCATATGTTTAAATGTCATCCAAGTAGTTAGATGTCTAATATTCAAACATAAGCTGCACAGTTTAGAAATGCGGTAGAAAGTTCCCTTCTTGTTCAGAGCTGGACTCACAGCATGGAGTTTTATGTTGTATGATTGAAGGGCACCAGACAACTTTTTTCCTCTGTCCAAAGAATATCCCCTTTTGCCCTTCTGTTCTCAATGTCTCTTCCTTTACTATTTATTTTTGGGGAAAATGATAAAGACTTGCCTGCTAAAGCAAGTTAGATTACTTTCTGTGCAGGGAGGATTAGGAAGCATGAAAATAGCCAGTATATTGGAACCCTTCAGTTCAGTAAGAGGAAAGATGGGGAAAAAAAAAAAAAAAGAGAGAGAGAGATAGGGCCCTGCATTAATCTTTGCCCATGATTCTTCTGCTTAAAAAGTTTCTGTTTTCACTCATTTCTAAAATTCTTTGAAGGCAGATTGGTTCAATATAGTCCTCCTTATGTTATTGGGAAAGTAAAGGTTACCTTTTAGAAAATGAAACCAATAAGACCACTAAGAACCAAACATTAGCTAGATCCAAAGACTATTCTAATAGAAGTAAGGACAGGAGTACTTCCCTTTGAGAAATGATCTAACACTTAATGTCCATGATATTAAAATGAAAAAATATTCACTTAATGGAAAACAAGGGTAGAGTAAATATCCACTGTTTAAGCTTAAATTATCCGTTTGTTCTTTCAAAAGTGATGCCATTTGCTCTCGTGCCATTGCCAAATAAATGCAAGTGAGGAAGAAAATTACCAAAGCATTGGGGCCGGCCCGGTGGCACAAGCGGTTAAGTGCAGGCGCTCCGCTCCGCTGTGGTGGTCCGGGTTCGTCGATTCGGATCCCGGTTTGGATCCCCGGCCGCACCAACGCACGGCTTGGCTAAGCCATGCTGTGGCGGCCTTCCATATAAAGTGGAGGAGGATGGGCACTGATGTTAGCCCAGGGCAAGTCTTCCTGGGCAAAAAGAGAGGAGGATTGGCAGATCTTAGCTCGGGGGGTGGGGTGGGCTGATCTCTTCACCAAAGAAAAGAAGGGGGGGCTGATCTCTTCACCAAAGAAAAGAAAACACAAAAAATTAACAAAGTATCTGCAAACTGCTTGAGGCCCCATCCATATCCAGCTATGAGAGAGATCTGAGCCAATATCATTATTCAAAAAAATTTTTTTTCCGTTTATTCTCACTTGTACCAATAATTAAGAATGGCAATTTTTCTTGTTTCAATTTAGCCTTTGGAAAGCATCTTTATTTTGGTATAACTTAATTTACAAGGTATCCATTACTCTTATCATTACATTAACCAGCCTTTTGGGGTCTTAGAACTTTTTTATTTTTTAACTTTAAGCTAAGTGTGTACTGCTTAGAAAGACAGACCAATATACTTTTTGAATCATTATGTTCACATGCAGGTAGAAGAGCTTTTTAGTCATCTGGCTACATGTGATCCTTCAGCCACATGGAGAAATACTACCGTACATAGGTGACTGACTCCATTAGGGCTGGTTAAGCCAAGGTGTTATAGGTTGGCTTTGGTTTGGGGCTACAAATTGTTTGGAGAAAGGGTAGACTGTAAACGCTATAGGTTACAAACTTAATTCAATTGTGGATGTGGTAAAAAACACAAATAGCAAATCGTGAGTCTTGAAGTTTGACCAACTTGAGCTCAAATCTTGCCTCTGCCGTTAGTAGTTATGTAACTCTGGGCAAGTTACGTAAACTTTGAATGCTAGTTTATTTTCCTTAAATGGGAATATGAAAATATTCCTTGAGGGCTAGTGTAAGGAGGTAATAAAGCGTGTGAAATGTAAGTGGGTTGTAGGGTATCAGTAAATAGTAGGTACTAATATTAAGGTTCTAGATTTCTAAATTTTCTTTAATCTACTTCCTATCACCATTGTGATGATTCTGTACATTCTCTACTGGCGTTTATCCATGCATTTGATGAATTAGATCTTGAGAATTTGTAATAAGCCTAATAATAGTTGATCCCCCACAATGTGAGTGGGTCTTAATTAGCCCATAAGGCAAAGCAATATTTCTCAAGACTTTCCATTGGTGTAATGAACTTATTTATGCTATAAGGATGTTTTCAGCCCTTTTTTGTTTTGGAGGAAGAACCTATACTCATATTTCCTTATTGACAGAACACATGCCTATGCCTTATCATTATTCTGAAAATTTATAAACGTAGACTCAAAATATTTTATCATCCTTTTTTTTTTTGTAAGTTGTGCTGTATTACCAACTTAATATTCAAATAGAATTCTCCAAAGCATGTTGCTCTGTAAGACATTCATTGGGGGTTGAGGGTATTGTCTCATCGACTTTGGGTATCTTTGAATAATTTATCTTATGTTAACTTATTAAGTTGGCTGATATTTCTGTTGAAATCTTTATTTGATGGCTCTTGGTTTCCTAAATTCACAGGGCATCCATGACTGGCACTGCAACATTGTTGAAAAACAAGATTTAAACACCAGTTAGATGTGTGTAAATATAAATAATGTACCTTTCTGTAGGGTTTTTCACTTGCATTTACTCCAGAAATATTCACTGTAAGAAGAAAGCAAGGAAAGGCCCGGGAAAGGAGCAGTACCTCAATAATTCCCCTCTCCGTTTTGAAATCGATTCTGTCTCCACCGCTGCCTCGTGTCCTATCAAAATTATTCAGTGTATTTGTCAGAATTGGAATTTAAAGGAAAAGTCTCTATTAAAATTGACTAAATTAATGTGAGTGATAAAACTGTTTTACAAATTGAATTTAGATCCCAAGGAGCCATGTTTGGCGGAATTTATTAAAACATTTTTAGCGTAGTGTGGGCTTGTCTCTTGCATTTTAGGTACATAAGTTGATATTCCAATTAAGATTCAGAGCTAAGTGGAAGTAGCTATCATAATGAGTTGTCTGTCTTCTATGAGCTATAGATTTAAACCACGTATTTTCTAACTTAAAAAAAAAATTTTAAATAAGTAGTTATTTTTATTTAGAGAATTTCATATTTTAGTGTATTGCACACACGGAGCAAATTTAAAATTAATAAGAATAGAACTGACCTATTCCAATTCTGGTTTTACCCTCATTTTTTTTGTTTAGAATGTTTTCTTCTGCTTCATTCTGGGTCAACTGCTCTACTTCAGGGATTTAAATTCTTGATCTTTAGGCTTTTGATATCAAAGGATTTTAGGTTTGCTATTTCCCTTGGCAACCAGCTTTAATTGCACTAATAAGAGTGATTTCTGTGATCATAAACTAAAAGGGTTGTTTGTAGTTTGCTTTTTAAAATATTTCCTCTCATCTAAGATCTCTCATGTTCTTTCATGTTAAAAAGCAGAAATTAGTCACTGCTACACAGGCTGTTCCTCTAATTTGAAGCCCTAACTATTTTTTTTTTCCTGTGGGGTGGTTTCTGTTACTTGACTCAGTAACAAATCATAACATTTGTATACTGTCTCCTCATTTGTAAATCACTCTCATATTCTCATTTGAACTTTATAATAAGCCTATGAAGTAGTAGAATCACTTATTGAACCCCTGGCATACATAGGTTCTTAAATATTGACTGAATGAAATATAGATATTAATGTCTTATTTTTTTAAATAGGTATCTGAAGCACTGAGAAGGTAAAGTGATTTTCTAAGGTCATTTGGTAAATTTTGGCCTCATTTTCATCTTTTCTAGATCACAGTGCAGGGTTCTTTCTACCGTATCATATTGCACTGATCATATTTGTAGCTTTAGTGTTTGTTATTATTGTGGTTATTAAGGTAAAATTTACGTAGAGTGAAATGTTCAGACATTAAGTGTACAGTTTGAGTTTAGAGAAATGCATTCACCAACCAACCAACTGGTGTTGGTACACTGATGTGTACAACCAACACACTAGTCGAGATATTAAATATTTCCATTTCCCTAACGTTCTCTGGTGACCTTTTCCATAACTCCCAACCCAGGCAATCACTGTTCTGACTTTTTTCCAACCATAGTTTAGTTTTACCTGGTCTTAACCTTCTTATAATCGGAATCACATAGATTTTCTTTTGTGTCCCACTTCTTTCATCCAGCATAATGTCTGAGATTTATCCACATTGTTGCATGTATAGGTAGTTTATTCCTTTTTATTGCTGAATAATATTCCATTGTATGAATATACCACAATTTGTTCATCTGTTCTCTTGTCGTTGAGCATTTGGGTTATTTCTAATATTTAGCTAAGTCAAACTGCTATAAGCATTTGTGTACAAGTTTCTTTGTGAATATAAATTTTCATTTTTGTTGGAGAATTGCTAAGTTACAGGCTAGATGATAGGAAATGTTAAGAAACTACCAAGGCTTTTCCCAAAGTGGTTGAAATATTTTATATTCCCACCAATGATATATGAATATTCTATTTGTTCCACATCCTTGTTGATTTTTAGTGTTGTCAGTCTTAAATTTTAGCCACTGTAGTGCGTATATAGTGGATCTCATTGTGATTTAATTTGCATTTCCTTGGTTAATGTGTTGAGCTTTTTTCTTGTGCTTACTGCCATTCATGTATCTTTCTTAGTGAAGTATCCAAAATTTTCCCCCATTTTAAAATAATATTGTCTTTTTTTCATTGAATTGTAGACATCCTTTATATATTCTGGATACACATCTTTTGTCAAATACATATTTCAAATATGTTCTCTGAGTTGATAGCTTGCCAATTTATTTTCTAACACTGTCTTAATGAACAGAAATCTAACATTTTTTTCTTTGTGGTTATTGCTTTCTGCATTCTGCGTAAGAAATATTTGCCTTACCTCAAGCTGCAAAGATATATTTTCTTCTAAATGTTTTATAAATTTAGATTCTACATTTTGGTCTGTTAGTTTAGCATTTACATTATGTCCATTTTGTGTTAATTTTTCTGTTTGGTGTAAGACAGATGTTGAGGTTAATTTTTTTCCATGTGGATAACCGGTTGTTTCAGCATCTTCCATTGAAAGGATGTTTATTTCGTTATTGAATATTTTCATCCTCTTTCAAATCAATTGGCTAAGTGCGTTTATTTTTGGATCGTCTCTTCTATTTGATCGATCTACTTGCCAATTCTTATGCCAACACCACAATATCTTAATTACTGTAGCTTAATAGTAAGTCTTGAAATGATAGTGTCTTCTAGTGATTTTGTCAAGATCATTTTGAGTAATGTAGGCTCTTTGCATTTCCATTTAAATTTTAGAAACAGCTCATTAATTTTAGGGAAATCCTGCTGGGATTATAATTAGACTGTATTCCAATCTATAGATCAATTTGGGGAGAATTAACAGCTTAACAATATTAAGTGTTTCTACCCATGAATTTCACATATCTTTCATTTACCTAGTCTTTAATTTCTCTGTGCAATGCTTTGTAGTTTTCATTGTATAGGCCTTTAGATATTTTGTTGAATTTATTCTTAAGTATTGTGTTTTTATGTTATTGTGAATAGAATTTTTAAATTTTATTTTTTAATTGTATGGTGCAAGTATATCAAAATAAATTGATTTTGCATATTGACTTTGTATGGAGAACTTGCTAAATTCACTAAGTAGTTGTTTCATAAATTACCGCAGATATTTTTACATAAACAATCATGTTATCTGCAAATAGAGACTACTTTTCTAATTTTTATGCGGTTTATATTTTTCTTGCCTTGATGCACTATATAAGACCTCCTGTATAGTATTAAATACAAAGGATCAAAGCAGATATCCTTGCTTTGTTCCCCATCTTAAGGGAAGTAGTGTTCAGTGTTGTACTACTAAGAAAGCTGTAGATTTTTTATGGATACCCTTATCAGCTTGAAGAAATTCCATTCTATTCCTAATTTGCTATGAACTTTTACCATGACTGGTGCATACTTTTGTCAAATACTTTCTGTATCTGATGAAATGATCATATAGCTTTTTCCCATTAACCTGTTATTGTGCTGACTTACACTGATTTTCAAATGTTAAGCCAGCTTTGCATTCCTGGGATAAACACCGTTTGGCCATTAAGTTTTACTCTTTTTATATATTGCCAAATTCAATACCCTAAATTCGTTAAGGATTTTTGCCTCTATGTTTATGATGCATATTGGTCTGCAGTTTTCTTTATAATACCTTTGTCTGGTTTTGGTATCAAAATTATGCTGGCCTCAAAACAATCTGGGAAGGATTTCATCCTTATCCCTTCTTCTGAAGGGCATTATGCAAAACTGGTATTACTTCTTTCTTAAATATTTAATATAATTTATTAGGGAAATCATCTAGGTATGGTGTTTTCTTTGTGGAATTTTTCTTTGTTACAGTTACCTTAATAGGAATAAGTCTTTTCAGGTTTTCTATTTCATATTTTCTCAATTTTGATAAGTTTTATCTTTCAAGGAATTTAGCCATTTCATGTAAGTGGTTGAATTTATTGGCGTAAAGTTATCCATAGTATGCCCTTATTATCCTTTTAACGTCTGTAGCCTCTGCAGTTATCTGGTCTCTCATTTATGGTTTAATAAACTATGTTCTCTCCCTCCCTCACTCCCTCCCTCCTGCTCCTGCTGCTGCTACTGCTCCTCTTCCTCTTCTTCCTCCCTCTCTCCCCTCTTCCTCCCCCCCCTTTCACTTCCTCCCCCACCCACCCCCCAACGTTGATAACCCCTTATAGGGGTTTTCTGATTTCACTGATCTTTCCAAAGAAATGATTTGCCTTTAATTTTTATATTGTCTCTCTGTCTTTTTTATTTTATTGATTTCAGTTTTTTATTTCCTTCCTTCTACTTCCTAGATGAGTAAATTAAACCCAAAGGATATTGAGAGATCTTATTTTTATTGAGTTCTAATTTAATTCTGTTGTGTTTAGAGAATGTACTCCATGAGATTTCAGTCTTTAAAATTTATTTAAACTTATTGTATGGTACAACATAAGGTCCATCATGGTAAATATTTCATATGCACTTAAAGAGTATATATATAATTCAGTTGTATATAGTGATTATAAATATGAATTAGGTCAAGTTGGTTATGGTGTTTAAATTTTTTCTCTTTACTACTTGGTTTTGTATAATTGTTCTGTAAATTGCTGAGAGAGAGGTGTTGATATCAAACTATTTGTGGATTTCTCTTTCTTTAATTCTGTCAGTGTATTGCTTCATGTATTTTGAAGCTCTGTTGTTAGGCACACATACATTTATAATTTATAATTCATTGTGATTTCTATTCAATTGGCCCTTTTATCACTATAAAATAACTTTCTTTTATCTTGGGTAATATTCTTTGTCTTGAAGTAAGTCTACTTCATCTGCTACTAAGATAGGTATGCCAGACTTCTTTTGTTGACTCTTTTCATTGTGCATTATTTCCATCTATTACTTTCAACCTGTCAGTGTCCTTATATATAAAGTGTGTTTCTTATAGACAGCATGTAGTTGAGTCTTGCTTTTTTATTCAGTCTGACAACCTCTCCTTTTTCAGTTGGAGAGTTTAGACTATTACATATAACATAATTATTGATATGGTTAGATTTAATCGTACTTTGTATTTTTTAAATTTTTGTCATCTGTGTTTTTGTTTTTTTGGTGAAGAAGATTGGCCCCGAGCTAACACCTCTTGCCAATTTTCCTCTTTTTGCTTGAGGAAGATTGTCACTGAGCCAATCTTCCTCTATTTTGTATGTGGGTCACCGCCACAGCATGGTTAATGAGAGGTGTGTAGGTTCACACCTAGGATCCAAACCCATGAACCCTGGGCCACCAAAGCGGAGCACATAAAGTCAACCACTATGCCACCAGGCTGGCCCCTCATCTGTGTTTTTTTAAATCCTCAGATCCTCCTTTCCTGTCTTGTTTTAGATCAGTCTTTTTTTTTTTTTTTTGAATCCCATCTTAACTCCTCCATTGGTTATTTAGCTGTACCTAATTTTTTATATTTGTTTATTTTTATATTTGTATCATTATAATTTAGTGGTTGATTTAATGTCTTTAGCATGCATCCCTTAGAGATAATATTTAAACCCTTTGTATAAAATGTAAGAACTTTTTAATAGTGAAGTTCTAGTTACCACCCCCATTTTACTACTGTTGTCATGTTTTATACATACATTTTAAACCCCACAATAGAAACTTATCTTTGTTTTAAACAGCTATTTGTCTTTATAAAAAATTAAAAGAAGAAAACTATAGTCTTTTATATTTACACACATATTTACAACTTTTAGTACTCTTTATTTTTCCTGTAGATTCAAGTTTGTATTTGATGTTAATACCACACATCAAGAAGTTCCTTTAGAATTTATTATTCTGCTCTCAATGAATTCTCCAAATTCTTTCTATATTAATACTACTTTACTTAGAGTGCGAAATATTTTCACTGGATTTACAATACAGGAGTGCATCTCTCCACCTTTTCCCCCCTCTCTCAGCACTTTAAAAAAAAGCGTCACTCCATTATAGCCTGGTCTTCATTGTTTTTGATGAGAAGTCATCTGTAATTCATCATTGTTTTCCTGCATGTAATATTTTTCTCTTGTTGTTTTCAATATTTTCTCTTTGTTCTTTATTCTCAGCAGTTTGTCAGTAATGTGCCTAGCTGGGATTTTCCTTGTATTTATCCTCTTCGGAGTTTATTGAGATTCTTGGATCTCTGTGTTACTCTTCTTTATCAAATTTGGGAAATTTGCAGCCTTTATGTTTTTAAATATGTTTTCCTCCCCCAAACTCTCCTCTTATGGGTTTTGAATTGCCTGTATATTAGACTATTTGCCATTGTCTCTCAGGTCACTGAGGCTCTAGTTTTTCATTCTTTTTTAATCTGTTTTTCAGATTTCTATTTTTCTCTCCTCAAATTTACTAACCTTTTCTTTGGTTTCCTCCAGTCTGTTTTTATGCTCATTGAGCGACTATTCGTTTTCAAATGTTTTCAATTTCAGTTCTAGAATTTCTTCTGATTCTTTCCTTTTTCCTCTTCTTTTTTTTTAGGAGTTAAACATGCTAAAAATTGGTTTATTAATTCCTTTAAAAACAATAATAGATCTGTTGCATGTTAACATAAATAACATTTTTTATTGATGTTTTAATAGTTTTTAATATTGTGAAATTTTGGGTTGTACATTTTTGTTTGTCCATCACCATATATATGTCTCCCTTCATCCCTTGTGCCCCCCCACCCCCACCCCCACCCCCATAGCCCCTGGTAACCACAATACAGTTTTCTCTGTCCATGTGTTGGTTTATATTCCACATATGAGTGAGATCATACAGTGTTTGTCTTTCTCCTTCTGGCTTACTTCACTTAACATAATACCTTCCAGGCCCATCCATTTTGTTGCAAATGGGAGGATTTTGTCTTTTTTTATGGCTGAGTAGTATTCCATTGTATATATATACCACATTTTCTTGATCCAATCGTCAGTCGAGGGATACTTATGTTGCTTCCACTTCTTGGCTATAGTGAATAATGCTGCAATGAACATAAGGGTGCATAAGCCTATTTGGATTGTTGATTTCAGGTTCGTTGGATAGATTCCCAGTAGTGGGATGGCTGGTCATAAGACATCTCTATTTTTAATTCTTTGAGGAATCTCCATACTGTTTTCCATAAGGCTGCACCAGTTTGCATTCCCACAAGCTGTGTATGAGGGTTCCTGTTTCTCCACATCCTCTCCAACACTTGTTGTTTTTTGTCTTGGTGATTATAGCCATTCTAACGGGTGTGAGGTGATATCTTAGTGTTGTTTTGATTTGCATTTCCCTGATGATTAGTGATGTTGAACATCTTTTCATGTGCCTATTGGCCATCTGTATATCTTCTTTGGAGAAGTGTCTGTTCATTTCCTCTGCCCATTTTTTGATCAGGTTGTTTGTTTTTTTTGTTGTTCAGTTATGTGAGTTCTTTATATATTATGGAGATCAACCCCTTGTAAGATGTATATTTTGCAAATATTCTCTCCCAGCTGGTGGGTTGTCTGTTCATCTTGATTCTGGTTTTGTTTGTCTTGTAGAAGCTCTTTAATCTGATAAAGTCCCACTTGTTTCTTTTTTCTTTAGTTTCCCTAGTCTGGGTAGGCATGTCATCTGAAAAGATTCCTTTATGACCAATGTCAAATAGTGTGTTGCCTATATTTTCTTCTATGAGTTTTATAGTTTCAGGTCTCACCTTCAGGTCTTTGATCCATTTTGAGTTAATTTTTGTGAATGGCGATAGCAGATGGTCCACTTTCATTCTTTTGCATGTGGCTGTCCAGTTTTCCCAACACCATTTATTGAAGAGACTTTCCTTTCTCCATTGTATGTTCTTAGCTCCTTTGTCAAAAATTAGCTGTCTGTCCTTTTTCTACTTTTTTTAATAGCTTTCATTCTTTTTCTGCTGAAAGTTCATTTTGGGTCAGAATGGACTAACAATTTTTTCTTTAAGTCCTAGACCATTTTTATAATAAATGTTTTCAAGTCACTGTCTGCTATTTGCAATATCTTGTTTCATTTGTTATATATGACTTTATTCTCCCTGGTGATTGGTCACATTTTCTTGCTCATTTGCCTGTCTAGTAATTTTTGATTATATATTGAATATTCTGGATGCTATATAGTTGTATCTGGATTTTATCATCATTCATATTATTCTGGCAGGCAATTAATTTACTAGCAGATCAGCTTGATCTTTTTAGTTTGTTTTTAAGCTTTTTAAGGGGTCTTCAGAGTGGGTATTACTTTAGCCCTGTATGTGTTCAGCAAGGTTTCTCTGTTCTGGCTGGTCAGAATTTCTATGTCTCTGTATGGTTCTAAAATCTCCATTCAGCTTATAGATCTCTAGCACCTCTTCTCTGGAAGACCTCACTTATCTTTGTCTTATGCGTGTGCATATTAGTATTTGGCTAAAATCGTAAGAAGAGTCATATGAATATTTCCTTCTTTCTTTCCTTTTTTTTTTTTTTGCTGCTGTCTTCTCTGTGGTAGCCTACTTTACAGATTCTAGCCAGTGTGGAACACCAAAGTCTGATATCTACCTTATCAGCTTATTAAGACCCATGGGGCCTTCTTGAGGTCTACCCTCCTTGTACCTCCATCAGGAAAGTGCCCTCAGTCAAAAAGTCAAGGTCATTGTTGGGCTTATCCCATGTATTTTCCTCTCTGAGGGATTTTTCTCTCTGAGGGATGACAGTCCTACACTGCCATAGGACTGTTCATCATCTGAAAAAAGATTCCTCATATATTTTGTCCCATTTTACAGTTGTTTACTTTGAAAACATTGGTTGGGTACTAGTTACTTCATCATGGGTAGAAGTGGAAATCTTTCAAGGGCAGGAATAGAAGTTTTAGTCATTGATTGTTTTTGAGCTACTTTGTTTCTATTACATATTAATAGCTTAACACAAGTGTTTAATCGTGCTTTCTACTCATCTTTCCCATATCGCGTAACTTAAATAAGTTTAAACTTCTAGGAGAATTTTATTGCTTTTGTGGGGGAAGAGGGCGAGTCCCCCTCTGCTCTTTCCCTGAAGGTTCTTATGACTGGCCAAATAATTAACAAGACAGGTTAGCAGAAGAAAATAATACCAAGTTTAATAACATGTATACATGGGAGAAACAAGGGACACTGAGTTTCTCAACACAATGGCAGAGATTCTCATCTTAAATACTATCTTCAGCTAAAGACAAAGGAGGATGTTGGGGGTGGGCAGTGTTTTGGGATTTCAGAGGGGAAGAACACAATTTACATGAAGAGGGAAATGTAAATATTTGTCAGACAATTCTTTGCAGGGCCACCTATAGAGAATGTGGCCAGAGAGACAGGAATTATAGTAATCAAGACTATGTACATTTAAGTCATCTTCTTCCGTCCCAATAAGAGTTTTCACAGATAAGGTCATCCCCCCTCTTCCCACTACACAGAGGGAGATACCTTTACAAATGTAAATATTTGGTAAACAGAACTTTGAAAAGAATGGGCTTAGTGAGGACCCTGCCAGTCTGTCCATACCCAGAGTTAAATTCCTTTAGGCAGTTAGTGGGGGAAGTCAAATGTCCATCAGGCAAAATAATCAAGGTAAAGACATATTTCAGGGTGGCCAAATCTTGATCTCCCACACTTCCCTAGAAGTTGGTTCTCAAAGTACAGGTGTTATACGAGCAGCATCAGCATCCTTTGGGGAATTGTTAGAGATAAAAATTTAGTGGCTTCATCCAAAACCTGCTAAATAAAAAACTGTGGGTTTGGGGACCATCTGTTTGTGTTTTCTTTCTTTCTTCTTTTTTTATGAGGAAGACTAGCCCTGAGCTAACATCCATTGCCAATCCTCCTCTTTTTGCTGAGGAAGATTGGCCCTAGGCTAACGTCTGTGCCCATCTTCCTCTACTTTATATGGGACACTGCCACAGCATGGCTTGACAAGCGGTGTGTCAGTCCACACCCGGTATCTGGGCCTGTGAACCTTGGGCTGCTGAAGCAGAGCATGGGAACTTAACCACAATGCCACGGAGCAGACGCCTATCTGTGTTTTCTTAACAAGCTCCCAGTGATTCTGATATGCAGTGAGGTGTACCTACCACTCTGCCTGGTGTCCTACTATATGTCTCCATATAGATCCTTTATTCTAATTACTTGATGGATTGTTTAGCTTCCCCCTAAATTTTGTGAAAACAGGAAATGTGTCTCACATTTACCTGATTTCCATATTGATATTTGATAAAAAAATTGAATACATGTGTGATAGTTGGGTCACATGCTTTGTCTCCATTTCTTAGCATGATTCTTTTCTCCTATATTCCAAAGGGTTCACATATTTTCTCCCCAGGTTTGTTTGAACATGCAAAAATTGTGTTTTTTAATGACTCTAGTTGATTTCATTTCATGATATTATCACACATTTTCCTTCAGGGTGGAAAAAAAATTGACTAAAATATCAGATAATTTCATTATGGAGTAAACCTATTTAAAGAAGCATTATCTTTGTGGTTTTAAATTTGATTACTCCTTTTAGGTTGAAGTAGTCAGGGGAAAAGTTCTCTTTCAAAGGAATTCCGCCTTCAGGAGTCTTATTTCAGTTTTATAGTTAAATCAGGCCCTGGTAGAAAAAAGAATGCTTTAAGATATAGTTGTTTTCCTGTCCCAGAAGTAGGGTCTTAACATCATAGTGTCTCAGGGACTAAGAAAGTAAGCAATTTTTACTTGGTATAAGTGAAAGGACATTCAAATAAGGATTGTGTGATGAGAGTTCTAGGTCTATTTGTGGCACTTAGCTAAATTACTATAGGGAAGTTACAGAACATTTTTAGCCTCAGTTTCGTTATCTGCAAAATAAACTTGATGTTTTGGGTCCTCCTATGTGAAAACTGTTTACTCTCAGTTTTCTTGCAGCTTCATTCTCTATTCTGAATCCTAAATTTCTTCTTCTTGACTGGAATATTCCTGTGAGCCCAGATTTTTCAATATTTCTGATTTTTTTCAGCTCTTTTTTTAAACTTCATATCTCCCCCACCACTCCAAGAAGTAGCTTATTTTTCAGTTAAAAAAATCTTTGTTCTGGGGCTGGCCTGGTGGCGCAAGTGGTTAAGTGCGCACACTCCACTGCAGCGGCCTGGGGTTCGCAAGTTCGATCCCGGGCATGCACCATTGCACCGCTTGTCAAAGCCATGCTGTGGCAGCGTCCCATATAAAGTGGAGGAGGATGGGTGCGGATGTTAGCTCAGAGCAACCTTCTGCAACAACAAAAAAAAAATGAGGAAGATTGGCATTGGATGTTAGCTCAGGGCTGATCTTCCTCACCAAAAAAAAAAAAATCTTTGTTCTACTAAGCATTGCATTAAAACTTACTTGAAAGAGGAAGGAATGGGAGCCTTTGAATCTATAGCATAAATCTTATCATGAATCTTAGTAAATCCTAAATTTGTTCTAAGTTATATATTTAGTATCCTTCTACTAGCCTCATAGCCTCAGAATTTCATGCACTGCTATGGCATTTATCAGTTCTCACCTTTACTACAGGTAAAGATATATATATACACATGATACATATATATAAGATAAATATATATATTTAATTTAATATATGTTTAAATACATATTTTATATATTGAATTTAGGGAGATAAAAAACATATATACTTTTTAACATAGTATATGGTTAGATGCCATTAAAATGTAGGAAGTTTACTGCTTTTTCTATGTGACCTGTCTGCATGTTCAAACCTACCTTTCATCTTTCGTCTTTTCTAAGTCTCATCAGAAGCCTTTTGTTTTATAGGTAGACACATTGTCGTACAAATTTGCTTCTAATATCAGCAGATTCAGAAACATAGCTTGGGATCCTTGTTTGAAAATTTCATGCTTTGTAGTTTAATATATGCCTATTTACTGCTTTGACAAAAATAACCAGAATGTACAATATTTAATCAAATGTTTGCCATTGCTACAGACAGTCTACGTATCATTTTTTTAACAGCAGCTATTGAAAATGTTAGCAGCAAATGCTTGTTTATGCCTCAATTTTTTCTTATATGAAATCCAGGCTGTATGAATAAAATGAGAGCCTTTGCTTTCTCAGGTGAATCTGTTTTCAGTATGGTCACAGAGAAATCAGTTACCATGACTGTGAGACTAGTTGCCCATTCATTCACTTATTAAATTACTGTCTAACAATACTCATTCCTACTTCTTGGCCCAGGACATCCTTTGACCTTTCATTTTGAATTGCTAAGAAAATTATAACTTCCTGTGTTCATTTTTCTATTTGAAAAGACTGTTTTTTATGTTTCCTTGGTTATCAAAGTTATTATTATTTTTTTGGATTGATTATACTCAATCTTGTTACATGAGCTCTCAGGGGTGTAGTCATAGGTTTTATTGGTACCATAAGGACTCATAAAAGATAATTGACAGCCTACAGTGGAAACTGAAGTTTCTTTTCTATGAAAATTACAGCCTGCTGATGAATGTCTGATACTGACATTGCTACCACTCACACATGGGATTTTGTATATTTCTTGAAATGAATTCAACTGAATCACCTAACAATAACCAGATGCATTCTACTTATTGCTAAAAGAAACCCTCTCAAATTAAGTTTGAGATATGATTGTAGTAACTATTCATTTTTGCTCTTATGGTCAAAAATCTTTCTATTAAAAACAATGCTTTTAGAGGCCAGCCCGGTGGCATAGTGGTTAAGTTCATGCACTCCACTTTGGTGGCCTGGGGTTCACGGATTGGATCTTGGTTGCAGACCTACATACTGTACTGCTCATCAATCCATGCTATGGAGACGTCCCACATACAAAATAGAGGAAGATTGGCATGGATGTTAGCTCAGGGACAATCTTCCTCATTAAAAAAAAAAAAAAAAGTTTTTAGAAATGAAACATATACAATCTTTTTCATATTATTTTGATTACTTAACACTTCTACTCGCTTGTACAGAGTCCTGTGAGATACGTAAGGAAAGGTATGGAAGCTCTTGAGCCTCTGGGAGATGTGAAATTAATTCACTAAAATGAGATATACTATAGAGCAATATAACTCTTATAACGCTGAAAGAATGATTGGAATAGAGTTAACTTAGGTGATATTGGTACCAAAATAATTGAGAAACACTTGCTATGATTGCCTTCATATAATTTGAGACTTTTATTTTCTGCGTATGTTAATTTCCTCTTCCATAAAATGCCTGTGTATGTCATTGGACCCTTCTGAAGAATTGACAAGGAAATGATGAATGAATGAATTCAGTGCTAAATATTCCTTCTAATCACCAATATCTGTAAACTAGTGCTAGTCTAATATGTGTACACCAGAGCACACTAGCTCAAAGATTAGATTATGGAATCATCCAGCATTCTGACTCAACCACCATGACCTTTCGGAATGGCACATATCCTATCTGGTCTCGGTTTCCTTACTAATAAACCAAGGATGTTGAAGTAGATCATCTATGATTCTTTCTAATATTTAATCTTATATTTTGAGTTTCACTTATAAGCTATCTATTACCCTTCTGGTCACAGCTGTGATCATTCAAATGTACACAGGTCTTTATGACAATTGGCTTCAGAAATTTCAAGAACATTTGAGTAAATATGCTAAATATGTTAAACTTTAAATTTATCCTATCCCTTTTTGTTTAAAGCAAAAAACTTTTCAAGCCAGAATGGCAACATTTACCAATCCTGAAAGTGGAACTGTCATTTTTATGTTAGATGCAGTTAATTATAGATACAAAATATAACTAAGAACCCGGTTCTGCCTGGAGCTGGTGATTATGGTGGTGGAATTTATAGAGAAAGGAAACAAACTATCCTAAACCCCAGCAGTGATGGCTAGGATTAAATAGAAGGGCTTGATCATCTTAAAGTGTAAGATGTCTCTCACTCTTGCCGTTATCCAGTCCCTCTCTGTTATTTATCTATTCTGACTTGTTAACTTTTTTATTTGACTAACGAGTAAATTGAAATTGAAATAGGAATGTGAAGGGACTTGTGTCTAAGTCATTAGAAATAAAAATGGCTGGTGGGTTGTACTGTTTCCTACTGCTTCAAGAAGGCAGTGTTTATCTTCTCCACAATGTTTAGGAATAAAACAGCTTTCTGTCAAATACACACATACATATGTGACCCTAAAATAAGGTGGTTTGGGACATGAGAAGAGTCTGTGGGAGTTGTATGGTCTTCTGTTATTAGCCAAGTCCAAAGGGAGCTGTATCTAGATCACTCAAAAAAACTGCAGAGGAAAGTGATGTCTCCTTGGCTCCCAAGAGGTACAGTCCTAGTGACTGGAGAGAAATAATAGTGCTAAGTACTTCCTTCCATACACTTATAATCTTCAATATATGTGTCTCAATTTACTATAGTGAGGAGGATCCTCATGGTCCCCTTACTTTATTTATTTTTTAATTTTCGTTTATTGCAGTAACATTGGTTTATAACATTGTATAAGTTTCAGGTGTGCATTGTTATACTTCTATTTCTGCATAGATTACGTCATGTTCACCACTCAAATACCAATTACAACCCATCACCACACACATGTGCCGAATTATCCCTTTTGCCCTCCTCCCTTCCCCCGTCCCCTCTGGTAACCACCAATCCAATCTCTGTCTCTATGTGTTTGTTTATTATTGTTATTATCTGCTACTTAATGAAGGAAATCATACAGTATTTGACCTTCTCCCTCTGACTTATTTCACTTTGCATAATACCCTCAGTGTCCATCCATGTTGTCACAAATGGCTGGATTTCATCGTTTCTTATGGCTGAGTAGTATTCCATTGTGTATATATACCACATCTTCTTTATCCATTCGTCCCTTGATGGGCACTTAGGTTGCTTCTAAGTCTTGACTATTGTGAATAACGCTGCAATGAACACAGGGGTGCATGTATCTTTATGCATTGGTGTTTTCAAGTTCTTTGGATAAATACTCAGCAGTGGGACAGCTGGATCATATGGTAGTTCTATCCTTGATTTTTTGAGGAATCTCCATACTGTTTTCCATAGTGGCTGCACCAGTTTGCACTCCCACCAGCAGTGTATGAGAGTTCCCTTCTCTCCACATCCTCTCCAACATATGTTGTTTGCTGTCTTGTTAATTATAGCCATTCTGACGGGCGTGAGGTGATATCTCATTGTAGTTTTGATTTGCATTTCCCTGATAGTTAATGATTTAGAACATCTTTTCATGTGCTTGTTGGCCATCTGTATATCTTCTTTGGAGAAATGTCTGTTCAGGTCTTTTGCCCATTTTTTAATTGGGTTGTTACTCTTTTTGTTGTTGAGATGCATGAGTTCTTTATATATTTTGGAGATTAACCCCTTATCTGATGTATGGTTTGCAAATATCTTCTCCCAATTGTTAGGTTGTCTTTTCGTCTTGTTGATGGTTTCCTTTGCTGTGCAGAAGATTTTTAGTTTGATGTAGTCCCATTTGTTTATTTTTTCTATTGTTTCTCTTGCCTGGTCAGACATGGTGCTTGAAAATATGTTGCTAAGACCGATGTCGAAGAGCATACTGCCTATGTTTTCTTCTAGAAATTTCATAGTTTCAGGTCTTACATTCAAGTCTTTAATCCATTTGGAGTTAATTTTTGTGTGTGGTGTAAGGTAAGGGTCTACTTTCATTTTTTTGCATGCGGCTATCCAGTTTTCCCAACACCATTTGTTGAAGAGACTTTCTTTTCTCCATTGTATGTTCTTGGCTCCTTTGTCAAAGATTAACTGTCCATAGATGTGTGGGTTTATTTCTGGGCTTTCGATTCTATTCCATTGATCTGTGTGTCTGTTTTTGTGCCAGTACCATGCTGTTTTGGTTACTATAGCTTTGTAGTATATTTTGAAATCAGGGAGTGTGATACCTCCAGCTTTGTTCTTTTTTCTCAGGATTCCTTTAGCTATTCGGGGTCTTTTGTTGTTCCATATAAATTTTAGGATTCTTTGTTCTATTTCTGTGAAAAATGTTGTTGGAACTTTGATAGGGATTGACTTGAATCTATAGATGGCTTTAGGAAGTATGGACATCTTAACTATGTTAATTCTTCCAATCCAAGAGCATGGAATATCTTTCCATTTCTTTGTGTCTTCTTCAATTTCTTTCAGCAATGTTTTATAGTTTTTGGTGTACAGATCTTTCACCTCTTTGGTTAAGTTTATTCCTAGGTATATTATTCTTTTTGCTGCAATTGTAAATGGGGTTGTATTCTTAATTTCTCTTTCTGCTACTTCATTATTAGTGTATAGAAATGCAACTGATTTTTGTATGTTGATTTTGTATCCTGCAACTTTACCGTATTCGTTTATTACTTCTAAAAGTTTTCTGGTGGATTCTTTAGGGTTTTCTATATACAAAATTATATCATCTGCAAATAGTGACAGTTTCACTTCTTCCTTTCCAATTTGGATCCCTTTTATTTCTTTCTCTTGCCTGGTTACTCTGGCTAGGACTTCCAGTACTATGTTAAATAGGAGTGGTGACAGTGGGCATCCTTGTCTGATTCCTGTTCTTAGAGGGATGGATTTCAGTTTTTCACCATTGAGGATGATATTAGCTGTGGGTTTGTCATATATGGCCTTTATTATGTTGAGGTACTTTCCTTCTATACCCATTTTATTCAGAATTTTTATCATAAATGGATGCTGTATCTTGTCAAATGCTTTCTCTGCATCTATTGAGATGATCATGTGATTTTTATTCTTCATTTTATTAATGTGGTGTATTATGTTGATTGATTTGTGAATGTTGAACCATCCCTGTATACCTGGAATAAATCCCACTTGATTGTGGTGTATAATCTTTTTAACATATTGTTGTATGCAATTTGCTAGTATTTTGTTGAGGATTTTTGCATCGATGTTCATCAGTGATATTGGCCTGTAATTTTCTTTTCTTGTGTTGTCCTTGTCTGGTTTTGGTATCAGGGTAATGTCAGCTTCATAGAATGAGTTAGGGAGCCTCCCCCCCTCCTCAATTTTTTGGAAGAGTTTGAGAAGGATAGGTATTAAGTCTTCTTTGAATGTTTGGTAGAATTCAGCAGGGAAGCCGTCTGGTCCTGGACTTTTATTTTTGGGGAGGTTTTTGAGTACTGTTTTGATCTCCTTACTGGTGATTGGTCTATTTAAATTCTCTACTTCTTCTTGATCCAGTTTTGGAAGGTTGTATGATTCTAAGAATTTATCCATTTCTTCCAGGTTGTCGAATTTGTTGGCATATAGCTTTTCATAGTATTCTCTTATAATCTTTTGTATTTCTGAAGTGTCTGTTGTAACTTCTCCTCTTTCATTTCTGATTTTACTTATTTGTGCCTTCTCTCTTTTTTTCTTAGTGAGTCTAGCTAAAGGTTTGTCAATTTTGTTGATCTTTTCAAAGAACCAGCTCTTGGTTTTATTAATTTTTTCTATTATTTTTTTAGTCTCTATTTCATTTATTTCTGCTCTGATTTTTACTATTTCCCTTCTTCTACTGATTCGGGGCTTTGTTTGTTCTTCTTTTTCCAGTTCCTTTAGGTGCATTGTTAGATTATTTATTTGAGATTTTTCTTGTTTGTTGAGATAGGCCTGTATTGCTATAAACTTCCCTCTCAGAACCGCTTTCACTGTATCCCATAAATTCTGGCATGTCGTATTTTCATTTTCATTTGTCTCCAGGTATTTTTTGATTTCTTCTTTGATTTCTTCGTTGACCCAGTCGTTGTTCAGTAGCATTTTGTTTAATCTCCACATATTTGTGGCTTTTCTGATTTTCTTCCTATAGTTGATATCCAGTTTCATACCGTTGTGGTCAGAAAAGATGCTTGGTATTATTTCAATCTTCTTAAATTTATGGAGACTTGTTTTGTGGCCTAATATGTGATCAATCCTGGAGAATGTTCCATATGCATTTGAAAAGAACATGTATTCTTCAGTTTTTGGATGGAACCCTCTGTATATATCTACTAGGTCCATCTGTTCTAGTGTGTCATTTAAGGCCAATGATTCCTTATTGATCTTCTGTTTGGATGATCTATCCATTGGTTAAGTGGAGTGTTAAAGTCCCCTACTATTATTGTGTTACTGTCTATTTGTCTTTTTATGTCTGTTAATAATTGCTTTATATATTTAGGTGCACCTACATTGGGTGCGTAGATATTTACAAATGTTATATCCTCTTGTTGGATTGTTCCCTTGATCATTATGTAATGCCCTTCTCTGTCTCTTTTTACAGTTTTTGTTTTAAAGTCTATTTTGTCTGATATGAGTACTGCTACCCCAGCTTTCTTTTCATTGCCATTTGCGTGGAGTATCTTTTTCCATCCCTTCACTTTCAGTTTGTAAGTGTCTTTAGGTCTGAAGTGTGTCTCTTGTATGCAGCATATATATGGGTCATGGTGTTTTATCCAATCAGCCACCCTATGCCTTTTAATTGGAGCATTTATTCCATTGATGTTTAAAGTAGCTATTGATAAGTATGTACTTACTGCCATTTTTTAACTTTTTTTTTTCCTCAGTGTTTTAGTAGTCCTTCTCTGTTCCTTTCTCCTTCTATACAGAATTGATGGTCTCTTTAGTTTGACCTCTGTCTGAAAGCTCTACTCTTTAACTCCCCTCCTCTCTCATTTTATGTTTTTGATACATATCTAACCTCTTTTTTGTGCATTTGTATCCATTACCCTCTTATCATGGAAATAGATAATTTTTCCTATTTGTGATCTTCTCTTTTCCCCTTAAATCAGTCCCTTTAACATTTCTTGTAACACTGGTTTCTTGGTGACAAACTCCTTTAATTTTTGCTTGTCTGGGAAATTTTTGATCTCTCCTTCCATTTTGAATGATAACCTTCTGGGTAGAGTATTCTTGGCTGTAAGTTTTTTCCTTTTAGCACTTTAAATATATCATGCCACTCTCTTCTAGCCTGTAAGGTTTCTGCTGAGAAGTCAGTTGATAGCCATATGGGGTTTCCTTTGTATGTAACTTGACTTTCTCTTGCGGCTTTTAGGATTCTCTCTTTATCTTTAATTCTGGACATTTTGATTATGATGTGTCTTGGTGTGGGCCTCTTTGGATTTATCTTGTTTGGGGGTCTCTGTGCTTCCTGTACCTGGATGTCTGTTTCCTTCCTTAGGTTAGGGAAGTTTTCATCTATTATTTCTTGAAATAGATTCTCTGCCCCTTTGTCTCGCTCTTCTCCTTCCGGGACACCTATAACACGGATATTAGTGTACTTGATGTTGTCCCAGAGGTCCCTTAGACTGTCCTCACTCTTTTTAATTCTTTTCTCTTTTACCTGTTCAGCTTGGGTAATTTCTTCTAGTCTTTCATCCAGCTTGCAGATCCGTTCTTCTGTATCCTCTACTCTGCTTTTGAGTCCCTCTAGTGAATTTTTCATTTCCAGTATCGTATTCTTCATTTCTGATTGGTTCTTTTTTATATCTTCCATTTCTTTGTTGACATTCTCACTGAGTTCATCTATTCTTCTCCCCAGATCAGTGAGCATCCTTAACACTCTTAGTTTGAACTCTCTGTCGGGTAGGTTGCTCATTTCTGTTTCACTTAGTTCCTTTTCTGGAGTTTTGTTTTGTTCCCTTACTTGGAATGTATTCCTTTGCCTCCTCGTTTTGCCTCTTTCCCTGTGCTTGTGTCTACGTATTAGGTAGGTCAGCTATGTCTCCTGCTCTTGGATAGGTGACCTTATACAAGTGATGCCTTAGGAGTCCTGCAGTGTGCTTCTCTCAGTTCTCAATGTTCCAGGGGTGACCCTTATGTGGGCTACGTGTGTCCTTCTCTTGTGGCCTGTTTGCTCTACCTGTATGCGCCCAGGTAGGCCGAGTTATGCTCCTCGTCAGCTGTTGTAATGCTCAGCTGTTTGTAGTTGTTGTGGGCCCTTCAGTCTCTTTATCAGGTGTGGGGAGCCCCAGCACAGTTAGCTGCAAGTTCTATTACCACATTTGTGTTGCAGTATTTCTTTTAAGTGAGTAGGCCCCCAGCATGACAGGTTGTTAGGCTCAGGGGCTTACAATTGCTGTAAACCTTCAGCTTTTAGGTCTCTTGTCAGCTCTCTGAGGATTGCAGCTGGGTGGGGCTGGCCTCAGGCACAGGAGCACCCAATTGTTTCAGGCTTTGGAAGGTGGGGCAAACCCCCTATATGGGTCTTTGAGAAGCACAAGTCTTCTGCAGCTGACAAGCCCTGCCACCCACAAGCCCACATACTCAGTCAACACAGTCCTGCCCCGTGTGTGCGCCCCAACCTCCTGAAGTGGACCCAGTCTCTCCACGGTGGGAGCCCCACACACTTCACCACCGCCCCACACTCTCCACCTGCTCCTTGTGCATGCCCTGCCCCACTGAAGTAGGCTCAGTTGCCAGGCTGCAGAGAATCCAGTCACCAATCTATGCAGGCCCACAAGTTGCCTGAGGGCTTGTTGTTGGGTGGGACCAGTCTCTGGGGTGGGCTGCCTGCCCTGGTTGAGCTGGATTTAATCGGTGCTCTAGCGGGTGGGGCAGACCCTGGGCTAGCAGGCCTCAGGGAGAACTCCAATGGCGTCTGTGTCAGCACGCCCACACAAGGCCACAGCAATGGTCGCCGCCAATGTCCCAGTCCCTGGAGAGGTCTCACCTCTCACCGAGATGCACTCAGGGCCTATCAGGTGAGTCTCTTTTCACCACAGCACTGTGCACCTTTCTTTCTGGTGATTTTAGGTTGCTTTCTGAAACGGGTGAGTTTGCGCTTGGGCCCTTTATGAGCCGGTTTTAATTTCTTTGTGAACCAGCTGTTCTGGGGGTACTCCCCAATGTTTTAGTAGCAGGCAAAGTCAGTTATTCTGTCACTCATCTCGATTGTGCTGGGTCCACAAAATGCCCACAGCGGGGGCGCTCCCCGGCTCAGGGCCCCGCTCCTCCAGGGAGGCTGCGTACCTGTGGGCGGCTCCCGGGCAGCCGTGAAGCTGGCGGCTTGTGAAGACAGCGTTTTTCCTCTGCTGAAGGGAGTTTCTGCCTCTTCCACCTCAATTAGGGTTGTCCTTTGTCGCAAGAGTTCCTCTTATCCAGTTTTCAGTTCTCTTTCAGGGGTAATTTTTCCACGAGTAGTTGTAAATTGGCTGTGTCCTTGGGAGGAGTTGAGTTCAGAGTCTGCTTACGCCGCCATCTTGACTTCCGCCTCTCCCCTTACTTTATGAAGAAGTGTAGTTACAATATATAACTAGATGAAAGTATTTAGCATGATTTGAGGACAAAAACTCTGTTACAGGTTTTTTTAAGAAGAAAGATTGGAAAAAAATTTCCAAAGCATCTTCAAATTTTATTAATCCTTAAGATATGTACTATAATCACATTATACTAGACTTAAAGTTTTGTTTGGCCAATTTGGACACATGTATCTACATCATTTCATGACTATTTATATTTAACAATGACAAAATTCTATGCCACACCAGTTTTGCCTATCTGTACCTATTTTTTGCTCCCAGCCCATACAGTATGATACATGGCCTGTCATTCTCATTCGGTGTGTTTTTTGCACGATCCTTCTTTGTGAACGGTTGCCCCTTTTTCATCCCCGAAGTACCCACACTGAGCTGGCTTTTGCTCAGCCTTTGAGATGCAATCACAGTGTTCATTCTCTGCCACAAAGCTCTGAGCTCCTCTCATACCCATCCTGCTGTCTGGATCAGGTCCTCTAGCTATGATTGCTTCTATCAGAGCACAATATTACATCAAGATCAATAAAATGTTATAATTTGTCTTTCTCCTCCGGTAGACTTTGAACTCTGAGGACAGAAATTTGTCTCATTTATCTTTGTACTGTGCATAGCACTGCAGCCAACATAATACATAGTAAAAGGTCTGTAAACAAAATGAATAAAAATACCAGAAATAATACTTTTGCCCAGAGGGAACATCCGAATGGTGAAATTGTGGGAAAGTCAAACTTTCATACTTCTTATTTCATTAGGTATATAGTTGTGGTACTACAGATGTAATTTAAGTGTCTTCAAACAGAAACATGTGGTTTAAATAACCTGTCTAGGATTATCAGAGAAACAATATAATTAAAAGATAACAATGAGTTATTGTAACATAAGTTTTCAATTTTTTTTATCTGATTATATAGTTTGTGGGAGGAAGAATGCCATCTTAGCTTTAATAAAAGAGAATCCTGGGCTAATTTCTAAAATATTACACAATAGCTAAAGCAAGGTCACCTTCAGAAGTTTGAACAAATGTACTCTATTTAGTAGCCCAAAGTTTAGCATATATAATGGAGATTACTCTGAGAGAGAGCCTTTGACTATTAATCATACTCCTGCTACTAGATGCTACTAGCATGAAATGGTGAACTCTCTTCTTTTTTCTGAGGTTCATTCTGTTTATGTTCAACTATATTATTTTAAGATTAAGCTTCCAGATAATGTTTTCTAGGGATGCTTCCTCAACCTCTACTCTTTGAGGGCAAGGTCAAAGAGCATTATAATACCATGGGTAGAACTTCAATTTAAAAATATTTACCATTCCCTCACCCCCATTTTTTAACTTTAAAGAATGTGCCTTTTCAAGTGATTTGGCTTACAATAAAAGAAAATTTTATAGCAATTTCAAAGGTATGACAATATCTAGAAACCAATTTTCCTTGCTTTAAATTTGATTGTCTAGAATGATAAATTATAAAAACTTGATTTTTTTAGGAAAAGATTTACTGAAATATTTGCAAGTGCCTGAAATAAAGTCAGGCAAATTTCCATGTCAGGTGGAATCTTATTAGGATTCTTGATTTCTTTCTTGAATAAGTCTTTCTGAATGGATTTATAATATTTATAAATACTGTTTTATAGTGTTTATATAATGTTTAAGCAATGTTTATAATGTTAAATAACGTTTAATTATATACTCCTGATTTATAGTAAAGTTTACTTCCATATTTTTTTGGTCCATAGTCTGTTAGATTTAGACTTCAATATTTTATTATTTATTCATAATTCAAAATGTGATTGAATCGCTCCTATATGGCATATACTGTCCTAGGCACTAGGTAAATTGCCATGGACAAATTAGACATGATGCTTGCTTTTGTGGAGTTTGCAGCAACCTAGGCTGAAACTTTCTGGCACAGAAATATTTTTTTGGTCTTGTCATGTTTGTATCTGTCTTTGACAAAATATTTAAAATTTGAGGCCTATCAAGACAAATAATATCAGAAAATTATTTGCTCATGAAAGGAGTGGGGATTGCTGGCCTGTCAGGCACATGAGGAGGCAGGAAGGAAATAAGAGAAGACGGAGAAAGTCAGTCTTCTTACAGCTCCTTTGAAAGGACTACGCCTCTCTTTCTCACTGCTTTTAAGGTTCTCTCCTTGTCTTTGATTTTCAGTAATTAGTTACAGAGTGTTTAGGTGTGATTTTGTTGGTACTTGTCTTGTGTTAGGGTTCAGTGAGCTCAAATTTGTAGGTTGATATCCCGCGTCAGATTTGAAAAATTCTGCCAATATTTCTCAAATATTCTTTCTGTCTCATTCTTTCATATCTCCTTTTGCAACTCCAATTAAAGGTGTTACACTTTTAAAGAATGTCCTACATGTTCTATTCTTTCCATTCTTTTTCTCTCTGTGCTTCAGTTTTGATACTTCCTCTTGAACTGTCTTTGCATTCTCTAATCCTGTCTTCTGTGCTGGTCTACTGTTAAAGCTATCCAATGAGTTCTTCATTTCAGATATTACAAGTTGCAGTTCTAGAATGCACATTTAATTTTCTTTCTTTTTTTTTTATGAGGAAGATTAGCCCTGAGCTAACATCTGTTGCCAATCCTTCTCTTTTTGCTGAGGAAGATTGGCCCTGGGCTAACATCTGTGCCCATCTTCCTCTACTTTACGTGTAGAATGCCTGCCACAGCATGACTTGATAAGTGATGCGTGGGTCCAGGCCCGGGATCCGAACCCACGAAACCCAGGCTGCTGAAGTGGAGCATGTGAACCTAACCACTACACCATGGATCCAAGCCCCACATTTAATTTTTTTTTAGGATTCTAATTCTGCATTTAAATACTCCATTTTTTCATCCAATTTGTCCACCTTTTCCTCTGTTTTTTATTTTTACCACCTTTATTATGTTACATACTAACTCCTGCATGTGAATATTCTCTGGATCTCATTAATTACTTAATCTCTTATATCACCTTTTCCTGCTTAATCACGTTTTGGATAATATATTGTCAGCCTCGACATGATGTTGTTTTCCTCTAGAGTGTTGAGTTTTGTTCTGGCAGTCAGTTAAATTATTGGTAGATCACTTTGATCATGTGGAAACTTGATTTTAGGTTTTGTTAGAGCATGTCTGTACTGTTTTGCCCCTACTCCTAGGGTGTGACATTTCTGGGTTTGGAACCCAATGACTAGACCAAGGTCTCTGCACTCTGGCTTAGCCTAAACTCTGACCTCTATCTCCCCAGAACGTGCAGTGTTCTCTACTGGGCCTCTTGGAATTTTGTGCTGTGAGTATACAGCTTAGGAGTCCGCCAAGGACCTGAAAGGAATTTTTACACAAATTTTTGGAGTTCCTACTCTGTTTTTCTTATCTACAGGACCCTCCTCTCAAATCCCACCTGTCTTGGCAACTCCACCCAATGACCTCTATCTAATTGTCAGCAAGAACCATTGCTCTTTGCTTGGACTCTATTTCTCTGCGTTGAGGTTGGAAGATGCTCTCAATGAGAGCCAGGAAGAATATGGGGCTCCCCTTGTCTTTGTCCTTCTCTCAAGGATTGGAGCTATGCTCTTGTTGCTGTTCAGTGCTTACAAAAAATTGTTTATATGTTTTGTTTAACTCAACTAATTGTGACAAGAAGATAACCCAATACCAACTAATCCCTCTTAACTTTTGATAATATAAATCCTTTCAAAATTATTTATCAAAAAAGTTCTTTTCATGTGAAATTCATTATCTTTATGTTACTACTCAATCAAATTATCACCTTCTCTCCCAAGAATGTTGAAGTGGGGAGTGGGCAGAATAGTGTAAACTTATTGTGTTTGAGTTTTTATTTCCAACCCATTAGCCTTGCCAATGTGATTTTTGACTTTGTTACTCTATGGTATCTTCTGTACAAGTTCAATGATTTTCAGTTCATTTGAGACAAGTTTATCTTAGTTTCCAACCTCCTTAACCTCTGCAGCATTTGTCATTAGTAACAACCATGCTATTCTTAATATTCTCCTCCTTGTTTCTTTTATATCTCTGATAATATTTTACTGACTCCTCTACTTCATAGACCCTGAAGATATTTGCACTTTCTCTTCTCAGAGCATATTCTTTCTGTATTCTCTCTAGTCACTCTAATCAACTCCCATGGCTTCAACCATCAGCACTAAGCAAATGATTTCTTTGGTCTGGAGCTGTAGTCCTAAACTTTATCTCAGGGTTATGCCTCAAATGTCAACTTCTTTAAAGCTATGGAATTATTGAAATAGTATTGGGCTGAGCATTTCCGCTATTATTATTTCGTAGAAAATTGGGAGCAATTTACCCAACATCTGTGGGAATCTCTTTTCCTCCCAAATCCTTCCCCAACAAGTGCTTACTAGTTCATAAGCTCTATAAAGGCCAAGACAGAGTCTTATTTATCTGTGTAGACTTTGCAGTGCTCTGGACACAGCTGATAAAGATTTTCTTGCGTGTATGTTTATAAATCATCTCCAATTGAATGTCCTCTTAATATCTCAATTAGAATTGTTCGTTTAGTCACCAATCAGATTTTGAGTGTGCCCTTTTTGTGGTTATAAGAGGTGAATATTTTATAAACATCTAGCACAAATGTATCTTTTAGAGAAGATTTATTTGTTTACAGAAAAAAAGAAAACCTTGCTCAGGGTTAGGAACTGGAACTCTGAGTGTGATGGCAAGCAAGAAGATAAGCAACAAAGGGGAACTTTTGATTTGCAAAAGAAGGGATGAGTGAGATGAAGGGAGTCTGGAGACTGGAGGGCAGGGTGCTATGAGGGAGAAAAAAAGAATAAAGACTTTTTAGGCACAGGAAAATCTTTTCTATGACTGGAATCTGTCTGCTTTGCTTCAGGATAGAAGCCTTTTTCATTACCCTCAAATCTCCTGTTGAAACTCACTGCATTCATGAATAATTTTGGCAAGTGTTTTGGATTTTGTTTTACTTTAATCTTTAGAATTTGAAGAAGACTGTGTTTCACATCCAAACCAAAAGATCAAGGACCAGAGAGATCAGGTATCAGGAGACAGATATGGGAATTCTAAAGTATTTAGAATTTAGAAAAAGTATTACCTGAATCTGATAGCAGAGAGGGTCTCAGTTAATTACTAGATAATAATAGCATTTACCATGTACCACTTGAAAAGTATTGTTAAGTGTAGTTTCTTATTTTCTTGGTATATTTGAGCTCCTCAAGGATGGAATCATACCTTATACTTTTTTGTTTCTTCTCCCATCTCTAAAACACAGACAAGTGACTTATAGGATAAAGTTTACAGTTGGTCAGTTTGAATGAATGAAATGAATAAATTAATGAATTTAAGTTATTTCTTTATCCTCTAAAGCCAATAAATGATCAGATTACCCTGATTTCAAAGTACTTTTTTAAAATTTGGGGGCGAGGGGGGAATCTTCTAAATGTATTGTCAATCATATAGATTCTGGGAAACAGATCCGTAGTTTTTAAATTTTAGCATGATTCAGAATGAGCTGGAGTATTTGTTAAAACAGATTTTGGGGGCTCCACACAGAGTTTCTGATTCAATAGATCTGGGGTGGGGCCCAAGACTTTCGCTTTTCTAACAAGTCCTCAAGAGGTACTGATGCTGCTGAACTGGAGACTACACTTTGTGAACCACTGATCAAGGTGTTATATTAAAACATACAGAGTGTTCTTCATGGAAAACATTGCAGGAACACTTTGTTCTTGAAATTCCTAAAATATCTTTCAGTGCCCTGTAGCATAACAAAGCAGAAGGTACCCATATTGTACATCCTTAGCTCTGCCACCCACTCAGGTTTACCTACCGCGAAATCTATTTGCACTTAAGCTTCTTCTTATGAAAGGGTGCATTGGTAACTTTCATATTCTGCAAGCTCTTTCCAGTTTTTCTAAAATGAAAACTCTGACTACGGAGCTGAAAGCACATAAGCCTTTTATAAGAACGTTAACTAATCTCTAGTGATTCAGTTACATTTTTCTCTGGAAGCTTTGTTACAATATTCTATCATCAGCCAGACTCTGGGAAAGTAACAAACTAATATTGAGTTCAACTAAAACTAGAAATTGATGTTGATCAATCTTTCATGTCTTTTCTAGTACAAAGATATTGAGCATGCCTGATTTAGATGGAGTCTAATCTCTCCTTCCACATTGCCTGAGGGCAGGCCGCATAGGGGAATGGAGCAGTTGCTTTCTCTTTCTGCCTTCTTTGTCTGTGTCCCTGGAGTACCTTAGCTCTTGGGGCCTGTGCACATTAATTTGGATAGAGCAGCCATCCAAAATGAATGAAATAACTCCTTCCTACCCCAAAGTCTCGAAGCAAAAGCATTTCAAATTCAGTATCTTTTTTCTGTTACAAAACAAGATTCATGTTTTAAATTCAGCCATGTGAGATAAAGATATTTTTATTCTATTCCTTCTCCAAAAAGATTCAAATTTTCTAGAATCAGAATCTGAGGGCTCTGTACATGCAGGGGTTAGTCTTGTGGATTTATAATAGTCTCACAGTGTGAAAATGAAAGCAAGGCCTAAGTGTTAATTTTGAGCTTCTCCATATGGTGATATGTATGCAATTTAGTTAATCTTGAGCACTTCAAGTTCATTTTCTAGTCATTAGTTTCCATGCTTGTTCATTTTTTAATGGTTGATGTTGATCAATACTGTCTAGACAAAACAGTTGTTTGGTGTGGGATAGACAGAGCTTGGAAGGAGTTGGGTTCCTAGTTTGGCACCCTTTGCCCATCAACTACTGCACAACCTGCAGGAGGGACTTGTGCAGCATCAGGGAGTCACACCCGACGTTGGACAGCTCTAATTCTGAGTTTCCTGCTCTGTATCCTTGTAAATTCTACACATTGGACAGACATTTGGATTCTGGCAGGCATGAAAACATGACGCAGACAACAGACTCCAAAATTTTAATAAAAACCATGATACTCTTAGAGCAATAATATACTGTTAGACACAAATCACCTTTCTTTGATATTATGGCAAAAGTGTACTTATGAATAAGATGACCATAGATGCCATTTTGCCTGGGGCAGTCTTGGTTATGCCTATTTTCTTGGCAAACTTATTAATAATGCTCTCTTTTGCTCCAAAGTGCTTCATTTTGGATGTTAAACATGGTCACCTTATTTATTAGGAAGGATAAATCAGACTCAGAAAAGCTACGTTTTTGTACGTTTGTTAAAGAAGTAAGCTGTAAACATTTTCTGATTCCTTGTATGCTTATAGTTTCTAAAACATTGGGACAACAACAGGCATTTACATCAGTAAATACTTAGCCTCTGATTCAAAGAGGGTCCCCAGTAGACACACTGAGGGTATAATGGCCATGAAACACAAGATATGGCATCTAGGTGACACCAGACCTTTCATCAGTAATGACTGGAAATTATAAATGATTGTGTATATATCTGGAAAAAATGATGTGACATCATACTAAATATATTTTGAATTATTATTATTGCTGTCTATAGTGCAAATAAATTCTAGCAAATATTTTTGAATTATTCAGGAAAAAGGAAGGAATTGTTATGGGTGATGTTTACAGATGAGAGGGTCTATTATGGATGGAGGAGAAGCAAGTTTCCTAGTAAAAGGGGCCTTCCGTCTGCTGTTCGTTATCTATGTTCGTTATTATTTATTTCTGTTCATTATCTAAGTTATAGGCATTACCTCACAGTATCAATAAACGTCATGAATTTGTCATAAAAATTATATTCTGACAAGCACTTTTCTGGTTTCAAGTAAATGAAATATTTAGCACTAATTTTGTTCTTAGTACGGTCTTAGGACTTAGAATATATAAGGAAATAATTTAAAGTTCACTAAAGCAGCACAAGATAATAATACAAACACAGACGCGCAATAAATGGGATATATGATTTGGTTGCAGAAGGTATGACTTGTAAAATTTTAAAGGCATTTAAGAGATGACAACTAGAATTCGCCTGCTATTTGGGCCTTCAGATGATGAATGAAATCCCTGTGCTCAGTGCCCATGTGCCAAATATCAACCCTTTAGCAGCACTCACGCCAAGTGCTTGAATAAACTGCTGCCAAATTTGCAGTGCAATTAAACAAATGGCACAATAAAGAACCTTCTTTTTATTTAAGAGCCTGTTATTCAGACTTAGGGGCCATTTTGCTCTTCATGGAATAAAGTTGCTCTCTGAAAAGTCTGGGCATAGCGACAGAGAGAGAAGAAGAGATTGAAGTAACTAATGCTCTGAGAACATTAGAAGAAATTATGACTGCTACGACTGGCATTAAATAACATCATTTTGAAAAATCCAAATAGCGACCAATTTTATAATTGTCCTTCTTAAGGCTAAATATTCAACTGGAGAGCAAGTAAGTACATGCTGGGAATTTTTAAGACCCCTTTTCCCCTCAGGAAGATGTTAAAAAGAGAGGAGCATGGAACTATTGGAATCTTTGCCCTCCATGTTCCTGGCAGGATGAAGGTAGCTAACCTCGACCAGGCAAAGAACTTGGCATCAGCCAAGTGGCAGCCTCTGGTTTCCTTATTCTCTCTTCCTAGAAGTAGTCATTTTTCTTTTTCCATTTACCCAGGCCAGAGTAGCAAGTAGCACTTTTCATACATGCAATTGTCATAAAAAGCTACTGAAATAATGACTTTTCTTGAAGCGGTCAGGAGATAGTCACTGAGAAAAGGGATTCCTATTTGCAGAATTTTAGGCTAGAAGGAGAACTAGAAAATTTTCGTTTCCTCATTGAAGGAAGCAAGCTTTTCTTGTGTGAAATTCAAGATAGGAAATTTTGAGGCTGTGTTCAATGATTTTAGAACTGCCGTAGAAGTCTATTACTAAAGCCCTTTCTGTCTGAACTTGCAAGGAAAGACAAGGGTATAATACTGAAGGAAAAGGAGAGCCAGAAAAGTTAGACTAAAGCTCACCCAGCTGGCAACAGTCAAATCCCAAACTGGGCTCTCAACATTTAAGCTAGCTAACTTTCCCTTGTGTAAGTACCTTCCATCACTCAGATATGTAAACATTCTGAGTAGAAATATTTGCATGGAAACTAGGTAAAGCTAGTTTTCAACTATTTCAAAAGCTAATGTTACCCTACCTAATACTCAAATGAGCATTTTATAAATACATCTGAATTATTGGAGATTACACTTCTGCATCTGTTAAAATCTTATTCATCTATAAAGGACCAGCTCTGTATTCTCCACAAACAGAATTCAACTAAATTAAAATAAACAAACAAAAACCTGGTATGTAAGCCCCACCCAGATTAATTAAATCTACCTCTGAAGGAGGGGGATGAGGCCTTGTTACTGGGAGGGAATATGTATTAGTTTGTGAGGCATGCTATAACAAAGTACCACAGACTGGGGGGCTTAAACAACAGAAATTTATTTTCTCACAGTTCTGGAGGCCAGAAGTCTGAGATCAAGGTATCTTCAGGCTTGGTTTCTTCTGAGGCCTCTTTCCTTGGCTTGCAGATGGCTGCCTTCTTGCTGTAGCCTCACATGGTCATCCTTCTGTCTGTTTTCTGTATCCTGATCTCCTCTTCTTATAAGGACACCAGTCATCTTGGATTAGGGCCCGCCCTAATAAGCTCTTTTTACCTTAATACCTCTTTCAAGGCCCTACATCCAAATACAGTCACAGTCTGAGGCGCTGGAGTTAAGACTTCAACATACAAATTTGGGAGGACACAATTCAGCTCATAAAAGCATGCATGGGTTAACAGTCCCACTTCAGAGGGCTGCTTAAAGGCACTGCACACTTGGGACTATTTGGAACAAACTTCATGTAGTTTAGAATTTTGTAATAACAGGCTGAGTCTTGAAGGCGGCCTCTGTTAGAAATCAAGAGCCCTGAGCTGCGAAGCAGTATGGGATGCTGGACACGTACAGGATTTGTCAATGGCAAAGGCAGCTCTTTTGATTGTTAGTTACGTGAACTTAAGAGAGTAAGTTAACTGTTCCAAGTCTCACTTTTCTTATCTGAAAAATAGGAATACTATCTATCTCATAGGTTATTTGACAGACTAATTATGATAATATTTGAACTGATTAATATCGTGACTGACAGATAATAGTACTCAAATGTTAGTAAAAATAGGATTCTAGCCCTCCCTTTGCCACTTATTAACTGTATACCTATTAACTTTCTATGGTTGCTATAACAAATTACCACAAACTTAGTGGTTTAAAACAGCACTAACTTATTATCTTACAGTTCTGGAGGTCAGAAGTGTGACATGGGTCTCACTGAGCTAAATCAAGGTATTGACAGGGCTGTGTTCCTTTGTGGAGGATCTAGGGGAGAATATATTTCCTTGTCATTTACAACTTCTAGAGGCTGCTTGCATTTCTTGGCTCATGGCCCCTTCCTCCATCCTCAAAGCCGGCAATGGTGAGTCTAGTCAATATTTCTCTGACCCTTATTCTGTAGTTGTCACATCTTTCTCTGACTCTAGCCAAAGAAGATTCTCGGCTTTTAAGGAGCCACCTGATCAGATTAAACTCAACTAGACAATCCAGGATAATTTCCCCATCTCAAGGTCCTCTACTTAATCACATCTGCCAAGTCCCCTTTGCCAAGTAAGGTGACATAGTCACAAGTTCACAATAATGGGAGCCATTATTCTGCCTACCACGGTATCCTTGAACACATTTTCCCTGAGCCAATTCTTTAACAATAAAATGGAGATATTACTGTCACTGCTCTTACCTTGAGAGGTTTATTGTAGAAATTTAATACATGATTTTTTATTTGAGAGTAACAATACTGCAATGAATAAAATCTATCTTTATTCTATAGACGTATGAGAAAAAAAGACTGATTATCAAAGCCATAAACAAGAATTCTAACAATTCTCCTTACATTGTGGTAAAATTCTTACCTTTTCTTTTTTCTTTTTTTTTCCTCCTGTACCTGACTGTTACCTTATTGATAACTTTTACTTTCATAATAGCTTTCTCTATCTTCCAAGCTCAAGTTCCTGATCTTACTTTGGAAACGTACCACATCTTTTAATTAATTAAAATACCTCATTCTTCAACTGTTCTGTATAAAAAAAAATTGAAACTTGAACATGGTCCTTATCTATTAGATGCTAAACTTTATACTGAGATTAATGCCATATTCTAAGATTCCTGAAAGCCACAGTTTATGGAGCTGGTTCTAAGATCAACTGGTGATATAATTTGGAAGTACACATGAATATTTTTCTCGGTATGTTACTCTTCTCCAATAGGCATATGGGGGCCAGTGCATGGGAAATAAAGCCATAACCAATACATATTATACTTTAATCTGTTATAGTCATACAACAGAAAACAGTACTTCAGAATTTGGGTTTTAAGGTCAAAGATATTGAGGTTTAACCCTCGGTCTGCTATTATTTAGTAGCTGAATGACCATGGGAAAGTTTTACGTTATATAAACCTTCATTTCATCACCTGTTAAATGGTGGTAATATCTGGTTTAATAGATTTGATTTGGGAATTAAATAAAATAATGCATGAAATACATTTATCATAATATCTAGCACACACGAAGCGCTCAATGTGGATTAACTTTTGTTTTTATATTTTGTTTTCAGCTTTCCAAATGACTGATATGAAGAAAATGGGAAAGAGGAATAATTTAGATTGATAATAATTAGTGAAAATGAGTTTTTCCTTTCCTGTGTGAAGACCCAAAGGCATTGATAGGACGCAAACGTGGTGAGCAAATTTACAAATGTACAGTTTCCAGGTGTCTCCCCGTCTCCTCCCCACCAATGATAGTTTCAGCCTTTCTCTCTCGGTTTTTTCCTCTTTATTGCCCACCAAAAGAAAGATCTGTCACTTTTAGATTTGTCCTTTGGGTTGTTATAATGCAGAATCTGGGGAAATGGGTGAATGGGAGAAAGAGAAAGGGTGGGGAGGTGTTTCTTTTGGAGGATTTGAGCAGAAATATGCCAGAGAGGCAACAGTAGGAGTAAAAAGAAGAAAGGACATTGAAAAAAGTATTATTGCGGATTATGTGTTCACTTTAAGATGTTAAGATGTTAAGAAATACAATTAAGAAGTTATTATTTTGAAGTTAGGTTTTAGTTATGAACCTATTCGTTTGCTATATAGCAAATTGTGATAGGCTCATGTCACAAAACAGCAGATATTGAGAGAGATGAGAGAGAAAGAAGAAAAGAGAGAGTAAAGGAAAGTATAGATTTGAATAGGGAAAGGGAGGGAGATATAAGACAAACCGCTTACTTCAAAATTCTGACTGAGGTCAAACCCTGCAATATGAATATCCATATTTGACTCCTCAGAGTTCACATTTAAGGTCATACTTTAGGCAAGGCAAGACCACAGATCAATTTGCTAACCTCAGATTTTAAAAGGCCTTCACAACTGGTTTATTTTGGGTCTCACAGACATAAATAACTGGCTTTACTAACAGGACATTTTTAAGCTGGTGGTTTTGGCTCTGTAATCACAGCTAGAATCAGGGCTCAAAACCAAGCCTCGATCGGGACTGAGTGGATGCAGACATGTCAAATAAAATGTGACATTTTCATCTTGGACAAAGATCATAGATTATATGTTCCCAAGTTTTAAATTTTGGCTTTATCATTGGTCTGTAATTCTAGATCTGGTATGTTGTCCCTTTTTTTCATTCTTTTCTGGAAACTATAGCAATTTTCATCTAGAGATTGATCTTGTGTCAAAGTAGCTGATGTCAGTTGTCTCTTATTTATGAATCAGATGCTAGTTTGATTTTTTTTGAAGTCCCTAGCTGCATCCTCAGAAGCTCATTAATGTAGAAGGTAGAAGCTATAGTAACTAAAAATTGGGAAACTACAATTCTTATCCTTTCAATTTAATGTGACATACTGCACATGAGTACCAAGAGTACCCTGTCCTCGGGGCTATGGACACCAAAATCAAAACAAGGCATGATTCCTACAATTAAATGAATGATGATCTGGTTCATGAAACTGACAAGACGTAAATCAATACAATGCAAGTTAAAAAGTGATCATTATAAGCCAAGTAATTTGTGAATACAAAGAAGGAAAAGGAGATAGGTCAGTGAAATGTCCATTGAACAGGTGATATTTAAGCTGAATCTTTAAGATTAGGGGGCATTTATTTTTAATACTGTCTGTGGCTTATTTATCTTATCCTAAAAGTTATGCATGTGCAGGTTACTAGGCAAACACCAAAACTAGTCCTTCATAATCTAGTAAAAGACAACCACACTAGCATTTTGTTACAGTCTTTTTTTCTTTTTATGCAATAGTTTTACATGGTTGATATTCATCTGTATAATTTATATCCCATTTATCTCTTTTAAAAAATGTCCTGAGCACTTACCCATGTTTTTAAAACTTTGTCGATAACATGGCAATGTCTTTATAAAATTTATTTGCCTATACTATGATTTTTTTTTTCCTGAGGAAGATTAGCCCTGAGCTAACATCCATTGCCAATCCTCCTCTTTTTGCTGAGGAAGACTGGCCCTGGGATAACATCTGTGCCCATCTTCCTCTACTTTGTATATGAGACACCGCCACAGCATGGCTTGATGAGCAGTGCATAGATCTGCACCCAGGATCTGAAACTGCACACCCCAGGCAGCCGAAGCAGAGCGCATGAACTTAACCAATACACCACTGGCCCAGCCCTCATCTATACTATAATTTTAGACAAATCTCTTATCATTGGATATATACGTGGCTTCCTTTTTTTTTTGTTTTTTTTGTTTGCTTGTTTGTTTGGTTTTTGTTGTTGTTACAAGACTTAACAGTGCAATTACCTTAATATCTTTGGTATTAAGTCTTTGATGCATTTTTTTATTTCCTTAAAATAATTTCCTGGAAATGGAGTCTTAAATGTAAACACTTGAAAGTATAAAGGGGCAGATACGGAAATAATGTTCCAGGCACAGGTAACAGCATAATCACAGGAAGCCTATTTCGCCGGTTGTGAAAATAACTGTGGAAAAATAAACTTCATCTAGAAAGATGACTGTGAATGTAGAGATGATTTTCCATATAGGTCTTATGTTACTATGTGAACACAGAGTCCTCTACATATGAAAGCAAAAATAAAGCAAAAGTCTGTGAGCATGTTTTAAATTATAAACAACATTGTGAATCCCTGAATATAGCATTTTACAGAGATAAGATGTCTCTGAATGGAAGAAAGAGGAATTTACAGTTAATTTGGGGATGCAGAGAATTGTGAATTATAAGTAAAAAGAGATTTTAAGATGGGATGAGGGAAGCTGCTAGTTGTATAACTCGCTAATAGAGAGAATCCAGATAGTTACACTCAGAGTATCCAGAGGCTCTGATTCAAAAATCATAAAAAAAGGAAGAGCTAACGGTGAGACACCAGACAAATAAAATTCACACAGAGAATCTAAAAAAGATCTTATTTTTCTAGGGATGAAATAGTAGCAATAGAAGAGGATATACGGACTGGAACATCCCAGGAATGGACCCTCAAGGCAATTTCTTTTGGTTAGAACAGAGAGATCACAGGAAAGACCTTGGGAAGAATTTCTGAAGTGCTTTTATAGGGAGCTAAGCTTGGCTGCTGAGTGAAATGAAACCATGTCAAATCTAATAGGGATATCTCTTCCCAGGTCAGGAAAGACCAGTGTGCCCTAACCCATCCACAAAGAACGGAGAATTGAGAGTCCTGACCTACCACCTGGTAATAGCTGTAATGAGAGGAAAATGCCAGGCCAGGCTACACTCTTTAGCCAGAAATGATCCCCTTTACCCTTGGGTGATAGCAGCAAAGAGAAACACAGCCACCAGCACACTGGTAGTTTCACATGGAGTTCTATTGCATTTACTTCAATGGTTTAGAAACAAAAAAATACCCAGTGCTAGATCGCCATTCTCCTAGAACTAGAACCATTCTTTCTGATAGGGAAATCAGTTATCTAGGTGGAGCTGATCTTTCCTCCAGCCAGAGAAGTTGGTGGCACCAACCTACTGAACACAGTGAATGGTTTAAGGATGTGTCTAATACCCACATCAGGACAATCAAGGTCTGTGGGTTTTTTTCCAGCAGAAAATATCACCCAAAATTCTTCCTTTCCCCTGGGCTGACAAGTAGCTAGGTTTTCTGTTGTTGTTGTTGTTTTCTGTTTTGTGAACAGAGAATGAAGACAGACAGAATCCTATTGTGCTTTAATTCCCTAAATCCATCCATGCCTGAAGCCCTTATCCCTGACCTTCACAATCATGCTTAAGCCAGATCACATAGTTTCTGTCAACTATGACTGGAAATGTACTAATACACGTCACGTATTTCTTATGTGCCACAGAAAGGAGTTTGTTAAAGAGGCAGTATTTATTTGGAGGACTCTGTAGTGAAGGGAGAAAGTAAAATATATTGTATTCCCTCTTGAGCCATTAAGTTCAAGTTTCTGAAAATTCCCATGATAGAAAAATCCCCTCTTGCCCCAGAAGAGGGCAGGGACCTTGTGTGTTGAAAACAAGACTAGATTGTCAAATACACTTACAAGTATTAAGTTCACAAAAATCAAATTTAACATGGAGTAAACATAATGTTATTGATTTTTAAAGTAACCTTTAGAATAATGGATATTTTGATTAATTTCTATATGCTATTCTTAGCTTGCTACAAATTTTCAGGTTTATTGCCCCTCTGTACTTCCAATAAAGTGATTGTAAGTTTGCTTTGTGTTATCGCATACTAAAAGTATTAAGTCTAAGCCTCCTTCCAAATGGTCAACACTTTCTAGATTTTACGACTTTGAGTCATTGGTGCCTAGATCCAAGATCCCTCCAATGATGCAGAATAATCTGAATGTTTGAAATGGAAAAAGCTTCAGATAACCTTTGTAATGACTTCCCCATGTCTTTCCCAACACCTGGGTTAAACAATTTTCACTCTTCCCTTGATAACTTTAGGCAATAGCACAAATCATCATCCTCTCTGGGTAGGATTCAGCCTCATACCTCCTTGCAAACTCTGGAGTGCTTCTTTTTTCTCTCTCCATGGTAAATCACAGAAGTCCATATCCTTGTTCTGATGTTACTAAGATTGTTTAGCAGTTTAGCTATCTACAGACTGCTGGGAGAAACTGCCCTCTTGGGAAGCTGTCTTGGAGGCATCAGAAATTGATATATCTCTCTCCTTTTCCCCATGCCTCAGATGCATTTCTGCTCAATTTAAGTGAGGACTGCCCATTAAAGGAACCTGATAAGTTGAAACCAAGGCTATTTCAAGGCAATATCTGTCCTGGGTACAAAACAACAAGATGATTACAGAGACTGTGGTATTCAGGTGCATGATGATGGCCTGTGTTCTTTATACCATTTTAGTTAATTCAAAAAGTATTATTATAAAGTTGGAGGTGAGAAGCTTCATTAGAAACTCAGTTTCATCCTATCTCCAGGAGCTATACAAATTACCCAGGTGCTTTTGTCAAAGCTCTTATCACTCTAAGACCACTGAGGAACTCTGGCTCCTGCACAGTCATGCGAAGATATGGCATATCATTTCACAGGGTAACAGAAAAAGGTAACAATAAAGAGATACTTCCCCCACCCCACAAAATTCATGGATTCTTTAGAAAATAGATACTTGATATATTTAAGATTCTTCTTCTGTCTCTTTGGCCCTATAGAAAAGGTTGTCATTGTACATTGTGTACATTGATGTACACAATCACCACTTAGGGAGTTGGTTAAAATGCAAATTTCTGGGCTCTGCTCCCATATATTCTGGTTCCCTAGGTCTGGAGTGGGTCCTGGATTTAAATTTTAAACAAGCTTCCCAGATGACTCTATTAAAAGTGCTCCATGGGCCATATTTTGAGAAACGTTGTCACAGGGAATAGAGTGCTCAGCTGTGTTGGGATAGTCCAAGGATTTCTACAGTCCCCCCAAGCTGTGTAGAGATGGGATCTGATGCTTCGCTACTAGTGTGCTCACAAAACGTTTTGACCAAATGGTCCCAGGAGAAAGGACTATTTACTTACAGGTTCAGATTTTGTTCCTCCATGATTTATCCTTGACTCTTTAGGAAGGACATGATTTGCAATATGGAAGTAACATCTGGCAGGTTGGCAGTCCAGAGTGTAGCTTAGTTTTAGTCTAAGCAGAATTCACATATAGCAATATGGTTTGTTGGCAGGTGCCCAGTAATTACAGTTGGTGAGAAGAGTTCCAATATGCTTTAATTGCTCATCATGTTTTATGGTCATGATCAGATCATTTATCAGCATTATACATTTGTCCAGCATAATTTCTGTTCCCCGCTCTGAGCTGAGATTTTAATGGATTGTTTCTAGCCCAGTTGGTAGCTGGAGACAGGATGTTGATTCACTGTTGATTAATTTCAACTGGGCAGATAACCCCAGCAGCATATCTCGTTTGTTTGGTTTTTTGTCGTTGTCCCCGAGGACCTGGATGGATAGTGCTTGGAATGCTTTGCTCTCACATATCCTTTGATTGTTTTCCTTTTCTCCCATAAAAGCTTTCATTTCATACACTGGGGGACTTGGGTGCATCATATTTACTATTCACTAGGAAATTAGAGTAATAAAACTAAGCTAGCAAACTAAAGACCCACTTTTTGCAGAAAGTCAAATGGATGTGAAATGTCTCAATTTTCCATAGAAAAATAGTTTGATAAAGGTTGCATAGATAATTAAGTCTCATTTTGCCTAGTAAATGTTTTAATTTTTTCATATTCCTATTTTTCCCCAAGGTCTAGTAGAATGAGTTGGCTAGAAAAGTTAGCAAAGTGAATTTTAAAATTCAAGCTGTAAATGATATAATTTGGCTTAGGGACAAAAGCTGAGCAGATAAATGGAAGCTGGATGCCCCTTCTCCTGAGAGAAATGGAGAAGGACTAACATATTACTAAGTTGGCTGTGGCAGCTGAGTTTATTTTATATTTGTACTACTGACTGAAGTACTTCATACAATGAAAATGTAGCCACAGACAAAAATTGTTCTTTAATCTATAAAATATGCCCTGTTTTTAGGTTGGCACTGAAAATGAACAAGTGGCATTACTTTATGTGGTAGATGAAGTCTGAAAAATGTGTTTGTAAATTGAATTTTTATTTTAAAAAATCACATGTTAAATTTTCTGGAGTTGGACAATTTTCAAGAGGAATTCTGTGGTGATTTTTTTTAAGGTAAAGCCAGCAATTCTTTTTATAAATTCAAATCCTAATGTTTGCAATTTAAAATAGTATAATATATCAGGGGTCAGGAGACCGTAACCTAGCCATCAAGAGATCTGCCTTCTAATCCCATCACTATCTCATTACTTTGCTGTAGAATGAAGGGGATTGCATTATATGATTTCTTAAGAGCACATTCATGTTTAAAATTTTAGGATTCTAATTTCAATTTTTTTGTGACAGGATTTGGTCAGAATAAAGGAGGATTAAGATTCAGTAGATGTTAAAATATTCTAAAGCTGCACCATCCAATACAGTAGCCACTAGCCACATGTGGCTATGGAACTCTTAAAATATGATTGGTCCAAATTGAGATGTGCTGTAAATATAAAGCACACAGTGGATTCCAAAGACGTAGTACAAAAATTTGTGAAATATCTCATGAATTAATAATTTTATATTGATTGTATGTTGCAATGATAATATATTGGATATACTGAGTTAAATAAAATGTTTTAAAATGAATTCCATGTATTTCTTCTTTACTTTAAATGTAAACTTTTTAATTTAAATTTAGGCAATTAATAATCATCTCATAAATTTAAAATAGAAAATGTTAACTTTCACATGTGGCTCACATTACATTTTTATTGGGCAGCCCTACTCTAAAGGGACAGAACCTTCTACAAAGGAACCCTCCTGAAGAGCAGAGAACATTCCATTACCGATGGAAAGCCTTGATGATGTAGAAGGGATTCTTTGAAGATAAGATGAGAACATTATTTCCTAAAGTGTGGTTCACAGAACACTAGTCCCATGAGGTGCATCACCATCGCCAAGTTTAGTTGAGTTTAGGTGACTTCTGATCCACAACATTCATTAGCATAATGAAAGCTTAACATAGTCATGCTGTAATGAAACCTGCTTTTCTTTTATTAACATACTGTTTTCCAAATTCATTTAAAACAGAATCCTCTTTTTTTTTTTCTTTTTAAAGTGACAGCTAGTAGCAGTCTATAGACTCAAGAACGTTATTTTGGGAAATGCTGGCAGATTAGATAATCACCAAGTTCCTTTTGTCTATTGTGTGTTTACAGACAGTTGATAGGAGCTCATCTCCTATAAATTGTACTTGCTTCTGTGTATGCATGCTTCTTTTCTAAAAAATCCTTCCCCTATTCTACATAAAATATTTCCTTTCACTTATCTAGGCTATTTGAATATCACCCCTTTGATGTGTTTGTGTTATCAATCATCCTATTAAAAAACTTCCTAATTTGCCCCACTCCCCAAAGAAGATGTATAGTGAAAAGTTCAAGGGACAGGGGGACACCAGAATGTGTGGAAGAGATGAAAAGATAATGAAAAGATATTTGTCCTTTTTGAAATGTTATGTTTAATGCATTCCTCACTTAGAAAAATGCAATGTTATGCGTTAAATAGGATGCTGTAGACTAGCTCGGGAAACTAAATATGATTTATAACTTTGTTTTCCAGAGAAATTGCATTCAGCATTCCAAAAAGCCAATTTACAAGCAAATATTAGGACAATAAATTGTAGTTAAACACTGCCGGTATATAGATTGACTCAGAAGCTAAGGGGATAGAAGCAATCAATATCTTGTATTTGTTTCAATGCCCTACCTGGCTTTTCTCAATAAGCCCACTGCTTCCCAAAACAGTGAGAAGATAGAGATGATGATAGAGTGAAAGTTTTTGTGAAAATGTTTATAGGATCTCATAAAGCCATAAAGGAACCTCAAGAAGGCATCATCAAGCATTTCTCTACATTTCTAAACAGTGAGGTTTTTTTTTTTTTTCTTGTGTCTTTACCGTAAGACTTTTTTTTTTTTAATTTTTTGTTTATTGCAGTAACATTGGTTTATAACATTGTAAAAATTTCAGGTGTACATCATTGTACTTCTATTTCTGCATAGATTACATCATGTTCACCACCAAAATACTAATTACAACCCATCAGTGAGGTTTTTATTCTTAAAAATACTCTTCATAGAAAAAACCAAATTATTTTCTTTTCTCATAAAACATGCAAAGATTAGACAGACATATGCACATATACACAGTCCCAAACTCAACAATCCAAACACTCATTCATGGTTCCTAGGGAAAAACAACTTGTTTTTGGATTCACAAGAGAATAGAATGACACATTCCCTTGCAATTGGTCTCTATTGACTGGGGGTACTTCAGGCCAGGAATCCTGAAATGCTATAGGAACATGGAGAATTTAAATGAAATTATTATTTTAAAATAAAATATTGATACTTTATTAAGAGTGGAACAGATGCAAATTATATTCTGCAATATTAAACATTTGTTTTAAACAGATTTCAGGAAGGCTGTCTTTGACTTACTCTCCTTGCTGAATGCCCAAATGAAAGATATGTTTCCTTTTCTAATAAGCATTTTTGAAATATATATATATATAATAAATAAACTAATTTTAAGTTTACAAATTGATAAGTTTTAGAAAATGTATGTAGTCATATGACTACCACAACAATCATGATGTATGATATTTCCATCACGCTAGAAATTTCCCTTAAGCCTCTCTGTTATCTATTCCCACTTGCTACGTTCAGACTCTGGTGACCATAGATCTTCTTTTACTGTCTTTTTCCTTTTCTAGAATTTTGTATAGATGGAATCTTATCATATGTGATAACTTGTGCCTGGCTTCTTTTACTTAGTATAATGCTTTGAGAATAACGTAGTAGTTTGCCTTTTTTATTGTTTAGTAGTATTTTATGGTGTAGATATACCATAATTTGTTTATTCATTCATCCATTGATGGAAAGTTGAGTTGCTGCCCCTTTTTGGCAACTATAAATGTTAGCAGAAAGGTCTTTATGTGGACATAGATTTCCATTTGTCTTGGGACATACTTAGGAACAGGATTGCTGAGATGTATGTTAAATATGTGTTTAACTTTATAATTAACTGCCAGATTGTTTTCCAAAATGTGTGTACCATTCTGCATTCTCACTGGCAATGTATGAGAGTTCCAGGCTGTAGACATCCTCACCAACATTGTCAGTCTTTTTGAATTTTAGCCATTCTGCTAGGTGTGTACTGATAATACATTGTGGTTTTAATTTGCATTTCTCTAATGTCTAATGCTGACCATCTTTTCATGTAATTAGTTTCCATTTGTATATCTTTGGTGAATTTCTCTATTCAAAACTTTTGCCCAATATTTTACCCAGATTAGTTGTTGTTATTGAGTTCTAAGAGTTCTTTAAATGTTCTGGATATATATTCTTGTTGAGATATATTTTCCGCATATTTTTCTCCCAGTCTGGCTTGCTGTTGTATTTTCTTAGTCTTTTAAGATGAAAAATGTTTAATTTTGCTTTTATTTGTGCTTTGTGTGTGTGTGAGAGTAGCCCTGAGCTAACACCTGTTGCCAATCTTCCTCTTTTTTGCTGAGGAATATTGGCCCTGAGCTAATATCCGTGTCCATCTCCCTCCACTTTATGTGGAGATTCACCGGGGATCCGGGCCTGTGAACCCCAGGCCGCCAGAAGCGGAGTGCGTGAACTTAACCACTAAGCCACCCGGCCAGCCCCTATTTGTGCTTTTTGTATTATAGCTAAGAGATCCTTGCCTAACTCAAAGTCACAAAGGTTTTCTCCTATGTTTTCTTTTGGAGGTTTTATAGTTTTAGCTCTTATTTAGAATTAATTTTTTATATGATATGAAATATAGGTTGATGTTTATTTATTTTTCAGATGGATATCCAATTGTTTCTCATTATTTGTTGAAAAGAATATTCTTTTCCCATTGGATTGTCTTGGTACTTTTGTTAAAAATCAATCAACTCTATAAGTGTGGTTCTACTTCTGTTTTTTCTATTCTGTTCCATAGATCTATATGTCTCTCCTTACACTAATAACATACTATTGATTAGTGTAGCTTTAACATAAGTATTTAAAATCAGGGAGTATAAGTTTTTTAATATTTCCCTTCTTTTCAAAAATTATTTTTTGGGGCCTATTATTTTGGCTATTCTAGGTCCTTTTGCATTTCAATGTCAGTTTTAGCATCAGCTTGTCAATTTTGCAAAATAGCCTGCCAGAATTTTGATTGAGATTTCATTGAATCGATAAATCAAATTGGGGAGAACTAACATCTTAACAATATTGAGTCTTCCAACTCAAAGACATGGTATATCTCTCCATTTATTTAGATCTTCTTTAATTTCTCTCAGTAATGTTTTATAGTTTTCAGAATACAGATCTCACTCATATTTTGTGACATTTAGTCCTAAATATTTCATGTTTATTGATACTATTGTAAGTGGATTTAAAAATCATTTTCCAATTTTGCTTTGATAGTATGTAGAAATGCAATTGAAGTTTGTATACTATCTTTATATCCTCCGACCTTGCTAAATTCATTTATTGGTTCTAGTAGCTTTTTTTTTTTTTTGTAGATTCCTTAGGACTTTCTACACGGATAATCATGTCATTTGCAAATAAGAACAATTCACTTCTCCATTCTCTTACCTTATTGCACTGTCTGGAAACTCCAGTATAATGTTGAATAGAAGTGATGAGAGCAAACATCCTTGCCTTGTTCCCTCTCTTAGGGGGCAAGCTTTCAGTCTTTCAACATTAAGTATGATGTTAGCTTTAGAAATTTTGAAGGTATGCTTTTTCAGAATGAGAAAGTTCTCCTTTATTCTTGGTTTGCTCAGAGACTTTCTGGTTTTTTAAATCATGAATTGGTATTGAATTTTTATAAAGTTATTTTTGTGACTCCACTGGGAATATTATAATGTTGTATCTTATTTTGCTAAAACTGTGAATTGTATTAATTGATTTTTGAGTATTAAACCAAACTTGCAATTACTGGTATAAATCCCTTTTGGTCATTGTATATGTGTACATATATGTGGTTTTGATTTGCTAAAATTTCATTCAGGATTTTTCTTTCTATGTTCATGGTGATATTGGTCTATAGCTTCCTTTTCTTGTAATATTACTTTTCAGGGTTTGTTATCAGAGTAATGCTGGTATCAAAATAATGTTGATTTTGGACTTTTTTCCTTCTCTAATATAAGAGGTTAGTGCAATCAATTTTTCTTTAAGCACTGCTTTAGCTGTATCCCCAAATTTTGATGTTTCCATTTTTATTCTATTCAAAACATTTTCTAAACTGTTATTTGATTTCTCCTTTGATCTATGGATTACTTAGAAGTACAATGTTTAATTTTCAAATATTTGGCTTTTTCTGAATTATCTTTGTTAATGATTTGTACTTTAATTCTGTTAAAGTCAGAGAACATTCTGTATAATGTAAATTCTTTTAAATTTACTAAAGCTCATATTATGGCCCAACGTGCTCTAGCTTGACGAATGTTCTGTGTATACTAGAAAAGAATGTGTATTCTGATTTTGTTGGGTGGAGTGTTTTGTAAATATCAATTAGGTCAAGTTGGTTGATAGTATTGTTTTCATCTTCCATATCCTTACTGATTTTTTGTCTATTTGTTCTATCACTTACTGAAGAAGAAGAATTGAAATATCCAACCATAGTTATATATTTCTCTATTTCTTCTTTCATTTGCATCATTTTTTTATTTGTGTATTTTGAGGCTCTATTATTAGGTACATACACATTTAGAAGTGTTATGTCCTCTTGAATTGACCCCTTTATCTTAATGAATTGACTCTCTTTATTCCTGTTAATTTCCTTGCTCTGAAATCAGCCTTGTCTGGTATTAATGTAGCCCCTCTAACTTTCTTTTACTAGTGTTTGCATGGTGTATATTTCACATTGTTTTATTTTTAACCTATCTGTATCTTTATTTTTTATGTGGATTTCTTATAGACAGCATATAGATGGCTCTTGCTTTATCCAATCAGAAAATCTCGCTTTTTAATTGGAGTGTTTAGACCATTTACAATTAATGTAGTTATAGACATGATTAAGTTTAAAGCTACCCTCTTGATCTTTGTTTTCTATTTATCTCACTCGTTCTTCATTTATTTCTTCTTTTCCTGCTTTCTTTTAGGTTCAGTATTACTTATGATTCCATTTTATATTGACTTATTAGCTACATCTCTCTTTTTTTTTAATTTTTAGTGCTTGTTCTACAATTTATAATATACACGTTCAACTTACCACAGCCTACCCTTAAATAATATAATTACCTTTATCATTCTTGTCTTCATTCCACTGTACACATGTGTTTCTATCCTCCCTACACTTGGCTGCTTTTACAATTTTCTCTTTATCATTGCTTTTCAGGAAGATTTTCCCATTCCTTGGTGTTGTTTTCTCTGCTTTTTATTTCTTAAGGTCTATTGTGTTTCTTGGAGCTGTTGGTTTATAATTTGGAAAAAATTCGGCTTCTATTTGTTCTAATAGTTTTTTCTGTCCCACCATTCCTCTCCTTTATTTCTGGGAATCCAATTATATATATGTTAGATTGTTTGATTTTGACTCAGAGGTCATTGACTCTTTGTTCACTTTGGTCTTTTTAGTCTTTTTCCCTCTCTTTCCTTCATTTGGATCATTTCTAGTGCTATGTCATCAAGTTCACTGGTCATTTCTTTAGGTTCTAGTCTGATGTTAATACTACTCAGTGTCTTGTTATTTCAGATATTGTATTTTCCACCTCTAGAAGTTACATTTGGGCCTTGTTTATGTCTTTCCTATCTGTCCTCATTATGTTTATGTCTTTCTCTGCCTTCTTGAGCATATGAAGTACATTTATAATAGCTGTCTTATGTTCTTTGTTTATTAATGCTATCATTTGTCATTTTTTAGTCTGTTTCTATTGATTTTTCTTCTATTTATGGGTCATATTTTCCTATTTCTTAGCATTCATGGTAATTTTCAACTGGATGTTAGACATTGTAACTTTTAACTTGTTGGGTGCCGAATTTTGTTGTATAGCTTTGTATAGTGTGTTGGGTATTTTTCTAGCACAAAATCAAGTTACCTGGACTCCGTTTAAAAAATTTCAGACTTGCTTTTAAGCTTTGGTAGGCAGACACTTAGCAGTCTCGTGTCAGGCTAGTTTACACTCACAACTACCACAATGTCCTTTTGAGGTCCTGCGTATTACCTGATGCCCTGTGTATTACAAAGTCTTTCCACTCTGCCTGGTGGGAATACAAACTCTTTCCAGCCCTATTTATGTTACCCCAAATTTTTAGCCTATTGATTTCCGTGCTTTTTTCTCCAACTTTGAGTAATTTTCTCTCGCCATGCAATGATCCATACTCAGACAAAGACTAAAGGGAATCCTTTTGAAGATCTCTAGAGCTTTCTCTCTGTGAAGCTCCCTTCTTCCAGGCATTCTATCTCACAGATTCTTATCAACTTGGCTTCCCTAAACGAGTTTTTGTCTCCTCAACTCAGAGAAACTGCTAAGCTCCGTTTGGGTATATACTGCTTCCTGGAACCTGCCATTTGGCAATAAGCTGGCACACTTATAGGGTTTAGCCTCATTTCTTTCCCTTCCCTCAGGGTCACAGTACCATACTGCTTGTTGTTCAATGTCTGATAATCATTGTTTTATATATTTTATCTGGTGGTTTCTGTTGTTTAATATGTAAGAGTAAATCTGGTCTCTATTACTCCATCATGGTCAGATGAATGATACACTTTCAACAGTGAAAACAAAACTCTATCCTTACTGAAGCAAAGTGAATCTTGCTTCATGGACATTCATGAAAATTAATCTCAGCTTCCAAAAATCTAGTAATATTAACTTGTTTAGGAGTTGTGTTAGCAAGATGGCCAAATAAGATATCCCTCGCAATATCCTCCCCTCAACGATAATAATTTGGCATTTATTTATGGACATAAGTACCTTTGTGGGAGCTTTGGGAGCCAAGTAAGAGATTGTGAAACTACAGTGCAGTCTAAGACCGAGGAGAACCATTTTGAGGAGGCAGACTCACAACCAGGTAGTTGACTTGCCAACTGTGGTCCTGGCTACAGACATGGAAACAGCTCCATACCCATGGAAACTCAGCTACAGCCCCTTTTGGTTTTGGGTCTGTCACCAGCACCATATGCTAAAGGACCCAGGAGGAGTCACACCTACCTGTGCATTGGGTAATAGGCATATAGACCTTGGCACCAGCTATGGACCCTAAAATGGTCTGTGAAATGGCTCTAGCCCTCTTGGATGTGTTCTGGGAGCCCCTGGAGGTTAGCCTGCCAAACTCAGTCAGACTGTAGATTCTGAAAGGCCCTGTAACTGCTCCAGCCCATCCCAGCTAGAGTCCATAAACTGTCTTGCTGACACAGGGACCCTGCAAGAGACAACTCCCATTTGTGCCCCTGGAGATCCTGAAAGGCCCCTATACCAGGCATCAGCTCCCTTCTAGCTGCATCATAGTGAGCAGGCCTGCTGGCACACGGACCAGGCAGGATAAATTCTCTTATGTGCCCCCAGAGATCCTGGAGGGGCCCTATACTTGGGTCCAGCCCCCTCACAACCACAGTCTGCCAGCAGTCCTGAGGGTCCATGGTCCCAGTAGGAGACACTCCTATCTGCAACCCAGAGATTCTGCAAGGGCCCTATACTTGGCTCCAGCACCTCTCAACCACAGTCCATGAACAGTCCTGCTGGCACAGGGACCCAGCAGGAGACAGCTGTGCCCATGGAGATTCTAAAGGGCCCTATACTTGGCTCTAACCCCATCATAGCCACTATCTGCCAGCAGACCTGCCATCCCAGGTTCCCAGTAGGAGACACTCTGTCTTCACTCCTGGAAATCCCAAAAGGGCTTTATACTTGGCTCCAGCCCTTTCTAGCCACAACCCATGAGCAGTTCTGCTGGCCTAGGGAACCAATGGGAGACACTCGTCTGTGCTCCTAGAGATCCTAAAAGGGCCCAATCCATGGTTCCAGCCCCTCTGAGCTACAGTCATGAGCAGTCCTGTTAGCACAGGGACCAGGCAGGAAACACTTATGTCTCTACCTTAGTAGATCCTGAAAGGGCCAATACTTGGCTCTAGCTCCTCCAGCCATAGTCAAGGACCAGCCCAGCCCACCCAGGGATCTGGCAGGACCATGTATGCCTTCAGAGCCAGGTCTGCAAACATCAATGTTGGCTGTGGAACCTGAAATATCCCTGGAGTTCAGTTCCAGCCCTTCTCAGTCATGGTTCAGGGCCAGTCCTACCCACTCAGGGATGCAACCAGTGGCCAGGAAGCAGCCCTCCCAGAAAACTGGTGGGAGCACACCCTCCATGCACCTGATAATAGGCCCACCATCTGAGGACCCAACTGTGGGCCCTGAAGTGGACACTTGTCCCAGTGCCACACTACTGAACAAGGTACTGGAGGTAGTCCCATCCATCCAGGGACCAGACAGGAACCACACCCACCCAAGCCCCTGTTAACAAGCCTGCCAACTGTAGACCCCACTGCAGACCTAGCAACAGCCTAGTAACCAGCTCCAACCTCATATGACTGGATTCCAGAGGTAATTCCATCAGCCTTGGGAACATACAGGAGGTCTTTAACTGCCAAAGTCAGTTTGTAAAGACTAAAAGAGGTTTTTGATCCTGCAAGTGCGTAGACACCAAATGCAAGTCTTTAGGAGTCACAAAGAATCAGGTAAATATAACACCACCAAAGGAAACTAATAAAGTCCAAGTAACAAATAACTGGAGATCTACAATATGACTGACAAAGAATTCAAACTAATTATCTTAAAGAAACTGAATGAGTGGCCGGCCTGGTGGCATAGCGGTTAAGTGCACGCGCTCCGCTTCAGCAGCCTGGGGTTCATGGGTTTGGATCCTGGGCATGCACCGACGCACTGCTTGTCAAGCCATGCTGTGGCAGTGGCCCATATAAAGTAGAGGAAGATGGGCACAGATGTTAGCCCAGGGCCAATCTTCCTCAGCAAAAAGAGGAGGATTGGCATCAGATGTTAGCTCAGGGCTAATCTTCCTCACCAAAACAAAAAAAAAAGAAACTGAATGAATTGCTAGAGAACATAGATAGACAACTAAACAAAACAGGAAAACAATGCATGAACAAAATGAGAAGTTTAACAAAGAAATAGCAATCACAAAAATGAACAAAACAGAAGTCCTGGAACTGAAGAATACAATGACAGAACTGAGAAATTCAAAATAGAGCTTCAACAACAGACTTGATCATGCAGAAGAAACAATCACCAAACTCAAACACTGATCATTTGAAATTAGGCAGTTGGAGAAAGAAAAAGACAGCAGAATGAAAAAGAGTGAGGAAAGCCTACAAGAATTATGGGCCTTCATAAAGCAAATGAACATCCATGTCATGGGAGTCCCAGAAGGAGAAAAAATAGACAAAGTGTCAGAAAGATTATTTAAAGAAATAACAGCTGAAAACTTCCCAAATCTTGAGAGAGATATATACATACAGGCACAGGAAACTCGAAGGACTCCAAGCAAGATCAACCCAAAGAAAATTACTCCAAGACATATTGTAATCAAAAATTTAAAAGTCAAAGACAGAGAATTTTAAAAGCAGCAAGAGAAAAATGACTCATCACACACAAGGGAACCACAATAAGGCTATCAGCAGATTTCTCTGCAGAAACCTTGAAGGCCAGGAGGGAGTGGGATGATATATTCAAAGTTCTGAAAGAAAAAACATTGACAACCTAGAATACTATACCCAGCAAAACTGTCCTTCAGAAATGAAGGTGAGATAAATACATTCCCAGACAAACAAAAGCTAAGGGAGTTCCTCACTTCTAGATCTGCCTTATAAGAAGTGCTAAAGAGAGTTTTTCAAGTTGAAATGAAAGGATGTGAAATAACAACATGAAAACATATAAAAGTATTAAAATATATAGTCAAATTCAGAATACCATAATACTGTAATGGTGGTATGCAAATCATACCACACCATTTATTTCTAGTATAAAAGGTAAAAAACAATAATACTAAAAGTAACTATAGCTACAATAATTTGTTATAGATGCATAATATAAAAAGATTTAAAATGACATCAGTAGCAGAAAAAGTAGAGGGAGGAGAACTAAAAAAGTGGTTTTTCTATGAGACTAAAGGTAAGTTTTTCTCAGCTTGAGATAGACTTATATGTATAGGATGTTTTATGTAAGCCTCATGGTAACCACAAAACAAAAACCTAAAGCAGATACACGAAAGATAAAGAGAAAGGAATTAAAGCATACCACTACCAAAAAAAAACCATCACAAAGGAAGACTATAAGAGAGGAGAAAAGGTAAAAAGGAACTAAAAAAAAAAAGAAAACAATGAATGGCAATAATAAGTCCTTAAAGTGTAAATGGACTAAATTTGCATATCAAAAGACACAAAGTGGCTAAATGGATAAAAACCTAAGACCCAACCATATGCTGTCTACAAGAGATTCATTTTAGCTTTAAAAAGAACACACATAGGTTGAAAGTGAGAGTGGAAAAAGATATTTCATGCAAATGGTAACTCAAAGAGAGCAAGAGTGCCTATACTTATATCAGATAAAATAGACTTTCAGTCAAAATCAGTCACAAGAGACAAAGAAGGTAATTATATAGTAATAAAGGGGTCAATTCATCAAGAGGATATAACAATTGTAAATATAATGCACCCAACATTGGAACACCTAAATATTTACAGCAAATATTAACAAAACTGAAGCGAGAAACAGCAACACAATAATAGCAAGGGACTTCAATACCCCACTTTCCACATTGGATAGAACACTCAGACAGAAAACTGATAAAGAAACAGCAGACCTGAAAGACACTATGGACCCAATGGAACTAAGAAAAATTAGTTTGTTAGACAGAATATTCCATCCAACAGCACCTGAATACGCATTCTTCTCAAGCACATACAGAACATTCTCCAAGATAGATCATAGGTTGGGCCACAAAGCAAGCCTTAATAAATTTAAGGAGATTGAAATCATATCTGGTACCTTTTATGACCAAAATGGTATTAAACTAGAAATCACTAACAGGAGGAAAAGTAAAAAATTCACAAATACATGGAAATTAAACAACATACTCCTGAACAACCAATGAAGGATAAAAATCATATGACTCTCTCAAAAAGTACAGAAAAAGCATTTGACAAAATCCAACATCCTTTCATGATAAATTCATGATAAATTTCAACAAATTGGGTAGAGAAGGAACATACCTCAACATAATAAAGGCCCTTTATGACAAACCCATAGCTAACAACATACTCAACAGTAAAAAGCTGAAAGCTTTTCCTCTAAAATCAGAAACAAAACAAGAGTTCCCACTCACTATTCCTATTCAACATAGTACAGAAGTCATAATCAGAGCAATTAGGCAAGAAAAATAAATAAAGCCATCCAAATTGGAAAGGAAGAAGTACAATTATCTCTGTTTGCAGATAATATGATTTTATATATGTATAGAAAATCCTAAAGACACCACCAAAAAACTGGTAGGACTAACAAAGTAATTTAGTAAAGTTGCAGGATACAAAATCAATATACAAAAATTAGCTGTGTTTTATACACTAACAATGAAATATCTGAAAGACAAAGAAAATAATCACATTTATAATCGTATCAAAAACAATAAAATACTTAAGAATAAATTTAACCAAGAAGGTGAAAGAGCTATACACTGAAAACTATGACATTGATGAAAGAAATTGAAGACACAAATAAATGGAAAGATATCCCATGTTTATGGATTGGAAGAATTAATATTGTTAAAATGATCATACTATCCAAAGCCATTTATAGATTTAATGCAATCTCTACCAAAATTCCAATAGCATTTTTCAGAAAGATAGAAAAAAATTTCCTAAAATTTGTATGGAACCAAAAAGACCCCAAATAGCCAAAGAAATCTTGAGAAAGAAGAACAAAGTTGGAGGCATCACATTTACTGATTTCAAACTATATTACAAAGCTATAGTCATCAAAACAGCATAGTATGGGCATAAACACAGACACATAGACTAATGGAATAGAATACAGAGCAGAAATAAACCATGCATATATGGACAACTAATATTTGACAAGGGAGCCAAGAATCCTCCTTGGGGAAAAGACAGTCTTTTCAATAAATGGTGTTGGGAAAACTGGATATTACATGCAAAAAAGTGAAACTGGACCCCTGTCTTACACCACTCATAAAATTAACTTGAAATAGATTAAAGACTTAAATGTAAGATCTGAAACCACTAAACTCCTTGAAGAAAACATAGGGAAAAGCTCCTTGACATTGATCTTGGCAACAAATTTTTGGGTATGCCACCAAAAGCACAAGCAACAAAAGCAAAAATAAACAAGTAGAACTACATCAAACTAAAAAGCTTCTGCACAGCAAAAGAAACAACAGAATGATGCAACAACCTATGGAATAGGATAAAATATTTGCAAACCATATGTCTGATAAGGGGTTAACATCCAAAATATATAAGGAACTCATATAACTCAATGTCAAAAAACAAATAATCCAATTAAAAAGTGGACAAAGGACCTAAATAGACGTTTTCTAAAGAAGACGTACAAATGGCCAACAGGTACAGGAAAAGATGTTCAGCATCACTAATCATCAGGGAAATATAAATAAAAGCCAAAATGAGATATCACCTCACACCTGTGAGAATGGCTATTATCAAAAAGACAAGAGATAACATGTGTTGGTGAAGATGTGGAGAAAAAAAGAAAACTCTAATGCACTGTAGGCAGGAATGCAAATAAGTAAAACCACTATGGAAAACAGTATGGATCTTCCTCAATAAATTAAAAATAGAACTACCATATGATCCAGCAATCCCACTTCTGGGTATATATCCGAAGAAAATGAAATCACTAACTAGAAGAGACATCTGCACCCCCATGTTCATTGCAACGTTATTCACAATAGCCAAGACATAGAAACAACCTAAGTTTCCATTGATGGATGAATGGATAAAGAAAATGTGAGATATATATATATATATATATATATATATATATATATATATGTACACACACACACACTCACACACAATTGAATATTATTCAGCTGGAAAAAAGAAGGAAATCCTGCCATTTGTGACAACATGGATGGACTTGGAGGGTATTAGGCTAAGTGAAATATTAGATAGAGAAAGACAAGTGTTATACGATCTCACTCATATGTGAATCTAAAAAAAAGCCAAACTCATGGAAACAAACTGTAGAACGGTGGTTGCCAGGGGTAGGGAGTGGGGGACATGGGGAGTGTACAAACTTCCAGTTATAAGATGAATAAGTTCTGAGGATCTAATATTCAGCATGGTGACTATAGTCAACAATACCGTATTATACACTTGAAAGTTGCTAAGAGAGTAAATCTTGAATATTCTCACCACAAAAAAGAAAACGTAATTATGTGAGGTGATGGATCTGTTAAACCTAACTGTGGTAATCATTTTGCAGCATACATGTACCAAATCATCTTGTTGTACACCTTAAACTTACAGAATGTTATACATAAATTATATCTCAATAAAGCTGGGGAAAAAATGGGCACTGGGTTCCAAGCATAAACAGCAAATCTTCCTTCTAATTCCATTTTTAGACTAGATAATTATATAGCACCAGAGCAAAGTAATACCCAAACCAAAAAATTTATTTTTAATTTTGATCACCATGGTGAGTATCATTGTTTCAGTCACAGAGAAGCAAGTTTACCACGGTTACTATATGGTACTGCAGGGTGGCCATAAAATTTTTGTGAAAATAAACAGCAAATGTTCTCTCAAAAAGAAAAGAAACCATGTTATTATAGGAGCTATTATAACATATTACCCGGCTCAATTTTGAAAATACCATGATTCTGGAGCATGAATAGACAAACAGACCAATGGAACAGGACAGTCCAAAAATAGATTCACATATCTATGAGAATACAGAATTTGCTAAATGTAGTATTTCAAACCCATAGAGAATAGATTTTGATATCATTTCTTTTTCTCAGAATCTTCCAACAAGTCATTAGCTCAGGACAATTGAATTCAACTTTACTCTGATTAAATTTGGCCCAATGAACTGGTTACTTTCTTATTATCCTCAAAGTGGGCATAGGCTGTTTTAATAAGAAAGCTTGGTTGATACTAAGAACCGAAAATGTTGTGTTTATCTATGTATATGCAAGTATTACATATGCTATTTAAAAGAAAGGTCCTGAATTATGGCTTCCTTCCCTCAGTGCTGTGAGGCTACGAGTACAAACACAGTATTTAGAAATAATAAAGTCTTTAGAATCTTAAAAAGAAAAGAAAAGCAACTACAAACAGCAAATGTTGGTAGTGCTAGTGTGGTGATAACAACCCATCATTATTCAAGAATACACAGGTTTCCATCATTAAAGTACTACTTTAAAAACCAACCTGCTTATAACCTTCATTTGTGGAGAAGCCTGGGGCATGAGAGGAATAACTAATTTATATTTGTGCAATCTAATGTTCTTCTGTAATTACCAGTTGGGACTTATGCCAGTTGTTCTATGATTTTTTAACAGGTCTGGATTTATATGCATATGTCAAGGGAAGTTGCTGGTGTTGGTGACTGTGAATTTCACTTCCATAGTGTTTGACCCAAGATGGTGCCCAAGTATTTCACTATGTCTCCTTAGGAGGTTGCTCTTAATAGGAACTGGCTGAGCTTCATCTCCAAGTATAGATATGAAAGAATGAAAGAGAGTGTGATTCTAGAAGATGGCAACATTTTAAAAATAATTTTACTCTACTTTCATTTTCCCTACGCTGTCTAAATGGACATGACTGAAAATGAATCACAACTAAGTTTACCTACTTGGTCCCTTAATATTATGTAGTTACCTAAACTTGCAGTTATATGAATTTTTGACATTTTTTCTTATTTTCTACTCCATTATTCTTTTTCTTTCTTTTAATTCCTTCCCTCTGCTATCCCTTCCTTTTTTTCCATGAAGAATGACACCTGTAGTTCTCTAAACTGCTTTTAATTACTACACTAACCATCACCTTTCATCTCTCCGTATTTTGGTTCCATGCTATTCCTTTTGCCCTAGAATATTTTAACCATCTTTCTTTCCTGGATAACTTGTATATATTCTTCCAGGTTTAGCACGGACCCCATCAAATGGACTAACTTGTGTCAAGTTATATGTCCAACTTTTATAAATATTTGTTAATGAATGAATGAAAGCATAAAGGAAGAAGTTTTCCCTAAATTTTCTGGTTCCCGTGTCTTCATCCCCACAGGTCAAGAACAGGAGCTGTATCTCACTCTGCTAATATACTATCGTGGATCACAGTACGGGCGTTAGAGTCTGACTTTCTGACTCTCTGAGTTCAAATCCTGACTCTATCCACTAAATAGCTGTGCAAACTTGTTTTTCCTTGTGGTTCAATGTCTTCATCCCTATAATTGTGTCATCGTACTATCTCTTGCATAGGGTTATTGTGAATATTTGATGAGATGATACATAAAGTACCTAAAATAGTACCTAATTACTCCAAAATAGTAGCTATTATTATGAACAAGGACTGATTCATCAATGCTACATTTTGATTGTCACAAGTCTCTCCTAATTACAAACGGTTCACGGTATCACAAGAAAGATTGCCTGAATGTGACAGAATGTGAAAATTATGCTTTTTATTATATTCACATAAAATAGTCAGTTACACCAAGTTGTCCAAATGCATTGGTGAATTAAAGCCTCCAACCCTTCCAAATTTTTATACATATATCTATGCATTTATAAATACACACATATGTAAAAAGATATATATTCTCTTCTAAAATAAAGTGCCCAAATCTTGATATATGGGGGCATAATAGGGAAAAAAATCACAAAGTTTTATCAGTTATAGACTGTACTTTCACAATATAAGAATCTGTTTTATACACATTTATTCAAGAAAGATGAACTTTAATCATTCATTCTCTTCCAAATTCTCCTAAGTGAATTAATTTATCCAAAATATTAGAAGTCATGTAGCCAACAACGAATCACATTGTTGCTATTTTTTTCTTACTGTGCCCAGAATAGAGCCTTAGCTCCTCAATGGAAGGGTAGTTAAGCTGCATTCTTAATTTTCCTGTTTTTTGGACTGTCGTCTTTCTGCTAAGATGATAAGCAGAGAGAGAAATGAATCAGACATCTCTAATTCTAAATCCTCTATTATCATTCAATAATGTCAGGGTTTGGTGAAAAGCTTCCTAATGTCTTTACATCACCATAGGCTTGGTGAGAAATGGCCTAGCAGGATCTGAATTGAGGGGTCCTGCTGCCTCTGTTATAATTAAATCTTGTTGGAGCCACAAAAGAAGAATTAGGGTACAATGCTCAATAGATCATTGAGAGAACCCACTCAAAATGAAATGGAACTCTCTATGACAATGGAAAACTTTGTGAGAACATGTTTGAATTTAAGAACAAAATAGGGTTAAAGAAAAACTAGATGATTTAAAATAATTCTGAAAACCTTCACTTCACATAAGCCCTAGGGCTCTAAGCCCTGCTCCAATATCTCAGTTACTCCTCCTGGGTTTATAAGGTATTTTCTATTACCTTCAACTTTTAAGATGATCATTTGCAGTCTTTGACAAGGAATAGAATTTAAAAATGCCTTTGAAAAGACTTTAACCTATTTAAGTAAGGTGAAGATGCCTAAAAATAGCTTAATATGAACCCAACCATTTCAGAATCTCTAGTGATTACATGTTCAAACTGCAACAGAGTGTATGCTATTTAAGCAGGAAAGGGAGAAATTGTCAGCATTGACACTGTATAAAACACTCTATAACTTCTCAACATACAAGAGGCTGGGAATAATGGGAAGCCCAGACATTTCCCCAAGTCAGAACAGAAATTGAATATTTTGTTTTATTTTTGGAAGTAAAAAAAGGGGGGGGGGGTTGTGGCAAGAGAGTGTTTCCAATTACCCGACCCATCTCAGTGGGCCTTCGCAAGGAGAAAGCTGCCTAACTACTGATTTTGGTGAGCATCTTGTTAATGGCTTGCTTGACATGCGTGGTGGAGCTGCGTCGCCTCGTCTTGCCCTGGACCATCCTCCGGCGACGCACCTCTCGACACAGCTCGTAGAATATCTCGGTGATGTTCCCTTCGCCGGTGCAGGCAGAACACTCATAAAAGGCACACGCCAATTCTGTGGCCAGCTTCTCGCCTTCTTCCGTACTAACCTGTCTGGAGTGGTCCAAGTCAGCCTTGTTTCCAACCAAGATGAGAGTCACATTCTTGGGCTTTTTGATCTCGTCCAGGATGTTCTTAAGTGGCAGTACTTCCTCAAAACTTCCTCGGTCAGTAATGTCATAGGCCAGCACAAAGCCTTCTCCCCATCGCATGTGTCCTTCCCTCTGAATGGTGTCTTCCTGTTGGCAAGGAAAAGACAGCAGTTGGAGTCCTGGAAGTAATCACGATGTATAGATGCTGCTAATACTAATGGTGACCCCTTAATTACCATTCCTTATATTCGGTGTCATTAAAATTTCTTGATAGTCTACCTCTACAAGCTTACCTTCTCAATCAGTTTGGAATAGAAGCATTACTCATAGCAAGATATTTCAGGGAACTAAAAATGTTCTAACTGAACAGACTTTACTTTCTGCTTCTAATTTTTTTCTTGCCACATCATTAAATCTGTAATTACAAGAACTTTAAAGAAATTATCATCTTAGTTGAGCACATGGCCTCCGAGACTTTTCATCACAATTAAAGAATTGGTGAATAGGTAATAGACAAGTTGCCCTTATCCCACCCTTTAGACATCAGAATTACAGGCATGGCTTAATGAAATGGTTTTGTTTTTTGCTTTAATCTCCTCTCTCTTTAGATTATAGACAATTACCCACCAGGGGTAGAAAAACAGTGAAAAATTGTAAAGAGAGTCAAACTCAAAATCAGGGGTTTGGGCTTTTTTTCCCTATCCCAGTACTCCCCAAAATATTATGCAGTCCCAATAATGACAGAAACTCATTTGAAGTGATTCTTGAAGGAAGTGATCACTCCTTCCTAGGAAGGTAACATGTGTGATTCAAAAATGCATTGCCTTCACAGGTTCGAATGACTTCTACAGGCATGTACTGCCCTACTGCCTCTCTTAGAATCCGTGTTGGGTGGAAGGTGACAGCATGTATAGGAAGGAAGTGGTGGTGAGAAGGCAAAGTGTATAACTAATTGTAAGAATATTTCTTGGATTAAATACTTTAATTCAAGTCATCTTGGGGTCACAGGTCACTGAAACGCGTCAGACAATCCTTCAGCTTCCTAACTATCATTTCTAGTGGTCATTCCTATCCTTGGGAACTAAACCTATCCATGCACCTGTTTGTAATCTCAGAACTGACTGACCTCAAAGCAAATTTATATTAATTTCTTTTTTAAATAAGTTGTCATTGTTCAATAACGTGGCTCAAATTTTCAATAAGATGTGGTGAGGTTTGGAAAGAATATGATAGGAGAGATTCCTACAATGAAATATTCTGAAAAAAGATTCTGAGGTCATAGAAGTTTGAAATACAACATATACTAAATCCCTTAAAGATTCACTGTATAAATAAGCATATTAAAGGTTCTGAGAAGTTCTCCAGTAAACATACCTGTTTATCAGAGCATTTCAAAACACATTCAGCCATGAAAAAACCTATTAATATCTTGTGATTCCAAAAAATATAGGCAGGCAATACTCTTCTAGATGATATCATGTGAATGTTATGGTATTTTCAAAACCCCCTTGAAGTACTGGGTTATTTAGATAGGGATGCAGACACAGGCTGTTGCAAATCTGTTAATATATAAAATAACTAGATAATTTAAGAAAAAAGTCTTCAGGCATCATTATTTAATTGTAGGAAATTAATTGTGTTCATATTATGCATGTCTCATTTTTATTTGATCCAGACAATATTTTAGCTGAACTCCTTATTCACCTGACCAGCAGTATCTAGTATCTCCATGGTGACAACTTCATCATCAATGGTTGCTTGGTGTCGGTAGGTTGATTCTGAGGGAATGAGCAAAAAAAGAAGGTAAATAAGTGCATAATTTAATTTGATCCTTAAAATTACAAGTTAGTCACAGGAGTACATCCGTTTTTATAGCATAAGGGAATGTGCATCCTAGGAAGGAGAGGATGGATGTGCAAGAAGGTGCCGTCTCTTAGAGCTCGTGGAAGCAACAGCTTCTAATATGAGAGCCACAGACGTTATGATATAGTATGGGAGAGTCTCTTTGCCTCTGCTTATTTTATTCTCTTATGAGGCCAGCTTCCTGACACTCTCTTCCTTTTAAAATGAGGCTTCCACATCTGAAAATGAGAAAGTGGTTCCCACAAAATGCATTCTACCTTTACATTCCTAAAAATCCACTTTCTGGAAATCCCTGTTAATTCCTGTTCCTGAGAAGGTGATTTATAAGCAGGAGCTACTCATTTCTTTCCAGACCTCAACTCTGGAAACATAAGAAACAGAGGGAGGTGGTTGGCCATCCATGTGATAAATGACCAGGTGAAGCTATGAGAAACCCTTGGGGCAGTAGAAGGTGGTCAGACCTCAGTTTGGGGGTTGTGAGGAACAGTCACCCAAAGTAGAGGAGGGCTGGACAGCATGGAGGAGAGATGGAACAAAGCAGAGTTCTCTTGTTCATTTCACCTCTTCAAGGTAGAAAAGTGACAGCAGCTCAGTACCAGCTGGAGGCTGGCAGGTTAATATCAGAGTAGACCCTAAGGTCTGCTGGTGTGAGCAGAAGTTAGCAGGTGCAGGAACACTGCATGGCTCTGAGTGTACCCCTCCACACGAAATGGAAACCAGAGGTTGATGCTGCTCTATATGAAAACGAGAACAACTGAAATAAAGAACTCAATAAATGATTGAGCTGATGAAGGTCAGGTTGAGGAACTCTCCCAGAGAGTACCATTAAATGATAAGAAGAAGGAAAATGTAAAAGTAAAATATAAGAGATATGGATAATAGAAATAGACATGTTATTAGCTCTTATAAAATGAGCCTTAAAGTGAGAATAGAATACATACAGGGATGAAAATATTTGAGGTTGTAATGACAGAATTTCCCAGGATAAGAGGCATTGAAAAACTTCAGATCTAAAGGACTAACAGGACACAGGAGGGAAAATAGTCCCATATCTTAACCCATTATGGCAAAATTTAAGGATATCAATGACAAAGAGGAAAAATTAAAAGTATTTAGAGAAAAAAGGCACATAATCTACAAAAGGACACGACTCAGACTGACATTGGACTTCTCACCAGCAGAACTGAATTCAAGATCCCAATGGAGTAAAACAAAGCAATAGAACTATATCAAAAGCAATCCAGAACTACAATGCTAGATGGTACAATTATATCAGAACGGAGGTGGTGGAAGAGACCAGAGAAAGGTTTGAGTGAGCTAATGTACTTTTCTTATTCTGGAAAACGAAAAGAAAGAATAGAAAAAAGTGAGCTAAGTATTCAACTCAACAAATTAGAAGAGGAAATTCAAGAAGATATGAGGAAAGAAGTAAAAGCGAAAACAGCAGAAAAAAATTAGATAAGGTTAACAACACCAAAGCATAGTACTTGAAAAGATTTAAGAAAAAGAGGTGGGGTGGGGGGAGAGGTAAAAATTTGGCAATACTGACCAGTAATTTAAGAGAGAAGGTGTGATCAAACAAAAGAAAATAACTACACATTCTGACGAAATAAAAATAAAATAATCTTATGAACTGTATACCAACAAATTTCAACCCCTGATAAATTCTGGGATGAAAAAATGCACAGATTGGCGCACTGAGAAATAGAACACCTCACTTGATCAATAGTCAGTAAACAAACTTAAATGCTAATTGTAGCTCTCTCCCAACCATCAAAAGCAACTGCAACCAGTTGGCTTCATGGGAGATTTCCATTAAACAAGTTGTTCTAGAAAACAGAAAAAGGATAGCTACACAATCCCTTTTATGGGGCATTATGCTGATTCTTGTAAGAAGTATTATACAAGTAATAAGAGAAAAAAGAAAAGAAAATTGTAGGCTCATTTCATTCTTAAACATAGATTCAAAAATTCTAAATAAAATATTATCCAGTTGAATCCAACAGTGTAATAAGTACATCAGGGTCAAATAGAGTTTATTTCAGGAATACAAAGAATGTTTAAAATCTATCAATGCAATTTAACACATTAAAGGACTAAAGGAAAAAAAATCATATGATTACCTCTATAGAATGATAAAATTTCTATGAATTTAAAATACATGCATGCACAGAAAAAATATTTTTTGAAAAAATATATAATAGCTAGCACATACTGCTTACCATTTGAATAATTGTTCTAAATGCTTTCCTCATATTAACTCATTTAATCCTCACAAATATCTCATGTAGTATGTATTACTATTAGCTTCATTTTACATGAGGAAACTGAGGCACAACAACATTTAATAACTTGCCAAAGGTCACACAGGTTAAGTGGTAAGTGGTAGAGCTGAGACTGGAACTCAGGAAGCCTGGCTTTAGGAATTTTAACCACTCTGCTAAGTATCAAACATATGAGATTATATCCCTAAGGAAAAGAGGAAGGCAATAGTGTCAGAATAGGGATGCAGGAAAAATAAAGTGAAATAATATAAAATAATAATATAAATAATATAAAGGCTTCACATGCACATGCCATGGTGCCATGGATAGAGCAGTATGATTGACTCAACTCTTTACACCTAAACTACCCAAATCACCAACCAACCAACCAACCAACTGACTGACCGACCTAATAACCCTAGAAGTTTTTCTCCCATCAGAGTAGCCAGTAAGCCAGTGCTTTTACTTATTTTTTCTGTCTATCTCATGTTTCTGATTTTCATTTCTTCATCTCATCAACTATTTTACAGTTCTTTTTTGACCACAGTTTTACGTTACTTCGCTGTAAATATAATCTCCTACTCAAAATACAAACTGCAGAAAGGAGGCTTAACTAAGTAGCAGAACCTAGCCTTCTACCTGTCATCAGCCATGTGTAATGATCATTGCCACAAGCATGGCACATTGTTGAAGTATTTTCTGAAAAAAAATTTAAAAACGAGATTATATTCAATATATTTTAATAAGTGTATTTTACATTATTGTCATTCTCCTAGAATATGTAATCCATATGTGGTGTATGCAATGATTGTCAATTCTAGAACATTCCATCCCTCTACTTTTTTATGTTAAATAGGAGATTATTGTTTTGTATGATTTAAAGCTCTAAAATAGCATTTACAGCAACTACTTAGATAAGATAACACTCTATGAGTGTTATCTCAACTTCCTTTTTCATCTTCAGTGCTCCAGCTTGAGGAGGAGAAGCCCAGACGGCAGCACACATGCTAGGATCCATGCCCTTTTTGTCTCTCCCTCCACTGTTCTGTAGTGGCCTTTGTACTCCTTCTCTTTTAAAAGGACTGCCATCAGCCCTGGAGCCTGGAAAACAGAGTTCTGGGCTCTATTCCATCCCTTTGCACCAAAAGTTGTCTGACAGACAGTGACATTTTTCTCTATTGCTTTCATAATAAATAGGATATGTATTTCAACCACAGACGGCCACAGTAGGGGGGAAATAGAACATAATGAAAATTGTATGAAGCTGTGTGCTTCTTTGGCTGTTTGTTAACTGAAATGAGAATGATAAAATGCAGGAAATGAGGGAATGTCTGCCACAGACATAGCAGCGGGTGGCAGCGGTGATTTCTTCAAAGCTGGGGACTGGTTTCATGCCATTTCGAGCATTTTTTCTTTAAGGCTCTTCTGTCTTTCTCATGAGGAACCCAGACTACATGTGAGACAGTGGAAGTATTGCCTATAGAGGCAAAATGTTGTGCATCCATGTGCTAGCCTTTCTAAAGATAATTCTAAAAAATGTATTTAAGTACTCTTTGGAATTTATTTATTTTTTTTGTGAGGAAGATCAGCCTTGAGCTAACATCCATGCTAATCCTCCTCTTTGTGCTGAGGAAGACCGGCTCTGAGCTAACATCTATTGCCAATCCTCCTCCTTTTATTTTTGCCCCCAAAGCCCCAGTAGACAGTTGTATGTCATAGTTGCACATCCTTCTAGTTGCTGTATGTGGGACGTGGCCTCAGCATGGCCGGAGAAGTGGTGCATCGGTGCACGCCTGGGATCCGAACCAGGCCGCCAGTAGCAGAGCGTGTGCAATTAACTGCCAAGCCATGGGGACGGCCCAGTACTCTTTGGAATTAAACTGTACTATTAATTTTAAAACATAAGAGAAAATGTGTATGTGCTTAGAGGGTGGACGTATTTTTCATTTTGTTCATACTAACAGAAAATGATCATTTGAGTCTTTTGTTTTTTTAAGGTAGGGGGTGATTGTTTAAGAAATGCTTCTAGGGGCCGGCCTGGTGATGTAGCAGTTAAGTTTTTGCACTTCACTTTGGCAGCCCAGGGTTCACCAGTTCGGATCCTGGGCGTGGACCTACATACCACTCATCAAGCCATGCTGAGGAAAAAGAAAAAAAGAAAAAAAAAGAGAGAGAGATGCTTCTAAAAGAACCAAATAGCATCCAGGTTCGGTTCCTGGGCGCGAACCTACACCACTTGCTGGCGACCACGCTGTGGCGACAACCCACGTACAAAGCAGAGGAAGATTGGCATAGATGTTAGCTCAGCGCAAATCTTCCTCAAGCTAAAAGAGGAAGATTGGCAATAGATGTTAGCTCAGGGAGAATCTTCCTCAGAAACAAAAAAAATTATATCTGAATTTCACTGTATATGAGAGATGTGCGATTTAAACATGCATTCAGTAACATTTTTATAAATCGAAGTATATTTTGTTACTCTAAGAGAAGTTGATGCTCAAGGGGATGTTGTATATAGTTAATCCTTTTACTAATTTAGCTTTATTTGCATATTTCAACACATTAATATGGACGTTTGACCTGTACAGTAACAACAGCAGTTAGTAATGTTGATTTATGCTAGAATGGAAATTGTACTGACTTGACTTCTACTGCTGGTCTAACCACAAACTATCCTCATAATCTTGGATAAATTTACTTTGTTGGACTTGTTTCCTTATTTGTCAAATGACGATCTCAAAGTTCCTTGCTATGTCGACGTTAAATAGTTCTATGAGTCGGCTAAGCACTTCTGCTTTAGTGTCCAGTTGAGAGAATTTGTTCTGGGTGTGTCTCTCTCTTTGTATGAACCTTTCCAAACAGAGGGAACTGTAAAGCAGGCAGGAAGAACCAATTACAAAATCAAAGCACCAGTGGGTCCAATATGTCTCCCATTTCCTACCCTCACTCCTGTGTGACCAGATAGAGACACCATACTCCATTCAACCACAGCGCAGGGTGCCTCCTATGTAGCGGTAGTAGTGGAAGGTGCTGAAATGTAGTTTCTCTTTTTCTCTCCAAATGCCCCCAACACACAAGCACACACACGCAACTGCACACGATCTAAGCTTTTGTCTATATTCTCTGCCATGAACAGCATTTTCAGAAAGAAATATGACTTTCAGAGGTAGAGGTTCAGTTCTTTTTTTGAATCTAATCAGAACATGGATCTTGTTCTCTATCCAGAACATCGTTGCCATCACCATCAGAGGGTTTTCCTGGTAGGTGGTCCAAGTCTCAAATCTTATAGGCTTCAGTGATGGTTTTCAAATGCTGTTCATAGACCAGCTCTGGCTTCTGACAGAGATTTCACTGGTCCACAGTGAAATGAGAAAAACTTAAGGAAAACTAAAATTGTTCAATGTAAAGGATTGAACTTTTTTCTTAGATTATATCCTTCAAAACACTTAGATGTTAAAAATATTTTCTTCTCTTATAAAATGTTTAGTTCTCCCTCACCTTCTGCCCTTTGCTTACATCCCTAATCAGAACTCCTACGATGGTCCCTCTCCATAAGAAAAAAAGAACACCAAAAAAACTCCCCAAACCAAAAACGAAACCAAAACATTGGGTCCTGAAATCTAAGAGTTTGGAATTCACTTGCTACTATAGTAGCAAGCATTTCCTTCACAGAACTATTTCAGAGCAATAAATATTACAGCTTTGCTAATATGTTGAATGGTGTTCATGGTCTTCAACTTCTCATGGAGGAATAATTCTGTTACAGGTTGAAAAAGCTGTCCCATGTATTCTAAGGAAGGCACTGAATTCAGAATTAAAGACTGTTTTTTGCAAATGTTCCACTTGGTTTTTTACTGTAGCTTTCCCTTCGGGTGGTGGATTTGAAACTCTATGATAGTATGAAGTTAAGCCCAGGAAATGCTGACTGCTCTTAGATGAAATGGATTGGGAACTCGTCTAGGCTAGAACACTAGAGACTTCCAGCACACACGCACAGACATACACACTCGCATGCACAAATCCAGTTTCCAGGGTGAGTTAATGAAGCCCTCACTTGGGAGTGAGTCATCTGTCTGATACTCCTGGAGTCTGATCAATGCTCTTGTTGCTTAGCAGCTGCAGTACTCTTTGAACAGTACAGTGCAAGGTCACTCAGTAAAGTTTCATTATTCTTAGTGAAGGAAGCCTGCATTACAGATAACTGATGTAGGCAGATCTCTATTAATAGCAGTTGCTTTTCAGAATGAATAAAAACAAAAGGGAAAATGGTTCACCTGAGACTAATTAAAAATAGTAACATTAGCTACTGGAACACATTCAGAGAGAGTTAAAAAACTTTATGAGATCATTTTTTATAAGCTTCATCTTTTGTTGAGATGTAATAGTATAACTAAATAAAATTAGTATTTTTCTACTGAACTATAATAAATCATTAAGATTCTCAGGAACTATAATCTTTGTAAAGGTTAAATAAGTAATAAAAATGTAAGAGAAGAATAAGCATTTACTTATATGGGACAAACAATAGATGATGAATGATTTTTTTTTTAAACCAAGTGCATTTTTAGATCCAAATATATCATTTTAAGATTAGATTGCGGCTATATGAAAAACATGCTAAAATTACTGATGTTGAAAAATAATTTATTTAAAAGCAAAAAGAGAAGTAAAGATTAATAAGTGACCAGACATGCTATTGTCTTAGATTAAAAGACTCCATCATAATGATGTGAATCTTCTCAAAGTAATTTATAGTTTTAATGCAATTCCAATCAAAATCATGTCATGTTATGATAGAGTTTTTAAAATGGACCAGGAAGAATAAACTGGAGACAGTAGCCAAGATAATTTTGTAAAAAAGTAAAGAAGGAAGACTTTCTCTGCTGGGTATCAACATGTTCTAAAAAGCATACAATTACCAAAAGAGTGTGGTACTGGTGTTGGATATGACCTCAACTCTAGAACTGCATCTTAGTGTAAATGATCCAATACATAAAAAGGCAGCACTGGAAGTAGTGGAGAAAGGGGGCGACTATTTGATAAATACTAGGAGTTCAAATGGTCAACTTTTTGGAAAAAATGTTGGGTCTTCACCTTGTACTTCTCACTAAAATAAATTCTAGATAGATTAAAAAGTTAAAAATTAAATAAATAAACTATAAGATCACTCTCTATCCCCTTCCCTGTTCAGTTTTCCTTCATAGAACTGATCACTATTTGACATATATTTATTTGTTGACTCTTCTCTCTTTACTAGACATAAGCTCAAAAAAAGCAGAGCCTTTCTCTTTCTGCCTATTGATTTATCCTCAGCACCTAGAATAATCTGACACATAGGAGGCATTTAACACATATTTGTTGAGTGAATAAGTAAAAGCAATGAAAGGAAGCACAGGGGAAAGGAAGCTCCCTTTTAAACTCAATATATCTAACCTTGGAGTGATAATCAAGAAACAAATAAACAAACAAACCCAGGAATAATCCTTGCCCATTTCACCATTCTGAATAAGGCCTGCTCAGCCTGGGGCACCCTGTGCCTGGTAATGAAATGATGTATGTCTTTCCCTCTTCGTCTGGATTTCAAAGTTGTTGCCCTTTACAAAACCAACTGGGGTCCTGAAGCATAACAAACAAGAACTCACAGGCTTAATTCAGAGTAAAATCTGAAGCTTAATTTAGAACCCTCGGATTTTCAGTGTTATTTTGAAGTTGATAACTAAATAGATTTCTAATAAGTACTCTGTTACAGACTATGAAAAATACATGTGATGAACGCTTCATACATCAACATTATTGCCATTTTCAAGATCAACAGATGTCAACTTTTGCTTCTTTTTTATTTTTTAAATAGGCTTAAATCAGATTCATTGCAGAGAAGAGGGGGAAAAACATAGATTATCTATATATTTTTCCAAAATCAGTATTCACAAGTTTTATTTTACTGTTATACTCTCCTCAGCATGCCATTGTCTCCCACACCAAATTAGCCATGTCCACTGTATCCTCGTTCCCTCGTTAGAATGATCCTGTGTTTCCTGATGGAAGGGCATCATATTGTACCTACTTCCTTCGTGTCTCTGGTTTGACCTGAGTTTCTCATTTATGCATTAAAATTGCATGGTTGTAAGCACAGACAGCATGCAACACATGTCTAGCTTCTCAGAGGGCTTCTTTGCATGATTTGATAAAGCACTTTCAAAATAGCTGGAAGATGCTTAAAAATGTTGCAAGAGAAAATGTCATTCTCTCTTTTGGGTCATAAACTTGATTAGAGAGGAGAAGGAAATAAAAGTTGACCTACCGAGAGTGGGATCATATTCCCAGATGAACCGTTTGGTCAGAAATCTCACTACAAGAGCTGTGGAAAAAAGAGCAACATTTCAAAAAAATTTATTAATTTTCTTATAGTTCTTATCCTGGTAAGGAAAGAGAAATAGCCCAGACAACTATATGTGTTTTATATTTCTTGGCATATAAACCCATTACATTTACTTATGTTTATTCAAATACTTTCTCAATTTCATATTGTGGCCTAAGCACTGGTGTAAGGTTTTAATGAATTTGTGTATTAATCAATAGTTTAGATTTGTTCCTTTAGTCACAGGGTTAAAAACAAACAAACAATATCACAATGTGAAAATGCTCACATATAACATTTTTAGCAAAACAATGAATTCAGACATAAAGTGTCACAATACAGGTCTCTAAAATTTGAATATTGATAATGATTGATAAAGGTGAATTAAAAATATGATAATTTTTATAGATTACTAGCTGGAAATTTGTATTATAAAAATATTTAAAATTAAGGATTTTATTAGTGATTCATTAAAGCTCATCAAAAGTAATGTTCATGAAATACTTACGGTCAGGGTCATGACCTGGAACTGTGCTAAGCACTTCACGTGCAGGATCTCCTCAACCCTCACTTCATCCCCAAGGGGCGGATACTAGGATTGGTCCCATTTTTCAGATAAGGAAACTGAGGCTTTGAGACGGTAACTAATTTAACTGAGCTCACCTAGCTAATTAGTGGCTAAGTCAAGGATTTGAATCCAAGAAGTCTGTTTCCAAAGCCTGGAATTTATCCACTGTCCTAAACTGAATTTAAGGCGTCGGCCATCTGGATAATATTCAACTAGAAGATGGGTCGGAGAAAGACAAGCACTGAGGGATGTGGACTCTATTGTCCTTCACACTGGTGGAGACATACTGACCATTTTCTTATACTTGTATTATAGTTGAAAACAGTGGTTTTTAATCTTTTAAAAAAAATACTTTTTGGAGCGTAGTGTCACAGACACTTTAAAAATGGAATAAAAGATTTGGATCCCTTCCCTGGAAGAATGTATATACACAGTTTGGCATATAATTTCAGCAGGCTCACGAGCCCTCTGAATACCATTGATAGTCTTCTTGGGAACCCACTGACCCTAACTAAAGAATCAATGTCTACCATATGTTACAGTTTAAAGATATCTATTATTAGGGTATTTTTATTTTTACGGAAATGTCAGGGAGGTAGTAGTCTAAAGATACTGCTTGAAGAAATGACTTGTTTGTTGCAAGTTACTGTCATCATCTCCTTTGTCTATTGCCTCTGTTAAGATCAAAGGAGGTATACACCCCCTACCACAGGGTCTTATATGAGAGATCTCAGTGCAAATTGCAACAAGAACCTCATAAAACAGACCACAAGCATATGTGGCTTGGCTGGAGACTGAAAGTAGCAATGTTCTTTCTAATTACAGAGTGTGAGGCTGGATTTGAGCCAAAATATTTGCAGTGCCTAAAGTAGCAAGGCCACTGACCCTATAATACTTCCCACAGTGAGCGTACTTGTGGTTTTATCTGCAATTTTGAGAGTCTGTCACTGTTCATTCTCCTGAGACTGTCTTTTTTTTTTTTTTTTTGCATGTATGAAGTAGTAAACAGATATTTTTCTGTTTTTAACATAGAAGTGTTAGTAAACCTAATTGCCGGCAGTATTCGAAGAGTTTCATCTTCTGTTAGAATATGTAGTTTTAACTCTAAAGGTTACAACCTAGAAAAATTCATTTATCTGGCATCTTCAAGCAATGAGCTATTAAAATTAACAAAATTTGCTACATAAGTAATGTTTGAAGTACCCCCAATTCCAAGACCATTTAAACTTTAATCATTTCTCAAAGAAATCTTTCTAAAATGTATTAGACACTCCATTGCCTTTCAAAACCCTGTACACTAAACACAACTGAATCATTTTTAAATGTCTGGATCTTAATGAAGAACCTTGATTAGTACCCTGTGCAGTTAGAAGCTATAGAGTAGTTAAGGCACAACAGCTCTAGAGTGCCAGGGCTTTTGAATATTTTTAGTTTTTGAATATATGTATTCATACACACACATAAATAATTTTTTCTTCCCTCAAATACCATGGCTTTCTGTTTTTGCCACAGTCACTGAGACTATCTCTAATACCCATCTGAATATCTACTTTGTTACTTTTATCATTCCAAAGACTGATAAGCTATATTAACAAGCTTGCTAGAATTTTGTCTAATATTGGAGTAAATTAGCTCTGGGGTTCGATTCTAAGGAAGGGGTTCTATTACTATAGATATGATTCCTGTGCCCCTTTGAGATACCATGTTTGTTGTTGATGAGCCTGCTGACTTCTAGGTTACTGGCTCAGTTTCAGCCAGCCTCCCTCCAACAGGGCAGTCTTGCTGGGCTTAATCAATGAAATCAATCTAAACAATTTCAATATTCTTTTTTAAGAGACACACATCATTATTTGATGGTTATTTTAACAAAAGAATCACACATTTTTTAAAAAATTCAATCTTTAAAATGCAGTAAAAAAATCAAAAACTACTTTAAAAAATTGACATGTCATCTGTTCATCCTTTGAAGATGCGTTTTCATCTCTCTCACAGATTATTCATGGAAAAGACAAATGCATTTTCTATATTTTTAAGTTTTCAATAATATTTTAATTTAAAATTATTAGTCTAAAGAATGAAAATAATTTTACATGTGTACAAATGATATCTGTTAAAGGCTCTGTTGTTATTTAAATCATGTCTGAGATGCTTAGGTGACATTCACCGTTTATTGAGGTAATTATAAAACTTCACCAGTATTATTTAGCCCCACATTTTATTATAATTTTATAATGGGATATAATTTTCATGTGTGATATATCTTACCACTTCTCATCTACTCCATTACTGCCACTTTCGTCACATGGTTTCACCTGTTAATGACAATGTAATCACTTCCTCAGCACTGTTTCTACTTCATCTGCACCTCCAGAACCCCCTTAAACTACTCTCTACACAGCAGCCAGTGATTCTGCTAAAAAGTAAACCATCTCGTGTCACTTATTTTCCCCAAATTCTCTCATCTGACCTCATCTCATTGAATAAATATTTACTGTGTGCCTACTCTGTGCCAGGTTGTGTTCTAAGTGTTTGGAATAATGCAGTAAACAATTCAGACAAAGATCTCTGACCTTACAGAGCTTTTATATTCTACTAGGAGGAGACAGATAAAAATAAAAATAATAAATAAATTACATAGTATGTTCGAGATGATAAGTGCTATGGGATAAAAGATGCAGAGCAAGGTAAGAGGGAGTTAGCATTGGGAGATGAGGATGTGAGAGCTGTTATTTAAGACTGGGTGATCGGGATAATCCTCATTGAGAAGGTGATATAAGAAAGAGATGAGGGAAGATATCTGGAAGAAATAGTGTTCCAAAAAGAAGGAACAGTCAGTGCAAAGGCCCTAAAGTAGGAATGTGTGCTTGATATGCTCAAGAAACATTAAGCAGGCCAGTGTGGCTAAAGCAGAATGAGCACGAGTGGCTGTAGTAGGAGAGGAGGTCATTGCCTGCCACTCTCCCAGTCGTGCATTCCATAAATCATCTTCTACTACTACTACTAACACCACTAATAATAGTAACAATAAAAACAACTGAAATGCTTATTTATTATTATTATTATTTTACTTGATTCCTTCTTTAGAATGTATATTCCACGAGTGCATGGAATTTGTTTTGTCCATCACTGTTTTCTAGTGTCTGGAACAGTGTCTGGCACAGAGTAGACTAAAAAAATACTTGCTGAATAGATATAGAAATAGAAAAAGATATATCAATCCATGTCACAGCTCGCTCTTCTTAATAGTTAAATCATAGCCAGGCATTGAGAGAATAAGCACTAAAACTAACCCAAGAGAATTCACAAGAGAACCATGCTATATTTTTTTTCTTTTTTTTTTTTGTGAGGAAGATCAGCCCTGAGCTAACATCCATGCTAATCCTCCTCTTTTTGCTGAGGAAGACCGGCTCTGAGCTAACATCTATTGCCAATCCTCCTCCTTGTTTTCCCCAAAGCTCCAGTAGATAGTTGTACGTCATAGTTGCACATCCTCCCAGTTGCTGTATGTGGGACGCCGCCTCAGCATGGCCAGACAAGCAGTGCGTCGGTGCGTGCCCAGGATCTGAACCCTGGCGCACGCCCAACCGCCAAGCCACGGGGCCGGCCCCCCATGCTAAATTTCTATAGCTTCTTCTTAAAAGGTTTTATAAGGGGCCGGCCTGGTGGCATAGTGGTTCAGTTCACACACTCCATTTCGGCAGCCTGGGGTTCATGGGTTCAAATCCTGGGCACAGATCCACACACTGCTCATCAAGCCATGCTGTGGCGGCATCCCACATACAAAATAGAGGAAGATTGGCACAGATGTTAGCTCAGGGCCAATCTTCCTCACAAAAAAAAAATTATATAAATATATAATCTGAAATGTCTCATAATGGCTATTTTCTGATCCTTATTAAAATGGTTACTATAAAATTGATCTAATTTTCTTTTGAATACTCTGTCTTCTTTATCCCAACTATCCTGAGTAAAGGTTTCTTTTGAAGTAAAATGGTGGTACTGAAAATCTTTACTTCCATTAGGAGTCTGATACAAGGTCTTGTTTTTCCAGAAGTTTTAAGGTTTGACATATTTTATTGATTACAGTCCATTTTGAGGAAAACATATTGTCTAGTTACCCAACACTGCTTTTGTTACAAAAGAAAAGAATTGAAGGCTTGGTGAAAATAAAGCCTGAAATGTCTCTCGAAAAAAGTGACTTTCTAGACAAATGCTTCTGAGCACTCATGAGCTTCTTTTATTGCCTCAGCGTGGAGTACTGACACTATTCCTTTCATTCAGGAATCCATGTACTGACACATACACAAGGTAATCATCCTCATGACCCAATTGTGCTTCATCATGTTAATGTAGTTGCTTGTACGTTTCTTTAGGGTCTCTTTCAGGGTTTATTACAATTATTTTAGATATAATGAAGAGACAATTCTTATTTTGGGTGATCCATAAATATTTTCAGGCTGATTTCATTTTTCTTTTTTTTTTTTTTGGTGAGGAAGATTAGCCCCGAGCTAACATCTGTTGTCAATTCTTTTCTTTTTTGCTGAGGAAGATTGGCCCTGGGCTAACATCTGTGCCCATCTTCCTCTACTTTATATGTGGGAAGCCTGCCACACCATGGCTTGATAAATGGTGTATAGGTCCATGCCTGGGATCTGAACCTGCAAACCCCGGGCCACCGAAGTGGAGCATGCAAATTTAACCACTACACCACCAGGCCGGCCCCCAGGCTAATTTCTTTTTTAACTTTGTACTCTTGTAAGTCCAAATAAGCTAAAAACTAGTCAGCATATTAAGTAAGATGGAACTAACCCAGAGAAAATCAAAGAAAGAGGAAAAGAAAGACAAATTTACAATGCAATAGACTCATATTCACCATTCACCAGATGGTATTTCTACCTGCGGTAACTAGAGAAGCACCACCTCCTCTTCAAAGTCTTCTCCGGCCTTCCCAAACCATTGACCACTCTCTATGTGACTTGAAATTGTCTTTTGTTTCTTCTCTGTTAAAGAACATGTACAACTGTCTTGTAAATGTTCATTTTTATTCCCGTATGTTCTACAAATTGTGAATGATCTGAGGTCCGAGATTAGGCCTTGGTCATCTTTATCTCCAGTGGCTGGCGTACTGCCTGATACATGCTATGTGCTAAATAAATATTTGAGAAATGAATGAGGAAACAATTAAAATTTGGATAAATTATTTGGCTTCCATATTACTATTGTACTCAGGTCTGTCCTCTAGTCTGTTTTGATTATTTGAAAAACATGCTCTTTAAAGTGGAACTTCCACTGAGTATGTATCACCACCTCTCTCAGGTTCAATGCCTAGTCCAGATGTCCACTGAAAAGCCAACTGGTCAACCCACATTGCAAACCTGATTGACTGAGAAGAGCAGGCCCCCCCAGGCCTCTTCTCTTAGGCCAGAGCGGAACCACTGTCCCAGACCTTATAGTACTATCAGCCCTACGTTTAACTCCAGTCCTTCAGTGGTCAAAAAGCGTCAGAGAAGTAAAAATGAGCATACTGACAGATATGGAGGGAATTCTACACTAGATTTGTGGAGATAGTTTATTGATGAATAAATTAATTTCGTGTAACTAAGTATCCATTTATTAATCATATTAGCTGTTGGTTAAAGTGTATATACCTGTAGAAAATACCATTAGGTAGGTTTTAGTTATGTTTTAAATAAAAACACTAATGGGACTTCTGGGAAGCTAAATATTAAAAGAGGAGTTTGTACTGAATACTGACCTCAAGCTGACTTATTTCTCATAATCACTCTTAAAAATAGGAATTAATGTTCTTATTTTACACATAAGAAACCTGAACTGAAAAGTAAATAAACTTATCTATTTTACAGAGCAGTTAGGTGACAGAACTGAGATTGAATCCAGGTGTTTTTACTTTAAAACTCATGCTTCTTCCAATATTTAACACTTACCACTATATTTTAATATTTCTATGGATATGATTTAATTCTGAATGGTTGAAATTGTTTTCCATATGAGCATACATCATACAGAGAGGCATGCTTTGAAAAGTGCATTTTTGTTCATGACTAGACTTCTTCATCCTTAGCGGAGGGAATATCCATAACCAGAAAACATGGCAACACAGAAAGAGAATATGAATTTCAAGAAGCAAGAAGGAAACTTTGATATAAATAAGATTTTTTGGTTTTTTCTTGAAAAGGTCCTTAAGGATGCAGCCAAGGAGGAAAAACAAGTATATAATGATACAGATATAAAGTAGTATGCGATAAGCAACTGTTTCTTCACTAGTTTCTTCAGTCATTAACAAGTTCATTCTTTAAGCAACAAAAAATAGAATGTCCATTAGGAAAAATAAATAAATAGAAACCATTTAGGCAATGAGGAAGACAGCAAAGAAAATAAGATACAGTTCCTATTCTTAAGGAGTTGCGAGTTTGCACTTTTGCATGTTCCAGGAAAAATAAAAAGGTAAATGGGTAATTTAGAATATCTTCTCATTTAAGTCCTGTTATGATGCCTGGGTAAAAGAAGGAAGGCCAGATTGAGGTGAGTCTAACTGACGTTATTGCCTCAGAGGGAGAAAAACTTGTGTTTTCTGGAAGAGAAAATGTAATAGACAAAATCAGAGAAATATGTATAAAATGTCAATCTTATGGCTTCTTCTATTTCATCTTAGAAACAGCAAACCAGAGGGTTTACCTAAAATATAAGAGGAAGTTCAGTGTCATCTTCCCTCTCTCACATGGACTTCTATCATCCTCCTGTCAAATCAAGCCTCCAAATCAAATTTCCCCATTCCCCTATCCTCTAGGTCTAACTCTTCTGGTCCATGATACCTTATTCCTGGGTCTTTCCTCAACCACCAACCCCAAGTTCATTTTCTTCCATGTCCTCTCCTTTTATGACTACCCTAGCATCCTCCAAGAAGCATGGGCCATTGTGCCTCAAATCAAAGAGTGAACTATGGAGATTTCAGCACTGAGCCCTGGTCTAGCAGGCCATGTGGGGTCCAGGATAAAGTTTTGGCTTAACATCTGTCACTGATGGCTGAGACCAAGAATGTGCCAGTTTGGAATCTCAGGACTCCTAGTCGAAGAGGGTTAAAAGCCCTTTCTGAACTAGGGAGCTGGACTGAAAGGGAATGGAAATACGCTGGACTGAAACTGAGATGTTAAAAAAAAACCCAGAAAATTGTGTGATTTGAATTGTCAAATCTTAAGGAGAGGGGCTCAGAGCAAAGGTGTGTGCACAGAAATCAGATTTCAGATAGATTTAGTGATATCTAAATTTAATAATTTTCAAATGCTTATCCATTTCACTTGCTCATTAAATCTTTCTCTCCTCCCTACATAAATGAGTGTCACACACATTCATTTAATCAATAAATATTTATTGAGCACTGTGCTAGGCACCATAAAGCATGACTAAGAGGATTCCCTAGCAAGATACTAGAAATGATTTCCTATTAGAGGTAAACTGTGAACTGAGTCTTGGATGAGCTGAGGCTCACTAAATTAGGAAGAGCATTCCAAGCAAAGAGCATCCTGTTCAAAGGCCTACACATGGGAGATCCTGGCTCTGTTAGAAATCACATGTAGTTCAGGGTAGGCTGAGTGGTATGTGGGTGGAAATATGTGGGGGGGTAGGTTGTGAGATTCTTCGGAGCCCATACTAAGAAGGGGCTTATAAGTCACATTGAGGAGCATGGATTTTACTCTGAAGTCTATAGGCACACACAAGTGCTAAGTAGGGGGATGGCTCAATTTGATCTGGTTACCTATAGAAATTGTTCATTGATTAGATGTAGAGAGTGAGGGAGAGGGATTAGTCCATATATGGTCTGGGGGTAGCATTATTCTCTGAGGCAGAATATAATGGGGAAATGAGTTAAGAACAAGTGAGGTTGGACTTGAACATGTTGACCATGAGACATTAATAAAAATATCCACATGGAGAAGTACCATCTATTCATCTATCCACCATGCTCTATCCTTCTACGCATCCACCCATCTATTATACATTCAAAATATTTTTATTGAATGTCTATCATGTCCTAGGCACTACTAAGCAGCGCCCCATAGGCAGCTGACACCACAGCCTGAAGCTGGAGGGAATAATCATCGCCAGAGCGACACTTTCTGGTGATTGGTAAATGCAATAGATGTGATTAAATTGTCTCATGTAGACAGTTTAAAGTAAGAGAAAAATACTTAGCATAGAACTCTATAGTCAGCCTTATCTCATAGTGACCTTTCTTGCTTCCTGTGTTCTCCCCCAAATCAACTCCTCAAAATTTGTAGCTGAACTAAAAAAGTTAACAGATCAAGCCAGGGGACAAAAATTTTATATAGCTGTAGTTTCTGAAGCAGCCCTATCCCCCACACCTTACTTCACCTCCCCCCTTGCTCTATTCCCTGTGAAAGTCAAAATAAATTGACATAAAAAACCCTTAAGCCCAGTAAAAACATAGAAATTGAGCAATTTAATGGAAATTTAAAATTAATGCAACATAAAAGTGAATGTTTTATAATGCCAGAAGTTAAAATGAGAAGTAAATTATTTCCAGATGGAGGTCTAGGAATTGCTTTTAAATTATTGTGTTTGTTTAGGCCTGAAAATTTTGACTTGTCCTGCATTCTGACAAAAAGATCACTCTGAGAAAGAGTCATAGAATAAATGTCAGTTCTCTGCATAAGGAATTTCTTAAGGATAAATGGTGTAATCTCCAAGAAATATTTAGGGAAACACTTTTGTCTCTGAAAACCTAGACTGGGAGTCTAGCTTCAGCACATTCCAAGTCCTGAAAATTGGTAAAGTAAGGGTTAATTTGATACTGACAACTGGATTTTAGGATGACAAATGAGAATGGGAAAGATGGCACAACCACGACTTATATTTCCTAACATGTTTGATAGGGAATAGAGGTTAGATTAAAAAATTAATTTGTATTACCTAATAACAATAAATTATTTCTGAATTTAAATTGAAAGTAGAAATAAGAAGAATTAAACTTGGAATATGGTTATCAGCTGATTTGATTTTGTCTTTTCATTTGTATTTTGCAGATTAAAAAATCAAAAGCTATGGATTCTGTGCCTAAGAATTCAAACCAGTTCTCTACAAACTGGAAATTATTATTCATTTTAATTATAAGAGTGATGCTTAAGAAATAAATTACTAAATTTTCCAAACCAGAGTTTTTAATTGAATACTTTACAATTTGTTGTTATTTTTATTAAAAATAGTATTTCATACCAAGGCATCATATTTAAATAGAATTATCTGTATTATATTAAGCATTTTTCTAAATTTTCAAGGGAATTTGAGTATAAAATTCAGATTTTTGTTTTTTATGCTTTTTCTGGGAGAGGAAATACATATGGTGTTAATGTCTGAAGGTTTTTCCTGTGCTTATATTACTAGAGCACATAAAAGAAATTGGCAACTGGAAACATTTGGACTTTGTCAGGGCATAAAAGTGATTCAGAGAAGCATCCCAGGGAAGCAGAGGGATATCTTGTATAACCCCATTGAATGCCTTCTTTTTTAAGAACCAAGGATCTTACACGTTACCCTGCTCCATTCATTTCACTGCCTGCCTATCTGGGCACATATAGATTTAATAGGCTGTGGCTATGACTCTAGTCCAGGAGGGTTACCTCTAGCACTAGAGCATTTCCATTTGCAGCCCTATCATCACTGCACTGCTATCTTTATAGCCATTTTTTACATTAAAAAAAAAATGGAGACTTAAAAGATCACAGTGTGTATGAAGAACTAGAGCCTGGCAAAGTAAGACTGTGAGAGGAATTGTGGGATATTGGGCTGGAAAATTACCCACATTATGAAGAGCTTATAAGCCAAGCTGGGAAGTTTCTAATTATGCTTAAGAAGATAAGCCATTAAAGTATTATAAACACAAAAATGACATGATCATTTATTTGTTTTATAAAGGTTACTGCTGTTTCAGTGTCAAGACGAACTGAGGGGGTGCAGGTAAGGCTGGAGACAGGAGGACTAATTAAGGAGCCATTCCAGTACTACCAAAGGAGAAAAAAGCAAAAAGACAGAATGGCTGCTCATTCACTCACATCCGCTAGTAAATGTGTCAAGTCAAATTGGAATTCTACAGTATGTGGCCTTTTCAACCTGACTTCTTTCACTTAGCAGTATGCATTTAAGTTTCTTCCATGTTATGTCTTGGCTTGAGAGCTTATTTCTATTTATTGATGAACATTCCATTGTATGGATATACCACAGTTTGTTTTTCCAGCCACCAGTTGAAGAACATTTTGGATGCTTTCAGTTTTGGGCAATTATGTTTTAGCTACAAACATTTGCAGGAAGGTATTTATGTAGATGTAAGTTATCAGGTTGATTGGGTAAATATTTAGGAGCACAATTGCTGGATTATGGTAAGATCATGTTTAGCTTTAAAAGAAACTGCCAAACTGTTTTTCCAAAGTGGCTGCACCATTTTACATTTCCACCAGTAACAAATGAGAGTTTCTGTGGCTCTGAATCCGTGTCAGCATTTAGTATCGTCAATTTGTTTTGATTTGGGGGGGGGGGATTTTTTGCTATTCTAATAGGTGTGTATTGTTATCTCATTGTTGTTTTCTTTCAATTATCTCATGACAAATGATGTTGGGATTCTATTCATATGATTATTTGCCATCCTTATCTCTTCTTTGGTGAGATGTCTGTTCAGATATTTTGCCCATTTTTTAAAAATAGACTTTATTTTTTAGAGTAGTTTTAGGTGTTCTGCCTATTTATCCTTCCCTCCCTCATAACTCTTGGCAACAACTAATCTTTTTACTGTTTCCATAGTTTTGCCTTTTTCCAGAATGTCATATAGTTGAAATCATACACATATTATGTAGCCTTCTCAGATGATGTTTTTTACTTAGTAATATGCATTTAAGGTTCTACCATGTCTTTCCATGGATTTATGGATCATTTCTTTTTAGCACTGAACAATATTCCATTGTTCAGATATGCCACAGTTTATTTATCCATTCAGCTACTTAAGGACATCTTGGTTGCTTCTAAGTTTTGGCAATTATTAGTAAAGCTGCTATAAACATTCATGTGAAGGTTTTTGTATTGACATAACTTTTCAAGCCATATGGGAAAATACCAAGGAGTGTGATTGCTGGGTTGTATTGTAAGAGTATGTTTAGTTTTGTAAGAAACCATCAACTGTCTTCCAAAGTGGCTATAAAATTTTTCATTCCCACAAGCAATGAATGAGAGTTCCTGCTGCTCCACACTCTTGCCAGCATTTTGTGTTGTCACTGTTTTGATTTTGGCCATTCTAATAGATGTGTAATGGTATCTCATTGTTGTTTTCATTTTTAACTATGTAATGACATATGAGGTGTAGCATCTTTTTACATACTTATTTGGCATCTATATATCTTCTTTGCTGAAGTATCTGTTCAGATCTTTTGCCCAATTTTAAACTGGGTTGTTTGTTTTCTCATTTTTGAGTTTTAAGAGTTTTTTGTATACTCTGGATAATAGTCCTTTATCAAAATGTCTTTTGCTAATATTTTCTCCTAGTTTATGGCTTGTCTTCTCACACTCTTAACAGTGTCTTTTGTAGATAAGAAGTTTTTATTTTTGAAGAAGTTCAGTTTATCAATTATTTCTTTCTTGGATCCTGCCTTTGGTGTTGTATATAAAAAGTCATTGTCATCCGCAAGATCACCTAGATTTTCTCCTATGTTATCTTCTGGGAGTTTTACAGTTTTATGTTTTATATTTCGGTCTATGATCTATTTTGACTTAATTTTCATAAAGGGTATAAGGTCTATATCTAGATTCATTTTTTTGCACGTGGATGTCCAGTTGTTTCAGCACCACTTGTTGAAAAGACTCTCTTTGCTCCATTGTATTGCCTTTGCTCCTTTGTCAAAAATAGTTGACATTATTTATGTGGGTCTATTTTGGGTCTCTCTATGCTGTTCCACTGATCTGTCTATTCTTTTGCCAATACCACACTGTCTTGATTACTGTAGCTTATAGTAAATCTTGAAGTCAAGTACTTCAGTCCTCCAACTTTGTTCTTCTATTTCAATGTTGTATTGGCTATTCTGGGTCTTTTGCCCCTCCATGTAAACTTTAGGATCAGTTTCTCTATAGCCACAAAATAACTTGCTGCAATTTTGATTGGGGTTGCGTTGAATCTACAGGTCAAGTTGGGAAGAACTGTCATCTTGACAATATTGAGTCTTCCTATCCATGAACATGGAATTTATTTAGCTCTTTGATTTATTTTATCAGTTTTGTAGTTTTCCTTATATACGTCTTATACATATTTTGTTAGATTTATACCGAAGTATTTCATTTTCAGGTGCTAATAAAAATGCTATTGTGCTTTTAGTCTTGAATCCTACTTGTTCATTGCTGGTACATAGGAAAGCAATTGACTTTTGTATACTAACCTTGTATCCTGTAACCTTGCTGTAATCATTTATTAGATCCAGAAGATTTTTTTGTCTATTCTTTTGGATTTTCTACATAGATGATGATGTCGTTGTGAACAGACAGTTCTATCTATTTCTTTCTGTTCTGTACACCTTCTATTTTCTTTTCTCGTCTTATTGCATGACGTAGGACATCCAGTGCAATGTTGAAAAGGAGTGGTGAAAGGGTCATCCTTTTCTTGTTCCTGATCTTAGCAGGGAAACTTCTAGTTTCTCACATTGATTATAATGTTAGCTATAGGGTTTTTGTTGATGTTCTTTATCAAGTTGAGGAAGTCCCTCTCTATTCCTATTTTGCCTAGAGTTTTCATCATGAATGGGTGTTGGATTTTGTCAAATGCTTTTTTTTGCATCTATTATTATGATCATGTGATTTTTCTTCTCTTGCTTGTTCATGTGATAGAATGAATATATTAATTGATTTTTGAATGTTGACCTAGCCTTGCAAACTTGGGATAAATACCACTTGGTTGTGGTATATAATTATTTCTATACATTGTTGGATTTGGTTTTCTAATATTACTTTTAACCTGTGTCTTTAAAGTTGTTGGGGTTTTTTTTGTAGACAACATATGATTGGTTTTGTTTTTTTAATCCACTCTGACAATCTCTTTTAATTGGTGTGTGGAGATCATTCACCTTTAAAGTGATTATTGGTATAGTTGAATTAATATCTAACATGTTTCTAATCATTTTCTATTTGTTGCAATTATTGTTTCTTTTTTCTCCTTCTCTCTTTCTCTGGGTTCTCGGGATTTGACTGCGCATTTTATATGATTCTATTTTTGCTCCTCTCTTAGCATATCAATTATATTTCTTTTTAAGAAGAATTTAGTGGCTGTTCTAGAGTTTGCAATATAAATTTACAACTAAGTCCCCTTTAAAATAATACTATACTGCTTCACAGCTAGTGCAAGTTACTTTATAACAGGATATTCTCAATTCCTCTCTTCCATCTTTTATAACATTACTGTCATTCATTTCACTTATCCATGTGCCATAATCACCCACTACATGGTTAATATTATTACTTTAAACAATAGTTATCTATTAGATCAGTTAAGAATAAGCAACATAAAAAAATGTATTTTACCTTCATTTATTCCTTCTCTAATGCTTTTACTTTTTTTATGTAAATCTGAGTTTCTGACCTGTCTCATTTTTTTCTTCAGGAAGAACTTCTTTGAACATTTCTAGCAGGGCAGCTCTGCTAGTGATGAATTCTGTCAGTTTTTCTTTGTCTGAGAAAATCTTTTTTGAAGGATAATTTCACTTGATATAAAATTCTAGGTTGGTGATTTTTTCTTTCAACACTTTAAATATTTCACTACACTCTCTTCTTGCTTGGTTTCTGATGAGAAGTCCACTGTATAATTCTTATACTTGCCCCTGTGTGGGTAAAATGACCACACCCCACCCCCAGCTTCTTTCAAGATATTCTCTTTGTCTGTTTTTTTGCAGTTTGAATATGATATGCCCAAGTAGATTTTTTGGTATTAATCTTCTTAGTGTTCTCTGAGCTCTTTGGAACTACGGTTTTGGTGTCTGTCATTAGTTTTGGAATATTCTTAGTCACTATTATCTCAAATATTTCTTCTGCTCCATTCTCTTTCTTTTCATTATGGTATTCCAACTATGTGTATTTTATACCTTTTAGAATCATCCTACAATTCTTGGATAGTCTGTGTTTTTATTTTTCACTCTTTTTCCCTTCACATTTCAGTTTGGGAAGTTTCTATTGACATATTTTCAAGCTTACTGATTCTTTCCTCAGCTGTGTCCAGTCTACTGATGAGCCCATCAAAAGCATTCTTCATTTTTCTTACAATGTTTTTGATTTCTAGCATATCCTTTTGATTCTTTCATCAAGTTTCCATCTCTCTGCTTACATTACCCATCTATTCTTGCATGTTGTCTACTTTTCCAACTAGAGATCAGTTCATAGTTCCATTAGCTCCTGTCCAGGTAAGCTAATTTTGGCTATGATTTTCTGTGTTCTTGTGTCTCTCTCCAGATTTCAGGATGTAGTGGATTGCACAGAAACTTCCATTTTTTCATTGGTCCAAGAAAAGTAATGATTCAATTTGTTCAGCTCTTTTCTGGTTGTAAGCACAGGAGCGATGATTTAGAAGCTCCTTACATCTCAGGGCTGAAATTGGAAGGTTGTCCAGCTTTTGTACAGGATAAGTAGGTTCCAGAGCTCTCTCACCCTGTTGTTTTTTCTGCCTCCTCAATCTTCTCTCACTCTTCTTTCAGCTCAGCCGTGTGTTATATATATTCTAGCTTTTTGTGTGTGTGTGTGAGGAAGATCAGCCCTGAGCTAACATCTGTGCTAATCCTCCTCTTTTTGCTGAGGAAGACCGGCTCTGAGCTAACATCTATTGCCAATCCTCCTCCTTTTTTTTCACCAAAGGCCCAGTAGATAGTTGTATGTCATAGCTGCACATCCTTCTAGTTGCTATATGTGGGACACGGCCTCAGCATGGCTGGACAAGCGGTGCATCGGTGCGTGCCCGGGATCCGAACCCGGGCTGCCAGTAGCGGAGCACACGCACTTAACTGCTAAGCCATGGGGCCGGCCCTACTCTAGCATTTTTTAAGTATGGAATGCAAAGACAGATTTCCCTGACCTACATTGGCACCACAGGGCTGGAAACAGAACTCAACTTACAAATATTTAAATTTCACCATTATTCCTATTTAGTTTATTCCTAACTTTTTCAAGTTACTCATTCACAAACTTTACAGATTGTACATGAATATATAGTTGGTATATATATATATATATATGTATATATAGTCACAAACTCTTTATTATCCTCTGTTAACCAATAAAAATGTGTCAAAATTTTTTCATACACTCATAATCTTACATGTGTTATCGTTTAGCCTTAATAATCTCAGAGCCACTGCTTTATTCAAATTAGAAAGTTACACTTCAGATCCACTTTGCTAATCTTACTTTCTTTTTGACACAAATGATGTAAACATATTCTCTTGCCAGCAATTTCTCTAAAAGTAAATTGTCAGACAAAACCAAGATCTAACAGCTAGAAATTTATGGACACAGAACAATGTTTCCATATAGCTCACTAGAGTATTTTATAAGAAGATTTCACTGTACTTCATTTGGTTTGCTCCCTTTGTTCTGAAATAAATTAATTTCAAAAGCTTACCAAATCATTGTCATGTTCATTTATTTATTATATACATGATCCTAATATGAATGTATGGCTGATATGGCTCAGATGGCGTGATTTGAGCGTCAATTATGGATTATTTGCTGGTGATTGATCAAGTGGTCTCTTTTATATTTTGTTTTTTCTAGCATTTTCTCTGGATAATAACAATATTTTGAGTCTCAAGGGGGAGAGAAGAGAAGGAGGATGGGAGAGAAGAAATAAGAAATGTAATACCAGTCCCTTTCATTAAAGTTAAATTGCCTAAAAAACACACTGGCATATTTTTGTACACACTTTCTGAAACTTTATTGTCATCTGTTATGTTTTCACTTTGAAATAATTGGCACAAATCTTGATGCATACATTGGCAAAAGCACACAACTTAACCAACCCTCTTCTAGCTGTTCCAAACCCATTCTTCAAGGTGTGGGGTAGAAAAACAATCTGCACCATAGTGGGGAGTACATCTGGATACAGACAGAATAGAACCTCACAGAACCCTAGTTTCAAATCCAACAGATTTGGCTCAATGATCTTCTTTAGTACATGCTGTCTAAAGCTTTGCTGGGGGCTCTGGGGGGATGGTATATTAAAGTGGTAGGTCATGTTGGTAACTATTACCAAATGCAATTACCCTATATATATCTACCACAATGTGCTTAAGCCCACTAAAGAATAATGCAACAGTAATTAATGGTTCCTTCCATAGAAAATCTCAGAACGAAGAAAAAAACTATAGAAAAGATATATAATTTTTTTTTCCCTGTGAGTTTTCGAGTTCAAGACAAATGCTCATAGGTTTAACCCATTTCATTCATGCATGCAACAAATTGTTACTAATAACATGTGCATGGCACTGAACTGGTTGCTGAGTAACAAGACTGCCCCTGAGTTTGTTTGCTCATTCATTCATTTAATATTTATTAAGCAACTACAATGTGCCAGGTTCCTTTAGGACCTAGAGAGATGAAGAAACAGGCCAAAGTCTCATCCCTCAAGCTTTATGGTCCTCAGATTCCAGGACAGGAAGACAGATATTAAGTAAAATACAAATAAATAAATAGTGTGTTATATGGTGATACGTGCTATGGAGAAAAGTAAAGCAGAGAAAACAAAGAGGAGTGGAGGGGTTGGAATTGGGTACTCTTTTAAAAAGAGTGATCAAGGAAGGCTTCACTCATAAGATGCCATCTTGACAGAGACCCAAAGTAGGTAATGGAATGAGCCATCTAAATATCTGGGGAAAGAATGTTCCAGGCAGAAGGAAGAGTAATTGCAAAGGCCCTGAGGCAGAAATGCACTTGGCATGTGTAAGCAACAGGAGGCAGCCAATGTGACTAGGGTAGAAAGAACAAAGAGTGGAAGGAGAGGAGTGAAGTGAAGTGAAGGGCAGGGAGGAGGTCATGCAGAGCCAGTAGGTGAGTGTAAGAATGTTGATTTGAGGCAGAGAAACATCAGACTGTTATGAGAAAAGAAGCTATGTGATCTGATTGCTCTGTAGGTAATAGACTATGAGGGGTCAGGCAAGGGAAGAAGTAAGGAGAGCAGTGAGGAGGTTATTGTGATAACTGGGATCACGGCAGCCTGGACCAGGGAGGAGCAGTGGAGGTGGTGGGAATAGATTTGCTTTTGGACTGGCTGTGGAATGTGAGAGGAAAAGAGGAGTGAAGGATGATTCCAAGGTTTATGGCCTAAGAAACTGGACAGATGAAGTTTCGTGAGATGAGGAAAGACTGTGGGTGGGGAAAATTTTAGAGGAAAGATCAGGAGTCAGTTTTGGACAAGACAAGTTCGTGATATCCTTTAGACATGCAATGGAGGTTTTAAGAGGCAGTGGGATGCAAGAGTGTGGACTTGAGGGCAGAAATCCAGGCTGGAGATGCAAATTGGTAAATATGTCAGTATAAAGATGGTATTTAAAGACACAACACTGGATGAGGTCGCCTGAAGACAGTAAATATATAGGAGCACCCTGAACTCTGGGGCACCTCTAACCTTTAGCAGTTGGATTGATGAGGTGAAAATCAGTGAAGGTGACTGGGAAAGTGAAGTAGGAGGAAAACCAGGAGAGTTTAGAATCCCGGAAGCTATGCAAAGAAAGTTTTTTATGGAGGAGGGATCGATTTCAATTGTTTCAAATGTTGCAAATAAGTAAGAGGAGGACTGACAACTGGATTTAGCTGTGTGAAATCACTGGCGATGGCGTGGTATGGATTACAGCTTGACCAGAGTGGGCTCAAGAGAATATGCAGGAGAGGAAATCGAGAAGTAAATCTAGGCTTTTAAGCTATTATCAAATGATTCTGTATCACATAACAATTCATGGCCTTGTACTCATTTTAAACATTTATCAGTCATCATTTTGTTTGAACATACCACTGTGGATCACACAAATTTAACAATATATTCAGCTACTATTTAGTAGTGTACCAAATATAATTCACATGTGCAATGCTATAGAAAAAAGACTAGAACAAAATGACAGAAAGTTTTAAAATGAGAGTGGGGGATAATGTGGTAAAGCATTTACTTAAGTGTTTTTTTTCTAGCAGGAAATGTCTTAGATTTTTCCCCATTTTCTTTTCCCTTTTAAACTAGACCTTGACCTCCACTCCCTCAAGAGAAGGTAAGCCAGAGCACAAATACAAAGAGAAACCAGATATTTATTCCTAGATTTTAGCATTCCAGAGGCCAAGATTTTCACATTAACAATTAGATTCCAGAGGCCAAGATTTGGCATTAACAATTAGCCAGAACCCCTGTCTACCCCCATCTCCTAAACACCCCCATCCTCAGATGCCTGCGATAAACACTCTTTCTAGACTAGGAAAAGAGAGAACAGTCAGATAGAAAGGCAAGTGAGAGAAATTTTGATGTGGACCTATATTCTCTCCCTGTTAGGCTGTGCCAGTGAGGTGAGGTTGGGGAAGAAGCAAGCAGCAGGAGTATCTCTAGTTGGGTTTAGAGGGTTTAGAACAAGGGGGGACCTCTCCTCCATAGCCTGTCTTGGCCCTGAGAGCCCTCACCAAATCCCCTCTGGCTAAAGAGGAACAATAGGGGCAGCTCACAGGATGACCAGGCAGATGGATCTCAAAGAAGGTCACCGAGAAACTGTCCAAACAGGACCCAGGGCACATCCAAAAGCTTGCTTTATGCCTCAGAAAGTGCCACAGGTGTGTCATCAAAAGCCAGTGGACCTGAGCATGTCCTATAGTCTGACAAGGGGATTTCAACGGCAGATGCGCTCAAGTTCATCAGTGGATGGCAGCACAGAAGGATGGCTGTGCCTGAATACCAATGCCAGCAGACACCCGCAGGGACAAATGGTGAAGAACTTCTAATGCTCAGGGTAAGCCTGCATATGTTATATCTCACACCAGTGAGCAGAGAGATGGCAGCAAAGCCATATAGTGGCTGAACTGACCATAAGTCCACTAAGAAAAATATGAAGTTTTGGACTAAACTCACATAAAATTGACTATTTTAAGTTTCACGTCAGGACACAGAATGAGACTTGAGATTGAAATTAGGTTATGTTAGAGAAATTTACACCAGTTACATGAGCCCACAAGTGCATAGAAAATGTGTTTACAAGCTCTTTGGGAGAAGTTGTGGTACAGGAAAAAGACAATCCACTGTGCTTGGAATGACAAAAACTAGGTTTGAATCCCAGCTCTTACTTTCCTAAGAATCTCAAGCAAGGTAGTTATGCTCTCTGAGCTCCGGTGCCCTTATTTGTAAAATGAGGACAAGTAAACGTACCTCAAAAGGCTGTTGTGATTAGCAAATGCCATAATATATGCAAAAGTGTTTTATAAACTCTAAATGTTCCAGAATAAAGGGTAAAGAAACTGACACCAGGTGCTGCAATGTACCAGGCTCCTTGTATTATGGTAAATATTATATATATTTTATACTATATTTTTATATTTAATATAGAATATACAGTAACTATATTATGTTATATTCCTGGTTTGTCTGGGATAGCCTTATCTCACTGCTATTGTCATGGCGTAATTTTTAATACTGCCCCTTTCACTCTCAAAAGCGCTTTTGGTTTAGTTGGTAAATTACATGGTCACCCTATATATACTTCCCATACAATATCTTTGCAAGGTAAAGTAGGTATTTTTATTCTCTTTTCCTAGGTGAGGTTTAAGTGGCTTGAGTCATTTACCTATCTCTCACACAGCTAGTTATGCCCCTTTATCAGAAATCAAATCTAGGTCTGCCCACTTGAAAGGTCAGGCTGTTCTATCTACTGTACCATTGTGTAACATACAATATTACTCTTCCGATTTGCATTGGAACCATGTGTGTGTCAATGGAAGCACTTTGAGGCACAGAGGATGAGACCCATTTAGATTGACAGCAGCAAGTCTAGAGCAGAGTGAAGGCTAATCCTTGAATTCGTGATCAGGCAGCCTCCCAAATCCTGTTTACCTTTAGTGATTTGGCCTCTTCGGTGGATTGGCAAGCAGTTCAAAAGCATGCAGATTAGCTTGAAGCAAATCAACTTAGAAAGATCACATTAACATCCCCTCTTTCAGTTTTATTTCTATTTGGGTGTTAGCCAAATATACTTAAAAGAAAAGTCTACATCTCCCTCAAATCTGCCTTTTCCTTGGCATTCTAAAGCTTTTAATTGTGCCTTGCTTGTAAATCTAATTTAGTGAAACCTAAAAAAAAAACAAACAAAAAAAACGCTATGTTTGCTTCATTTAAGCCTGGAGTAAAGGTTCATGCCAGATCTCATCTTAACAAAATGAATTCACTATCCTCTGGTAAACATTGGATGAAAGTGATAATTATACTGGTGATCAGAAAGACTCTCTGGCTTTGGTTTACAGAATTATGTGAACTTAAATTAATATTATAAATCAAAAAGATTAAAATCTGGGTCTGAAAATGAATACTATTCGTAGTGTAAAATTTGCTCTAAGCAAAAAATGCATTTTGTACCATTCTTTAGCTAACACTGTGTCTTTACAAGCCAAATGAGATGGATATTTGGGGGAACGGTCTTTAGTTAATTCAGGCTGAAATAATCTGAATAAAGATGGAGGAAAAGTGCAATCATTTTATAACTGTAATTATTCAGACATATTTATTTTTCAGAATAGTGAGGGCATAAATTATAATCCTCTTGTACTGACAAAAGATGGGGGAAACTGAAACTTTGTTTTGAAATACACGTACATGTAGAACCTGCTTCTGAAATTATGACCACCGACCCAGATCACCTCTATCAAAATGTGTTGAACTATTTAGGAACATTTCAACATCAAACAAAATATTTCCCCAGAATGATTAACCGAAGACAAGATCTGAATGCATTAGAAGGTAGATTGTGAAAAATACATGTATTAAGATGCTGAACAAAAAAACAGAGACCACTGAATTGTTTTCTTCTTGAGAAAATGTATGTTTATAAAATTGGGGCCAATCTTTCTACCATTTCTATAGGATCAAAAATACATCTCAGGAATTGGACATCTAAGAGTCTTGACGGAGAAAAGGAATAGGTGCACACGAAACATGTCAAACATACATGTAAACTACATCAGATTCCCTCAGAATAACATGAAGGAGTGTCTGGATCTGGGATCTCCACTTACAGAGAGAGTGGTTAGTCAGATCCAAGAAAACAGCGCAAAAGGTAAAAGCAGGCTGACAGCCCAGGGAGTGAGTACAACACATTCTTAGATAATGCGAACTGAGGAAAAAGCCAGGGGGAGAAGTTTCCAGAACAAGGCTACTGGTGCAATGAAGACAAATTGTAAGTGAATTGTAGGTAATGAAGACATCCAGAAGGCTAGGCCTTCGTGGGGACTTTAGGGGATTTTCAGAAGGACCATTGGAAATGCTAATTAGAATAAAACAAGAAGTGAATAAAGAATGTAGATATGAAAAAAAAAAAGACCTAAAAAACAAACAGCAAATGAAGGAGAATGCCAGTCCTGGTCTGCTCTAGTGAGCCTCCTGTTTCTAAAAGAATGTGGAGTTGAGTCCTGCAAGAATCAAACTTAAAGACCCTGGAAAAGTGTTTCTGTACATGTCAGCACAAGCAACTTTAATTATTTTATCAATTATTTTAATTTTTAAATTATTTTAATTCATTATTAAGGAATAAACTTTATGTGAGATGACTTGATAAATCAGCCATTGATATCAAGGGCAGAAGCACTGAGAGAACATGAAGTGAATTAGAAAAGGTCACTTTTATTAAAACTACCCATTCCATAGGCATTTAGAGATTTTTTTTTTATACTCATATATTCCAGCTCCAATATTAATGTGTCTATTTAGTAGTAAATTTTGTCTCTACATGAACATCAATCCTTTGGACACTGGTTCCGTTAAATTCATTAGCAGTCCTTTCACCGTTAGTGATGTCTCTGATAGTGACTGAGAAAAACAGGGCTGTGTTTATTTATTCTTCCCTAAAATCAAGAAAATTTTCACCTGTTATTTGATTACTGCATCTCAGGCTTCCCTTATGTAAGCTGAATTTTGATACTTTATGCTTAGCATTTAAAGAAATGTTAAAATGTATGTATAATTATATTTAAAGCAACAAATATGTATCCATACCTACTATAGAAAAAGAAAACACCATGCTAGGGCCGGCCCCATGGCTTAGCGGTTAAGTGCGTGTGCTCCACTACTGGCGGCCCGGGTTTGGAACCCTGGGCGGCAACCGACGCACAGCTTGTCCGGCCATGCTGAGGCCGCGTCCCACATACAGCAACTAGAAGGATGTGCAACTATGACATACAACTATCTACTGGGGCTTTGGGAAAGAAAAAAAAAAGGAGGAGGATTGGCAATAGATGTTAGCTCAGAGCCAGTCTTCCTCAGCAAAAAGAGGATGATTAGCATGGATGTTAGCTCAGGGCTGATCTTCCTCACAAAACAAACAAACAAACAAAAAAAACAGAAAATACCATGCTAGGCTCTGTTTGTCGGGGAGGGGGATGAAATATAGAAGCACAAGACAGAACCATCCTTCAGGGCTTTGCAGTTCCGATGGGGAGACAGATGTTCACTAATAATAGTACACCACAGAATGTGACCTGTTACATATTGCAGGAGCAGAGTGCTACTCTATAGAAGAGTTTGTAAGATTTAACTTTAAGGGGGGAATTCCACTTTTAGTAATTTATCCCAAAATATCGACTGCACAAATGCAGAAAGATGTATGTACCTGGATGATTCCTCTGTCAGTAATTAGCCTATCTGGACTGAAAAATTAGCCATCTGCTTGATTGAGCCAACATGCCAGTCACTCTGATACTGGATTGGAGAAACAGAAAACAAAATACTTAAAAGAAAGCACGTGTACATAAAATGATACCTAAAGTCAGCCTATAGACCCTCACTATCCCCTTTTGTGCCTGTGACAGACATTACTAATTGATCATGGCATACTTTCCTCAGTGCTCTCACCATGGCCCTAGAATCTTTCCTTCTTGACACATCGTTCCTGAGAGTTGCTCCCAACTGAGTGAGCTGACACGAGCTGAGTGCATTTTATTACCCAGGATGTAGGCACTCATTGCATCCTGTGCTCCTTGGATCTGTGAAAATCCTTGGGGCCTGCCAGGAGCAGGCAGAGCAGGGGGAGATCCAAGGTTTCTCATTTTGCTTCTACTACAGCAGCTCCTCTAACATTTTGCACATCAGAATAAGATTTCTTTTGAGCAATAGATTTGCTACTAAGAATTTGAAAACCATTAAGACTTTCTAATGTGGACCTTTTCTTTCTACAATCTTCCTAAGTGATAATGACAAGATCCCTGATAGTGAACAGCTTGTTCCGTGTGGACACACACAGTTCATGGATCACTATATAATGATGACTATATAATACACTTCCAAGCACACAGCAAGCAAACTATCTATGCTGTTCATGAACTACTTTGCCATAAATACCACATCCTTGCTTACTCTTGATTTTATCCTTTTAAATTTAAATTTATTGATATTTCATTCATATTATGGTATTTAACTATGTTAAAAATGAGTCATTTCTATTGTATAAGTAAATTTAAACTCAAGTGCTTCACAGGAGCAAATAATTATTAACTGGTTTTATTTTTAAAATCCAAAAATTATTGAGATCAAACTATGTCTTTTGTTCTAAGGTGTTTTAAAAATAAAAAATGGCCTCTAATTCTCTTTTATAGGCTAAAAGTTAACTCTCTATGGAGTACAAGCTGGTACAACTATTTTGGAACATTACATGGCAATAAATACTAAAGCTAAAAATACACTTATCCTATGACCCAGCAATTCCACTCCTACGGGTTTACCCAATGGAAAGGCATCCATATATTCACCAAAAGTCACATACAAGTATTATCAATATTCATAACAGTCTCAAACTGGAAGCCTCCCAAATGTCCAAGAGTCAAATGGATACATTGTGATATGTCAATCAAACACTGCACAGTAACAAAGATGAATGAACAACTTGGATAAATCTTGAAAACACAACTAAGTTAAAGTCAGACTTTGTATACTTCTTTGTATATCAAGTTCAAAAACAGGCAAATCAATCTATGCACTGGAAGTGAACTTAGTGATTACCACTGGAGGCCTTAGTGACTGGATGCAGGCACGGGGGACTTTTGAGGGTCTGGTAAAATTGTGTTGCTGATTTCTTAGGTACTTTTCATTTGTGAAAATTTTACAGCTTTAAACATGACCTGTACACTTTTCTATATGTGTCTTATACTTCAATAAAAATTAAAGAAACAAACTAACAGTTAACCTACCATGTCTGAAAGAAGGTAGTGAGCTCAAACTTTATAGACAGTCAGATCTGGGCTAGGATTTAGGTTCTATGGGGCAACTTGCCATGTGACTTGGACAAGTTACTGATGTTCTCTGTTTCATTTTCCTTATCTGAAACAGGAATGAGAATACCTAACTCATAGCATTGTTAAATCCTCATAGGATGGTTAATAACTCATAGGAGGGTTAAATAGCACAATGAATACAAAGAACTTAGTATAATGTCTAATATGTCATCGTAATATATTAATAATAACAGCTAACATTTATAGAGTGCTTCCCATGTACCCAGCTCTGTTCCAGGGACTTAATTTTTTCCTAAATCCTATGGGGCAGGGCTTTTATTTGTGAAATGACGAAGCTGCAGCACAGACTTTAAATTACTCATCCAAGATCACACAGCCATCGGGGGAAAAGCCAGAATTAAACTTCAATCAGGCTGCATACTTAACCACTGCATTATCTTGTGTAATAAGGACCTAATAAATGGTAGCTATTACTATTACAAGAACAAATCCTGGCAGAGATATAGGAGGTTATAGGGAAGAATTGAGTGTGGGCTGAATTGCCATTCTCCAGGAGGCAAATGGCAACTGTGGGGTTAGGCTTTGAAATTCTGTGTTAAACAAATGGCTGCTATTATTATTATGCATTTACCACACTTAATCTGACACAGAAAATGAAAGTACATAAATGCAATATTATTGTTGCACTTTATAAACAGAGAAAACAGCTGTGTGGAAGGTTAATGACATGTTCACCCTTAGTCCATTAGAGCCCACTCCCTTATGATAAACTGCAGAGAAACAATCTACCTTGGTAGGCTATATCTAAAATCAGTCTTGGCTTTGGTGAAACTATGGGTGAATTTTTTTCCTCTGTATTTTCAACATTTTCTATAATGAACAAACTATTTCACCGTGGAAAACTAAAAATAAAATGAAGTGAAAACAAAAGCCAATTTCAGTAAGGCAATAAGAACCACATGTCTTTTAAATGGAAAACATGCTTATTTCTCCTTTGTTTCTTGGAAGCCACTTGCCAGACACACAATCCACAGCTTTGAACCATTTACATAAATACACCCAAGCCAAGTATTTGCACACAACAGTTAAATTGTGCCCTCACTGGCAACTGAATGACTTCAAAGGGCAGTGGTAAAAACTGATATTCACTTCAGTTGAATTCACCTTAGATATTTCTTACAAACCACACACCAGTGCCATTTGTTGTAGACTGTAGCATCCCAAGTCACTTTGAAAGAAAATCCTATTAATGCCGAGATGGGGAAAAAAGTACTAAATGGTAGCAAAAGGTACAAATCCTTCAGGTGAAGTGGAATGTCCAGGAATTGAGTGGTGCAAGAGAATCGTCACCATCCACCAGAGGGCACTACCAGTATATACAAAACTTTCTCAGGAAAAGTGGAACAATCCTCTCACCCCCCAATTCTAAGCAGAGAAAGCCAATGTGATTAGGTCCACAGAATTCCATTTTTATTATGCTTGCTTTTCTTGGATAAATCAGGTGAGGTTCTTCCTCCTTGTGAAGGGATCAATGGACTATGGTTACCCTTACTGTTATGACTCTCTTAAACCGCTGTAACCATTTGATTGTAAAAATGTTATTTTACAATAAATATTAAGTGTTTCCCATGTGTTAAGTACTGAGCCTGTCACCATGATGGTATAAATTAACTACAAGACCTCCTTCTTGCCTGCAGGTTGGAGACAAACAGCTTCTCAAAAAACTACGAGGCACATGGAATAATCCGGAAACTATAACATACAGAAGGTCTATGCTGTTTTGTTTTGCACTGCTAAACACTATTGTTCAGTGATGAGAACTACTGGCCACAGTCATTTTGGAAAGCCATCTGAGGAAGGCACGGAAAGATGTGAGACTAGAGGAGGCAGGAAGAAAGCAGAAATCAGCGTCAGCAAAGTCATAGAAGTAGAAATTTCACTACTAAGGAAAACTAATGCCTTTCATTTAATATTTCTGGGAAACTTTTAAATGCACCAATTCACTTGCTTTAGAGACCGAGTGATATTTCTGTCCCATCTACTGTAACAGGAGAGATTTTCACATTTTCTGAAGCTGTTATCCACAGTGGGTGTTTCTTTTTTTTCCCTAACAGAGTAGACTCTGAAGCAAGCCACCTCTTGGAAACTGAGGTTCTCACCTTATCCTGCCTGATTCTGGACATAAGAAGAGTTTGCTCTAAGAACAGAGAACACGTGGCATCATCCATTTGTGCCACTGAAATTCAAGTCATATAGCAGGTCCTAGGAGTCAAGTTGAACACTGATAATTTGAATTGAGGAAACCAATCCAGCTGAAACACCTCCCTGTGGTTTTCCATGTCCTAGGAGTAGAAATTTGCTATCAACAAACGTATTTTTTATAAGTTAATTTTCACAGAGTATTTGAAATTTAATCAACATTTTTTATTGCAACCGGATCTAGCACACATGTTCTTAGGTATTAAAGCCTAATACAATTACATTTTTATTTGAAAAAAAAAAAGAGATTATTTTGTCATAATAACTTTTCTTCAAAAATAACACTGCTTTTTACATATATTGAATATTCTCTACTGTTTCTTATTTTATGCTACTTAGGAAAATGCTATTTTCTTGTTAAATTAATATGTGCAGACAAGTGTTGACTCACCACACATCAACATGATCTCCTTATAAGTCATCACTCCTAATATTTACAGTCTGAGAATGAGGTAGTTTGGGTGAGTCACGTATTTACACTTAGCACAGAGATTAAGAAACAAATTAACACCACAATTTCCCTTAAGTAATGGAAAAAATGTGATTTGTTACACATTTATTTTCTGGGTCAGTGCTTTTCCAGCCATTCCACAGAGCCCTAGTGTCATCTAAGGTTTCTTTAAGTTTCCTTGAAAGGAAGAATGGGCGGAGTTGTGATGGGTACTTAATTTTAAATTTGATTAGAATTGTCTGGTACTTTAAGAGAACACAGCTAACACTGTAAAGGATAATGTTCCAGATATTGATAAATAGGAACCAGTGGAATAAACTTTGAATGTTTGAAACAAATGAAACTAAATTAAATTTCCCAAATAATAGAGCCCCAGACATGTGCTTTGCTGATAAAAGGGATCCTTTCCCCCAATCTTTAGGCATTTGCTTATCCAGCATAAAAAAGGGAGAGTCTAGTGTTTATAAACAAAGAGGAAGCAATGAAATTCAGAAAAATGCCAACAAGGTCTATGAGGAAATAATGGAGAACCACAGTCCCTGGAAAATGTAAGAATAATTGAATAGCATTTATAATTTATAGAAAAAGAACATTCACTGTGCATTACTTTTGGCATCCTATCATCTAAATAAGATATCTAGAATAAATAAATCCACTGGAGGCAAATTATATGATTCACATAAATTTTCCTAATAGTTACAAATTATCCTTTCTGGTGATTTTTCAAGATAGATATTGTTATGGATTGAATTGATGTTGAAGTCCTAAGCCCCCATGCCTTTGAATGTGACCTTTCTTGGAAATAGGGTCTTTGCAGATGATCAAGTCAGGCAGAGGTCATTAGGGTAGGTCCTAATCCAATGTGACTGCATTCATTTAAAAAGGGGAAATTCGGACACAGAGACAGACATTTACAGAGGGAAGATGATGTGAAGACACAGGCAGAACACTATCTATAAGCTAAGAAATGCCTGAGACTACCAGAAGCTAGGAGAGAGGTCTGGAACAGATTCTCCCTCACAGCCCTCAGAAGGAACCAACTGTGCTGCTGACACCTTGATTTCAGACTTCTCGTCTCCAAAACTGTCAGATAATAAATTTCTGTTGTTTGAGCCACCCAGTTTGTGGTACTGGGTTATGGCAGGCCCAGGAAACAAATACAGATATGTATTCCTAAGCTCTGTCTTTTGGTGTGCCATTTGACAGACCCACTTGCTCACTGAGTCTCCCTGGCAATCAACGGAGCACCAAAGTTGTGTCCAGATTGCTCCTAGAGTCAACCACGTGGTCCGGTTCTGCACCATCTCACAGTGCCATCCACATAAGGCAAGTCTCTTTTAAAATTTGCCAGACCAAAGCAAGGTCAAATCTGTTGTAAAAACTCACATATTGCATCTGAAACCAAACAAATTCTATTCTGATTATTGCTCCTCATGAAGGAAACAGTGGCCCCAATAATCAGAAAAGAATCAAGCATTGATTGTATTTCATTTTCTTCCAGGAAAATTTGGCCGAATAGCTGAAGTAGTCTGATTAAAGAGAATTTCGCAGAATGTAAAAAACACTGGAATTACAAGAAGTGACCACGTACATCCATTGATGGCCAAAGAACATAGCAAGTCTCCTGGTGCTTCCATTACGTGGCAGCTCATTGGTCCCCTGACCAACAGGGCAGTCGATGTCAGTTAAACCTGCCTCAGTCCCACTCAGCAATCATGTTTATAAACCTTACCTCTGTGCATTATTTAGGTAAGATGAAGACTTAAAAACTATCACGCTAATGGAATTTTTATAATTACAATTTTTAAAATATATTAAACTTCAGAATGAGCCTGTCCTGATATTTGATGCAGCTTTAGAGAAGCTAATTTAAACGAGATTATAGTATCACACATTTCCAGTTTTTGAAATGTAAGTTACATGTGCTTGGGCATTTAGACACTGACACCACACTGTCTTGATCCTTGCTCCACAAAGAGACTTGGAAAAGAAACTGAGTAGCATATGTATAAAATCATCAGTTATGATGAGAAACTCAGCTAAGAGATATTCAGACTGCAAAAAAAAAAAAAAAGAAAAAATATCAAACAAGGAAAGCTAGGTGAAGAATATAAAGCAAGCAATTAAAAATAAAGGAGGGCCAGTCCTGTGGCTTAGCGGTTAAGTGCGCGCGCTCCGCTACTGGTGGCCCGGGTTTGGATCCCCGGCGCACACCGACACACTGCTTCTCCGGCCATGCTGAGGCCGCGTCCCACATACAGCAACTAGAAGGATGTGCAACTATGACATACAACTATCTACTGGGGCTTTGGGGGAAAAAAAAGGAGGAGGATTGGCAATAGATGTTAGCTCAGAGCCGGTCTTCCTCAGCAAAAAGAGGAGGATTAGCATGGATGTTAGCTCAGGGCTGATCTTCCTCACACACACAAAAAATAATAAATAAATAAATAAAGGAAAAAAGTAGCCATAGAATAAGAATATATAAAGTAATCTAACACCACTAAGTTTTTCATCTTTCATTTTCCAGTAAGTGTCTATGATGCATTTAACTATCAGAAAAATATGCACACACCTGGTGCTACCTGTGTAGGTGTGACCAGAATCTGTCTGTTGGAAAATAAAGGATTAAAAGAAAATGAAATTAGAGAAAATGACACATAAAAGGACAACTTAAGTTTCCAGAAAAGCATATACATAGCTAAGTTGATCAACCCTCCAGCATAGTCCTCCAGGGCTGTGTTTTCACAAGAAAATGAGGGTGGAGAGAATCACAAAAGTCTTGGCTCCAATCCACCCCAGTGGCCTGCTAACACAGGCCCAACTCCCCAGAGCCCTGGGGTCACTCTGGAGTTGTTGCCAGAAGAGCTGCTTTCATTAAGATTGAGTAGGAAAAAGAACAAGCAGTGGGGTTGGGCAGAATAACTGGGACCTGGAAGGGGTTGGGGCTGCAGGTGGGGGAGGGTTGCTTTCTCTCTTCTGACTGGGAAGCACTGGGTAGGACATGCTTGGTGGTACCTAACAATTATCTTGTTCTAGCATTTAGAGCCTTTCCCCATTCTTGGAGTCACTGCAATACTCCAGTGGACCCTTAAAACAGCCAGTTGTTAAGCCAGGGTATTCTCCACTAACGCTATGGTGGAGTATATGCTACAGAGCAGAATTCTTAACCCTTGTTGTGCTGTGGACCATTTTGGCATAGCCTGTAAACCAATTCTAAGAATAATATTTTAAAATATACAATATAAAAAACATATAATTACAAATAAAACCAACTAAGTTGAAATACCACTATTAAGATATTTAAAAATATTGACATACAGTTAAGAAAAATATTTTAAAAATCAAACTTGTGATATAGCAATTACATGCTTCTTTGTTAACATTTTAAATAGGATTTAGTCACGAGTTTAATAATTATCTCATAATTACATAATTTCAAGTTAATTATGAGTATAAATGACATTTTAAAATATCAGCAACAACTGATATGATTGAAACTATCTGTGATTTCTATTGATGACAAAGTCACAAATATTGCTAGCAGCACTGTGATTTGTATCTACACTCATAATGGAAGGCAGTGCTAAATTTCACTTAAATGAAATTTAAAGGTTAGTGAAAATGAAGATGAAAGGTATTCTCATCCAAGTTCACAGATCATCTGAAATCTACCGTGGACTGCTTGGTGGGTCTGGACCTCAGGTTAAGAACTCTGCCATAGAAGTTTCCCCATCCTAATACAGAAGTTTACCACAAATACACATCAGTTTTTAAGTAATAGTATTATGATCACCCACTTCAAAAAAGTGTTAATCTCTATCTCTCTGGTGATTCAGAGGTCACTTCAAAATCTTACAATTTGCCAAGAGGTAACATTGTATCCAATACTATTGGCCTGTAGATCAGAGGAATGCTTGTTAATAAAATTGCTGGGTTTGAAAAACCTACAATAGTTGTTGGTATTTTCTTTCTAAACCAGGATATGCAACAAATTATGCAAGAGTGGATGGCATTATCACTGCACCATGAATCCTCAGGAAAAAAAAATAGAGTGGGGTGATTAATATAGTTAATAAAAAGGAGAGTTAAAGCTTAATGAGACTCTGAAGTCAGGCAGCATTTCACTCAAATTTCAACTCTGCCACTCACATTTGGCAAGTCCTTTTACCCTTCTACACTTTAGTTATCTGAGCTTCCAAACGGAGATAAAAATAATGCCCACCTCAGAAATATGAAGGGATTAAAGGAGATAATGCACGATACAATGCTAAACCAGTGATTGTTGTAAAGTATCCCTTGTCTGCTGTGAAATGAGAAGGTGAAGACCGGCTACACATCTGTCAGATATCTCTCAGCCTGTCTTCTCTTTCAGCTTCCTTTCTTGGACCAGCTCTAGATTCTTCCCTTTCGTGGATGGGTTCTGTTTTTCTTTCTGGACTCTAAGTCTCTTCAGTTCAAGAAGGCAAGAGAAAATAGAAGAGGCCACTTAGACTGCATATAAGGCAGATGCTCAGGGCATACCAGAATAGCTTAAAACTATTTGTAGTCAGCAGATAAGAGTGTAGGTCTGGTATCAGCCCTAAAGTATTTCGTAATTTTGCGAAATATTTTAGAATCCAGCCACCCCCAGTTTTGCTTTGCCAAAATGTCATGAGGGACGTGCAAGAAACTTGAGAACTAACAAGTAATTTTTCATATGAATTCCCACCAGTTGGAACTCACTTGAAGGGTGTAATTTATGGCCATTCTTGGGAAACAACCATATTCCTGTTTCATGCAAATATGGGGCTAATACTGATAAACTGCTTCCTGTCCCTAAAGTGGTAGGGCTAAACGTACCAGGAGTGTCTCATTTTTATTCTTTTTGGTTCCCACCTTATACCTAAAGGTGCAAAAAATAAAAACAAAACAAACAAAATAAAACAGAATTCTAACCTCGAAACACACGGAGACGTAAAGATAGCTGATGACTAGGAAATGAGGGCTTTGGCTGCTTATTTCAGGACATGGGGTTTACTTTCTCATCTCAGTGAAATAAAATGATTGCATCCACTGATGGGGAAATTTTGCTTTCCATATTTTCTTGTCACTTTTTTGGAATGTATTTTCAAACTTAGGAAAAAAGCTATGAAAATAGAATAAATAACTCTCATATACTTTTCACCCTGATCCACCCATTGTTTACATTTTGCTTCATTTGTTTTATCATTCACTCTCTTCTCTGTCTCTCTCTCTATATATATGTAGAAAAATATCTATCTATCTGTCTGTCTATCTATCTATCTATCTTCACATTTTTCTCCATTAGCCAGCAAGTTGGAGACATTGTGCATCCCTACCTCTAAATATTTCAATATGTATACTTAGTAATAAAGATATTTTATAATATAACAACATACAATTATCAATATTAGAAAATTTAACATTGATACAATAATATTACCTAATGCACAGTCCATAATCAAATTGCTTCAATCGTCCCCGTAATGCCCTTTATAGTTACTTTCCTTTCCTGGTCCAGGATCTAATCCAGGAGCAAACACTGCATTTAGTTGTTATAGCTCCTTATTCTCTTTTAAATTGGAATATTTCCTCAGTCTTTTTTTTTTTAATAATTTTATTTATTTTTTTTCCCCCAAAGCCCCAGTAGATAGTTGTATGTCATAGCTGCACATCCTTCTAGTTGCTGTATGTGGGACGCGGCCTCAGCATGGCCAGAGAAGCGGTGTGTCCGTGGGCGCCCAGGATCCGAACTCGGGCCGCCAGCAGCGGAGCGCACGCACTTAACTGCTAAGCCACGGGGCCGGCCCTCCTCAGTCTTTTTTTAAAAAAATATTTCAAGCCTTTGACATTTTTGAAGAGTACAAGGCATCTTGAAGAGTATACAGTTTTTGAGAGGGACAGACTAAAACATCCCTCAGTCGGGCTTGTCCAATATTTCCTCATGATTAGATTCAGCTTATGCATTTTAGGGCAGAAATGTCATGAAAGTGATACTGTGTCCTTCTCCATAAATCATAACGGAAGGCACAGGTTGTTGGTATGTCCCATCATTGGTGAGGTTAACTTTATTCACTTGATGAAGGTGGCATTTTTCAGGTTTCTCCACTGCAAAGTTGTTATTTTTCCATTTGTAATTAATAAATAACTTGTGGGAGGGACTCTGACACTATGTAAATATCCTGATCCTCATCAAACTTTTACCCATTAGTTTCAGCATCCACTGATGACTCTTGCCTGAATCAGTTAGTACTATGATGGTTCCCAAATAGCAGTTTTCGACATCCGTCATTCTTTTTGCACTTATTCGTAGTATTGTACTGTAAGTTATTGTTTATATCAACATGTACTCATATATTCTTATTTTATTCAATGGGTTGTAATCCATGACTATCATTATTTATTTTGTCTCAGAATTGGCCAGTGAAAACCATCTCCAACTTACTCCTGTGTCCATTTGACAGGTTCCCATTATTTGTTGAGCACAACTATGACACTATTTCCCACTTTTGCATAACTTGCTGCCTTGCTAGTACAGAAATAAATCTTTATTTCTCACATAAAGATGATTCATTTTACTTTTACAGGAAGGAGAATAATGATTGATTTAACTATATGTATTTTTAAGTTCGTATTTGGCTTTTCAGGATTTTTAGTTTTGTTTATGTCAGTTATTAATTTCAGATACTTCTTTATATTTATTTATACAAGAATAAATCAGACCTAAAACAAACAAGAAAAAATTCTAACCAAGTTTATCCTTCTTAGAATGGAAAAGGCGAGCCTTAGTGGATTGTGATCTAAGACAATGGGGGAAAATTGTGATATTCCATAATTCACACAAGAAAGAAAAGAATATCAGAGATTATCTTAAATTTTGGAAAATAGAAAAATGACCATAACCGCTTAGCATCCATGACAAATTTTTCTTTGTATAAAACTGCAAATATGTTTCATTATAATGGCTGATATACTTTCTCTGTAGTTAAGCAGTTTTTATTTGCAGAGTTCTGTATATAGAGTAGCACATTTATGTCATTTTTGTTTTAAATTCTATTCTTGTCCTGAAAAAAGTAGTGTTAGATTGTGTTGATTTCACCAACCCTCAGTATGAAGCACTGCGACCCTCGTTGGGCAGCACAGTAACCCCGTCTGGCCCAGGCCACCTCAAGAGCTAGAAGGAGGACGCAGGGATCGAAGCAGATGCAAGAGAAGTGCAGACGCCACCAAAACATGGCTTTTTAAAGCCCATATTCTGGAAACTTTTGTAAGAGTTCCATCCATAATGGAAACATAAAAGAATCATACAGTGGAAGGTATGCAGAATTTAGAGTATAACCTTAGACACATTATTTAACCTCTTAATTGCAATCGCATCATCTCTAAAACAGGGATGATAATAATATGCACCTTATCTAGACTACAGTGTATTATAATAACCAAAAGAGAATCTACACAATAAAATACTTTGCACTTGACAAAGAATTCTATTAATTATGATCACACTTTGTGCAAAGACATTTGAAGACATTACATTGAGTGCTGGAAATTAAGAATTTATTTTCCCCCATCACATGGATGGCAGCATAGTAGAGATGGAAATTTAAGAACTGAGGTGGAAAAATACACCTCGAGATGCTCCACAAGCATTAAAGCCTTAGGGAATAATGCTTCTTACAAGCAGAGGCATCACTGAATGTTCAGGTCAATCTGGTATAAATAAAGTATGCCACTGCATCACACAGCAAAACCTCCATGTATGGACTAGCCTAAGGAAAACCTCAGAGTTGATGAAAGTGTTTTCCTTGGAGCTCATTCATCTTCCCTTTAAGCACTCTCCTATCTCAGGAGTAAGCTAGTTACTGAAAGCCCCTTATACAGTGCACAGATTTGCTCTCCATATGCTCTGGACCTCCCTTCCACCTTCTTCCCATTTATATTTTGCCTGTTCAGGAACTAGCCAGATTCCCTTCACTCAGTGTGAATGGCTGGTGTACTCAGTTAATTCTCCTAGAAGTACATGCATTTTAGGAAGAGATTTTAGAGATTCATTCATTCATTCAATAGACATTTTTCAAGCACCAATTCTGTATCAGGCCCTATGTTAGGAGTTTGGACTCTAACCACGCACAAGAGACACACAGTCTCAGCTCTCATGTAGTTACAGTCTGGTAGTGGAGACAAATAATTAAACAATCAATAATATCATTAACAATCATAATAATAACAAACCATATTGTTCAGCACTTACTAATTGCCAGGTATTGTGTGAAGTGTTTTATGTGAAAAATCCACCCCCCAAAACATGGACATATATACTGTTTTTATTCCCATTTCACAATTTAAAAAATTAAGTCTTGTGAGGCTTAAGTAACTTTCACAGTTACTACACGGCAGAGATAGAATTTAAACCCAGTCTGGCTCCAGTATCTGTACTCTTCAGTAAGGAAAGTTGAGGGCATTGTAGAAACATACTCTAACCCAGACTAGGGGTAGAAATGAAAAGCTTTCCTGAGGACTTGTTGTCTAAGCTGAGACTTGAAAAATGAGATCCTCACTTAAAAACAATGAGTGTCTCATGAAGCTTTCAGGATCCTCACACATGAGAAGGGTGCGGAAATGGGAAGAGGAATGTTTGAGGGCAGAAGAACCCATATCTCGTTGAAATGGCTGCCTACTTTGATTATGCCCAAAGTGGACCAGGGGCCATACAGAGCCCTAATGCAGCACTGCCACCAGGAGAAAGCATGGGGTGGGCCAATCATAACAAAGAAAAAAAATCAAGAAAGCAAGTCTTCCAATACACCAAATTCATCCTCCAGCTAAGAGAGCTGGGAGAGAGAGCTTAGGTTTATGAGTATTAACTACGCAAATGAAAATCCAGAATCAAAAACCCCACGAGTCATTTCTCCAATTCTTAGAGCCAACTGCTTCCGGAGCAAAGGGATAATTAGGCATCCAGTTAGTATTGCAGTGGGAAAAGAGAGCAGGGAAAGGCTTTTCCTTCTATGCTCGTGAGGATCTTTTTTGTTCTCAAGCAGGGAAAATAAAGCATTAAGACTAAGAATAAACACAAGCAAATTTACTGTACAGTTATAACTTTATATTTCTGGGCCTTAGAGATTATGTAGTCCAACTCTTTTATTTTGCAAATGTGAAAATGAACCCAGAAAGAAAAGGGTTGCATCTGGTCCACAGCTAAGTACTGGCACAGTGACGAATGGAACCCAGCTCCTTACAGTGTAATGCAGACTTTGGAATCCTATCATATACATTTGCATTGGGAACAATTTAAATTTGTACCATTAGTAGTAGCTTTATAGAGAGATATTCATGTTAAGCCTAAATTTTTGCTAAGAATTTTGACTAACTTTGCTGAAGCAATACCAGTATCGTTTTCTCTTGAGCCTCTGGCTGTGTTAATGACAATCCCTAGCTTCATGGTGACATGGCATTTTTGCCTTTTGTTGAAATGTGAGAGATATAGGTGGAGATCATGAGCACCTTCCTTTTGCTGTAAGCCAAAATGCTGGAAGCATTACACACACATGAGAAAGGAATAACATACTAGGAAAGGGGGATGACTTGGGCTGGAGGGAAGTGGAAGGGATAAGAATTAACATTTATAATTTCATTTTGTGACTCATAGAGCCATTTTTCCTAGATTATATTTCAAATTGTATGAGTTAATTTTAAGACAAATATACAGATTTGAGACAAAAGGCACGGTGACTCAAAAGAACTAAAACTCAAAATCGATGTGAAGAATTAAGCTAGAAAGGGAAAATGTTTCCAGCAGAGGATAGGACACAAATCTGGAATAGGGGAAAGGAAGTAATTTAATAGTCAGATGGTCTCTGATGCAATTCCAGATCTGCTCAGTAGGAGTGTTATTGTAGGGTACAGCAGGAAAACAGAAACCGCTCTAGGTCTTTCAAACAGAGGGCATTTAATAGAGGTAAATTGTTATCCAAAATGATGGAAGAACTGAGAAGCCAGTTAAGAGATGGGGAGGCAATGGCAGAAAGCTATAACCAGGATTAAAGCTGATGGGACAACAGGAGGAAGTGGATAACCAGGGCCTAGCCTCTGGAGCCTTCCAGAAGGATCTGGAGTCAGTGGAGACTGCATTGTGGGAGATGGGACCATGGAGAGATGGGCTTTTTTGAGGTAATTAGAACTCTAGAGTAAATGTAGTTACTGTAGGAGACACAACAAAAAGCAGAGAGAGAAAGAGAGAAATATTGTGGTTTTGCCTCCTTCCCACCCTCTAATCTACCACTCCCTCACATTGGCCAAACATACTAGGAAGGCAAAGGACAAGGGAGCCTAAGAAATGTAGTTCCATTTGAAACAGATAGGAGCGGGAAAAGGGGGGAAATTAATCTGAAATTACTCAGGTAGTTGACCAGCACACGGCACAGCTAATGAAGTCTGCCCCCAGCAGACCCTCTTCCATCGATCTCTGAGACAATCCTGACTGAAGCAAGTTTTCCACTAGGGCCTCCATTACCATGAGGTCTGGATTTGCCCTTCCTCCTCTCTAGTGTTTCTGAAGTAAGCTCCAAACTCATTGCCTACTTGCCAAAGTTCAGAGTTTCCTTAAACAACAAAAGTGTCTGGGCAGTCATAAAGCTAACCTCCAGCTGATCAAAAGAGTCTACTCTGAACCTGCTGTATTTTTCTGAGACCCTGACAGCCTAAGCAGCTCTTAAGAATTCTCACTTCCAAGGGACATGAGCACAGCCTGAAGCCTCAAATTTGGACCAGGATACTGATCCAAAACGGATTGATCATCTGGCACCTTGATGCAGCCACCCATGGGATGTATTCCAACACTACCAGTGAATGTCCCCAGGCTCTGTGTCCCCACTCACCAGATTGGACCACCTCGATATGGTCAACAGCAGAATTGTCTGTGTGGCACCATGACTTCATCCAGAGGCTATCAGCCTTGGGAGCAACAGAATCACTGTTTAGTTTCCTGCCGTGGTCGGAAAGTAGTACGGATTGCCCCTGGTCTGTAAAGCACTCTAATTGAGTTTTCCTTCTCTATCTTTCCTTCAGTAATTTGCCGCCCATGAGAGATGTTAATTAGCATGAAATAGTCAAAGGTGTATGAGAATAAGATAGAATCAAAACTAAATTTCCTTTGGAAACTTGACCTTTTGCCCCTGGAGAGAATCCCAAACGGTGTTATTGAAGTTTTCCATTGAAGTGCTCTCTTCATTAAGCCAGAATGCCACTCTGAAAATTTAAATGTAAGAGCAAATTGTAAATAATCCTCTTGGCACTGAGGATTGCGCTCTCTCTTCAATGCTTCAAACTGCTCCTCTAGAGCAGACTCCAAGCTAAATAAAGAGGAGGAACGAAGTGTACCAAAACCCCAAAGGATTCTGAGGACACAATCAGCTGCTCGACCATTTTCCTTCTCCGTAAGGCACTTGAAAGCTGAAGGTGAAGGGAAGGCTCCTTGCCTCCCTGCTGAGTCCTGGTGGCATTAGTCGCAGTGGGGCATTAGTCACATTAGGCGGCCACTAGAAGACTGCAAATTGTGGACCTCTGCCTCTTCATGTAAACTGTCACAGCCCAACTACAGACATTAGATTGGAACCCCATATACCAACCACTTTCTAGCCAACAATCTTTTAACTTCTGCCAATGCTTTTTTCACTAAAATAAAGTTGCTCGGGCTCCAAAAATAACATCTGTTGCTCAGAGTAACATTTTCAAACAACATAATAAACTGTACTTCCAGAAAATATACACTCTGTGCTTCCCTAAGGGACCTCACAGAATGGATGATGTGGGATTCTGGGCTCTCTCATTTCATGCACTGTCTGCTCTTGGGCAAATGACTTTGTTGTCATGGGTGGTGGTAAGAGTTACCATGCACACGTTACCTCCATTTGCAGCATGCAGGGACTGAAGAGGCTTAAAAAAAAAAACAACCTATGCGATGTGCTAGGCAGGCTCTCCTGAGCAGAATGTTTTTTTAAACTGGGGTCGTGGTGCCCTTGGGTTGGTACCAGGGAGATCCAAGAAGGTTAAAAAATAATAACGATAACTGTAACACTCCCAGCAGAGTAAGTTTTTAGATTCCCTGGAAGTTAACTCTGCTCTCAAGGATGACCTAACCCAGTCACTGTAACCACCCAGTATTACCCTGCAGTTTGCTAATCTTAGAACTTTATCCTCTCTATCCCTCCCTCTCAATCTTTTAGAGATAGAAGATGGACAAAGGCAAGGAGATGCCTGCACCCCAGTCTGCTCCACGACTATAATGAGCTCCCCTGATCATCTCCTAGGTGTGGGTCACTAGTTACAGGAGAACTGGGAGAGGATATGTAGGTGGTGTAGAATCATTATCACTACTGGAGATAATTCGAAACACTCATTTCTGTATGCAGAGGGTAAAGAAGGACTTAGTTCCATGAGAACCCATCATTTCTAATTTGGTCAAGAATTCCAAGGACATTTCTATTGTTGTCAACCTCTGTCTGTCTGCCTGGGCAAGGATGTATGGGGAGGCAATGAGGGAAAGTGGCTGCCAAGGGCAGAGGAGTGGAGACAAAGCTAATGATCCCAGTGTTTCTTATCGGCTGAAAAATACTGAAAATGAATATCCACTCTCATGGGCTTGCAAGAATTTTTAGAAACAAAACATCATATTCATACAACCTATCCACTTTAATCTAATCCCTTAATCTTATGGAGATGCAATGCAAAGAGGATGGGAAAATGTGAATTTCAGTCTTAACTCTCCCATTTCACTTTGGGACTCTGGAAAAGTCACTCAGCCTCTTTGAGCTTCAGTCTTCCTATCATGATGATGATGATACTCACAGTCCCTAATATATGTTTTTTGAAAATCACGTTATGTTAACATATATGAAATTGTAAAAGATATAGTACCTTGCAAGTATTATTATTATTATTATTATTCAGAATGTTGTAATTACTACACTGCCTAACAAAGGGCTGGACTAGATGGCTTTTAAGAACCCTGTTGAGCCTAAGATTCTACTATCCTATGTGTTCATGCTCTCTCTCACCATCTAAGGTCAAAACACTAATGAAAATATAATGTCTTGCAAGTAAGGCAAGTCTTACTAAGGAGACAATGCATATGCCAGACTTGGATACCCCTTGCCAAATGCAGTGGATACATTTTCTTACCTGGTGAGATTCCTGAGGGTTAGCCTGACGTGGCTTACCCAACTGAGCCTGCCTGGAGGCCCAGGCACACCAGAATTTCTCAGAGACTAGATCCAGCTTGGATTGAATGCAGCTCTCTACTGGGTTGTCCTGGGGGGAGTCTAGCCTCTAGACTGGCCCGCCCTGTTTGTTCCATAGTGAAATCAGAGAGGATTTAGGTTCTGCATTGGAAGAACCTCACCCCACCCCCGTGTCAATGCCTGACTCTTCCAAAGCAGTCGTTTTCAAAGTTCAAAATCATCAGAATTACCAGGAGAGCTCATAACACAGAGATTCCTGGACCCAACTCCAGAGTTTTTGATTTGGTAGGTCTGGGGTGGGGCCTGAGAACTTGCATTTCCAAGATGATGTGATGCTGGTGTTCTGAGGACCACACCTTGAGAATCACTGTTCTGGAGGAGTCATTGTAAGTATGCTGGTATCTAAAATAACCCTTTAAATGAGCCTCAAAAACAAACAGTCTTGTGAGTCCATTCTGATGGAAGCTGGAATAGGAAAAAGGCGCTTTTAAAAAGGCGGGTAATGAATGTAAACTTTAAAAATAGATCATCTTGTTATATAAATTACATCCAAACAAATATTCTTTTTTGTACAGACTTTTCTTTTTAACATTTTTATAAAGACACAAAATCATCTGGTATCTTTTTGTTTGTTTGTTTAATCTTTTTCCCCCCTCTGGCTATAAAAGTGAATAAAGCTTTAATTGGTTCTTTGCCCAAATCAAGTCAAAAGGCTTTCAGATTGACAACACAAATTTACAATTTGTCCTTTGCAAGTTGAACAGTAATTAGAAATTGTGCCCTTAGAGAAGTAAGGTCAGTTTCAGACCTCAGTTTTCCCCTTCTTTATAAGTCTGACTTATGATTGCTTCTCATCTAATTAACCAATTAAGTTCTTAGCCTTTCTGTTGTCACACTCAGCTCCAAGGCTCTACTTTAATAGGACATTCCATCATCACAGAAACGTGGACAATTCCATACTTTCCTAAAAAGATTACATTTTCCTGAGATTTATGTGCTGTTTTCATGTTCAATATTAATGATGTGAATGCGTCCCCCATAGCTTCAGTCATCCACTGTAAACCAGAAGTGATGGGTAAGCAGGGTCCAGCCTCTACCCTCACTCACTCTACTTGCCTTGTTAGCAACCAAGCAACCCGGCAGTGAGAGCGTCCTGTTCCAACGCTACGGATGGACTCAGCCTCCCTCCAGTTTTACTGCTCACTGGTTCCAGAACCTCCAGGAAGCCCTTGACTACCCATACTTTTTCTATTGTAAAACGGGGCCAATAATCTGTGCCTGGACTACCTCAGAGGGATGTTTTGATGATCAAAATTGGAATGAGATAACATGAGTGAGAGAGCTTTGGAAACTGTTAAGCTTTGACAACAGCAAGGTCTCCTTCTTCTTGGTGTCATGTTACGGGCACAGTGTCTTCTCAGTGATGGATTGTTAGTTCACCCTGCTCTGCCTTCACAGGCTGTGGTCCTGCTCCCAGTGAGCGATTTCTCAAATATGCACTGCTGGCTGCCACCTGGAGACTGATGATGATGGCTCTACACCCACTCACCTCCACGATAATGCTAACTAACACTTCTCTCTGTAGTATAGGTAATAAAGTCACTGACAAATACATGATCTCAACCTTTAACACTCTGTACAGTTAATATTATTTCCCCCAATTTATGGATAAGGAAACTAAGACGCAGATTCTTATTATCTTCTCAAGTACATAGTAAGGGGCAGAACCCAGTCCTCTCAAAAAGTCCATGGTCTTTCCATCTCTAAGAAGCTTCTCTTCCTGGAAACCAAATTTAAATAAATAGACCGACAGACAGACAGGTAGGTAGGTAGATAGATTAGATACATAGATAGATAGATGATAGATAGATAGATAGATAGATAGATAGATAGATAGATAGATAGATGGATGGAGGATGGATGGATGGATGGATGGATGGATGGATAGATAGATAGATACATAGATAGACAGACAGACAGACGGATGGATGACAGAAGGACATTCAGATGGACAGATAGACAACCAACCAAAGGGTGTGTTCTGCGCTGATACACTAAAACTTTCTTCTTCATATGTGAATAATATATTTTAATGACTTGGGGGAATAAAGGGTTTTATTTGATTTGCAAATCATAGGGATCCCAAGGCAGGGAAATAAAAGAAGGGAATGGGAGTTACCTCTGGTATGCCAGTGAAATGAGCCATAACCCCAAACTTAAATCTACACGATTGAAGAGGTGAGGTTTACATGGTTTCACCTCAAGACATGTTCTGTAAGAACCAGCCTGTAAAGACAGATCTGTAGTGTTCCTTCTAGCTATAAAGGGCTCCCTCTCAAATGTGTATAGAATTTTATTTTTATGAGTTTCTAGCCAGGCATTCATGTGACACTAATTCCTGGCCCGTACTAAACTTTCCCTTTTAATGATTAACTCACACCTCTTATGGAGAGTAGGAGGTGGGGAACATTAACAGTAGCCAGACACCACATAAGCAATGAAACAAAGACACATCAACGCATCATCCACTTAAATGTGTGTGTGTGTGTGTGTGTGTGTGTGTGTGTGTGTGTGTGCGCGCGCGCGCGCGTGCGCATGCGTGCATCAGGATCTACAATGCAGGAATTCTGGGGAGACCAGATGTTAAGGCCCAGGTTGCAGTGTTTTGTATTTTTAATTGTTGTAAATCTCACCAAATTTAAAGTAAGTGAGAAATAGATATATACAAATGGCATTCATAACTGAATTCAATTACTCTAATGATAAGGCTTAGGACCACTTTAACATAAAAATATAACTTTAGTTAAATAAAATTAATGCTATAAATTATTTAAAAATAAATATTAAAAAAGTGAACTCTAATGTAAACTACGGTCTTAGGTGACAATGATGTGTCACTGTAGGTTCATCGATTGTAACAAATATACCACTCACTTGTTAACAGCTGAGGAGGCTGTGGGGGGGCAGGAGTTTATACGGGAACTCTGTACTATCCACTCAACTTAGCTGTGAAACTAAAACTGCTCTTAAAAAATAAAGTCTATTTTAAAAAAGAAATATTCACAATTTTTTTAAGGCATGTGTTCTGGAATTGCAGTCTTCAGGATCTTTGCTATCAAGGGCATTTTACAGACATGCAGGGGCCCATGGCTTCCAATTGCTGAGTACAATATATTGGTCTGAAGGCAAGACTCTAGTTCAACTTTTAGTCACAGACCTTTGTTCTGAATGAACACACTTTGTAGAACATACGATGGGCAGCCACATTATAAGGAAGCCTGCAGAATTCTGCAGTGTTAAGGCACTCTGGGTCAAGATGACATTTCCAGCTCTTACTGAAGATCCCATAGCTTTCCCATACACTCTGGCTCCTAACTACTTAGCTCCCCAAAGAGAAAATGATTCTAAACAACCACTTTTTAAAAATCTAAATCGCTTTCCTAACACCCAGGGGAAGTAGAAATTACCTTTTCTTTCTTCCCAACTGACTAGGAGCATAAAGCTCTGCAAACAATTTAAGGAAGCTTCAGAAAATTTCAGCTATACTCATAGGTTATTAGTCTCTTTGATTTACCAACACAGAGACTTTAATTGATATATTTATTGGGTTTATCACTGCAGTAACCTGAATGATGATTTTCCGGTCTCTCTGGCTTATGAGGATCACTGCAACGCGATGCCACTGTCTTGCTTTGGGATGTGTGCATCCACCTGTTTAGGAAGCTGTCATGAGAGCTGGTGATTGGAGCTGGTGTTTGGCCTTCTTGCTGCATATGTATGAATTGATTAATACCGTTAATTTTTACTCTACCTTGTGGTCTTCTGACTTCTCCCCGCATACCAAGACCTTGAGCTTATAGTACTTATGATACATAGTAGACATTGAACAAATATTTTAATTGAAAGACTAATGGAATAAATGATGAATGAATGTCAAGTGAGTTTAGAGACCAAATAATCTGAATGATTTACAGGGTTTACATAAGAACAGCAGCTGGCCTGTGGATTAGAGTTAGACTGGGGGAGATCCAGCATGGCCAGCAGAGAAGCCTAGGGGAGAAGGGAGCATTGAAGGGTTCTCAGGGGGGCAGGAACACAGTGAAAGCACACTTTAGTGAGAATGTGTTTAGAAATGACGAGTTTAAGTAAATATCTAATATATATACTTGCAAAGCAATTGTTCTGTCTTGTAATTTAGTACTATTATTGAATTATTTTGAAATGAGTTTTAGATTAACCTGAAAAGGTCTTAACGTTTCAATAAAATCAAATTATTCAGTTTCCTTGAGCTCATACAAATGAGTATTTTGTAAATGATGTACTTCCACGGAAAAGAACAGTAACACATTCTAAGAGTGCAACCTACATAAAATAATAGGGGTTATTGGTTAAACACACTAATAATAAAAATTATTCTAATAATTAATAAAATTATGATGTGTAGTCCTCCATTTTTCATGAAGTATTTTAACATGTATAAGACCTTATATATTTTTTGTGTATTCTTTTTTCAGCTACATAATAGCTTTTTAAAAACAGCTTTATTCAAGAGATATAATTAACATGCCACAAAATTCACCCGTCTAAAGTATACAATGTTTTTTAGTGCATTCACAGAGTTGTACAAGCATAAACATGGTCTAATTTTAGAATATTTTAATCACCCAAAAAGAAACCCCATACCCATTAGCAGTTACTCTTCACCCCACCAAACCCACCTTCAGCCCTAGGCAACCATTAATCTTTCTGTATCTATAGATTTGCCTACTGTGGAAATTTCATCAGGCAATATGTGATCTTTTCTGACTGGCTTCTTTCACTTAACATAATGTTTTCAAGGTTCATCCATGTTATAGCATATATGAGTACTCATTCCTTTTTATTGCTGAAAATATTCCATTATGTGGATATACCATTTGTTTATACATTTACCAGTTTATGTACATTTGGGTTGTTTTCAGTTAGGGGCTATTATGAACAATGCTGCTATAAATATCCATGTACAAGATTCTGTGAAGATATAACTTCTCTTTCTATTACATTCTTTTCTTTCTATATATATCTAGAAAGAGAATTGCTTGGTCATATAGTTAATTCTATGTTTAACATTTTGAGGAACTGCCACCATTTTTTCCCAAAATGGCTACATCATTTTACATTCCTATCAGTATTGGTTTTTTGTGTTTTTTTTGTGTGTGTGTGTGAGGAAGATCAGCCCTGAGCTAACATCCATACCAATCCTCCTCTTTTTGCTGAGGAAGATTGGCCCTGGGCTAACATCCTGCCCATCTTCCTCCACTTTATATGGGATGCTGCCACAGCATGGTTTGACAAGCAGTGCGTCGGTGCGCGCCTGGGATCTGAACCCTGGGCCGCCGCAGTGGAGCGGGTGCACTTAACCACTATGCCATGGGGCCAGCCCCTCAGTATTGTTTAAGTCTCAATTTTTCTACCTTCTTGTCAACATTTATCATTGTCTGTGTTTTTCATTATAGCCATCCTAGTGGGTATGAAGTGATATCTCATTGGGGTTTTGATTTGCATTTCTCTAATGGTGTTGAGCATCTCTTTATGTGCTTATTCTTCATTGTATATCTTCTGTGGAGGAATGTCCATTCAAATCCTTTGTCCATTTTTAAAACTGGGTTATTCATATTTTTATTATTTAGTGTAAATTTTCTTTATGAATTCTGAATACCAGTCTCTTATCAGATATTTGATTTGAATGTACTTTCTCACATTTTGTGAGTTGTTCTTCACTTTCTTGATAATGTCTTTTGATGCACAAAAAGCTTTTAATTTTTTTTTTTTACAGCTGTCGCCAATCTTCTTCTTTTTTTGTCCCTCCCCAAAGACCCAGTGCATGGTTGTATATCCTAGTTGTAAGTCCTTCTAGTTCTTCTATGTGAGCCGCTGCCACAGCATGGCAACTGACAGACAGGTGGTGTGGTTCCACAACTGGGAAATGAACCCAGGCCACTGAAGTGGTGAGAGCGCCGAACTTGAACCGCTAGGCCATCAGGGCTGACTCAGAAAGTTTTTAATTTTGATGAAGTCAAATTTATCTATTTTTTCTTCTGTCGCTTGTGTTACCTGTCATATCTATCACACTATTGCTTAACGCAAAGTCACAAATACTCCTAGTTTTTCTTTTTTCTTCTAAGAGTTTATAAGTTTTAGCTCTTATATTTAGATTTATGATCCACTTTGAGTTAAAGTTTTATATGGTGTGTGGTAGAGGTCCAACTACATTCTTTTACATGTAGATACTCAGTTGTCCCAGAACCATTTGTTGGAAAGACTATTCTTTCTCCATTGAATTGTCTTGGTACTTCTGTCAAAAATCGACTGGTCATAAATCTGAGTTTATGTTTGGCCTGTAAATTCTAATTCCATTGATCTATATTTCTATGCTTATGCTAGTAGCCCACTGTCTTGATTATTGTAGCTTTGTAGTAAGTTTTGAAACCAGAGGATATGAGTCTCCAACCTTGTTCTTCTTTATTAAGATTGTTTAGCTATTCTGGATCCACTGAATTTGCATATGAATTTTAGGATCAACTTATGAATTTCAGCAAAAATGCCAGATTAAACTTTAATAGGAATTTCACTGAATCTGTAGAACAATTTGGGGAGAACTGCCATCTTGCCATCTTAGCAAAAGTAATTCTTCCAATATATGGATATGGGTTGAATTTCCACTTACTTCAGTATTCTTTAATTTCTTTCATCAATGTTTTGTAGTGTTCGGTGTACAGTGTGGCACTTATTTTGTGAAATTTATAACTAAGCATTTTATTCTTTTTACGCTGTTATAAATGCAATTGTTTTATTTCATTTTTGAATTGTTAATTCTTAGTGTATAGAAATATAATAGATTTTTGTAAATTAATTTTGTATTCTGATACCTTGATGAACTTATTTATTATTTCTAATAGTTTTTTAGTGAATTCCTTAGGATTTTCTATATACATGATCATGCATATGGAAATAGAGATTGTTTTACTTCTTCCTTACAAATCTGGATGCCTTTTATTAAAAAAAATACTTTTATATTGCCTTTTATATTTATCTATTCAGTTACCTTTACTGATGCTCTTTATTTCTACATGTAGAGTCAAGTACTGCCTTGTGTCTTTTCAATTCTGCCTGAAGTATTTCCTTTAGTATGTTTGGTAAGACAGATATGTTAGAGACAAATTTTCTCAGCTGCTGTTTTTTGGAGAGTGTCTTCACTTCTCCTTCATTTTTGAAGCATAGTTTTGCTGAATTTTGAATTCTCAGTTGACAGTCTTTTTCTTTCAACACTTTGGTGGTCTTCCCACTGCCTTCTGGCCTCCCTGGTTTCTGAGGAAAAGTCAGTCGTTACTCTTATTGAGGAGTCATTATATACGATGGATAATTTTTCTCTTGCTGCTTTCAAGATTCTCTCTTGTCGTTGTCTTTTGAAAGTTTGGCTATGATATGTATAGGTGTGGATCTCCTTAAGTTTATCCTACTTGGGCTATTATTTCTTTAAATAAACTTTCTGCTTCTTTATCTCTTCTACTCTGAGATTCTCATTATATGTATATTAGTATTCTTAATGGTGTCCCACAGGTCTCTAAGGCTCTGTTTATTTTTCTTCTTTCTTTTTCCTTTCCATTCCTTACACTGGATAATCTCAATTGATCTCTGTTCAAGTTCACTGATTGTTTCTTCTGCCAGCTAAAATCTGCTGTTGGAACCTGCTAGTGAATTTTTCATTTTAGTTCTTATAACTTTAAAACCAGAATTTCTATTTGGTTCTTTATTTATAATGTCTATCTCTTTATGGATAGTCTCTATTTGGTGAGATATCATTGTCATACTTCTTTAATTCTTTTCCTTTAATTCTAATATTTTCATTTAGTTCTTTGAACATGTTTTTAAAAGCTGGTTTAAAATCATCTTTGTTTAGCAAATTCATGATCTGGGATCCCTCAAGGACAGTTTCTATTGACTTCTTTTTTTCCTGTGTATGGATGATACTTTCTTATTCCTTTATGTGTCTCATAATTTTTTGTTGAAAATTGGACATTTTAAATAACATAATGTGGAAACTCTAGAATTAGAACACCCTTTCCCAACCAAGTTTGTTGTTGTTATTATTTTCTTGTTGTTACTGCTGCTGCTGTTTGCTTTGTAACTTTCCTCAACCAATCCTGTAAAGATTGTATTCTCAGTAGTGTGTAACTGCTGAAGTCTCTGTTCATTAACTTATTAGTCAGCTAATGATTGGTCAGAGATTTCTTTAAATATCTTGAAAAAAAGTCTTCCAACCTTTGCTGTCAGGCTTTGTGTGTGTGTTGGGGCATGATTTCAATGCTCAGGCAGGCTACAACTCTGCCTTGGACTTCATTTTCTGCTTGCACAGAGCTTCAAGATCAGCCAAAGATGAGAGGTTGGGGCCCTTTCAAGTCTTTCCTGGGCTTGCATACAGCCTTGTACATAAATACAGCCTTCTAGATTCCTGAGAATATGTTAGAGTTTTTCAAAACTCTCTATGGACATCACATTTCCCTTATCTTCCTTTTAAGTTTCTGGTCAGGTTATTGTTTGTCTGTGATATTAAACAATCACCCCTAATTTTTTTTGACAAACGCCCTGTGGATAGGGCTTTCCTCCAGCAGGTGTTCTGAGTCAGATCAAATAACAACACCATGGGCTTTTCCAGAGGCTGTGAGATAAGTTAAATAGTGACAATGCTCTGCGGGTAGAACTTTTGGTGGAGCTTCACACCTGATCTGCCCGCCCCTCCAGTGATTGCAAGGCTGCCATTTTTCACAGCTACCATGGTTGTGAGGCTGCTGGTTTTCAAGGCTACTGCAGAGCTGGGAAAAGAGTGATAATAGTAGGTCAAGTGAAAATGCCACAAACCCTATAGTTCTTAATGAGATTCAGCAGTTTTTTCCTGAATAAACTCTTTTCAGATTGTTACAAAACTTTAATTTCCAGAAATCTAAAAAGTTGATTTTGATGATTTTGCCAGTATTTTCATTGCTTTTATGGAGGAGTGAATTTACAGAGGTCCTCATTTTGCCATTCCAGAAGTCTTCTACCATTATTTATTCTTAAAGGGAAATGGAATTTGATTGAAACTTTTCATTTATTATAAATGACTTTTCATCTTTATGTTCATCTAATTTATTTAGATGATTGCATATTTTAGTTGAACATTCATGAACTTATGATATGTGGCAGAAGTCTAAATTTTCCTACTTTTTTTCAGCCTCTTCTTCATATCACATAATTCCTCATATTATAAAAAAGATTCAATCTCCTAAGTGACCCTCCTTTCTTTCCCTCTATTTTGGTTGTGTCTTTCTTACCACTGGCACCCAGAATAGAACACAATAGTCCTATGTGATGAGACCTTTGCAGAACATAGGAGAGCTTTTCCTTCTCCCCTTTAATAGGTATTATGTTTACATTGCTGTTGTTTATCAATGTACACACCTAATTGAGTATGTGAACCTACACAGATTCATATCAGCTTGAAGCAGGACACTGGATAATGAAAACTGTAAAAATAAATGCTGAAAAGATTAGTTTTTCTCTATTGGAGGTCAGGTACTTGGGTACATTGGAATTTTTAAATGGCCAGAAGGCTAGTCTGCTGAAAAACATCTTTCCAACTTCTGGCTATGACATCTGCAAATACTTTAGAAACAATGAAAAGGAAAAAAAAGTCCATCTATCTTTCCCATGGTTATAAGGATCTAATTTAAAATACCAGTGCACACAAAATTTTATGTGCTATTTTATTTTGGTATTCTTTAAAGATATATCAATATTTTTTTAAAAACTAGAATAATGTAAGATTTCTTCTTCCATTGGGAAATGCATTACCTTAGAGCACCTTTCTAATATTTGATCTTTCAATAAAAGAACTCACTCCCGTTAACTAACCACACACACATACACACACACAAACACACCCCTTAAATACCAAAAATACAGAAAGGGTAAACAAATTTATTTGGCCGCTAAACCTTTCCGACATCTTATTAACATGTTATCATAATATATGAAAACTTCTGATTTTATTGAAAATGTTCTCACTCAATTTTTCTATATCTAAATGATATTAAGGTGTGCATAATTCTTTGCTTACTTTCAAGTAAACTTAAGAATATATCTTGGTATAGTAACTTCCAATTTCTTAAAAACTTTAAAACTTATATAGAAAAATTCTCCCTCTATAATTTAGTAACTTATTTATGAGTTTTTTCTGAAATTCATAACACTGCTTAACAGAACACCTCAAAGAATATTTCTTTCTAATAAGTTCAATGGCTCCATGTTTGAAGATGAAAGGCAGCAAAAATGATCACAGCATATTTTAGAATTGAAGACATCTAAGCTGTCAGCTTAAAGAAACATTTGTTATCAACCTTCTATCTTATAAACACCTAGGCTACACATAAAAATCTAGAGCAAAGACCAAAAAAATATTTGGAAATATAGAGCCTATGAAGGACATGAGGAATGAAGAAGTAAGAGACAAAATGAGAGACTAAATTTGTGATCTCTCTGATTCCATCTCTTTCTTTTCAACTTGTATCATTTATTAAATTATTTTTGCTACTTATAAGCAGGATGTTACACTTTAGTGTTTGTGGTATTAACTAGAAGCACAGAGCAGATAGAACAAAGGGAGTTTGAAGCATCCATTTAGACATTTAAATGCTATAATCCTCAGATCTGCCCTTTTTAGCTTTTTTTCAAAATAGGTTGAAATCCTTTCCTGGATGACTGAAGGAACAGATTTCATGTTTTTACTGCTGAAGTGGAGTAGGAAAGGGGAAAGCTAAATGGTATAAAGGAGGAATAGCCTGCAATTCTCTCATTTTGACAATGTATTAAGAAGAACCGGATTCTATAATGAAATAAATTCAAGAGTAGCCCTAAGCTCTCTAGAAATGGCTAACCATATTCTTATTCATTTCAACCATTCTTCTGACTGAAACACGCTAATTTCCCACTCCACTTAACCTGACATCATTAGGTTTTCTGCAATATTTCTTTTGCATATTTCTTTGGGTCTCTGTAAAAATATAAAGACTGGGACCTTGGCACTAATGAATGGACTTGATCTATACTCTGCAAAATTAAAGTATCAGAAATGATCAACACCGTATCAAGAAAGGCAACCCAACACAATGCCTATCTGTTTGTTTGACTAATTTTATAGACTGTTGTTTTATTTGGGGAGAGAATGTGCTTTGCATTCATAGAGGCCTAGATTCGAGTTCCAGGTCCGTCTCTTACTAACTAACTGTGTGACTTTATGCAAATTACTTATTATATTTGAGCCTCAATTTCCTCATCTATAAAATATGGATAATGAAACCTGTTGTGAGGACCAAATCAGAAACATAAATTAAATGACTGCATTGAAAGGAAAGTTTGACTCCTACAAACCTCCACGACATTCCTCCAGGACATGTGCACAGCAGCATCTCCAAGTTCCTCCAGTTTACTTGGAGATTCCATAAAGGGAGCACCCCACTAGGACTGTGAAAAAAATATGCTTTCCTGAAAAGGTTCCCCCTATCAATAAATAACCGTTTTCTTTTCTGGAGTGATAGCTGTGTTAAAAATCAGGTCAACTCTGTTATCTCAGTTACAAGGTGAGTGTGTTTAGTAAAACTTTCTCAATTAATTACTAAGAGTTTGTGTTGAAATTATAACTTATTAGTTTCTCTAGCTGAAGTGTTCCCTAAAACACAGTTGCTTCCCCGTGCCCCAGTTAAATGAAGACTTTGGACATCAGAAATGTAGAAGTAAAAGAAAGAAGGGAAGGGAAGGGAGAGAGCAAAAGAGAATGTGTGTTTATGTAGGGGGTGGAGAAGAGTGGGTGGTAGTAATATGTATGTATGTGTGTGCATGTGGGAGGATGCTGAGGGTGGCCACGTCTTAGCTATCCTGAGACCAAGTTAAAGCCCTCTACTGTCCTTTAATTAATACAATTACTTCTAAAGACAGCAGTGATTTTCTCTTTACATGATCGGCCACAACTTTTTGCAATCTCAAAGGCAATTTGGAACAAAAGATCTCAAAAGCCAACGCAGTTTGGAGAAAGGCTGAAAGCGAGGACTCGGCACTGCTTTTATCTATCGAAATTGAACTGTAGAACTGCATTAAGGTCTCTGCCATCAATCACTGTTCAGGTCCAGATGAGAGTTCTCTACCTGCTCGAAAGCAATCTTCTGTCCCACAGTGCTGCAATTAAATGTATAAATTTTCTGAATTTCCACCAAAATATTTTGAGGTATCTGTCTCATTCTCCTGAATGCATTATCTTCCATATTAGGTTGCATTTTTTGCCAAAAAACTGTTAGGAAACATTTGCTTGCTGCCATATAACATCCAAAAATATCAAGGCATTAAGAGACGTGTGAGAAAATGCCTACGGGTTTTCTTATTCCAATTGCCATCCCTGAAAGCCACAACAGAGTGACTCACTGCTTTTCACGGAGAAAATTACCAATCAACACAGAAAATAAAATGAGACACTGAGGGATATAGTGTGGGCAGCGCTAGTTATAGTCATGCTTTATTGCAGCTTATCCACTGCACAACGGGAGCTTCAAAAGTTTGTGTCTGGACTTTGCATGAAGCACATGGAACAGCACATCACAAGCTTGGACACAGATCATCAGGGTCAGTGGCCAGGCCAAAGTTGTAATGAAAAGCAGGCAGGTTGAGTTTAGCAGTTTTGAGAAGAAAGAGGAAGAAGAGATATAAAATTCATGCATATGAACCTACATTAGGAGGTTTCCAGTGGAAGAAAATGAAAGAAAAAAAGATAGGATAACAGTATTCCTTAGCTAGAAATTTAACTTTTCCTAAACTGGAAAGTCAAGAAATATAATATAATACTGTCCTTTCAAACAGAGAGGAATATCATTCCACAAGCAATCGAGACCTTGGAAGTCTACAGCAAAGGGCTGGCATAAGAATTGAACAAAGGTTTGAATTATAAAACCAAAAATAAAGATGGAGCCCTATTTCCAATGTGAATTGAATCCACAAGACACATCCACTGTGGGTCCTGGAGGCCCCTGCCCTGGGCCATTCAGTCCCCCAGGAGCCTTCTTCAAACTGCTCCTCCTTGTCGTGGATTCAGAGGTAAGAGAGCTGGGGCCCTGAGTGGAAAGGCCTGAGCTACTGGCTCTGGCTCTGGCATTAGGAGGAGCCCTGGTCTCTGCACAGGCCAGAAAGCCAAGCCTCCTGCAAGCAGTAGCTCTGAAGACTGGGGCCAAGAATGTCCGCATACAAAACCTACGCCCTTGAGGCAAATCTAATAAATCATCCACACACTCTAACTGCAGGTACAGGCTTCAAGACTGAACTCACACTGGCTCAAGTCAATACGGACGATGTGGAGCCCTCCTATCTGCTAGGGACTAAGGGATTCTGAACCCTCACCCGTCCCTTGCACTACTGATAAAGAAATCTCTGAGGTGGATCTGTCAGCCTCACTCATAGGATAGAAGCCTCACTCCTGACTCCATGGGGATGTATCTTCTCCTTCTGATGTGGCAAGGGGCAGAAGGAGGGGCTCCCAGCTTTGTGAGTGGAAAGCAGAATTTTCCAGTTTTATTATCCAAACTGAGGAATAAGACCACACAGCCAGGTGGCTTCTAGTTGTTAGGCAGGCCGTGAGTTATAAAGATATTTCACATGTTCTCAGTCTCAATTCTTCTAACATGTACAAACGATTAATAGTGACAATTCTATTGCATTCAGACATTCATTTTTTCCACTTTTTTTTTTCCCCCTTGGGAAACATCCTTTAGCCAGGAAGAAACTGAACACAGACATCAATAGCTTTGCAAATCTGTTTCTGGTTCACCGTCTGCATCTGAGACTCTGGTTTCATTTAGAACCAGCATACATCGCAGTCCAAATAAAACCCACAACCCTCCCAGGACAGTGGAGGCCCCAAGCAAGTCCCACAATGACTGAGTCACGTGGATTTAACCCACGAACCCAACAGCCAGCAAGCTAGTCTTCTTCACCCTGAAAAATCTTAAATATGAAGCTGGAACACTTTTATGAAATTCCACATCCAATTCAAGAGCTGGCCTGAGGTTTGTTTCCTTGTCTGTGTTCACAGATACCCCATTCATCAAGATTACTAACAACCTGGCTTTGCAGACTTAAAGAGCAAGTAATGAGTTATTGTAAGGACACAGTGTAGGGTGTTGGCAGCCAGGGCTACTAGGCTGCAAATCCTGGCCATGCCACTTGCTTAACCTCTTCTCCTCAATTCCTCCATCTGTGAGCAGGGACAATGTTAGCTATTTCATAGGGTTGTTAAGAAATTAATTAATATACATCAAGTGTTTAGAACAATTCCTGGAAGATCAGAAGAGCTCAATAAATGTTGGATTTTATTATGATGTCTGGGTGAACCTACTCTCCACCCCATATAGGAAAAAAGGAAATGACTAAAGCACGCTGAGGTGGCCCGCTAAGTTGACGTCAGTGAGGAGAGAGCAGAGAATGGAGAAAAGGTGATAAGTGATGTCACACAGACAGGCAGGAGGAAAGTGCCCTGTGAGGTCACTGCAAAGGTGTGGCCCAGTGGCTTTGCTATTCATAGAGTAAATTCTGGAAGAGTGCCATTATGATCACTGGCAGGGGCTATCTGGAAATTCAACCATTTTCTCTTTTATGCTTTGAAAAATTGAATTACAGTTCACGAGATAATTTTATCTCAGAAGAAGAAAACAACTGGCAGATTAAGCTTAAAAAGGGTCTCCTGGCTTCTTGCTAAAAGAATTATCCACCCACACCAAGTAATTCCTCCCAAGTCTTAAAATAATGAGACCAAAGGATAACTGTTGGCTAATAAGAGTTTCAGAGGTTAAAAATAATCCAATGTTGACTCAAAGATATAAGATCACATCATAAAGTACATGTCTTATTTCTTCTCTCTTCATCTAAAGCCATTAAAAATACATGTAATTCTAGGAAAGATGAGCCAATTGCTAAATTGGAAAACATGTGCTTGCTACATATACATGTTGATTCTAGAATGATATCAACATCAAGTGATATAAACTGTTCATCTTTACATTCTGACTTAAACAATAACAATCTTTCACTTCCTGATGACCTCAAAATATTTTGCAGACATTATCTCATTAAGAAGGTATTAATGGGAGATTCCTGTCCAAACATTATGAAAAAGTAGAATGGAAGATGACATGTGGGATAGAAGACCTAAATTGCAATGAATGTAATAACAATAACTCGAAATGTAATAATAATATAATATTATGTAATAATACAGAATGCAATAATAATAATTTACTATCATATCATCTTTAATGGCTTAGAAAATGTCTTTTCAATCATGATATCATTTAAATTTTAACATAAACCAGTGAGGCAGGCAGGAGAATATATCATAATCTGTGATCAAGAAAGCGCTAGAGTATTAAAATTGATTAGTCAATTTAGTTTAGAATTTTAAAAAGTAAATGCTAAGTAAAAATAATTTTCTTTACAAATTTAAACGTGTAATGTTATACTCATTCTACACTATTTGTGTAACTCAATAATTTGCGTCATCTTTCTGAAACATAAAGTGATAAAGGAAAGTCTTTCTTTTTGGCAGCCCAAAAATGTAGGCATCTACCTCAATTTTTAGTGAAAGAAAACCAATGAAGGCATAAATTATGGTATTCGATCCAAACTTCTAGCTCAGGTGTACAATTTCTAACACAGGAAGACTATTTTCCCTGATGTTATGTAAAGTTTTATCCCTACAGCATGTTTATTTTACAATCTCTCATTCTGGGATGTCAAAAAATTAGAAAGCTACTAGGATATTTTCTTTTCTTGAAATAACTGGCCTTCATATATTATTTTAGAGAAATTATTTATGCCAGTTTATCCTAAATCCATAAAAAGCACAGCTCTTACACAGACCCATGACTAGTGTGGAAAGCACAGGCTCATCACTAATCAATCCTGATTAACCCTAAACGCACACATTTTAGGGTTAGCCTGCCATGAACCCAGCTGGAAATAATGCCCAGTTTTATCAGAGCTATGTATGTCTTCATCTTCTATGCAGAGTATAACGAGGAGCTTTTAAGCAAACACTTAATACCTCTGGTTTCCTATCAAATTTTTGTAGGAAGCCAAGTAACTTTTCTAAAAGTAAAATGTGTGAAGTGAATTTATGGAAACCCACTCTACACCGCTGTCACTCTGCAGCTCCTACAACCAACAGACACACACGTCAAACCCAATGACTCTCCTGAGTCAGAACATGATGGTGAGCACAAAGGGGAAGGGAAGAAATGAGTGATAACATAATGCCTTTTAGTCCATTTCCTCATCCACACCACTAGTCTCCAAAGGGATGCAGGAAGCAAACATTCAAACTTCTGTTTCTATTAATTTTAATCTCATCTTTTAAAAATTTCTACATTTTATATTTTTTAATAATATTAATATATTAGTATAGTAGTGGCAGGTAGTTACTTCAAATGGGCCAAGTCCAAACAAAAGGGAAAGATGCTCCTTTGTATATAGGACTACTTTTCCAGAGAACATGGTCTTATTTATCCTCAAGTGGATGTTTGATTTTCTAAACTCTGGCTTGCTTCTTGAAAAAAAAAAAAAAAGGAATATGATCTACGAAAATTTTTTCTACAGAACATAGATACAATAAACCAGAACGTCTGAAATTTTTTAATCCAATAAACTCTCTTCCCCATGCATGCTACGTGATCATCCGGACATGATTTATCAGGAATGCACTGAGATCCAGATCATTATTACAAGCTGTAAACCTGGGAACAGAGTGTGTTTGAACCGATGAATTTAATAGCATCCAGTGACAGCAAATCATAATGACAGAAGAGGTGTCATAAAAGCAGAGGTGAATTGTGAAAAATGCACACCACCAAGTCAGTTTGGGGGTGACTAAGGGATTTTCCTGTACTTCTTACTTCTTAAGAGGGCCAACCCATTTCAGAATATGAACTGAGGTACTTACAAAGTCTCTCTCAGATGGCATGACTTGAAGTACCACAAGAAAGAGTGGGCACAGGCATAAAGAAAGACACTCTGTTTTACATGTAATTTTATTTTCCCTTAACCTAATATAACACTGTGATGGAAAGTGACAGAAAAGCAGTTCTAGAAATTTGTCAAACACAGACTAAGCCCTGCACAAATAGCCTCCAGGTGATTCCCCCAATATTTACTTCATTCCTAAGTGGACAAGGTCTCAGGGAAGGATGTATGCCACGGTGATTTTTTCTGATGGCTATGTTTATATAATCTTCATTCCCACAAAACACTTAAATCTTATGTTGACTGCCACAATTGCCAGAATACACATAAATTGAACCCAAATTCTGCAATGTTTCAACAACTAGAATATAGAACACAAAACATTTAGTTTCTTTGCTCCTGAGATATGGTCGATATTCCTAAAAGAGTGTCCTTTGGCAACCCAAACCTCAAAGACATTCCCCAAAGGAACAGTATGGACTGGGATGAAGTTCTGTGACATACAGCTTGATATTCTAAGAACTTCATTATCTCTTCATGTTAAAAAATGTGCCTCTTTCATCTTTTTCGTAAGGAGGGAAAAAGTCTACAGTAATTAAGGTACCTCTATTTGATTATTTTTCCCTCTATATAATCTGGCTCCAGAGGATTCAACTGGAGGCTGACCCTGCATACAGGAGTTCATATTTGCTATAGAAAATAAGTTATAAAGTACTATTTCCAGATAAGTTGCTAAAATTCTAGAAATTGAGTTAAATGAAGAAAGATTTAATCTTGGTGACTTGATCCTGGGTTTAAAGGACACAGACATACTAAAATAATCTCTGTTATTGGAACAGAGATTAGTTTCCATTAACAAGAGTGTTAATGGAAACTAAGATGTACTGAACAACTTAGAGGAACTTTCAAATACATGTGTAATTTTATATTTACAACTCTATATAGTAGACGTTAGTTGTTCCTATTTTCCTGGAGATAAACTGAGTCTCAAATTTGAAGTAACTAGTCTAAGGCCATGGAGCCACACAATTGCAGAGCATATTAATCCCATTGCTCTTTCTTTTATGCCAGCTTTACTGAGTTGGTTCTAATAAATCAACAACTTTAGCAAAATGCCTATTTAGAATATTGTGGCAAACACATACCCTAGGATCACAGCAATTTGTCACAACCTTGTGTATACCCCTTCCCTCACACCTCTTCTCAAGTGTGGAACCTATAACTGGCTTCTAACCAATAGAATATGGCCAAGTGATGAGATGTCACTCCATGATTATGTTATGTGACATAGGCTGGAATGAGAGGGATTCCCTTGCTGGCCTTGAAGAAGTAAGCTGCCATGTTGTGAGAAGGCCATGTGGCAAAGACCTGTGGGCACCTTCTAGAGCTGAGAGAGGTCCCTGGCTGACAGTCATCAAGAAAATGGGACCTCAGGCATACAGCTGCAAAGAAATGAATTCTGTCGAAATCCTAAATGAGCTTAGAAGTAGATTTTTCCCTAGTCTCTAGATGACAATGCACCCCAGCTGACACCTGGATTGAGACCCCTAGCTGAGACCCATCTAAGACAATCCCAGGCCACTGGCCCATGAAAATTGTGAGATAATAAGTAGGTATTGTGTTAAGTCACTAAATGTGTGGTAATTTGTTATGCAGCAGCAGAAAACTAATACAAATATCATCCATCTTTATAATATGTGGGTCTTAGGCGCACAAGATACAAGGTACTACCTTAAACATCTGTAAAGATTAAAGAGTTAAACTCCTTCTTCTATGGTAATGCATTTCTGAACAATAAGAAGTCAATCAATTTAATGATATTCATCTGTGCCAATCTATAAGGACCATCCTTTCCACTCCCTCAAGGAATACTGACGAAAGATGAGCTTTTAAAAATTTCTCTCTATGGGGGCCAGCCCGGTGGCACAAGTGGTTAAGTGCGCGTACTCCACTGCGGCGGCCTGGGGTTCGCCGGTTCGGATCCCAGGCGTGCACCGACGCACCACTTGGCAAGCCATGCTGTGGCGACGTCCCATATAACGTGGAGGGAGATGGGCATAGATGTTAGCCCAGCGCCAGTCTTCCTCAGCAAAAAGAGGAGGATTGGCAGATGTTAGCTCGGGGCAGATCTTCCTCACAAAAAAGAAAAAAAAAGTTTCTCTCTATGGCATGCAAGTGTTCCAGAAGCAATCAGCAGCATATTGGCATTGCATGTTTCAACATGAACCCATAGGCTCTGAAATTTGGTTGGAAGTATTCCTTGACTTCCAAAATGGTGAGGCAAGTCAGAGTTAAAAATGGTCCTCTTAGTTAAAAATGGTCCTCTTCCTCATCTCCTCACTTGCTTCACCTCCTATCCTCAAATGTGCAATAAACACTCTCTTGCTTCTAGGAGGGAAGGTTATCTTGATCCTCAGGGATTCATTCATTTACCGGATGATGCTGTGCAATTCTACACTGACACCAGCAGTTAAGTTCAGAGCAACAGTTTTGGGGAATGCTTAGCAGTCTTTACATGCTGAACAGCCAGTGTCTACATGGGAGAATCATCTGTTTGCTTTGGTAAGAGTGACAAGATACCTGAATGGTCAACTGGCAGAAACAGAGGCCCCATCACTCTGTTTTCCTCCCTGAAATACCATTTTCTGCCACAATAGTTTTAGAGTTGTCTTACCACTCTAAGAACATAATATATTAGTTTGACAGCAAAGATGAGCCTACAAAAAAATAGCAATAACAAAGACTCATTCCCCGAAGCTACAAATTAGTTGCTCCTGTCTGTTTTGAAGACTTGTAGGGCTGATTAATTCAGTATTTGGAAAACACTGCTATTTGCCTTCATTCTCAGCTATGATGAGGGAGTTGGGTAAGGAGTGAAAGGTTCAGTTATGCAATTAGAAAACAGACTTTGAGCCTCTAACGTGAGCCGGAACTAAGCTAGGCTCTGTGCTGGGCAATGGCTCTCAACCTTGGCTTCTCACTGAAGTCACTAGGGAAGCTTTAAAAAATGCTGATGCTTGGTCTAGGATGTTGCCTAAGATTTTTTAAAAGCTCCCAGGTAATTGCACTATGCACCCACAGGTTGAGACTCAGGGGACAAGAGAAGCAACGAAGCAACGTGGGTATGAAAGCTCCTTAGGAACTCTGCAATTCAATTCAGTTTAATTAATTAAATTGGGACCCTCAATAAACAATCCAAACACTTCTTCTTGAGAGGCTAATGGCACTTGACCGCCCTCTTTTCATCTTCCTAGCTTCTTTTTTCTGACCAGCAGGTAACCTCTACCTTTGGAGGACTAGTTCTCAGTGCCTGCCTCTCTTTTCTGACTCCTGATAGTGTTCTGGGTAACTCTTTTTGTGAAAAGGATATTAAAAGAACCCATTTGTTCATTCATTCAAAAGATATTTATGGAACACCTCCTCTGTTCTAGGTATTGTGCGAGGCACTGGGACACAAAACAGAAGAATTTAGTTCCTGCCCTTAATAACTAGAATCTAGTGGGAAGACAGATGGGACTTCAAACCATTATGATACTTTTTGCCCTTTTCAAGGTAGGTACAAAGTGCAGGAGGAAAGTCACCAAAGGAGTACTTAAGTCTGATTATAACTTAAGTTTCACAGGTAGAAACCGAGCTAAGCCTTGAAGGATAAGTATTACTTTACCAAAGAAACCGAAACCGTCAAAGGGGAGAGCTTGTGGTTAGAACGAAAAACATGTACAAAATTATGGAGATATGAAGAGAACTGTGAATAATAGACCATATACTGTTAGTTTGTGGGAGAATAGGGAGCATGGAACAGAAGTGAGGTGTGGAGCAGAGTCATCATACTGAAAAACACCTTAATAATTTATTGGGTTCTTCGGAAGTGCCACACATTGCACGCTTTATAAGTGTTTTCTTATTTAAACTTCATGGCAAACGTATAGACTTGGTATAATTATTTCCATTTACAAATGAGAGAACTGAGGCTCAGAGAGATCAAGAGCGTTGCTCCAGGTTTGTAGGCACTGGTGCCAGTTCTTATCTAGGTCTGACTCCAGAGCCCAAGCATTACCTGCTCCACTATACTGCCTCCCTTAAAGGAGAAAATGAGATAGCTAGGCAGCTGCCAAACTTATACTTGTGATAACATGGCATCCAATGGGAACTCTTAGCCACTTCTCATCAATTTCTTCTTTGGAGTTACTAAATTAATGCTCTCTCGCCATAAAAATTCCCTCTCACCTTGGTCTTGGGTACCGCCTAGACATCAAGATTTTTAAAGCTCCCCCACCTCGTTCTAATGCACACCCAAAGGCTGAGAATCAATGGACAGGGATGCAAAAATGGGTAGGGAAGCTCTTTAGGGACTTCAATTGCAATTACAATTCAGTGACCATCTGCTCTTAGAACCCCTGCCTCCCCTAGATCTCCTGGGGTGCCACTACCTTCCCCTAGGGGAAGACACCTTATTTAGTGTGAAGAAACTTCTCCAAACTGTGCAAGCAATGGCATCACTTTCAGCAAAACTAGGGTATCTTAAGGGAATATTTTGAGGTTGGACTTTCTGGGGAAAAATAATGATTTTTAAAATACCTTCCCGTATTATTGGGGTATGGTCCTTGAGACCACAATTAAGAAACTACTAGCATGATGACAACATCAAAAAGTGAAATTGTTTATTTTTTTCCTGTTCAGCTTTTATAGCAACCCATATTGTCTGGATGTTTGCTGGACCCTGGGCTCAAGCCAACAATTAACCTTCGTAGGGAAAAAAATTAAAAAGCAATGCACATTTAATTTTAAAGTTTTAAACCTTCTTCTGAGTAGGAAAACGTTAGAGGGAAAATAAAAAATAGTTGGTATCAATCTGATACATTATTTAGAGAATCTGCCTTTGAGTCAAAGAAATGAGAAAGAAGACGGGGAGAGGAAGGAGGAGGAGAAAAGAAGAAGAGAAGGAAAGAGACACGAAGGAGGAGGAGGAGGAAACTGCTTGATTCAGAAGAAGAAGAAATAAAAAGGAGGAAAGATTTGAAGGCTACTTCTTCACAGCCATATGGGAAAAGTGACAAAGAACAGGCTCTGCTATTAATGAAAATAAGCTGCCAAAGTCCAGGACCATGCAGAAAATAACAAGGCATTTAATTCTACAGTGACAGTTTCAGCGCTGGGGATTTCCCAGAGATTAATGGAGCAGCTGGGACAAGTCGATGGCCCTGGGGACAGACAAAATGATCCCAGTCAATGAATAATACCCAGGAAAAGCCTCTGTTAACTTTGTTAATAAGCAGGAAATGGAGGAGGACTTGGGTGCTTGGTTTGTTTTCTCCTTTTTCTTCCTGTTAAAAAACATATTAACACAGGGGATAGCTTGGTTTCAATTAAGATTCCTACAGAGATAATTAGACTGTCTAGTTCATCTCTCACTACTCAAGTCTCTTAACTATGGATAACACTTTTCCACTACCTCAGGCTACACTGGAAATTATGACCAAGATAATTTTTGAGGAGGTGGAAAGGGAGGAAGAATAGACTTTATAAAGATTGAGCTTTAAGGAGGTAGCAGAACCAGCAATCAAGTCAACAAGTAGGATTAAGGCACAATGATGAATCTTAAGTAAAAGACACTACTCTTTTCGGAGAGCAAAGCTTACAATGTACCTGGGAATAAATGCAGTATTTAGCACAACCAAATGCCAAATATTAATATATAAATGCAAAATTTAAATATAATTTGATTGGCAGCCAGAAGTTCTTTATGTCTGAGCTCTATTACTAATCTGCTCATACTTCAGCGACCAGCCATAACACTGACAGCTCTTAAGTTTGACAATGTTAGGCACAAATGTGAATTAAGGCCCTACATATTTACTGCTTCTTGTTGATCATTTGGGTATTTTTAAGAGCAAAACTAAACACTCCGAGACCTTTTTTTTGAGTTGTATTAGGAGAATTACATTGAAGTAAGACTGTATTATAATTGTATATGACTACATATTGTTTTCCTCTGCGTTATCAGGAAATAAACAAATACTGAAGATACAAGGACCTAGAAAATTTCCTCCCACCAGAGTAAATAAGAAGAGAGGACAGCAGGCTGGGTTATAGAGTTCTAGAGATAGAACGGGTTCTTAGACAGGCAGTAGTCTTATTTTAAGGATGAGGAATAGATATCCAGAGAGATGAATTACTTACTTGCCCAAGGTCACAAGGCTAATTAGTGGCAAAGTCAAGACCATAACTTCTGGCCCTCACGCTCACCCAATCCAATGTTAATGTATTCCCACCAGTGTTTTCTTTCTCTTACATGGTCAGCTTTAATGCCTTCTTGGTGAAGAGATGTTTATCTCTCATGCTTTAATAGAAAAGGCTTTTGACAAAGGATAAGAAAGCACACTCTGCTCAAAGATCCAAGCTTGGGTACCCACTGTTACTTGGAGAAGGTCACAGTGTCTCTACAGATATATTAAGGAAGTTACACAAACACATATACAAAGATTTCTAATCTATTAACATTCTTCTTTGATCACCATGCATGAAGAAACGCCCAGAAAGGAAGCAGTATAAAGTGTATGAACAAAAAAGGAATGGTCTTTGGGATCCGTCCTTGCTCCAACACTAACTTCTACTCTGAGCACATCATTTATCTTCTCTAAACTTTGGCTTTACCAAAAACAATGGAGATACAATATATTTTACATACTTAGTGTGAAAATAAAAATGAGATGACATTTAAATTGTATTTGGCACATAATGGATGTACATAATATGTGCTTATACCAATACCATATTAAAATTTGTGCTCAATAGTAAGATTTTATTTGCTCTTCCTTAAAAGGGCTTTACTAGCCAAAATTATAATTTTTAGAGAGAAATAATGTTCTACTTGAGAGAAGGAGGAATCTAGTCTCACTTCCATAGCTTTCCATTCTCCACTGGTAGGAGTTAAGACAACACTCCAGACCCCCATGTTCTCTCAGAGTAAGGAGAGACATCCCTTGATCTCTTGACATCATTCACCAAAGGAAGCTAAGGTATCCCACATTGTCCCTCTTCCCAATAAGTCAAATAGAACTTTCTGTGATGATGGAAATGTTCTATATTTGCACTGTCCTACCTGAATTATTGAAATAGCTTCCCAAGTGGTCTATGTTCCTACCCTTTTTTCAATCTCTACTCCCCAAATGCACAACATATTGTATTTCTAGCATAAAAATTAAAGTAATACTATTAAAATGTAAGCCATATCATGTCACTCCTCTGCTTAAAATCTTCCAATTGCTTTTCATCTCATCCCAGTAAGACTCAAAGTCTTTACAGTGACCTCCAAGAACTTATATGGTTCCACCACCAGCAAGAATCTCTCTGACCTCTTTCCTTTCCTCCACTCCACTGCACTCCACTCCTCTCCAACTAGACTGGCCTTCCTCTTCTGTGTCCTTGCAGACAGAGGACCTTTGCACTTGCTGTTCCCTTTGCCTGGAATGCTCTTTATTCAGATGACCACAAGACTCATTCCCTCACTTCAGATCTTTGCTTAAATGCAGTGTTCTCATTGAAATCTTCTCTGACCACTCTGTTTAAAATTGCAACCCTCAACACTCTGTTTCTACTCCCATCTTTATTTTTTTTTCCATTACAGCTAGCATCATCTGACATAATATGCATTGTAAATATTTGTGTTCTTATTATATCTCTTCCCCTTAAAATGCAGATTCCATTGTTTTTAACTATTTTGTTCACTGCTATATTCCCAGAGCCATGGACAATGGCTGGCATATAATAAGTGGTAAATAAACATTGATTGAAAAAATGGTTCTATAGCTAGAGCATTAGGAAGAAGGGGCTTCTAGGAGAAGTATTTGCATGACCTTCACTAAAAGTAGGGGCTAAGAAGTAGAAAGTGTGGTGAATCCCATCCTCAAAAATTCATGGAAAAGGCAGAAATTTCAGCAAAAATTTCACCACCTATTTCAGCAAAGATACAAACCAGGGAACTTTACATTAAGAAATCTGTATGATTCCTTAGACTCTGTACATCCCCAAATATGCTATTTTTATAATCATCTATCCATTCCCTAGCAGTAATTTAAAACGTTACTTTCTCAGTAATAGTAAGACAGGGAGGAGTTGAGGGTATACTATATGGAGTCCAGCTTAGAGATGAGATTAGAAGAGTTCAAAGAACTATAAGAATTAAAGCACATGATGGTAGCTTAAGTAAAACCTGAAAGCACCTTAAGTCCACAGGGCCTCTGGTAATGGACATAGGAAGACATAGGAGGCCAGCTTGGGTCTACAGTGGGTCCTCAGGGTTTAAACAGTGGAAATACCTTTGGGGTGCTCCAATACCTCAAAGCAAATGTCATTGGTAACAGGTATTGGACACATCATAGTTCTAAGGTTGTTCACAGGTGATAAGATGTTCCTTAATTTGTAAGTTAACCCAGTTCTGGTACTAGAGCCAAAGAGAGTTTTTGATATTTTGAACATCCAGGTTAAATAGCTGAAAACATAAGGTTAGATAAAAGCAAGAAGAAAGATCCCTTGTTTAAGACTCTGATAATGGACAGCGCTAAAGAGAGGAAATACAAAAAGGGGAACAAAGACACCTGGAGCAAGCATATTCATTTACTGTGGCTGCATAACAAATTGCCACAAACCAAATGGCTCAAAACACCCTTTACTATCTTATAGTTTCTCGGGTCAGGAGTCTCACCACGCTGCTCAGGGTCTCATTATGCTGCAATCAAGGTCTCAGTTGGAACTGGGGTCTCATCAGAGGCTTGACTTGGGAAAGGTCAACTTCCATGCCTCTTCAGGTTGTTGGTAGAATTTAATTCCTCGTGGTTGTAGGACTAAGGTTCATTTTTTTGCTGGTTGTCAGCCAGAGGCCACTCTCGGCTCCTATATGTTACCCATAATTCCTTGCCATGTAGCCTTCTCCCCACGTGGTACATTACTTCTTCACGGCCAGCAAGGGCCTTGCTCCAGTCTGCTAAGACAGAGTCTTATATAATGTAACTTAGTCACAGAAGTGACATCCCATCACCCTGGCCATTTTCTATTGGTTAGAAGCAAGTTGTATTTTCTGCCTGAAGTCAAGGGGAAGGGACATGACTCATTGAAGGGGTCCTCTTAGGGTGTATCTGTCACATCCACATAAGCATCATCATAGATCCCCAGACAATCGTATTTGAGTCACAGACCACAGCCATACATGACAGCATGGATCTATATGTAGACTAAGAAATGACTTACAGATTCTAGATGTGGAATTGAACATTCGACACAGTAAACCCTCTCTCTCCCTCACCACCTTCATACAACCAGGCATTTACATTTGTTGAGTATACCTTCCTGAAACCTCTTAAACCTGTCCACTTTCTCTTTAAAGCACTCGCCATGGTGTCAAGGCCATCGCCATCCCTTGCTGGAGACTACTGCAATTAGCCTCCTAATTGGTCTCCCTACCGCTCTGCCTCTGCTCCATCCCCCTGTATAATCTATTCCTCTCAGGGAAGCCAGAGTAATTTTTCTCAAATATAAATTGGATAACGTCACTCCCTGATTATAGATCTTTACTAGCTGCCCCTCATAGGTAGGTTAAGTTACAAACTTCTTAACATGATCTGGTTTATGTTACCTTTCTAGCTCCCCTTGAACTCCATGATGCAGTCAACTTAACTATTTCTTTGTTTTTCAAAAGCTCCATGTTTTCTCTTCTCTGCGCTCTTGCTATGCTGTTTCTTATGCCTGAAATAGATCCCTACATACCCACCTCCACCCCCAAACCACCCTCCCCCGCCCAACCAGGCCTGACTTAGCTCATGCGTACTCATCTTCAGCTCTGTGATCTCTGATTCCCTAAGCCTAAGTTAAGTGTTGCTTCTGTGTTTTCCCATAGAACCATGCACTTCCTTTTCCCTGGTGCTTATTTCTTTGTCAGGATCTGTCTGGCTTGTTAGCTGCTAAATCCCTGAGACTAACATAGTGATTCAACCTAGTGACTGCTGAGTAGCTGTTGAACGAACAAATGCCAAGTTTTATTGTAAGCAACTATCTTGCCACTGTCCTAGATGCCTTACACTCATTCATTTTCCAGTGTTGAAAAGTATACAGAGGTAACTAAATATTACCTAGGCAGTAACTTTTTATTTTGAGATAATTTCAGACTTACCAAAGAGTTGTAGAAATAGTGCAGAAAGTTCCGTGTACCCTTCATCCACGTTCACCTAACGTTAACATCTTACATAACCACAGTGCAGTGATCGAAACTAAGAAATTAAAAATGGTACAATACTATTAACTAAACTATAGATTTTATTTGGATTTCACCTGTTTTTCCAGTCATGTCCTTTTTTTCTCCTCTTCCAGGATACAATCCTGGATCCCATGATGTATTTGGTTGTCATGTCTCCTTAGCCTCTTCCAATCTGTGACAGATCCTGAGTCTTTCCTTATCTTTTTCAACCTTAACACTTTTAAAGAGTATTAGCCAGCTATTTTGTAGAATGTCCTTCAATTTGGGATTGTCTGACGTTAATTCATGATTAGACTGAGGTTATGCATCATGGAAAGAATGCCTCAGAGGTCATGTGCCCTTCTCAGTGCATTATATCACCACGTCAATATGCTTTATTCCTAGGGATGCTAAACTTTAGTACTTGGGTAAGGTGGCATCTGCCAGATTTCTTCGTTGTAAAGTTACTATTTTTCCTTTTGTAATTAATAAATGTTTATTTTAGGAGAGATACTTGGAGATTATTCAAATATCCCGCATTTTACCCATTAACTCCATCAATGGTTGCCTGCAGCATTTATTACTACGAAGTTCTGATGTTCTGTTTCCCTCATTCATTATATTTATTAACTGGAATTGTTCTATAAGAAATACTTGTCATTTCTTCCTCTTTTATTTATTTATTCAGTTATTTATTTACATCAGTATGGACTCAAGGATATCCATTTTATCCCTTGGGTTATAATCAATACAATTATTGATTTACATTATTTATTTTGCTCACATTCTTCCAACTCTGGCCATAGGGAGCCCTTTCAGATTGGTAGACATGCTTCCATCCTCTTATTCTTCAGCACTTCCTTACTTTCTGGCGCCACAAGGTGTTCCATGCTCACCTCCCACTTGCCTGCCCCAGCCCTGGACTCAACCACTTCTCCAAGGAATTCTGGTTCCTTTTATTGGAGAATTATACCTGCCTCTCTGAACACTGTGATAGTCTTAACTCTACACCCATTCCCACACTCCCCACACTGGAGTCCTCTCTTCTGTTTCCCTCAAAGACAGACACACTTAAAATGACAGATTTAGAAAACTATATGGGTCCATCCATGACATAATACTGGACACATGACAATACAATATAGCAGAGAGAGTGCTGAACTTAAGCTGGGGGACAATCCTGATCACCTGGCATTTTGACTCTGCGTCTGGTTTGGATAGAAAAGATGTTGTAAGTAAGAGAAATTATAAATATCATTGCAAATGAGAGAAATCTGCCTAAGAACACTTGGCTATTATTTATCCTGCATGCATTCTCATGTTCCCAAATTTCAGTGGTAGGCAAATGATTCAGGTCATTATTATACTATAAGGAGGCTTGTTTCCTTTTTATTCTCTACTTTCCCACGCCTCCCCCAAAAAAGGATTTGAATCTGAGATTTCACTTTGCCAGCAGGATAAAAAGTAAGTACCTTTACAAGAACAATCAAAACAATGACTCACAAACGCTGTGCAAGGGTTTAAGATTATTTCCCTGTTTTGAGAACATTCAGGGGATTATGCTAAACCATACGCTGAAGGGTGAAAAGGAGAGAGTGTGCAGCTGGAGGACATCTACACTTGCACGACACACATTCACAGGATCCAGGCTGAACTCTAAATACCAAACACTGACTTTCTTCAGCAGCACATTCCAGGCCTGCTGTTAAGGGAGAAAGCAAAAGACATTTAAGTATGATAATAAATGATCATTCAGAAGTCACTAGAAACTGATCTCTCGAAACACTCTTCCTACTCTCTCACATATTATCTGCTGCTCTCCAGTTCCCAAAATACATGTGTTCTCCCCTCAGAACCTAGGCTTTGAAATAGGTTTTATTAGACTGACTGTTTTTAATTAAGAAAAAAAAGAAGAAGCCTGACTTTCTGAAAAGGGCTGGTGTTCAGCGAAATCTGTACTAGGAATGCTCCACTTTTTTACTAGCATTCCATTATCTCAAATTCATGCACTGTATACATAGTCTCGGTGTTGTTTAAAAGCCTGGAGACCATCTCTTCCAGGAATGCTTAACATGATGTCCAGTTAGCAATTGCCAAGAAAGGAATTCTATTTTGCTTTATTGGTTAAAAGCTATTCTGTTAACAACAGCAGGACCTCTTTCTATGTCCAATTTTCACCCTCTGGCTGCTGCAGTATACTGGGTTGATGGTCTGACTGCTGAGAATTTGATGAAATCCACAGAAAATCTTGATGGTGGTGTATGCTTCTCCAGGTATGATTTCCACAACCATCCGCTTTCTCTGTAAAACCAATTTCCAGGTAGCCAGATGGCATGTGGTAACTTATGTCAAGGATTCACTCCTTTACAACCATCAGAAATTGAGAGAGATTTTGTTTTGCTTTTAAAACATCTACATACATTATCTTCCAGCATACACTTTGTGGAAAAGTTTAATGTACTACCCAGAAATCTAGAGAGCTTATCAAATTAATGCTTGCAAAGTGACTTGAGTAAAGCCCTTCTGAACATCATTATAGTCATGGCTAATAAAAAAGTAATAGCTGACATGGACAGATTCTAATTAGCCACCTAGAGATGGTGGCAGCATTGAGGAGATTCCCACACTGCGTTCAGGAGTGTTGCTTTGGGTAAGGTCCAATATGACTGAGAATGAGCCTAAGGTGGCAGAAACGGAATGAGGTGCAAACTCTATAGGACCAGCTCACCTCTCCTTCCCACCTCACACACAAGTGGCACTGCCCTGAATGCCAAGAAAAATCTCCACTGACCTTGTTAATGCTCAGTAAGCTTGGCTGTAGGTTTGTTTGTTTTTTACCTGTTGGTTTAGTTAATTACCCAAATCCATCAGCATTTATTTGTCTCAAATTGAACCAAGGTCAAAAGAAAATCAGCTCAGAAGGGTGGGAGGAAATCAATGTCTACTGCCATACGGCACCAAACTGAGGCTAGCAGATACCTAGAAGCTGCATCACTCATGATAAACACACTATTGATATGTCATCCTCTCCCCAAAAGGCTCATAACTTCAGTTTCCATCCTATGCTACTGTCCTCAAGTCATGGTTTCAATTGGAGGTATGAACAACTTAAGGTGAAGAGCCACTCAGCTGGATGGTTTTTTGTGTATCTTGAGATACTTACAAGCTGAATGGACAAGCAAGTGGAAAGGACATAGCCACCTACCCATAATGCTCCATGGGCTACATGCGTGCAACACTCCCAAAGCAGAGTCTGTGACCTTTGACTATCTATTTCCCTCCTTATTTCAGGACATTTAAAATCTGAAAAAGGGATGGCTATTCTTCCACAAGTTTACATGAGTGACCTGGATGGCCCAGGTCATCCAGGGCCTGTAGTAAACAAAGATGCTTCAAGATCACAAACTGCTTTGCCCACGAGGAGGTCACTTGGCCTGGCCACTCCACATCTGATGCCTCAGTCCTCTTTAGCTCACAACCTCTGGTTCTATTTTCTTTGATCCCCATTTTCCCATCTTCTCTCTTAGCGAGGATGCTTCCATTGATAAATCCATATGGTTTGACCTACTGTTAGTAGCCTTCCCTCCTATGTGGACAGTTCTCAAAGGCAACCCCCTTCTTTACCAAACTCCATAAGTTTAGTCATGATCACATGAGTGATCTCTAGTCAATGATTTGTTGAACAGGTGTCATCTTAAGTCAAATGATAAAGCAGCCCAGGCATAGAGATATGTGGGAATGAGCATGCCGCCCATCCCAGCAAAATGATGTGGATGCAGAGATTTTATTTATTTGTGGAAAAAAGAAGAACATTTCGTTCTACCCAGGCATAGCTTTTCAGACTAAAGAGATGACCTTGGCTTCCTGGATAGAGATAATTAACATTATCAGCTTGTTACAAGGCTGGCAGAAACATGCTAGAAAATGACACCTTGTCTTCATCATTCTTTTCCCCCGAGGAAGTGTTTCTCAAATAGATGCAACCCCAAGCTTGAGCTTCATCTTAGCAACTGTGTGCAAGTTTAAAGCCCTGGTGTAAAGGTCAATCAGGTCTCCTCTGCTTCCAAGACTGTGCACGTTGCACCAACAATACGCTAAGAGTCAACTCAAGTAAACGCGAGTGAAGGGAAAGCTTTTGATGATTGGTGAGCATTTAGTTTACACTAAAAACAAAACATGTACCACCTCTCTGGGATGAGAAATTGTTTTTAAAGACCTTTAGAAGTGGAGATTCCCCAATTACTGTCAGTAATTCATTCAGAGACAGGTATTTTATACATAATTATACTGGAGAGGAAAGGCTATTCTTAAGCATTCAGAGCACAGTTTATATTTTATAAATACTGTGTAATCCTTCTTCATTGCTGCCACTGAAACAAAACAGTCCTAGGTGAGAAAGAGAAGAGAAATGAGAAAGGCCAGGAATGAGGGAGGAAGGTTCTAGTCATCAAAGAACCAAACCTCCTCACCGCTGGCATCTCAAGGGACCACAGGCCTATTCAATCACAGATCAAAGCCTTCAATCTCATGTATCATAACAATTGCTAACATGCCTGAGTATTTACTAATTGTCAGACAGGCACTGTTCTAAGTATGTTCATGGATTATTCCACTTAACACTTACAATGACAACTGAGGCAGGCTTTTATTCCTCAAATATTTACGGTGCACTCCAATGTGTCAAACCCTAGTCTCCAGTGCTGGGGCTATGGCACTGATCAAAATACACAAAAATGCCTGCATTCTGTAACGTACATTTTAGAGTAGCCAGGAAGCAGTGGAGATAGGATTCGAATCCAAGAAGCCTGGCTACTGGGCTGTAAAATTATTATCATCAGCAGAGATCATAAAATGCACCCTCTTTGGGAGACCAATGAGAATCTCATAAATCACAAATAGTTAAATGTGAAACAATTGAGAGAGATTTGCATTCTGTGACTGATGTTACTTTTTTTTCCTCCCTCCCCAAAGCCCCAGTGCATAGTTATATATCTTAGTTGTAAGTCCTTCTAGTTCTTCTACGTGAGCTATTGCCACAGCATGGCAACTGACAGACAGGTGGTGTGGGTCCACGACCAGGAAACAAATCCGGGCTGCCAAAGTGGTGATAGCGCCAAACTTTAACCATTAGGCCATCAGGGCTGGCTGGCGACTGATATTACTGAATTGCTGAGACTGGGCTATTGTCAATTGGAACAGTTTGAGCAGGGCCTGAAACTGAAAAGAGCTAGCATTTAGAGTCAGCACCCCTGGGTTCAAGTTCTGGCTCTGCCACTATATTTATGCTTTGGGCAAGTTGTTAAACCCCTCTGAGGCTCAATTTCCTCATCTGTAAGATAGAAATTATATTAAGATCTAATTCACTGTGTTGTGGTAAGCTATTAAATGAAATATTATAAATAAAATACTTGTAAAGTGTCTGGTGTTACATGAAGTAAACTATTTTTATTATTTGCTGTTTATGGGCTCTTAAACCTAGAAGCTAATTTGAGTCATTTTAGGAATGTGAGCCCTGCACCTTATAAATTCCTGACTATAGAGATTGAGGCAGAACAGAGGTCTGTAGCCCACCTGTCTTCAGTATGTGTGTGCATGGGGGTAGGCAGGGCAGAGAGAGAGAAGGGTAGGCTGTTAAATTTAGCCTCACTCAGATACTGAACTCCCTTTATCAAGGAGCCTGAATCTTTTATCCTGTGTCACTAGCTTTGCTTCCTTTAGGTCTCTGCCCTCAGAATGGCCAGGTCATCCAGGGCCCATAGTAACCAAAAATGCCTAAAGATCACAAAATGTTTGTCCACAAGGAGGTCACTTGGCCTGGCCACTCCACATCGGGTGCCTCAGCTCTCTAGTTCATAACCTCTGGTTCTGTTTTCTTTGATCCCCATTTTCTCACCTTCTCTCTTAGTGAGGATGCTTCCATTGATAAATTCATATGGTTTGACCCACTGTTAGCAGCCTTCTCTCCTATGTGGACAGTTCTCAAAGGCACCCCCCCGCCTTCTTTACCAAGAGGGGTACAGGACTCCAGTCCACTCAAGCTATACCTCTCTCAAGTGATCACTCAGTGTGATCCCCTAAACTTTCACTAGCTATGATTCTTCAAGATACTGGTAATTCCCATCCAGTTCATCTACCCTAATTCTGACTTGGACTCCATTCCTGAGTTTCCATAGGCGGTTTTGAACTTCAGGGTAAGGGGGCAAATGTATGCACAGATGCAGAGACTTTATTCTCTGAAGAGTAGTCTCTTACTGTATGAAATCAAAGTTTCTGAGAACCACACTCAATTTTCATGCATAAGAATTCAAATTATCACAAATTTAGTGCCCTAAAACAACACAAATTTACCATATTACACTTCTGCAGGTTAGAAGTCTAACACAGGTCATCAGGGCCTCTCTGGAGGCTCCAGGGGAGAATCCATTTCCCCGCCTCCTCCACCTTCCAGAGTCCATCCACAATTCTTGGCTAATGGTCCCCTTCCTCTATCCTCAAAGCCAGCAACATTATACCTCTACAGCCATTCCTGCTTAGACACATCTCTCCTCACCTCAGCCTCTGACCTTAGCCTGGAAAGGTTCTTCAACATTAGGGAATCATGTGATTAGGATGGGCTCATCTGGATAATCTAGAATAATCTCTCATTTCAAGTTTCATAACTTCAATCACATCTGCAAAGTCTCTTTTGCCATGTAAGAAAACATATAAACAGGTTCTGGAGACTAGGACATGGACATCTTTGGGGTCATTATTCTGTCCATCACATTCCTCTCTCTGACCCTCAAAGGGAATTCCACTTGCAAATATATTCATGGCATCCTAAAGTCCTCAATATTCTCAACCCATTACAGTATCTACTCAAAGTCCAAGATCTCATCTAAATCTCATCAGCTCAAAAGTCCCAAATCTCATTACCTACCTCATATAAATCACGTATGAGTGAGGCTCTTAGTGGCAACATAAGGTAACTTTTTTCCAATGCAAATGTTTTGAAATAATTCAATTGTTGTTGTTTCTATAGTTTACATATTTTATCAAATGTTTCCTTTTGGTGATGGCATTCTGAGGCATTTTTTATTGAAATGACCTTGAGTGTTTTGTTTTTTTCTGCATGTCCCATATGTCTACTCTGTGCCATTTCAATCTTCCCATTCTGACTGCAACTCTCTACTCCTGGGGTAGAGCTAGTCAGATGTTTCTCTTATATTGCATATTCTAGACTAGTGTTTGTCACATATGGGAAAAAAAGCTAAACATGAGACTAAACATTAAGCCCATTAGTATCTCAAGATTTTCCATATGTTTAAAATGTAGAAAACACTACTATTTATAGTTGATTTTGGTTCCGATTTTCTGGAGTAGCACTCAGTCAACACACACACACACACACACACACACACACACACACACACTCACATATATACATTCATCAAATAACAGTGGAAATTTGAAAATTATCTAATTTAACCTAATGGCTAGTCCAGTATCTTTAAAATGTGCAGTTTGAGGAATTCAGTTTTGTTTCTACCTTTATTGATGCACCTTTACAGAAAAAGCATTCCAAGATTAAAACGAACTTGATATTCCTTGGCAATTTCTTCCTTTTTGTTTCCATATTTTTTCCTCAATAAAATGAAACCCTTTCACTGCAATAAAATTACTCTATAGTATATTTTGGGTCATTCAAACCAGAATATGTTAGAAATAAAACTTATCCATAGCGTGAATGATATTGGAACTCGGCACAAGGTGCACAGGACTTACAATAAACTTGGCTGAGCAGACAGGCAAAGGTATTTGGTAGACTATAATGAATACACCGTAGGTGACCAAGTAAGATAAAAGTGTTTACTTACTAACTATGGCAATGCTACATTGCATAAATAAAAGATAATAACTAGTCTTGTTTTACAATACCTTAAATAAAACACATTTACAAATGTTCATGTTTTTCATGATGGTTAGTTTGAGGGGTTTCTTAATTTGTGCTAAACAAAACCTCCTTTTTACTGAATCTGAAAAAATGACCTGAGAAAACTATACATAAAGCTTCCATTTTGCCATCAAGGCTGTTTATGTCAATTATTCATCCAAAATAGCACCATCATAATGTAATTTTGAATAATGAATTATGGAATCAAAAACAATCATCAACAATGATAATAGTGGTCCCTTGCATTTATAAGAAGTATCATAGTCTTTAACAATATTTATTGACCTAGAAGTCTCCAGCAATAATTAATCATGAATTATTCACAGCAGATAAAAGATCTCTAGTTATCTGATGGGCTCCAATCTGCCCTCATAAAATGTTTGAAGCCTTCTGGCATTTTGCCCTGTGTAGGAGCCTGATTCTTACAGCTATTTGGGTCACAAGAACATCTTGTATTTCAGTGAAGGAAAAAACACCCTTGTATTGTGATAAATAATGAAGAAACTCTCTGCAAGCCAATATCTTTTAACACATACCATCATTTAAAAGTTTTGACTTGACTATATATTTTCCTTAATGTTGACATGTTAGGACTTTCATGTTTTTAAAAAGCTTCTGAGTTTTGCTTTTGGGGCTCTTCCAGGTCAAATTATGAATGTATCCTCCCTTTCCACTGAGGATATTTAACACACTTCGCATTTTTCACATATTAAATGTTAAGTTCTTTCTTTACAATTTTCATCCTCCTCCCTTAACATCTTCACATACTGCTAGGCCTCAAAAGCCAAATAAGAGGTTTTAGCATGAAATCATAGGAAGAATTTGGAATAGAAATATTATTTTAAAACTGTGTTGAATAAAAATGTAATCAAAGCCTATGAGATCTCTTAGGAGTTTAATCACAGTTTCATTGGTTCTGTTCCTCATTTTTCTCTAGTGACAGTTCAAGTGAAGTAGACTACTTTTCATAGATATTGACTAATCTAAATGAATGTTCCTAAGTAACAAGGAAGAGAAGACAAGAGAGAGAGGGGAAGAAAACATCTGTTGAGCACCTACAATTGTGCACGGCATTTCGTTAGAAATGTTCAGAGTATTGTAGATAAAAGTGCAGACACCAGAGGCAAACTGCCTGGGTTTGAATCCTACCTCTGCCAGCATCCAGTCACTACCTGTAAGACCCTGGCCAAGTTACTTCCTTACTCCTCTGGGCCTCAAGCTCCTCATCTATAAAGAAGGGATAATAATAGGGCCAAATTCATAGAGTAGTTCTGATGATTATATGAGTTCATATGTGTCAAGTCCTATAACAGTGGTTGGCTTATAGTAAATGCTCTGAGCATTAGCTAATTATTATGATTGCTAATTATTATTACATCTCATTTGGTTTTCGTACACAACAGCCCTAATATAAGATGGTTCTCATCATCTGCATTTTATCAAAGAGGAAACTGGGGTGCACCAAAGTTACGTAAGCTGACCACGCACACAGTTAATAAATGGTCTGCTGGACCATCCAAACCCATGCTCAGCCCACTGAAGAGAAATGCAGACTGATGAGCTAGCCCTGGGAAGCTTTAAAAGGCCTTTCCTACGACTGAATCAGCAAGATCCCCAAAGCTCTTCTCCCTTCCTAGCCACCATTTAGTTCCTATCTCGTTCTTTTATCATTTGGTTGTCCTTTTTCCCCTTCTAATTCCAACATTAACGACATATGTGAATTGGTATGAAGAAAGCATCATAATGTTGAAAGATAAGAAATAAGAGAGAAAGTTGTTCCACTCCTCAGATAAAAATCCCACTGAACTTACAGTATTTTAGTCTCGCTGCCTCCCTCAAGGCCTCCCCAAGTATTTCCCACTGATTTCTCTTCCTCTCTTTGATTCCTGCGGCATTTATGGCCTTAACTTAACCGCCAGAACACCGTCTTATACATGAGCTAAAATGCTAAATTGCACACATACCTCCATATATAAATTTCTGATAATAAGTAGCTTATCGGATTTCACCTTTTGAAAACTTATGATGAGCTCTATCCTTTCTTGAAGGTTCTCCTTCTGTTTCCTACCCCAACTGTCTTTTCAAATGGTCCTTGAGTTTGAATTGAGTCAAAAATCATTGTAAGATCTATAGCTTAGCTGTATCCGTGACATACAATTGACACTGTGTCCATGTCAAATTCCTGGTTTTGATAATATGTTGTGGTTATGTAAGACGTTAGCACTGGGGAAAGCTAGGCAACGGCTACACCAGAACTCTCTGTACTGTTTTTGCAGCTCAGACAACTTTTTAAAAATATTTCAAGATAAGAATTTGTAAAAAGCAATCATCCTTCTGGAACACAAACTATCACTAGCTGATTTCTAATTGTAAGTCACACATACCCAACAAAACACTGAGGTCCCTGAAGACAAGGACAATCATATAGTTCTCTGGCCTTCCCCCACAAATATTGACATTTTATTGGGCATATGGGTGGGAGGATGGAGAGGGTGGAAGAGTTGGGGACACAGAAGGAATTTCATAAATATTTGTAAATTGATAAATGGGAGACATAAGAAATCATGGGTTAAATTTTGTGACTCAAGGATTTAAATGTATAGTTACTGTGCTCCTGATTTCACCTCTTTTGGAACACTGCTGGAAAAATAGATTCAAGATACAAAATATTTGAATGGAAAAATAGTCCCAGGCATTGGAACAGATAACCATTACTCATCCTACTATGCGCGGTTGAGTCTTCCTTTAAAACTTCTAACTCAACGTGTGTTGCCAAATGACTGGGAAGCTGGCTCAGTTGCTAGGTTCAATTGTAATTTATGGGGTTCTCAATGCAAAAAGAAGTCAAATACTTTTCAGACAATAAATATTCACAATTTTTTATCTTTACTTTTTTATTTTTGGCTTCACCTCTTAAATTACTGCCCAATGGCATAAAACAAAAGAGAACTTTTTAAAATATTTTTTTAAAAAAAACAGGAAATGCATCATTGAGAAAAAGATGCTATCTTTCTACCCAAAACAGTGGAAACTTATGAACTTTTCTCAATACTATTCTGTCTACACAATCATTGCATAAGTTTTATAAATGCCACTGTCAAAGAACAATTTAAAATCATTTTTTCCAAATGGGGGGAAAGAACAGCTATCTTACCTTAATTTAGTTCTACATTAGCCTTAACTTGATGGACCATGGTGTTAATAAGCTCAAGCTTATGAGTTTAATTCCTCTGTGGTCTGCTTAGCTTCTCTAACTAGAAAATTTGGTGCCATGGTTATAGACTGTATGTGTTTAACCCTCAGACACTTAACACAGCAATTAACCTCAACCCACCCCCACTATTGCCAAACAGCTCAAAGTATCACCTTTCGATGATCTCAAAAGTATCATCAGGGCCGGCCCCGTGGCTTAGTGGTTAAGTACGCACGCTCTGCTACTGGAGGCCCGGGTTCGGATCTCGGGCGCACACCGACACACTGCTTCTCCGGCCATGCTGAGGCTGCGTCCCACATACAGCAACTAGAAGGATGTGCAACTATGACATACAACTATCTACTGGGGCTTTGGGGGAAAAAAAAAAGCAGGGGGATTGGCAATAGATGTTAGCTCAGAGCTAGTCTTTCTCAGCAAAAAGAGGAGGATTAGCATGGATGTTAGCTCGGGGCTGATCTTCCTCACAACAAAAAAAATTTTAAAAAGTATCACCAAAAAGTCATCTCAGCATGTCACAGTTGCTGAAGCTTACACTGTTTTTTTTCTTTTTTTTTGAGGAAGATCAGCCCTGAGCTAACATCTGTGCCAGTCTTCCTCCACTTTATATGTGGGTTGCCTCCACAGCATGGCTGATGGGTGGTGTAGGTCCCCACCTGGGATCTGAACCCTCAAACCAGGGCCACCAAAGCAAAGTGTGTGAACTTAACCACTACACCATGGGGCCGACCCCCACTATTTTTTTTTTTAAACAAAATTTACCCTACTATGATGTGAATGAAAAATTCTAGTCTTAAGGCACCACAGAAAAGCCTCACATTTGCTCTGCCCCATAGAGTACTTTTTGGTTCATTAGTCTACTCCCACTGGAATGTTAGCTTCATGAAGGCAGACAGCTTGTCTGTCTTATTGACCACTGTATCACCAGTCCTCATAATAGTGCCTGGCAACTCATTGTTTATTACATGCAGCTCACAAAATGTTATGTGCTTTTTCAAAGCTGAAAATACCTATTTCAAATGGAAATTGAGTACTCAGCACACTTAACACAGTGGTTCCCAAAATGCAGTCCCCAGACTAGCAGCCTCAGCATCAACTGGGAACCTGTTAGAAATACAAAGTCTTTGACCCTACTACAGGCCTACTGAATCAGAACATCTGGGGAGGGGGTCCTGAAACATATTTTAACAAGCCCTCCATGTGATTCTGAGGCAGGCTAATGTTTGTTATTGTCACTATAACCCAATGAAGGAAACCATTTCCCTCACTTAGCTCTGATTTGCAGTAGTAGTTCCTAAAATTCAGCCATTATAGGACAGAAGTATGCATACATATATTGGAATGAGTCTCTGGAAAATGACTTCTTGTACAGGATATTTGGACAAATAAAAGTTGATCACTGTTATGTAACTTTATATAGCAATGTACCTTGACAAGCAATGTCCTAAGACAAGAATGTGAGACAGAAACAAGAAATGTTAAATAAAATAGTAAACAATAGATTATAACTGCAAGGCTTCCTCCCAGATCACCCTTTTTATGGCAAATCTAAACAGAACTTATTTAATGAACATGGAAGTAATGCGATATGGTGTTAACATCCCCACACCAAGAGCCAAAGACCTTTGTTTTTCTTTACTAGCTGTAAATTACCCAAAAAACTCACTGGGATTCTTCGTCATTTCAATAAGCTAAATAATACCAAAGTGGAAAATTCTGTGATTCAATAAGAGCATCAAGGGCCTACAATGTTCCAAAACCAACATATTTCTAGATGACAGAAAGTGGGAGGAATGATACATATGCTGGATCCAAAAGGCTCCTGACAGGCCAGAGGAATAGATTAAATCTTGCAAAACAGCATTTAAGAGGACGAAAATAAACTTCTACACCTGGGTTAAACACACACACACTCAGGTATAGTTTGGAAAGATTTGACTCAGCAACAATATATATTAAAAAAAAAAAAAAAGACTTCATTTGCAGTAAACTCCCCAGGAGCCAACACTGTCACCTGAAAACAACAGTGACCTTAGGAGCCTTAGCAGAAGCAAAGTACCTAGAAGCAACCCCGCAGTTGTGCTCTGATCTGGCCTGCACATCCCATGTCTGCAATGTCTGCATCAATCTCCCACATCTTATGTAGTGTGTGGGCAGAGCGGAACCGTGAGGATGGTACTGTGACCATGATCCGTGTGGGGTCAATGAAGGAACTATGAGTAACCAGACTATGGAAGAGAAAACTCAGGCATGGGTCAAGACATGCGAGCTATCTTCAAATATGTTAAGCGCTGTCATAAGAAAGAGGATTTAAGTGTTCTTTGTAACTCTAAGAGGTTAAATTTAAAGTCAATGAGTCAGAGCTGATGAACAGCTTTGGTTCCAAAGAAGGCCAAGTAACGGACAGGAAGCATTGTTGTGAGAGTCGTATCTGTCAGTTTGGCTGGGCTATAGTACCCAGTTATTTAACCAGACCTTAAGGTAGGGGTTACAGAGGAAGTGTTTTGTAGATGGGGTTAACATCTACAATCAGTTGACCTTAAGTAAGGGAGATTAGCCTTAATAATGTGGGTGGACCTCATCCAATTACTGAAAAGCCTTTAGTGCAAAAACTGATGTTTCCCGGAGTGAAAGAAATTCTGGTCAAGGTTGCAACATGAACTCCTGCCTGAGTT